>NC_068570.1:41532226-42157226 GCF_025698545.1 Gossypium raimondii
GCAAGATAAGATTTTATAACATATATATGGTATTAAAATTTGGTACAATGTGTATCGGATAATGTTCAAGCATCGTACATGAAAATTTTGATTATTTATTAAATGATTTTTACTATTAGATTATAAATGTTATTATGAAAACAAAATTGTTTTACTACTTGTAATAGTGCTCGTGATAATAATCAAGGTGATGACGATAATGTTAAAAATCTTCAGGTAGATAGATTTTAATTTGAAAACTCACGCATGTTTGCGATGGTGATTATGAAATAAAGAATCTATTGGGATGTTTATAAATCCGTCCTACTAGATTTGTTGCATTCCCCAAAGTGAATGTAAACATAAAGAAAATAAAAGATATAATCATGGACCACTAAAAGTGAGAATATAGTAATAAATAAGATAATAATGAGAGTTCTCAAGATAACTCTTCAAAGGGTAAAGATAACTTATGTTATCAATGTGATATGAAAGATTATTGGCCACATGTGGCATATACCCAAATATTTTGTTTCATTAATATTCTTTGAGGAAAGATATGATAATGTAGTTATAAATTCTATTATTATAGATAAAAATATTTATCTTATTTGGTACTAAAATAAACAAATATTATTTCAATATTTGATAGTACAAAATTTGTCGAAAGCTCTAAAAGAACTAATATATTAATATATTGTGATGGTTAATCCATTGATTTTAAAAGATATTTATAATGGATCTTATATTGAAATTGTGAATAAGAAAATATTATTGAATCACTATTGCTATAAATGTCTATTTTGCAAGGATGAAAAGAGAGGATTAGGTTATTGATTTATATTTATTTTATAATCTTTATGATCTTCTTTTGTCATCATCCCCATTAAGGGGTTGGAAGCAAAATATTTGACTGTGAAAGATCTATTTATGAACAATAAATTATGATAATTCTATCTAAAGCTCGTTATGATTGGATGCGCCTGAAGTTGCAATTTTTTTTTTAGATATTTGAAGATTTCGACATATTCCCTGAAGCAAATATTACATATAGTTGTTTGAAAATTATATTTACTTATTGACTTAGTGGCATTATAGACTTTACATTGATTTAGACAGTTCCAATAGTAAATGTTACAATAGTATTTATATGTGGATACAAAATAAAAAGAATGACAATAAAATTATCAATTGTCAAAATTATATTTACATTATTAGTACAATTGAAAAACATGCTGAATTAAACCGAAGTTTGCTAATACAAATATATTTACTATTTGGTGTGATTAATTAGACTATCCTAAATCATATATGATGCGAAAATTAATTTAGAATTTATATGGACATTCATTAAGAACCAGAAGATTCTTTAATTTAAAAAAAAACATTCATTTTTTGTTTGTTCTCAATGAACATTGATTCTTAGAAACTCACTAGCTAAAGTTGAGAGTTAATGTATTGCATTTCTGAAATGAACATAGGTCCATTCATCCACCATGTGGATGATTTTAATATTATATGATTTTGGCAGATACATCTACAAAATAATCACATATGTGTTATCAATTTGCAACTTGTCGTTTGCAAGATTGCTTGTTTAAATAATTAATTTCAGATCATGCAATTAAGACAATTCATCTTACTAATACTTGTAATACCCCCTACCCGTATTCATTGCCAAAATAGGGTATGAGGCATTACCAGATTTTTCCGAATAAATTTTTTTTTTTAAAACCGAGACTAATCCAACACAACCAATTCATTTCAAAATATTTTCAAGATAGACTTACCGTATTCATAAAATAATCTTATCACATACCAAAACCAAAATTTGTTAGCCATACCAATGGCTAACCATACATTCATTCCACATTAACATCTACTTTACTAGCTTATACATGCCATTGATTTCCAAAATAAAGTTTCTTTATGTACCGAGATCTTGAGATTGATAGTGTGATGCGTCTCCAACCAAATCCGACCTCCAAGCTCTCAACTCTACAAACAGGGGGAAAAAGAAACAGGGTAAGCACTTTGTGCTTAGTAAGTTCATGCAACAGGAATTATACTTATCATACTTATACATCCATCGTTTAATAACACAAGCACACATCCAATTCACAAAAACATATACCTATCACATACAAACTCAACCTCATACAAATTTATTACAAAGATAAATGATTGATGAGCTCATCAATTCCATGATTTCCATTTCCTTGTTATTTTTCCATATTTATCCCGTTGAACTATTTGGAATTTCGATGGATTTTCAGGGGTACACCTAAGTGTACAAAATTCGGGTCCGTCAATTCATATTCATGTGCGCACATTTCCATTTCAGAGAGCACACTCATGAACCTCATCCTTACAATGGATTACCGATTCAAAGCTAAATCTCAGTAATATAAACTCACGAGTATTGTCGGGATTACCGGTCCGAGCTAAATCCTCGCAACGACAATTACTCTAATGAGCTTGGATCTGAATTACCAGTCCAGGCTAAATTCAGACCCTAATTCGGATTACCAATCCGGGCTAAATCCATTTTCCACATATTCTTCGGGAGGGCTACATCAGGATAGGATCACACGTCCGGGTTAGATCCTTTTTACCGTCAATTCCTTTTCAGAGATCCATCGAATTTTCCTTTCATTCAACCGGGATTTATTTCCTCTTTTCATCAAGAATATCAACACTTCATCAATTCCCATACAATAAACATCCAACTCATATTCACAACAATAATAAACATTTCAAGCATTTATGAATATAATTCAAGTTACACGAACTTACCTCGATACTTGTTCGTAACCAAAAATCTACTAATCCCAAACTTTTTCTTTCCCTCGATCTTGCTTCGTATTTGAATTTTCCGGATCTAAATAAATAAATTTAATCATTAATCTAATACATTTCATGTTCATATGTAACTTTCTCTACAATTCCATTATTATTTATAGTGCATTCAAAGCTGCCTCACTGAGTCACAGTCACTAAATTATTTATATCTTGAGCTAAAGAACTCTAAATTAAAATCCATTAATTTTCCCTGAAACTAGACTCACATATCTTCTTACCATAAAAATTTCAGAATTTTTGATTTAGCCAATAAGTACAGTTTATTCTTTAAAGTTTCCCCTGTTTCACTGTATGACAGTTCTGACCCCTCTTCACTAAAAATTAATTGTCTCACTGTACAGAATTAGGATGATGCTTCCCTTTATTTCTTCAGAAAATAGACTCATTAAGGATTCTATACATATAAATTATAACTCATAATCATTTTTGTACAATTTTTAATGATTTTCCAAAGTCAGAACAGGGGAACCCGAATTCATTCTGACCTTGTCTCACAAAATCTATTATATCTCATGATTTACAATTCCATTGCTTACACCGTTTCTTTTATAAGAAACTAGACTCAATAAGATTTAATTTCATATTTTATTCATCCTCTAATTCGATCTCTACAATTTTTTGGTGATTTTTCAAAGTCAAAGTACTGCTGCTGTCCAAAACTGTTTTAGTGCATGGTGTTAATTACCATTTTTCCGTTAAACTTTCAACAATGATAATTTCGTCCCTGCTCAATTAACCTCTCAATTGAGCTGATTTTTTCTCAATCAACACTTTATTATATCACTTTAAACTACCTTATAACCTTTGGAAATCAGAATTTCAGCACTAAACTTTAATTCCAAACTTTTTCACAATTAGGTCCTACAAATCAATTTCTATTGGAATTACCTAATAAAATCATCTCACAAAATCTTCAATTTCATCCTATTTCATCATAAAATTCCAGCACATATTCATAGCAACTTTCAAATTCATTCATAAAATCAAAAACTAATGAATTTAGTAATAGGACCTAGTTGTAAAAGTCTTAGAAACACAAAAATTACAAGAAAAAGGCAAGAATTAACTCACTTGGTGCAAAAATTATGAAAAACCAGCTTGAAGAAACCCTTAGGACGTTTTTGGCTGATGAGAGTGCAGAAAAATAAAGAGAATTCTAGATATTCCACTTTAGTCCTAACTTTTAAAGCAAATTTTGCAATATTCCAATTTTACCCTTAATTCTTCAATTCTCCTGATTTTTCTCAGCGTATGCCGCCCAAAATATCTCCTTTTGGGGTTATTTGCAATTTATGTCCCTCCTCATTTCACAATTGAGCTATTTAATCCCTCTAGTAACTTTTACACCTTTTTCAATTTAGTCCTTTTCCCTTAATTGACTACCCAAACATTAAAATTTTCTAACGAAATTTTAATACCATATTACTAACACTTCATAAATATTTATAAAAATATTTTTGACTCGGTTTTATGAGATCAAGTCTCGATATCTTATTTTACCTAATTTCTTGATAATTTCTTTTTCTAACTAACCGCTTAATCAAGAAAATTTTTCTATCGATATTTTCATACGATTTTTCCTATCATATCAATATTCATGCAAAAATATTAAAATAAATTTCTCTTTAAATCGGATTTGTGGTTACGAAACCACTATTCCGATAATTTTGAATTTGGGCCATTACAATACTGGTGAGTTTATATCTTAGTCTTTTATGGATTGAGTTTGGAAAACTTTTGTAAAAGTTTGCGCATAATGGTTTAGAGAAATTATTGATTGAACGCCTCTGATTAATGTCTAAACCATTACTTATGAGAACTAAACTTCCTATTTCAACATGAGATTATATTGATTTACATGTTGTACGCATCAAGCCAATAAGTTATAAATACTCCCCATTACAATTGGTTTTTGATCAAGAGCTAAATATTTCTCATCTTTGAACTTTTATATGTCCGTATATGTTCCAATTGCTCTACTACAACGTGCAAAGATGAGTGAGTCCTCAAAAAAAGTTGGGAATATATATTAATTACAAGTTTCTTTATATTATTAGATGTTTTGAATGTATTTGAGATTCAATAATGACATGATTTGTGATTACAATTTTGATTCGATAGTCTTCCCGACATTAGGGGGAGAGAAAGAATAACTTGTAATGAGTTAGAGGGAGAGTAATTTGAACCAGAAATTAAATAAGGATAACTCATTACAAGTTAACTGTTAGATGTATTTACAAACTTAATGAGAAAAACCAAGTGTTATATACCATCTAATATTTTAATTTAAATCAAAGTTCCAGTAAGACAATCAGTTAGAATAAATAATAGATTGATCGGTTCCAAAGATAAAAATTCTTCTAGATGGTCATATAATGGAGGCCGGTGCTCCAGAAGAGACCCAAGACATAACTAATAAGTAAAACTTCAGAAGAGATTCAGATACCTGAAACTGAATTTTAAAATAATGAAAATAAGAGATCTCGATAAGTTATGTCAATTAGAGAAAATGTGGAATCAGATAATAAAAGCGGTCGACAATGATTTTACATGTAATATTATTATTGAAATAATGATCTTAAATAAACCTATTGAGATATATATGTATAGAATAAATTGATCAAAATAGAAAGACACAACTCAAGTACAATTAAATTCGTGGAGTTTTTGGATCAATAGTTCAAATATCCAAAGGTATAAAGCCAGTGAGAATGCAATTGAAGTAGTTTTGCAAAAGCGGAATAAAAATATGAAGTTTTTCGCTAAGTCCTGGCATTGATTATGAAAAATATAATATTTTTTTGTGGTGGATGCAATAGCCTTTAGATATATTATTAAATTAACAATTCATAAAAGATTTAACTTGCATCTAATGGTTATTGTTACAACCTTTTATGAATCACTATATAGTAAAGTTTATATTAAAATACTTGAAGGATTTAAGATGCTAGAAGCATATTGAAATTCTCAAGAAATTGTTCATTTATATGAATTGAAATAATTTGAACATATGTGGTAAAATTGACTTAGTGAATAGTAGTTGAAGGAGCATTATAAAATGATCCAAAATACTTATTTGTGTTTTTATAAAAGAATCATGATTAAAGTTTGTTATGATTATTGTTGAATCTCTTGAAGAGATCAAAATATATTTTCCCAAATTTTCCTTACTCATGACTTTTAAAAGAATGGTAATATAAATGTTTAGCAAATACATTCAAATAGTCATTTGAAAAACTAGTATTCAAGATCGAATACGTAGAATATGAGAAAATATACGATATTTTTATGAGGGGGAGTAAATACGCGTTGCACTCTTTTTCCCTTAATCGAGGTTTTGTCCCATTGGATATTCCTGGTAAGTTTGGCAACATATTATGCGTATTATAAATTGTGTACTCTTTTTCCTTCATTAGGTTTTTATCCCACAGGATTTTTCCTAATAATGTTTTAACAAAGCATATTATCTACCAATTGACATCCAAGGAGGAGTGTCATAAATATTTTATTAAGTGAATGTCCATCATGATCAATATAAAGTTTTAATATATTTTAAATTCTAATAGTTATTAAAATTAGATCTCTACTTCTTTTATACTTCTTATTCCTATAAATAGTTACTCGATAAAGCATTGTAATCATTCATTTAATCAATAAAGTACATTCTTTATTACTTTAATATTTTCTTTGTTCTTTATTCTCTACATCTCTTTTTATTTTATAACACATCACACATAATTAAATTTAGTAAAATTTGCTTTCGTACTTGTGTAAAAAGTAAAACGCTCTTGTTATCTATAATATTAATTCAATGTATAAACGTCTACAAGCAGCCAAAATATAAAAGAAAAATATTTTCCTTTTTCAAATAAAAGAATAAAAACGAAAACATAAATAATATGTCACCTAAAAAGGCAACAAAAGTCCATTTAAAAAGGTTAGGGGCTAAGGCCGAAACTTCCTTCTCTTTTTTTTTCTAAACAGAACCAGCCGCCCCACACCCTCTCCACCTAACCCTCTTTTTATATTACTATAAATTTTCAGGAGATAATGACATAAAATTCTCTCTAATTTGAAATAATTATTAATGTAGTATCTCTACTTTTAATTTATTTATTTTGATACTTAAATTTTTTTTACCTTCTAATATTTTGATATCTGAGATTACGGTGTTAATTTCTGTCAGATTTTGCAGTATGGGTTAACGAATGGATGCCACGTATCAGTAGGGTCATGGAAACGGGCCGATAGAAGGACCTTGAAATTAATTTCCCTTTTCTTCACTTTTTTTTTTGTCAAATACATCTAAAAGAACTGTTCTAATTTAAATACATTTTATAATTTAATTTCTTTTTCCCTTCTCCTAATTTCTTTTTCCATCTTATCACCTTACACAACATCTTCTTCTCTCTCTCTTGTTGTTCTTTATTTTGCTTTTAACTTTTTCACTTTTACTTTTTCATCTCAAACTATTTTGAAGATGGTTTATGAGTTTCTAAGTATAGAGGAAATTTATTGGAGGAATGTAGGGAAGAAACTATTATCAATTTTTTTCCATCTCCACTTTGTAATCCTATTCTTCTTTGATACAAAACAAAAATAGATATTTTTTCCTCTTATCAGCATCATTCATACCATCAATTAAACAATTCAAAACCGAAATCTGCAGGCAAAAACTTGAGAACCCAAAATGAATAAAAAATTGAACATAAAACAATGAAATACTAAAGTTGATCTTCTGCAGCAGTATTTATTTTTTTTTCTCAGTAAGGTGGTTCAGTCCACAAGTACAACAAAGGACAAAAATAATAATACACCAGAATCACCAACACAAAACTAGTAAATAACAAAGATACAACAAATACCAGCAAAGTGCCAGTATACACCACCAAACTAGTACCAGCAGAGCTAACAAACAACAAACCCAGAAAGTATTCGATCGAAAAGTGTCATCCTTTGCTTAAGCATCCATCGAACCATAAGTGCCATCCTAAACCCAAATCACAAACATTTTCATCTACTGACTTTGATTTTTTTAGAAAGCTCCCAAAATCACAACTCGACCACTATTTCTTTTTGTGAGGCCTCCTTTTCCACCGTCTCCATCTTCAAATGGAGACTCGAAACTGAAGGAACTCCATAAACCTGAATGAGATTTCTTCTCTAGTCCAAGGTCTAGTCAGCGTCCCTACGATGTTTCAGGCCAATCCGAATAGTCAGGTGTTGAATCTCGGGAAAGGGGAGTTTCCATGTTTATCTAACGGCGAAGGCATGTTGAAATTTGAAGTTTCTTTTTTTTTTTTTTGGGGGGGGGGGAAGAATGTCAGATTTATGAGATTCAAAGCTGTTTGGGGGAAAAGAAGGGTGAAATTGAATTTAGATCTATAACCGATGAAGGTTCCGGCTCAAACTGACGAATGTCATGGCGGAGCATGCTGACCTGAGGCTTCATCGTTATGGTATAATTGTTTTTAGGTCCTTAGACTTAATTGATTAATTTTTCTTTCTGACAAATAAGTTCAAGGATCACGTGTCAAAATCTGATAAAATCAAGACAGTCAGCCTTAGGTACCAAAATGTTAAACGAAAGAAATTTCAAATACCCAAATAGATAAAATAAAAGTATAAGTACTACATTGACAATTATGTCAAAGTATGGAAGCATTTTATGTCATTGTCCCTTTTGAAGCCCCTCACTCTCTCCATTCAAATGAGTAAAGGAAATAAAAATATTTAAATAATGATTTTAAATAATATTTTATTAAGAAGATAACAAAATGTATAAACGAAATTTAATTGAGCTAACAAGATTAAAATTTTATTATAAAAATTACTTATCTAACCTTATTAATATATTATTTATTTAATTTTCTTCAATTAAATTTATACTTAATTCAAAATACTAAACTATATTTTATTTACACTGGTTTTTCAACAATATTTTATTTATAAGAAATATTAATTGGCGGTTGCTTTTTTTTCTGCTGTCCTTTTATATAAAATAATATTTATATATATCACGCTCTTTCTCTTTGAGCGTGAAACGTGGCGCATCAAGAGGGATCGGCCTTGTCTTTTTAAAAATCATGGCGATACAATACAATACAAGGCAAAAAACGAAAAACAACAAGGGGTCCCACAATACCAAACAACTTTTAACGTAAACACGCCGACCCGCCGGCGTTACTGTCTGTCCCTTACCCGACACGTCACCTATTCTACCAAAATTATTTATCCATATTTCATATAATAAAATAATATTTAAAGTATTTTCTCTTTTAAAAAAAAAAACATTTTAGTCGTCGGTGCATAACATCCCATCCCACATAAGCTCCAGATATGCACTCTTCCTTTAAAAAAAAAAATTTGGAGTCAACATGCTGTTAAGATTATCATAACGCGTAATTATACCAGAGGGTGACAACTACTAAGCGTGAACCGTATCGGTAATGTATAGTTAGACAGAAAGAATGTTAAAATATTAAAGTCGAGCAATAATAGGATAATGGAATTAAAAAGTTATTGGTTAATGATTTTAATAAGTTTTTTAAAAAAATATATGAGAAAGCGAAATCTTTGAGCATAGATATGGACGCTCAAAGACCGGGGGGCCCCACCAAAAGCGGCAGCCGCGCATTCACCTCACTTCCACTTTCAACGCCCCCGTCCACGTGGGACCCGGGCTTGTCTCCTTACTCTCCTTTTTTTCGTGTTGAAAATAGTTTTATTTTCTCAAACAAAAAAACAATTACGATAATGATTAGATTTGAAAAATGGGAAGACACACACGCAAAGATCGGACGGTCATATAGCACGTGCAGTTCCGACACGAATCTCGATAAATACCCCTCCAGTCAACATGGGGAATTCTACCTTTCGGTCTCCTATCTAAAAACCCGCTCTTTTATTTTTCATATCACGTCACGCGCCCACTTGTTTTTTCTTCCCTCTAAAACAATGTACTCTTGGGTCCCACAATCCCATCCCTCTTCCAAACCTAGCCACCTGTGCTCCCATCCTGATTGCTAAACGGAAAATCTCAGAAAGGAATTATAGCGAATCTTTTTTATCATTTCCATCCTTAACCAATGGCATGAAGAAAAAATAATATCAAAACTGTTATTACTATTTTATTTGCCCATGGTTTTCGATATTTTGACAAATCTGGTGTTGGGAAAAAATTGGTTCATCTATGCATTTCAAATGGTTCTAAAAAAGCAATTACCAGCACCCATTTCCCGAAACTTGAATCATAAGTAAATTTTCAAATTAGTACAAATTAAGGAAGTTTGATATTATATCAATTCAGCAACCAACAGAACAAAACAAAAAGTAATGCGCTCATAACACTAATTAAAGATAGATCAGCAAAACACGTAAAGTTATCCATCATAGATCAAGAAATAGCCGGAATTAGTTTTCAGATTCTGGCAGAAATAATTACTATCAAACCCATAAATATACGTCAATCAAAAAAAGGGGAAACTTGTTGTGCTTAATTCATAGGGGGAAAAATTACAGTAATTAGTTATTAAAACAACAGACAAACTGATGTTTATCTGCTGCAAAAAAAGTTCTTGAGCTAACTATTCACATAATCTGGGCCGGTCGATTGCCACGATAGATCACATCAAAATATCACAGCTGTTGCCGTAAATTTATCTCTTTTTTTTTTTGGGTCTCATTTTCTCTAAAATCTACCTTCGATATTTCCTTGGGACTGCTAAGAAAATATGTTTAAACAACGAAAATTTAAAAAACTCGTTTTTTTGACCTTTCCGCTTTGACGATCTGCGAATATTAAAAAAATCAGGCAATTTCCGGAACGGCAGGTTGGTTGAGATCGATATTGAGAAGCGGGCGCGACTTGACCTCATGGTGGTTCAAATCAACGACGGATGATGAGTCAGAGTCGCTTTGTACACCATTAAACGTCGCATGAAGATCATGATGATCGAATCCAAACCGTTGAAATGGGTGTCCTTTCACTGCACCAGGCCGAACGAACGGTTCAAAGTAGAAAACTTTGCGGCCCGCAATATATGGCACCGGTGAAGCTTGCTGGAAAGGAAATCTAACAGCCGTAGGCACGTAACCGGTAACCGCCTCACCTTGTACGAGGTTGAGATCTAAAGGCGAAGAGTCAACCATGAGCGCCGGCTCACGGCTCGAGGATTCCACGGTGCTACTCTGGCTAGGGCTATGTTGGTTGTTGTTACCATTACTTTTACAGTTATTACCTTTGCTGAGATTCTCACAAGGGACCGGAAAATTAGTCTTGGCCTTGGCGCCGCGAAATTCCCTAGCGGCGGCGTCGTAGGCTCTGGCTGCTTCCTCGGCCGTATCAAAGGTTCCTAGCCAAACACGGCTCTTCTTCCCTGGATCTCTGATCTCAGCAGCGTAACGCCCCCATGGACGCTTCCTTACTCCTCTAAAATGAACCTCGTTATTATTCCCAGTACCCTTGACGGCCGCCGTTTTCTCCCTCGGTGCCATTTGAGAAGGGAAAGCCTCAGTTTCCTGTTTTCCGCTTGAAGAAAACGAAGAGTAGGGCGATGTTTTAATGTTCTCCTTTGGTAAAAGGGGATTTATGTGTGGGGTTGAGATAGAATGGAGGAGGGCGAAGCGAGGAGGATTTTATAGAAGGGAGGAGAGGAATCGGCGAGGAATTAAAGCAGAGTCTAATGAAGGGGTACAGTCAAGGAGGGATTTGACTGAGAGGGCGGCTGCCTGGTGGCAGTTTTGTAAATAACGTGACACGTGGGATATCTTATTTATATCATCATGGCTATTATTATACTATTATCTAACGGATGTTATGATACTGTTGATTGCGTGCGGTGGTATGGGTCTCCATCTCACACTCTCTTCCATCGCGTCCTCTCACACAAAGTGGTGGAAATGGGAACAAGGCGCGTGGGGTAGGGATGTGAAGTGAGAAGAGGGAGTTCCAATAAGTTGTCGGCATATTCTGCTAACTCGCCGCGTGACATTTGGTTATTTTATGGATTGATACGATAAATGAGGAGTGGGGGGCGCTGGCTAGTGGCTAGCCCTTTATTTTATTTGTTAAGCCCCGACCCAGCTCCTTTTGAAGCGCTCGCTTGGACCAACAGGTGTTCCTCAGCAATCCAATTAGAAGTGGGCACGTTTCATTTGTTCCTTACGCGTGTTGATTGCCACTTAGCAGTCGTAGAAACAAAAACAATAAAGCCTCCTCACTCTAACGCCTGCTACGCACATGATTAGCTTCTGACGTCTAGTATCATTTTCACCCGACAGCTCCCTCCCTCACTCTCTTTCAACTTCGCGTCAATCTCACGCTCCTTTACCCGCATTTTAACATGGAATTGTTTGAATTTATGATCAAGCAGCAATAGTAATAATTTAATAATTATTTGTTGGTTGGTTGGTTAAAGAAGTGGGCATAGAAATTGAGAAGGTAAATCTTATTACAACAACCGTATAGAATAAAAAAAGGGTTTAGTTTCTTAATGAGTTGTGTTTTCTAGAAAATTCGTAGATTATAGGACAAATGTTTATATAATTAAAAAATAGGGTGGTGTGGGGGACAGCCTGGGGGGCTGCCCACAAAAATTTCCAAAGATTTCACGCTCCACAACACAGCCACCAATTTTCTGCTGCCGGCTGTTGAGCGGAAACGTTAGGCCCCACACCTTTGAAATTAATTTAAAATTATGGTTGAGCCTCATTTCATTCTATTGGAAAAAATAGAAAAATAAATAAATTTTAAGTTAATTGAGTAGGATTATTCGACTGTTGGAGATAATTTAAATAAATAATTTAAATTTTGAGTTGTAGTTAGATTGAACTTTACAATTTAAATAACTTAAATAACAGATTAATGTATATGTCCCTTTGGTCTTTGCTCAATTTTAAGAATGATTTAATTGGTCTTTTTTCAACAAAATTTAAAATAATTTTAAAAATCTAATTTTTATAAAACTTCCAAAATTTATATTTTTAAATTTTTATAAAACCAAAAATTCTAAAGAATATATAAAATGATTTTTAAAAATTACAAAATAATAATTTCGAGAACTTAAATAAATAAATTAACAATTTAGGTTTATTATACTAAAATATCTTATTTTTCTCTTATTTTGCTTTGAAATCAAAAAGTTTTCAAATATATATAGTTTCACATATATATACATATATATATATGCTCTAAAATAGAATTAGTTATATGGTGACAAGATTTTAATTTGACATATTTAATTTTTTAATTTAACTCGAACACTTTATTTAATTCAAAAAGATTTAAATAAAATTAAAATAATAAAGTGAGACTCATCAACTCAATTAACTCAAAATTCTTTTACTCAATTTCATCTTACATTCACCCTTTTAAAACCACCATGTTGTTCTACTTCTTCAAAATCTCACTTCCATTTCAATATTTCATTTTCCTTGGTATGAAATTTTAATTTAGCACTGATTGGTACGTATGTAATTCAAATTTATGATTTTTAGGATTGATGTGAAAAGAGTAGAGATAGAATGAACTGGTAAAAGAATCAAGAAATTTTATTTTTATATTTTTTTAAATATATTTTATAAAGTAACATATTTAACTTATAGTCTCTCCGTGTGTATTTCGATGAGAAATTTAAGACTTCTTTGTTTTTTTTTTCAAACTGCTAATCTTTTAATATGTAATATTTCAAAATCCTAGATTTCGTGAGTTTTTTTTTCGGTAAATAATTTTACAAAAGATTAAATTATTGACATTTCATGACTTAAAAAATTATAAAAGGAATAATAATATTAAAAATATAAAATACTTTTCTAGAATATAAAATATACTATATAAATATCATTAGATTTGTAAAACATATATTTGTACCAAAATATAGATAATCTTTTAAAATTATAAATATATTTTAGAATTAATAAAAATGTTATTGCATTATTTACTTTTTAAAGTTGTTTTAATTATCACTTTAGTACCTAAAGTTTTGTTTGTATTTTGATACCTAAAGTTTCCAATTTAGTATTAGGTTTCCTAACCATTAACAATGTTAAGAAAAAGCTGAAGGGGTGCCCTCCCTGCAAACCCACGTCGCACAATCTTTATTTTCTTTAAATAAATTAAAAATATAGAAAAAAAAAATGTAAAATTATAAAAAATCCTAAAATGAAAAATATTATTCTTCTTAGAAAATAGGTAAAATATTTTAAAAACAAATATTCAAAAAGAGAATAATTTAGAAAAAAATAGAAAAAAAAGGAATACAGGTTTATAAATATCTATAGTACTTTTAATAATTTTGAATGTCTTTCAATTTTTTTATATTTTGCATTTTAGGAACAAAATGAAAAAGAAAAAAATCATAAAAAGAAAAGAAAATCAGAAAATAGTCATGCAACGAACATTTTTACTCAAATATACAAAATATATATACTGTACATATACTTATATTTTTTCTTTTTTTCCCAAATTTTTGTTCTTTTATATTTTATATATTTAAAAATGAAAAGTACATTTTTTAAAAATTTTGGATATTGTTTTTCTTTTCTTTTTTAAAATTTTTTGAGATTTTCTAAATTTTTGTTATTTCTTTTGAACTTATGCTCTTTTGTACTATATACTTGGAATAATATTTGGTACATCTCAATGGAGCTTTTAAACTCTATAAACAAAGTTAGAATTGACAAGTATCTTATAAGAGTATAGTAAAATGTTAAAAATATTTTTTAAAAGTGGCAAATGACAATTTTCTAAAATTTCTTGTGGAATAAAAAAAGTATATTGTCATTGTATTAAATACTAACCCTATATATATTTAAAAAGGAAAGTATATTTTAAAATTTCTAAAATTTTCTATATTTTCTAATTTTTTAAAAGTGACATTTTTCTATTTTGGATATTTACTTTTTTTTGTATTTTATATATTTTATGAAAGAAAATATATATTTTAAACTTTCTGAACATATTTATTTTTATTTAAAAATATATTTTTCTAAATATATTACTTTTTTAATTTTGGCTTTTTGTATTATATATTGTAGGGGATTTTGGACCAATCGAATTCATCATTTCACATTATTGTTTATCTCTAACTTTAATTGATAAAGAGAAAATAAAGGAATTATATCCTTTTAGAACTTTTTACAAAGAAATCATCTTCTTTAAGGATTATTTTATTTTATATTTATATTTATATGAGATAAATAATAAATAAAAGAGTTTAATTCTTATAGAATACTCAAATAAATAAGTCAAATTTTATAATAAAAAAATTCTCTTTTATTCAAGTGACTAACACTATAAAAAGGGTCACCTTCAAGTCATTCTACACATTCATAGGTTCAAGGAGTCAAAAAAATCTATCTAGAAATCTATGAAGAAACTAAAAAACTTGAAGAAAATTTGACAAATTCCATACCTGTTTTGAAGAAAACAACCTTTCAATCCAGTTCAACCGAAGAAAAGTGGTTTAAACTCATTTTCATGATCAAGTCTCAACAACCCTTAAAGCGGACATCATTAATTCAATATCAAGTTTGATGACCCTTAGATCAAAGCTTCATCAAAAGAAAATAATCAAAGGAGTTTTCTTTATAATAAGAAATCCAAAGATTGTAACTTCTTTTCGAAGTGATAAATAAAATTAGACTCCAAATTTTCAAGTCAATATATGACTCAAAATTTGTGCATACAAATTTTCAGCACACTTGGTGGGACCATCATTGCCTTTCATCTTTTCTCTCAAAAAGTCAAAGCTCAAAGTTGCAATGGCCTCCAAGAAGGTCATCATCATCATCATCCACAAATAAACTTTCAACCTTGCTCACCCTAATTCTACAACTTGTTCAACTTTATTGTTAAGCACTATTGTCCCAACTCATCCCTATGGCATCGGTCAAAAGACGAAAGCTCTTTTAAAGTTATCCAGTCAAACTTTTTCAATACTCAGTGACAATCCATTTCATGGTGTTTTTTCACCAACTAATTATTTAAAAGAAGTTTCTCGACATGGATCAAGTGTAGCTCACCAATTATCATTCAAGGTGAAAGATAGTCAACTAAATGACAACTCTTTTCCAACAACTCCCTCAAATCTGAATTTCAGAGTGATAATTGGCACTACAATCTTGGAAGAACAAGTGGAATCTTTGGAACTACAAGCATAAAAGGAAATGAATGATCAAATCGCTTTTATGATAACTCAAATTGAACATTTAAATGGAAGCAAAAAACTTCTTCTAACAAAACTCACCATCAATCTCTTTAAGAAATTGGTAAAATCAAAGTTGTTGAAAGACTTCAAAGTGTTTCTTTATATAAACTCAAGGAGCTTATCAATGAAGCCATCAAAGGTCAAGTTGAAAGTGTTATTCCACCTTCATATACATGTTCAAAACCATACAACCAGAGGATCGATCATTTGAAGATGCTTGAAAATTATCAACCTCCAAAATTCTAACAAATCGATGGCAAAGGAAATTCACTTCTTCATGTCGCTTCGTGAAAACTTATAATAATGCGAGAATTGATAAAGATCTCAGAATGAATCAGTTTGTTTGATCCTTGAAAGGAAATGCTTTTGATTGATACAGTAATCTTGAGTTTGAAATGATTGATAGTTGGGAAGAACTTGAGTAACACTTTTTTAATCGACTCTATAGCATTCGTCGTATTGTTAACATAAGTCGAGCTCACAAGCTCACGTTAGTGGAAATATAAGATAATCATCAATTACACCCATTGCTGGAATAATAAAATCTAAACTACAAAGAGAAATCGACAAAGTCTTTTGCCATCAACATGTGCATACAAGGCATGAAATAAGGCTTGTGCTACATTCTCTAAGGTATCAAGCTAAAGTCCTTTGAAGAATTAGCTACCCAATCCCATAACATGGAGTTAAGTATGACAATGATGACAAATTAAGAACATTCTGAAAAATCAGTTCACAATGGAGGGAATTTTAACTAATAATGAAGATGTTGATCAATCCATGGTAATAAAATGTAAAACCATTTTTGCTCAAGTTAAAGGTATAATAAGAGCCGCACTGAAGAAGAGGTGAGAAAAGAAGTATCATTTCCTTGATGGTAATGTGCCAAACATGCTTAAAGAACTTTTAAAAGCTAAGTTAGTTCGGTTGCTAGAAATGAAGAAACCTGAAAAAGCCAATCGAGTAGATTATCCCAACTATTGCAAATATCATTGGTTGATTAGTCATCCTCTCAAGAAGTATTTTTTGTTAAAAGAAAAAATCATGTAACTCAACGAAGAAAGGATGATCGAGTTTGAAGAAGTAGTTTCATCAAACTTGACAACAGTCACTATGGTTTCTCAATTCAATATGATAGATAGAACCATAAAATTTGACACTTTCAATCCTTTTACACTAGTTCCAAACACAAGAAAGATAGTGGTTTACCAAAGGACTAAGGACAATTATTTATTTCTTGAATATTAGAACGATCATAGTTGGATTCAGCTATATGCCAAAGAAACCAACAAAAAAAATACTCCTAGGAACGAGCTTAAACTGTTAGATTGTTTTTAAACACTAACCCAAAACTATCACACCCATTTTCTTTTAAATTCAAAAAATTAGGAATAAGTAGGGGTTAAATTGAAAGAAGTCATAAGTTCCGGCCTCTATTAAAAAATTAGAAAAAGTTAGTAACTGATTTGAACATGGTTGAAATCCAATACTAGTTTGATTGGATTAAGACCAGCTAGTTCCTTAGTGGGAGATAAAATTATTATCAATAGATGGTTTCTATACGGTTTAAGACCATGCGTGAAGGGCTATAAATAGTTGAAAAGTGAATTTTCAAGCTAAATTCTTCTCGATATTGTTTCATTTTCTTCTCTTCTTCATCATTTTCTTTGGTTGCTCCGAAGAAGAGATAATTTTGAGGCATTCTGTATGGAGTGGTAATTAAGAGGTTTGAGTCGTAAAAGTAGAAAAATCGATGAGCTGATAAGGTTCTAAGTCTTTTGGTGTTAGTAGGATTAAAAAATAAAGTTAGAAACTTTTAGAACCTCTGAGGGGCTCTGCATGTTCCTGGAAATTGAGTTTTTAAGCTGAAAAATGTTGAGTTTAACTTATGATATTGGTTGTAACCCTTAGCTGCCAAGAGAATAGAAGCTCTAACGTTTGGAAAAACTAAGTTGGGTGTGCAAAGAAACATCAGGTGAGTTTCTATACTCCAATTCTTGGATTATGTATAAATTAAGTAGGCAATTGAGAATTCACAAAGGAGTTTGTCTGCATGCATGGTTGCAGTAAAACACATAAGTTTGGCGTGCTCCACGTTATTATGTTTGTGTTATAATATGTTTAGAAATTTCATGTATTGCATGTTTGTAACAATGGAGTTAGATGAAGTTAGGGTTTGAGAAATGGTGTTTCTATATACCACCATAAGGTGCTATTGGGTGATAACCGAGATCTGCGAATCTTCGGGCCTTACGGAGGGGGCACTTTGGTGTTCGGACATCAAAGTTAGAAATGATAAAATGGAGGTATGAAAGGATGAATACGAAATGAAATTCTGTTAAGATTCTATCGTATGATGTTGTTGGGTGCAAACCGTGATGTGTGAGGCTCTGGGCCTTGCAGAGGGGACACTGCGATGTTCAAGCATTAAGGTTAAGTGTGAAAATGAATGGTATCGACTGCTTTTACAGGGTGATACCATAATGACGATAATTAGGTTTCATAGAGCAACACCGTGACGGCGGTTAGTAGGCTTTATGGGGTGACCCCGCGACGGTGGTAAGGTCCTTCGAGGCGACACCTCAAAAAGGTTTAAAGAGTAAGACCATAACTTGACTATGACAACCAATAGAAATTTTGCCAAAACATTAATTATAGGGTTATGTGATGTAAGACCATAGTTCGACTATAGCAACATATGGACTTCACCGGGACAATAATCTCGGGGTAGTCCATCAGGACGTTAAACAAGGGTCCATAATGTTGTATGATCATGACATAGAAAGTTCGTTAGAATGTTAAACATAAGGTTAAATTGTGTAAGAACGCAACTCAACTATGGCATCATATGGAGCCCATTGGGACACTAAACATGGGGTAGTTCACTAGGATGATAACTGGAGGAATCACGCAGACAAGAAAAAAGGGATTTGAAGAAAAATGAAAGTGTTGACAAGTGATAGCTAGCCATTAGATTTGAGAAATCCACTAAGAATGGAAAAAGTAACAAAAGTGGGAAAAGACTGTAAAATTAGTAGTCGTGGAAGCCAAAAGGGCATATGGTTAGCAACCCCGCAAGATCCAGATGCGGGAATGATGTGTTAATAATGCTT
Organism: Gossypium raimondii; assembly: GCF_025698545.1. Lineage (NCBI taxonomy): Eukaryota > Viridiplantae > Streptophyta > Magnoliopsida > Malvales > Malvaceae > Gossypium > Gossypium raimondii. The sequence goes on from NC_068570.1 coordinate 41,551,389, forward strand.
GTGGTATAGGCAAACAAAAGAAGATTTATCTGGGGATTGCAGATATGAATTTCCCATTAAGAGTCGCCAAAGAGTGCTAAATGAAACTAAATATGAGAAATAGGTACTAATAAGGAATACCTGAATAACAGATATGTCGTTCAAGACTTCCTCTTAAAAGAAAAAACTATTGCGAGTATAACCACCATAGAGTTAGTTTTGAAGGGAAACATCATGTAAGAGAAACCGTGAACTCAAATGGTCGCTCAGCTAACAGTTTGCTAAACGCTGTAGACCAAAATGATCCACTATAGACATAAATGTTACACTTAAAAAGTAAGGTATCGCAAATAAGGCAAAGTACAATGAAGCAATCCAACCAACCGATCAACTCGAGTGTTGGTGAAATGAGATTTAGTTCGCCATAATGGCGTGGGTCCTCATTAGTGAACCCTACTGATGGAATGTTAGTAAATTCTTCAACACTGAGGTAAGAAAATGGAGTCTTCCAAGGATTAAGCTGGTTTGCATTAATCGCCAAGGAAGGCACCACAAAGGGGGTCATTAGGATGGTAGGCAAAAGGATTATCTTATAAGTTATGGTGGGAAATAGAATCCATTTTGGTAACCAACCACCAAAATATAGGATTAAAAGTTATGAACAAATGAATACCCTAAACAAGGGATGGATGAAAGAATGAATGACCGTAAGGAGAAGATAGGGTTCATAGTTATGGCGAACCATCTGAGAAACTTCTAAAACTGGTTGAATGGTTATAGGATGGATTAGGGATAGCAATAGATGTGCTCGAAAAATAAATTAGAGACCGCCATTTCGAATTAAGAGAAACGTTTCAATAAACAGGGAGTTAGGCATGTTTAGTTCTTTTACATTTACTACCCCTACAAGGTAGAGTCTACTTTTGAGTAATACATTAAATAAACTCACTAAGTTCTTTCGAACTTACAGAAATTTGGGCTATGTTTGCAAGACTCAAGGTGATTGAGAATATTGAGGAGGGACCAAGCTAGACCACGCTAAAATGAAGATCATTGTCATTATTATGTAATGCATATAAAAAAGGGGTAACTTTAAAGGTTTCACCTCGCAGTGATATATTGTAATTAAAAAGTCATTCCTTAGAGTTTAAATTTTCAAGGTAGTCAGATTAAGTTTATTTTTAAGTTTCTTGTTGTAGAAACATTTGTGTTAATGTAACGAAGTTGTATGGTGAAATTTTTTATTTAGAGTATTAGATCAAGTCAGATCAATTGTGTCACTCCGTACCCGGATTCAATGATCGGGTCAGGTGAGGGTGTTACAATTTTAGTGGTATTAAATCATGGTTTAGTCAATGCTTTGGACGTAGGAATTGGAAAGAATACCCCATTATGTGCATGATTTGGGAAAAAAAGTATAGATGAAAGATAGGTAAATAAAAAGGCTTGTAATAAAATGAGATAGCTTTATTAAAGAAAAGATACAACAAAAGTCAAGTATTATTATTCGTCAACTGAGTTGCCGCTTCAATGGTAACTTCGCCTCCTTTTGGTCAGTCTTCCGAAAAGAGTAGAAATGATCACACTTAATCCTTGAAAAGAAGAAAGTCGATAGATTCCTTTTGTCAAACTCCTCATAAGATTTTAAGGAATGGGAATATCAAATTCAAGGATGATGATGGTGAGGCTACATATACAAATGGAGTTGCGAAATTTGTATCGGAATGACCTATAGTAGCAGGTGTACTTAACCATGAGTTCGAAATTTAATGAGGAAGTCCTTTGTGTCAAGTTTGAATTTAAGCCTCCAAGCGGGGAGAACTAAGGTAAGCCCCAACTTTGGTGATCAAATTTCCATGAATCTAAGGAGTTGGACACATCGTTGCCCGTTAGAATAGGTGGCCCTTTTGAATCAGCATATTTGGCTTCACTTCAACTTTGAAGGGAAATCAAAGATTTTTCTCACCCTGACACTAGTTGAAAGGAAGTCATCAAGGTAGCTAAATAAGGGTAGTGATTTCTCCTCAATGGAAGAATAGGAGGAATAAGTGACACTGTCAGAGTCTCTCCACAAAGACAGAACAAACTCTTTGTTAGAAAGAACTATATCAAGTCGAGCCCAAGTGAGGAATCCGTATGTAGTTGCTAACCTTTAGAACAAGTTTGCTGACTTTGTGAGATAGTAATGGTATACGCCAGAGAATGATAAGGATGAGTAAAAGAACTCCTTCGATTTTGAGGCAGATCCTTGCCTTACTCCATATTGACCGAAAATAGAGATGTATAATCTTTTATGATAAAACATCCCCTCCAAGGGAAGATGGGGTAGCCATTAGCATCGCATAGTCGACACTTCTCACGATTCACGTCGAGAATAAAAGCAAGGTAAAGAAAATGAATTTCCCAAGGTAGTAGGTAAATTTCCATATTGTATCCGGTCAGTGTGTCCCTGTAAATTAGGAACTTTCTCCTTACTTATGCCTTTTACTGAGGATTTAGCTAGTGAGTAGGTAATTGAAGGAAAAAAAAAACAAAAGAAAGGTTTTGTTGTATTTGAAACCAAAAGGTTTGTAGATTTCCCTTTAGCATTCTGATTTATTTATAACCAAAAGAGTGCATGAGAAGTTATAGAAAATTTAATGAATGGTAAGGAACCATTAAAGTCCATCAATGCATGTAGGACACCTGTCGGCATCAGGAGAAGGAAAAATCCTTTTGTATTTCCAAGGTGGGGGTAGTTGTCAACTATCATATTCCAAAAAACGGGTTAGTAAAAATTGGGTTAATGAATCGAGACTGATCGCGTTCAAATATTTTTTTAGTGATAGAGTATTGGTGGACCTGTCCTTAATGATCAGTGTTTGAATCCCTTCCCTCTTATTATTTTCTATGTGGTGCAATTTTGCTTCCAAACTTAACAAAGCTCACATCCCATGTATTAAATATTCTATCTTAAATTGAAACCAATGAAGTGAAATGGACTAGTGGTTAAGAGTTTAAAAAGTTTCCTAATGGTCCTAGGTTTAACTCTCATTATCACCACTTTTTTAATTAAATTTTTTGTGAATTTTCCATGTGTTAAATACCTATTGCAGTCTAACCTTTCTTACCATACTAAGGGAACATTCTTTCCTTTCTTTTTAGTTAACATACCATACTTATGAGGACATGATCCCTTTTTCACTCCCTTATACCCCTAACTTGCCATTCTCTTCACCATTACCATGAGTGATGTTCATTGAACCTAGACATGTTTAACAACACCCTTTTTCATCCATCTTTTCATTCTCTCCCTCTCAATGTCGCACCTCCCCAAAACTCTTCCCTATTCTCTCTTTTGTTTAACCATTCACCACCCATCTTTTCTCTATTTCCTCATTTCCTCCACCGTTCCTTGGTTTGAACCACCATCACCATCATCAAACCTCATTTGCACTGCCACTTTTAATTTTTTTTCATCGCCACCCTTAGCATCGCCCTTCACCATCGTGTCAACCATTGTGCGCCATCATGAATCATCACTCATATTTATTTTTTTTCTCTTCTCCTTTCTCCCTTTTTTATCAAGTGATCAAAACCCTTTTCATTTCTTCCTCTTCCGTCAGATCGCCACCTCTGTCATCAGACCATCGTCGTCACTACCGTAGCACTACCATCGTCGTCGCTACCGTAGCACTACCATCGATGATTGTGATTTCTCCTATTTTCTTCATCAGTTTTCAACCTACATCATTCCTTTTAGTAAACAAAATTCTGCACTATTTATTTTACTTAGTTTCTTAAATTCTAAGTCTTTATATCAAGAAGTTACTCTTTATCAACCCTTTCTTTAGATCGTTCAATTTTTTCAGATCGAAATCAAGATGAACCATCGACCTTTCTATTTCAACTAAGATAGTGTAAGTACAATGGTTGATTGAGAAACACTCTTCCCTTATCGTTTGTCTCTTGACTGAATATTCATAAGGGTCATAATGTATTTATCTCTCGTGTATTAATATTTAGGAAGGGTCGATTGAAATCTACCCGTGAAATCATTAAAATTTGAATAGGAATCTTGATTCTTAATTTTCATAAAGGTAAGTGTCAAATGAGAGATTCGTTTAATTAACTCATCTCTTATGATGACCATGGCAACTTTAACGAAAGATTACCATTTGTGTGACTAGGTAATCCATTAGATAGATCCAAGTATAAATGTTCTTAGAGAAGTTGTAGCACATCGGATCTACAATCAAGTGTGGGTTTAACATTAAATAAAAATATGAAAATATGTTTCATGTTGATTAAAATTTATTAGTATTATTATTAAAATTGTGTTTATCAAGAATACTCTATGTATTCAAAAGAGAAGTAAAAACATGTTGAAATGGAATATGCAAGTAAGTGAATATAAATCGTTGTTGTTGTTACATGTATGATGTATGATATTGTTTGTTATCATTGATTGAAAGAAAGTGTATGATAATCTCATTCTCATGTTATGTGATGTTATGACATGTGTGAATTTCTCATGAATTATAAAATGAGAAATATTGATATAATATGTACATATGTGATTTGCATGCTAATCATGCATATTTGATTTTAAATGATAAGTAATATAATGAGTATGTCTTACATGCCAAAGTGAAAAATTGATTTGAAAGTGAAAAAGTGATTTTTATGGCTATATCACATGCATGAGGTGGGATATGAAAGGTGGAAGAAGTGACAGTTTATCTACAAAAGTGGTGACTTGTCCACAATATTATTAAGTGGCAGTTTATCTGCATTACTGTGACACTGTTCACAAATTGGAGTGTTTGGATGGACGAGTTCTAAGGAACATGATTGTGGTGTGTAGCGGTGATGGGTAGGATGTTTTAAATAAATCTGCATAAATGTTTCATAAAAGCTGCATTATCATGATCATGTGTATAAAGTGAAATATTTACCTGATTGATGATTATGTGTTTATTTACATTTATTTGTTAAAAGATCCACACTAGACATAAAAAGCTCACCCCTTTAGCGTTATAATTTTTTAGGTAATACTCAGACATAGGACTTAGATTTAGCATTCGGTGGAGCCCCTCGGATGGATTATTCTTATGGATTTTTTAGTAATGAATTTTAAAACTATTTGGATTTTTTTTGTGGACCTTGGACTTGGGACATTTCTTTTTATTTTGGGTTGTGATTTAATTTTAGAAATTTTCGAACTGTCATACATGCATACAAAATTTATGAGATTTCAAGTATTTTAAAATATGGACTTTATTTAAACTATTTACGATTTACTTGGTTAATACAAAATTATAACTCGAAATTTTCTAAGTAGTTTTATGAAAGTCCACTGCGAAAGGTTTTTACCCAAGACCTTTTAATAAATAATTATAATGCAAATTCTTTATTTTTCAAACATCTTAAAATGACATTACAATATTATGTCGCGTTTTATTTTAAATGATTACCTTTTTATGAGTATTTCTCAAAGAAATAAAATCATTAAATATTCAATTTTTTTTGAAGTTTTCACAAAACAACACAAACCTAGTTATTTTCAATAAGTAAATAATTTCGAACGTTGTTAGTGTAACTTCCAAGATTCGACTATAATGTATAGGCCATATTTGGGGCGTTACATTTAGTGGTATCATAGCCAAATTTAAAACTCAAACTATGGATTTTAAACGGGTCTACATGCATATTTTAAAGAGTATTTTAGAAAAGTATTTTGCTATTAAATTTAATTTCGAAAATTCGAGACTCCCGAAGCTGATCCAAGATAAGTACTATTTATACTTGAAACTTTAGATTATGAAACCTTAGATTATGAGATGATATACTTATAGATAGTGAAATTCTGATCGAAAACATTCAAGTGATAACATAAAATTTGTTTCTAAAAAATTGTAAGATAAAATTCATAAAATTTAGCAATACGCGATATGAAAACCCGAGGTATGCAAATTCGTGGTATGTGATTTCGAGGAGCGCAATGTCGAGTAGCTCAAGATTATTAGTTAGCTTTTTCAAGAACTTGTGCTTGACTCTAAGACAAATGGCATCGTTAATGCGACTACCGCTAAAGGCAGAAATCAAGAGGCTAGGGATGATACAATATCCCAAGCAATGCTGGGAGTTGAAGAAAAGATTTTTTGAGACTATGGTTGAAAAGAACAAGATTTTAGAAAGGAGTAAGTGGTAGGAACACGGAGAAAGGAAAATAATACAATACAAAATAAGAGAAAGTCTAGTTCTATTGGCCCAAATTCACGACCTTTGAAATGGGCCAAGGAGGATAGACCACAATAGAATGTTGTAAAAGCTAGTACTGGAGGTTTTATTTGTTCAAACAAGAATCTTTATTTGTAAATACTATAAGCGCCATTAGGAAAAATGTTGGAAAAAGTAAGGTGCATGCTTCAGATGAGGGTCCGTTGAGCATCGTGTTAAAGATCGTTCACGTCATTCTTTTAGTTGAATGCTAGCTTTGACTCAAAAACAAAATCAGAGATTGATTTATGTTGCTAGGTGTCGAGAGGATCAAGACACATTTGGTGTCAATAAAGGTACTTTTGCGATCTATTCTAATTGTACCTTGTATTGATTGAGAATTTGTTTTCCTTAAAAGTTTGTTGCTAATAGTGTATCTGTGAAATTGAGAATTTGAGAATGAGAAAATCGCTAGTGATATATCTATAGATAGTCCCTTGAGACAATTCATTTAAGTAAATAGGGAAATTCATTGGTGACTTAAGATGAAGTATTGAAACTACATTGGAATCAGAGATTGCGCAACAAGAGCGTCATGGTTAGATTAGAAAGAGGAGTTATGAATTTTTTGGATAAGTGAATTGGCTTGACAATAGGAATTTCGTCCTCGAAATTCTTTTTAAAAAGGTAGAGTTGTCACATCCCAAATACCAAGTTACTAGAAAGTGGGTTAATGAACCGAAAGTGGTCATGCTCGAATTTTTTTTAGTGATTGAGTAGTGGCGGAGTTGTCCGTGATGATCAGTATTTGAATCCCTTCCCTCTCATTCTTTTCTAATTGGTGCAATTTTGCTTCCAACCTTAGCAAAGGTCACATCCCATATATTAAATATTCTCTGTTAAATTATAAAATGAGAAATATTGATATAATATGTACATATGTGATTTGCATGCTAAGAATGCCTATTTGATTTGAAGTGATAAGTGATATAATGAGCATTTCTCACATGTCAAAGTGAAAAATAGATTTGAAAGTGAAAAAGTGATTTTTGTGGCCATATTACATGCATGGGGTGGGATATGTGAAAGGTGGAAAAAGTGGCAGTTTATCTACAAAAGTGGTGGCTTGTCCACAATATTATTAAGCGGCAGTTTATCTGCATTACTGTGGCACTGTTCTCAAATTTGAGTGTTTGGATGGACGAGTTCTAGGGAACACGATTATGGTGTGTAGCGGTGATGGGTAGGATGTTTTAAATAAATCTGCATACATATTTTATAAAAACCGCATTGCCATGATCATGTGCATAAAGTGAAATATTTACCTAATTGATGATTATGTGTTTATTTAGATTTATTTGTTAATAGACCCACACTAGGCTTAAAAAGCTCACCCCTTTACAATTATAATCTTTCAGGTAATACTGAGACATAAGACTTGGATTTAGCATTCGGTAGAGCCTCTCGGATGGATTATTCTTATAGATTTTTAATAATGAAGTTTAAAACTATTTGGATTTTGTTGTGGACTTTGGACTTTGGACTTGGGACATTTATTTTTATTTTAGGTTGTGATTTTTTTATAAATTTTAAAGCTCATACATGCATGCAAAATTTATGAGATTTAATGTATTTTAAAATATGGAGTTTATTTAAACTATTTACGATTTTACTTGATTTTAAACAAAATTATAACTTGAAATTTTCTAAGTAGCTTTATGAAAGTCCGTTATGAAAGATTTTTACCCAAGACCTTTTAATGAATAATTAAAATGAAAATTATTTATTTTCAAACATCTTAAAATGACATTACAATATTATGTCGCCTTTTTCTTTTAAATGATTACATTTTTTATGAGTATTTCTCAAAGAAACAAAATCATTAAATATTCAAAATCTTTTGAAGTTTTCACAAAACAAGACAAACCTAGTAGTTTTCAATAAGTAAATAATTTCAAACGTTGTTAATGTAACTTACGAGATTCGACCATAGCACCTAGGCCGGGTTTAGGGTGTTACACCGATTGTTAGTCGTTAGGGAGTAACCCTTAGGAAAGTAGAGCAAGTCCTAGGTTTGTTCTGTGATAACCCTTCTTGAGAAGGGCAAAAGCCTTTGTTACCATTGTAATAGAACTTCGAAAAGAAAGTGGTAATTTTGGTACTCCGCCAAGGTAGTAGTGAAGATATTTCTTGGGCGAGCTTAGCTGCCCTATGGCAATAAGGATTTAATCCATTAGATGGGCAGAGTTAGCGTATAAAAAAATTCTAGGATTGTGAGATTATCCACCAGAATGTAAATAAAGAATACATCAATTAGGCGGTGTTCACCTCAGAGCATCTGCCAAATAAAAAAATTGTGAAAAGAAGTTATGAATTAGAATATATCTAACAACAGAGTGGTCGGATACTTGCGGATGAGTCGGTGTCTATAATTAGTTAAGTGTTGATGGATCCATAAATTAGGTGAAGCAGGTGTTAAGTGAATGTACAAAAGGGTAAATCAAGTTGAAGGTGTTAGTAAGAATGAAAGGTGATTACTTCTAAGAACCGCACGAGGGCAAAGATGGGGAAGAAATTCCCTGAGTCCGCCCTTGAGGTTGATTGTGAAAGGAATATTTGAGGATATTTTTTTAAGGTGGGAGAGTTGTCATGCCCGATTTCTTTAAAGTCCGAAAAATTAGGAATAAGTGGGGGTTAAATGGAAAGAAGCCATAAGTTGGCAGCCTCTACTGAAAAATCAGGAAAGTTAGTAACATGTTTGAACATGGTTGAAATCCAATACTAAGTCGGTTGAATTAAAACCAGTTGGATTCTTAGTGGGAGACAAAATGATTATTAATAGATGGTTTCTATATGGTTGAAGATAGTGTGTGACGGGCTATAAATAGCTGAAAAGTGAATTCCCAAGGTGAATTCTTCTCAATAATGTTTCATTTTTTTCTCTTCTTCATCTTTTTCTGTGGTTGCTCCAAATAAGAGATAATTTCAGAAAGCTCTTCATGGAATAGTGATTAAGAGGTTTGAGTCGTAAAAGTAGAGAATCTAGTGGGCTGGTAAGGCTCTAAGCCCTTTAGTGTTAGTAGGATTAAGAAATAAATGTAGGAATTTTTAGAACCTCTAAATGGTTCTACATGTTCCTAGAAAACAAGTTTTTAAATTGAAAAATGTTGAGTTTAACTTAAAATCTTGGTTTTAACGCTTAGCTTTTAGGAGGATGGAAGCTTTGGCATTTGGGAAAGCTAAGTTGGGGAGGCAAAGAAGCATCAAGTGTCTATACTCCAATTCTGGGATGATGTATAAATTGAATAGGCAATTGAGTACTTGTAAATGTGTTTATATGCTTGCATGGTTGTAATAAAACACATAAGTTTGGCATGCTCCATGTTATTATGTTTGCGTGATAATATGTTTAGAAGTTTCATGTATTTCATGTTTGTGATAGTGGAGTATGGAGGAGAAATTGTGGATGGGTTGGATGAAGTTAGGGTTTGGAAAATGATGTTTCTATATATCGCCATACGGTGTTGCTAGGTACAAATCATGATGTGCCAAGCTCCGGGCCTTGCGGGGGGGGACAGTTCTGTGTTTGAACAGGAAGGTTTGAAATGGTGAAATAGAGGTATAAGAAGATGAAAAGTGAAATAGAGGTATAAGAAGATGAAAAAGGAAATGAAATTTCGTTAAGATTCCACTATACGGTGTTGTTGGGTGCTAACCATGATGTGTGAAGATCCGGGCCTTGCGGAGTGGACACTGCGATGTTCGAGCATCAAGGTTGAATGTGAAACTGAATATTATCGATTGGTCCTACAGGGCAACACCGTGACGACATTAATTAGCAACACCATGACGGCGGTCAACAGGCTCTATAGGGTGACACCATGACGGAGGTACAGTCTTTTAGGGCAACACGTCAAAAAGTTTTAAGGTATAAGACCATAGCTTGGCTATGGCAACCAACAAAAATTCCGCCAAGACGTTAATCATGGGGTTATGTGATGTAAGACCATAGTTCAACTATGGTAGCATATGGAGTCCACCGAGACAGTAAACTCGGGGTAGTCCACCAGGATGTTAAACTTGGGTTCATAATGTGTAAGACCATAGCTCAGCCATGACAAGATAGAAAGTTCGCCAGGACGTTAACGTAAGGTTAAATTATGTAAGAGCGTAGCTTGACTATGGCATCATATTGAGTCTATCGAGACAATAAACACGAGGTAGTATGTAACATTCCCAAATCCCCTTGGTCGAAAATAATATCAGATAGATTTTTAGTTAAATAAGATATAAAGAAAGTAAAGGATAAGGGATGTTAGAGAAAAATGAAATAAGAAGTCATTGTGAAATATTAATTTGAGCTAGTGACTAAATAGTAAAAATATGAAAAATTTTATGGTCCAAGTGTAAATATTTAAAATGTAAGGGTTAAAGTATAAATATGAAAAATTTAAAGGGCCAATAGTGTAAATATCTTAAGGATGGAAGGGTCTACAAGGACCAAATTAAACAAATGAAGAAATGAGAGGACTAAATTGTAAAGTTTACCAAAATGATGTCATAAAAGGATGGAATAGTAGAGAAAGTACAAGGGTAAATAATCATTTCTTAAATAAGATAATTATGGGAAAATATCTTTGGTTACGGAAAAATATGGGCCACTAGATTAAATTGAAAAGTAAGAAGAAATTGTTACCATTGGATTGAAATAATGACTAATATATTTTATAATATTTTAATATTAATTAATTAAATATTAAATTAAATCTTATTGAGTCTATTTTATCATAAAAGAAACAGTGTAAGTAAAGGAGTAGTAGATTAAGAGATATATGAATTTTTGTTAGACAATATCGAATGATTTTGGGTTCCCCTGCTCTAACTTTGAAAACTCATTATAAATTTTACAAGAATTTTTACGAAATTAAATTTATATGTGAAATATTAATGAGTCTATTTTCAAGGAAAAGAAACAGTAGCTTAATACAAGAATTGTAGTGAAAGATAATAATTTTTCTTGAAGAAGGGTCGAGTGCGCTAGCAATAGAATAGGAGAAGATTTGAAGAATAAAGTGTATTAATTGGATTAAATAAAAATTACAAAAATTTTATGGTAAAAATTTCATTGAATCTAGTTTCTAGAACAAAAAGTCAGATCTTAATTTTGAATCCGATAGGCTGAGATATAAATATTTTAGTGATTGCCACTCAAATGGACAACCTTGATAAGAGTATGTGTTTGTGATTAAAGAATCCTTTTATTAATGTCACACATAGGCATGATCTGTTAAGAGCCAAAGATTTATGTATATATATAAAAAATTAAGGATGTGGATTGGAGAGGAAGAGGAGGAAAATAATTGAAGAGTTATAATACTAAGAAATTGTTACAAATGATAGTTTTGCTAATACATAAAGGAAGTGCAAATGGTTTATTGAAATACTAAGTAGGCGATATAAAATGAATTAAGGAGGCCCTAATTGACAAATTTATTGGTAAATGTTAATAACAATAATGTCATGTAGAGAGGATAAACTATTTTTAGAGTAAGTCCTCTAAAGGACTTATTTGTAAAATGTTGATAATTATGTTAAATTTATAATCTTGGAATTAATGGCCTATTCATAAGGTTCATTACAAAACATCATATGTTTAAGAAATAAGTGGTTATGTAATGATTTTTTATAATAAGTTTGATATGTTTTAAGGCTTAAATGAAAAAGGACTTAATTGTAAAATTTGATATTTGCTTAAAATTATATGTGATAATTATATGATTATGAATTGATTAACGAAATTTGGATTAAAGGATGTTTGGAGATAATTTGGTATATGGATTGATATGGTTAAAGTTGACAAGTAAACATGTGATAAAAAGGGGTAAAATATGAAGGACTAAGGTGGTAAATTAACCCTCACATAAAATAAAACATTAAATGACATTTTGGTGTTGATATCAAGCTCATAGTATCGATATTCTAAAGGAAGTATCGATACATTGGACAAGGTATCGATATATAGGGTATTTTTCTTGAATTTTCCAACTTTGAAGCTCAAAACGATATCATTACAAGATAAGGATCGATACCTAAGCCCAGGTATTGATAAATTAGTGCTAGTATCGATACTTTGGGCCCTATTATGCAAATAAATGATTCAAAATGAATTTTTACTAAAAATTTTCACTCAGTTTTAAGTTTTACACTGAAAATATGTTAAAAACATGTTTTTATGGTTAAAATATGAATAGAAAAGGGTTCAAATTATTGAATTTAGCCAAGATTACTTTGGCACTCAAATGTGACACTCTTATATTTGACTTGGTAATCGAGTCGGGTATAGGGGTGTTACATATACTGCCAGGATGATAATTGGGGGAAATCATGCAAATAAGGAAAAACGCAAATGTTGACAAGCGATAGCTAGCCAGTGGATTTGAGGAATCCACCAAGAATGGAAAAACTAACAAAAGTGGGAAAAGGCTGCCAAATTAGTAGTCGTGGAAGTTGGAAGGGCGTATGGGTGGCAACCTCGCAAGATCTAGATGTGGGAATGGCGTGTCAATAATACCTGTGGTATAGGCAAACAAAAGAAGATTTATCTGGGGATCACATATACGAATCTACCATTAAAAGTGACCAAAGATTGCTAAATGAAACTGAATATGAGGAATAAGTACTAATAAGGAATATCCAAATGAAAGATATATTTGTCAAGACTATTTCTCTTAAAAGAGAAAACTATTGCGAGTAAAACCGCCATGGGGTTAGTTCTAAAGGTAAACATAATGTAAGAGAAAATGTACACTTGAATGGTTGCTCAAATAACAGTCAGCTGAACACCGCAGACCAAAACGATCCACTGCAGACGAACATGTTACACTTGAAAAGAAAGGTATCACAAATAGGGCACATTACGAGGGAGTAATCCAACCAATCGATCAACCCGAGTGAAGGGTGAAATAAGATTTCGTCCGCCAGAGTGGCGTGGGTCCTCATTAGTGAACCCCATTGATGGAGTGTCAGTAAATTCTTCAACATTGAGGTAAGAAAATAGAGTTTGCCAAGGACTAAGCTGGTTTGCATTAATCACCAAGAAAGGCACCATAAAAGGGGTCATTAGGATGGTAGGCAGGAGGATGTCTTATAAGTTATGATAGGAAAGAGAGTCTATTTTGGTAATCGACTACCAAACTATAGGATTAAAATTTATGAATAGACGAACACCCTGAACAGGGGATGGATGAAAGGAAGAATGACAGTATGGAGAAGATAAGGTTCGCAGTTATGGCTAGGCATCTAAAAAACTTCTAAAACTAGTCGAATGACTATAGGATGGATTAGGGGTAGATCACTTGATGATCATTTTGGCAATAGATATGCTCGGAAAAGAAATCGAAGACCATTTCGAATAAAGGGAAATTTTTTAATAAACAGGGAGTTAGATATGTTAGTTTTTTTACATTTTCTACCCCTACAAGGTTAGGTCTATTTTTGAGTAATACATTAAAGAAACTCACTAAGTTGTTTCAAACTTACAAAAATTTGACCTATGTTTGTAGGAGTCAAGGATGATTGAGGATCTTGAGGAGGGACCAAGCCAAACCATGCTTAACCGAAGATCATTGTCTGTATGGTATCATGCACATAGGAAGGGGTACCTTCAAGGTTTCACCTCTAAGTGAGATATATTGTAATTAAGAAGTCATTCTTTAAAGTTTAAATTTTCGAGGTAGTCAAATTAAGTTTAGTTTTAAGTTTCCTGTTGTAGAAACATTTGTGTTAAAGTAACGAAGTTGTATGGCAAAATTTTCTGACCAGAGTATTATATCAAGTCAGACCAATTATGGCACTCCGTACCTGGATTCGATGATCAAGTTGGGTGAGGGTGTTACATAAACTGCTCATCCAAAATGTTGATGTTCCTAAATAGGAGCTTATGTAGTTCAACCCAAATGACGATGCTCCTAAGCACGAGTTTAAATTGTTCATCCAAAATAAATGATGATGCTCCTAAGCACGAGCTTAAACTATTCACAAAAAAATAAAACTCGACAAAACTCAATCTCGTGGTCTCACCAGGAGCATAGTCCTAGCCTTACCTAACCAAAATGTCAAATTACATGAGGTGGTTGTACACAATCCTTAGAAGATATATGGGGAAAAAAATCTGCTAGTACTTGTCAATCCATCACCTCCCTGTATTTGTTGACGATGTTTTATTTAGTCACCTTACATTGGTTCCATTAACATTTCTAGTCGACAATTCGCCACCTCCACCCACATCTATGGAATAAAACACTTGATAGTCGGGACCCACACTAAGCTTACCTCTCTCTATAAAGACAACACCAAGGAAAAGAGGTATGAGATCAACCATATAGTCCTCACTCTTCTCAAACATCATTTTTAAACCTTTATAATCTTTGCATCACCTACCGTGTGAACCACCGCCATAGTCTACACCAACTCCTCATATAAATTAAATTTTATAACAAAAATAAAAACTCATTTCTATTTAGGTAAGTCAAACATGGAAAGCAAAACTCATTTCTGTTTTGATAAATGAAATTAATTTAGTAAACTTACAAAACTCGATTTTTACCTCAAATTTGCTTAAGTTTTAAAAGTGAAACTCAATTAAGTTGAACCAAGATTTGAGCCTTGAATTTGAATTAAGCTTAAAATTGAACTTTTATAGATTGATCATGGGTTAATTACAGCTCTTGTTTAGTAAGAAATTGTAAAATAATGGGGGAAAATAGATAAATCTTACCTTATGACACTCCAGTAGTTTAATTAAATCTATAATGTCAAATTAGGCTAAAAGTTTTCATTGATCAAGTGTAACATCCCACACCTAACTCGATCATCGGATCCAAATGTGCGATATTACATTACGTTGTTGAAGCAACTCAAGCTAACTTACTTCTTTTATCATATCATTTAAAACATAATTATATTCATATCAAAATAATCATCCATTTCCATCACAATCATACTTTCATAGAGTATAATAATTTTAACTCATTGAGTTACGGGGTGATACTAAGTCAATTTAGGAGCTGGAACTCAAATCCAAATTCAATTATCAAGTTTCATTGTTGTGTCTCGACACAAGGGACTTCTTATCTTGAGACATTAGAAATAGTGTTTTGAGGCAAGGTCTATTATGTTTCGAGACCAACCTCCCCTATTTTCTTATTTTAGCTTTGATGTTTGAATGTCTCGATACAATGGGTTCTTATCTCGAGACTTAGAGCAGGGAAAAACTAATTTAGCTTTGAATTTTACTTGGCTTAAGACAAATGCCACTTATCTCGAGTCTCGAGACACTAAGCATGAAGGTCAAAATATAAGGTAAATTTTGTTCTTATGGTCTTGAGACACGATGTATATTCATATGTCTCAAGACTCAATGGTAAAATAACCCTAAATGCATGTTTTCAAGTGACCAAACCATACCAAATGGTACCTTATATATACCTAAACTTTACATCAAAATAAGACCATCAATCTAACACATACAAACACAACCAAACATAATCAAATTATAACCATCCATGCATTATCATTTAATTAACTAACTCACATAATCAAACTTATATAAACTAGCATAATTATTTACTAATTAAAGATTAAAACTCATTTTATAAAACTTTATAGGCCAAGCACCAAATATACCAAAATTACCACATAAGAAACATGCCTAAAACAACCTAGGTACATGCCATTTTAACGCCAACACATATATACATACAAAAGACGTAATAAGGCCTGTTCCGAGTTGAGTTGTTGAGTTGGATGTTGGACCACTTAAAATTTATGTCTACTCTTGTCCGATACCTGTGCAAGGAAACAAACATAACCATATGCTGAGATTGAATCGTAGTTGTGCTAATATAATTCAAATACATTTGTGTTAAAAATAAACTAAAGTAAGTATATAACATTAAATCATCCAATCATTCCTCAACTTTCTTATTTATTTCACATTTCAATATCAATTCAATGCTTATTCATTTTGGACGCTTTTATTCGACGATAGACATTAGGAAAATACGTGGATTTATATATGTAATGAATAAGTCCAAGACCATCTGTACATTGGGACTGTCTTACACTGCCATCCCGGGTTGTCTGGAAATGGTGACTTTTAATATTTGTTTATTCGACCATCCCGGGTTGCCCAGAAGCGATGGTTTTAGTAATTGTCTGTGTTATTTATTTTGCCATCTAGGATTGCTTGACAACGATGGCCAGTAAAGGACTATATTGGTGACCCTGTGACATGCCAACTATATCCTAACTACGTCTAACATCATTTAACGGGGCATTATCATCATAATTACTATTGTAACACATGTCATCATAATACCTATGTCTCAACATTTATATACATATCAAACACAATTTTGAACAATTTCCACATATTTCAACTATCACTATATTGAATCCATCATTTAAAGTTTGTACGGAAAAGATACTATTACCTCGATGTATATTCATATTTGATTATAACAACCAAATTAATCTACGAAAGCAAATTGAAATTGAATTATAAAAGTATAAACCAAAAATTACTATTTGTTAACGACTTTAGCTTTCCCCTTGCCCCGAGACGGTCTTGCATCGTCTTTAGCTATAAAAAGTAAACTTGAATAGAGAAACACATTAATCACACAGTTCAAACATAATTCAGTACTATATAGATATGATTGCATTTTATTCACTGTATTCCCTATAAGCACTAATATCCAAATTACTCAGTAACTTTCGATTTTCCTTATCGAATTGAAAATCGATTTCACATTTCTTTACTAGAAACCCCTAGTTTTCAATTCATGCTAATTTCTTTGACAGTTTTCAATTTATTTAATTTAATCCCTAACATCATAAAATTAATTATATAAATTTAAGCTTGACTCAAATTTAATTTAACTCTTTTTACTATCATTTCAACCTATTTCATCGTAATCTCATTTCATATTAACTTGAATAAACTTAAGTTTTAGGCTCAACTTTCTCAAACTTTCTATTATTATTTCACTTAAATAAACTAATCAAATTCTAATTTCATAGCTTGGGTTGTAATTATTTACCAACATTTACTGATTATTTACGAAAAGTTTACAAGAAAAATTCAATTACCTTGCTAATTAGGCTCACGGCAAATAAAAGAAGAAAATGGCTAAGTTTTCTGTTTTCTTTCTTTTTTGTTTCGGTTTGGGAAAGATGGAGAAGATGATATTTTTCATCATCTCTCTCCCACTAAGGAATATATATATATTTATAATTATTTCTAAAGACTTGATTAATATTTAAATAAGGCCTTGTGGAATTTTATAATTATTATGCAATTTAACCCTTGTACCATTTTTATTAACTTAATTAATTTAATTACTAGCTAATTTTATTTCTTATTTCTGTATTTAACTTAAGGCTTTCTCATTTTAACTTCTCAAACATCTCAACTTAATTTTCAGTACACATCACAAGAATTGGGTCGTTACATGAAATTATTTATTTAAACTTAAATAAAAATATTAAGGGATAAAAATAGGTTTAGAAGATGAGTTTCATTTAGAAAATTAAGTTAACATGTTTTTAACTTAGAATTTAAAATCGATCTAATCCATTCATTTTTTTGAAATATATATCTTTTATATATTTATATATTACACAATTTATACAAAAAATATATATGTTTATACATAAAAGCAACACAACAATTAGAAAATAATCAACATATAAAAATAAAACACAAATTGAAGAAAGAAAACAAATCTCGAACCAAACAAACCTTATAATAAAAAGATATTGCAAGTCACAGATGGGGCCCGAAATGCGTGGTAAGGGATTTCCACTTGATGGAAAGAAGAGATTATTATTATTATTATTATTTTCGTAAAACAAAATATTTTTATATATGTTTTATTATAAATAATATTAATTTTTAAGTTTCAGTAGTTATTCTTTTTAATAATGTCATTTTAAAGTTTTAATTTGAATTCTGTTTTTAGAGTAGAATACGAACAACACTTGTTGGAGGAAGAGATTATTACTTATTCACAAATCAAACAAATAAATAATAAGATAAATTATATCCAATGTCACTCAACTATTACGAAATTTACACTTTGGTCACTAAGTTTTAAAAGATATGAATTTATTATTGAATTATTTGAAAATTACATGTTGGTTACTAGGTTGTTCAGTGACCAACTTGTAGTTTTTTTGAAATTGAGTGTTTAAAGTGTAATCTTGCAAATAGTTGAATGACCTTGAGTATAGTTTACTCTATGATGAATAGTGAGTTAACAACCACATCAACATCCATTAGCAACTTAACAATTTAGTGACCAACTTATAACTTTCGAATAATTTAAAGATCAATTTATAACTTTTTAAAATTGAGTATCAAAATATAAGCTTTCTAATAGTTGAGTGGCTTTGGTGTAATTTATCTTAAATAATAAAATGAAAAAAAGAAAAAAAAACAAGAATGCATGAAACACGTTGACTCAACAACTGGCCCTTCACTTTACGTCTATTCCTTCCAAGCAGCCTTCACAATTCATGTGGCTCTCCTTTCTCCACACCATACGTCTCCTTTGCTCTCTTTACATCTCCCACTTTTCACTATTCTTCTTTTTCTTCCTTCACATATAATAAAAACTAATTTTTGCATTATATTATCACAATATTTTTCTTTTCCAATAAGGTTCATTGAATATCAATGCTTATATTATTGACAGTATTTTAAAAAGATTATTGAATATCAATAAGTTTTTTTAACGTGTATGGTATTATTAAATTATTTAAAAATGAAACAGGTCCATGTCTATTGTGAATTTTGAAAGAGTCAAAATTTCCAAAGTCAAGAAACAAAATGTGAAAGGCTTTTGTATGAAACGGAAGTGAGAAGTGGGTTGTGGCTATTATTCAACAAAAGTCAATGATCAAATTTGGATGCATTTGGGTTCTTTTATCTTTTATGTTTGATGCCTCCATTTATGGGTACGTGTTGATCATCATGTCAATTAATTCTCAACCACTTTTTGGATGCTAAATTTTTTACTTGGATTCCAAACAAAATGAATAATAATTACTCAGACAAAAACTGTTTGACATTATTCTCTTTTGGGGGAATTTTTCAACCAAAGAATCCATGTCATTGAACAAATCCTCCAAATTTGCACCCCTTAATGCCAATAACTAAGGCCGCCCGGATTCTAGTTGTGACTGATAAAGGATCTAGAAGGTTGTTAAGAAGTCTTTTGTGTTCAAATTCATCCATTTATCTAACAAACATATACAAATTAAACTCTTGTCTAACTTGTGTACAGTTAGTTTAGAGAGTTTGGTCAACTAGAGACAGCTTAATGTTGTAAACAATGGGGGTTTCCAAGGATGAGTCCAAAAAAATCAGAATTTTTCTTTTTAGAGTTAGTCAAAATGCGAGCATTTACTACAACAGCAAGTTCAGACAATAGCCACGTGCTTACCGCTAAATTCGAAGTTTGCTTGTAGTCTTAAAGACCACAATATGTTCTATGCTAGTTTCTTAAAACATGTCTTGAGGTTGTAATCACTACACCAAAACAGACTTTTAGCGGCGCTTTTCGTACAAACGCTGCTAAAGACCAAGAACTTTAGCGGCGTTTTTCCCACAAACGCCGTTATAGGTCATGGTCTATAGCGGCGCTTTTCCCACAAACGCCGCTAAAGAATAAACCTTTAATGGCGCTTCTCCAAAAACGCCGCTAAAAACTTAACCTTTAAAAAAATTATTTTAATCAAATAATATTTATTTTTATGATAAATATTATATTATGTTTTATTTTTAAATTTGAACTTTAAATATACTTTTAAGGATAAATAAAAAAATATTATTTAAATTAAATTTTCTATGAAGATTTTAACTTTAAAACTAAATATAAAAATTAATGAATTTAGTTTTAAAATTTAAAATAATAAATTAATAACACAATTAAAATCCAAAAGTTAGAACTCAAGTTGTCGTAAATATTAAAGTAAAAATAAAAATTAGAACTCAAGTTGTCGTAAATATTAAAGTAAAAATAAAAATTTAGAATTAAAACTAAAATAAATAATACATATGAAAAACATGCCTATGACTATACACATTGCAAGGTAATAAAAATACAATGCATTAAATTGTTGAACACGCTTGGTACTATCTCGATGAGAATAACACATTAAATTGTTGGATTAAACATGTAGATTACATACTAATGTAGACCAAAATATTTTCCTTTTCCTTCTACCCTTAAATCTAGAGATAGCAAAAACCAGGGACCTAACACTAGCAAGTTCAAATATATCGCTAAAAGAAACACAGCTTTAGCTCCATCCAAATGTACTTTCGATTCTTAAATTCTGCTTCAATATATTGGATGAATTTCCCCGCTGCATGATGTTAGGTGATCAAACGTAGTACTTTAAAAATGCAAAAGTAAGAAGCAAGCATCCTCACTTGATAATCTGAACGGTTGTCTTCCTCACCACTTGGTCCTCTAAAAGGGAGCAGCTTAGCTTTAGGTTTCTCTAAAGAGAAAACAACAGGAATTCCACCCTCAATCCCATGATCTTTCCTTAAACGGTGTCTCACCTAGAAGCAAAAATTTGACAAAGAGTAAAGTGAATGATAGCAGAAATAAACCCTAAACAATGTTTTCTTAATGCAATAGATAAACAATAGTAAAATTGGATATCCAAAATAACAAATACAAGCATAAGATATTAAAGTTTTCCAAACAAAATAAAATCTAATTGGACAAGGCCCCAAAGTAAACACCAATCATAAGATCAAGAACCACCGTAAAACTGCAGAGCAAGTGTAGATTCAAAAGCCACAGACGCAAAGAGCAATGATAAAAGAAAGAAAACCACAACTCTCCCGTAGGTCAGTAGCATTTAATTTCATAAAGAGAGTAAATATTGGTTCATCCATAGACTATGGATTAAAGAGATTTACCTAGTCATTGCTCGAAACTATATCATCTGCTAGAAGGCTCAAGCCGATCATCCCAATATTCCCATTTCCAAGACCAATCGCACATTTGACAGCTTGTATCGATGCAATTTCAATTCCTGGAATAGCAATCAAAGAAATGGAAAGATAACATTTTCACCAATTTACTAGTATCATACAAAAAGTTTGACGAAAGAGAGTTCAAATTTGAACTGAAAATGACATTAAAAATTTAGAATAAACACAGAATCGATAAAGATGATTGCATCTATCAGATCTAGCATGTTTAGCTTTTTGCCAGTGTTGTAGGTCAGTTAGAGCATCGAATACAAGCATTAAAATAATAGCATCTTTCATTATGTGTGAGAAGCATACCACACAATAAAACAACAATCACCACATCATGCAAGTTTTCTTAGAAGTACAACTTATAGCCAACAGAAAACACCAAAAATCTTTAACTTGGTGATACTGTCACAACAGAAATCGAGACTCAACACAGCCATATCTTTAACTCAATCTCCTATCTTCTCACAAGAAATCGACCAATCTCCCAAAATTTGCAGCCAAACACGAGTGTTAAAGAGAAAAAAAAGATTATGCATTGAAACTAGGAAGAGTTTTCTGTTGCATCCATATATATCTACAACAGTAGTCGAGAGCACCCAGCGCCAACACTGACCCACATTAGACAAGGCAATGAGTAAAAAACAACAAGAATAATGTAACTATACAGAGTATTATGGTAACAGGAAAATAATTGGAAAGTATAAAAAAAATCAAACAAAATAAAGGAAATATCTACTGAATGATAAATATTACAACAATTATAAACTGGCACATGCTCAATTGATATTTCTTTGATAAATGAAATTATTACTTGACTCCCAAATCCTCATCTCTTATGTTCAGATAAGAAACTTATGTACACAAGATTCATAAAATCATACAAGCAAAACATCAATCAAATCCCTAAATTGAGCACTGAAGATTTCATTAATAAATTAAATTATAACTTGACTCCCAAATTCTCATCTCTTTTGTCAGATAACAAACTTCATGATACAGAAGGGTATCAAAAGTGATATAACACTCATAGTAACAATTATCAGTCTAACTATTAAAGAAAGACGAAAAAAAAGCATATGCATACAACACTCATAGTAACCCTTAGAAAAAAAGGGCATTATGTGCTATATAACAACAGCATAAACTTCATTTACTTTTCAGTTTTCATGATCTGTAAATGGCATAAAATCCAGACCTTAATGGCATAAAACAATAGAACTACGTACTATTAGCAGAAAGCAGATTATAAAAGAACATTCTACATACCAGTCAGTTCTACATACCAGTCAGCAAAATCACCCCAAAAGAAATCATAAATTTCTCTCCCAACGTCCTTAAAGAAAAATTTGTTATAACTCTCAGTGACAGCATCAATAAGCATATGCAGTTTTGAGACTTGAAAAATGAACAACAGTACTCAAGTAACTTCTCTGTAGCATTCAGAAAAAGAATAATCAGGGTATGTATGAATGCTCATATCAATGCTCCAGTTACGCAGCTATCCTTATGTCCAGCAGTATCATGGCAGTCCCCTATAAGTATCCACGACTAGAAAAGTTAACGAAGTCCACCTCAAAGCAATACTGACATTGCCAAAATCTGAACATGAATATAAGATGACCTTAAACTTACTGCAGTATTTATTATTACACTTGAAATCTGGGGTGTCAACATAGTGTAAGGGACTAGACCAGTGATAGTGCCACCTTACATCATCAGCCTAGAAGCATACAGATGCAAGCTCACCTCTAGCGGAATCAGGGAGCAGTTCCTTTACTGTAGCCAAAGCATCTTTAGTAAGATATTCCTGAAGGATCACAAACAGCAAAATCAGATGAAATTGTCATCATCTTCTGATTCATAATCAGTTGATGCAAAATATCATACTCTCAAGAAATGAATGCTTCATATAAAATTCTTGGTTACAAATGCACAAAATAATTAAAACACATACTCGAAAATCAAACAAAAGAACCAACCCAAATCCCTGAATGTTCAATTATTAAGTTGATTCCATCATGAACACTAAAGCTCAATCTTATTAAATAACAAATAATAGATTAAATTTCCTTAATCAAGATAAATGATTTTATGGTTCAAAACATTTGGAGAGTCTATATACTACACAAGAATAATTAAAAAAAAAAAGGAAAAGAAGTCTCATCTCAACTATCTTCCAAACAGCAAAATGACCGTCCTTTCCCCAACCAAACACCCCATGAAGCAGTTGCATAAGAACAAGTAGCCTTCCGACCCATAGTAGCTCATGCCAACCCATTCTTCTAAAACCCATTAATTGAATTCTGTAAAGTTTCATAAGCCAACTTTTTTATTTGTGTTTAGGAAGAAAAATAAATATTTTTCAGGTTGAGTTTATTAGAAGATGAAGAAACAAGCAATAATAGAACAAAAAGATAAAAACCCCTTTTGATCCATAATAATCTTATTTTTAATTTGGAAAATATCAAATCAAAGCAAACATTTTCTCAGTAACCAAGCAAAGAAAAAATCATTTTCTCACCGCGGGAGTGTCTTGACATGGGAAAATGGAACGCGCGTGGATACACTGGCATTGGGATAAACAACATTTTTGGCATTGGGATAAACAACATTTTTGAACAGTAGAAGAAATTAACTGACAATACAAAAAATAAAAGGAAATTAAAGAAAAAAAGAAGGAGATTAGAGTGGATTAACATACTATTATTTGGTTTTTTCCAAACCTAAGATTGCTTAAGGTATCAACTAAAAAAATTAAAAAATTTCAGAAGAACTGAAAACATCAATGAAAACCCCAATTTTCTAAACAATAAACCAACATAACCTAGAATTCAGAAGAAAAGAGAAAATAAATTGCAGAAGATCTAGAAATTAAAGAAAACCACAAAAATAAACAGCTAATGAGAAAATTAAAAAAAACACAATGTCGATTAAGACTGAGAAAGGACTGATATTTTATTCAATGTAAGGAGCAGCTAAAATAGAAGAACAAGGGACGAGATTTTGGGGTTTTCCTGCAACGAAGAGACTAAGAAAGAAAAGGGACGTCGTCTGGTAGAGAGATGGAAAGCTGGGTTCCTTTGAGAGGGTCAGGTGAAGAGGAACGAGAGAAAGGGATAGGGGAAAGGGGAAAGGGCAAAGGGCAAAGGGGAAAGCGTAATAGGAGAAAGGACTTGGTAAATGGAAAGGGAACGGGTATCAAAACAAAGTTCAAAACATTGTCGGCCATGGGAAGATTTCACGGGGGAAA
This sequence comes from Gossypium raimondii, assembly GCF_025698545.1. Lineage (NCBI taxonomy): Eukaryota > Viridiplantae > Streptophyta > Magnoliopsida > Malvales > Malvaceae > Gossypium > Gossypium raimondii. Next base: position 41,575,886 of record NC_068570.1, read on the forward strand.
ATTTGGGTAAAATGTCTTGATTTTGCAAAGTAAAATGATTTTTGCGGCGTTTTTTATTGCTTACTTTTTGCGGCGTTTTTTTTATAAAAACTCCACAAAAAATCATTTTTTATTAGTTAAGTGATTTTATAAAATATTTATTATTATTATTTTTTATAAATTAAATTTTTATAAAAAACTAAGTACTATCAAAATATAATATTTAAATATATCAAATGGATTAAACCATTTAATTTAAATTTAGATTAAATATTTTTAAATATAAAATATTAATTAATTGTATAAAATTTTATCATTTAACAAATCTAAAGTAAACATTAAATCCTAAACCATTTAATATATATAAAATTGATCTATTATCTCTTAAATAATTTAAACTATAATCATAATTTTAATATATTAAAATTAATATTATCTCTTTACAATTATATAAGAAATTATTTAATATATAAATTAAAAACACTAATTAATCTAAACCCTAAACCTCTAACTCCTATATCATAAACCCTAAATCATAAAATATAAACCCTAAACCCTAACCCTCTTTTACAATTATATATGAACTTAATTAATATATAAATTAAAAAATACTAATTAATCTAAACCTTAAACCCTAACCCGACCCTGAATCTCTAAACCTTAAGTCACTCACTCTTAACCTCTAACCTCTAACCCTAAACCCTAAACCCCTAACTACTAACATTTAATATATAAATTAAAAACACTAATTAATCTAAACCCTAAACTCTAACTTGATACCGAATCTATAAACCCTAAATCCTTAACTCTTAATCTCTAACCCCTAACCCCTAACCCTTAACCCCTAAATCACAACCCTTAAACCAGAATCCCTAATCCATAATCCCTAATTCCATAATCTTTAAACCTTAAAATTGTAACTCCTAAACCGGCCTTAAATCTTAAATTAACCATATACCCTAAACCATATATATTAAACCCTAAACTATAATGATAATTAATTAAATATTTTAAAATTAATACTATCGTGTCTTTTACAATTATATATGAAAATATTTAATATATAAATTAAAATCAATCAGTCATGTACCCAAAAAATTTTAAAATTATTTTAAATAATAGTATTTTAATTTTTCTGTTTTTAACAAATATTTTTCTATGTTTTTTATTTCAATTTATTTCTACGTGTCATTATTTCAAATTTATCCATTTTAAACAAATATTCAATTAAAAATAAATTAAATTTTAATTAATATAAATAAACAAATTAAATAGTAAATAGACAGGTAAAATGTTTTTGCGGCGCTTTATAAAAACACTGCTAAAAGCCTGAGCATTAGCGGCGCTTTTTCAAAAACGCCGCTAAAGCCCCAAAAGGTCAAAAACGGTTTAATTGGGCTTAGGTTTTTTGCGGCATTTTTCCAAAAAACGCCGCTAATGCTCATTTTTAGCGGCGTTTTTTGTCCAAACGCCACTAAAAATGCCGCTAAAAGCCTGTTTTGGTGTAGTGAATGGTAGGTTCTCACAAAGCCACTGCAAGGATTTTCTACAAGGCAGGGAAGAAAAAAAGGATGGGGTTTAAGGCTAATAAAACACTAGCCTTAATTTGTGAATCCTAGTCCAAGCCACAAGCGAGAGAGTTAATAAATATAGCCTATAGTTTCAATATATTGCAAATTTGTTAGATGTTATTTCTTAAAGAATGATCATATAAATAAACTGAGCTAACTTCATGTTCATTTATTAATAAACGGAGCGTGGGACCATCTTCCTATCTTATTTTATAAAATATTGCCTTCATAAATAATATGAAACTCATATGAGCTTCGATGGTGTAAAACCATTTTTTTCCAACATTTCAATTACACATTCTTTCGGTCTAAGTTGGTGGTGGAACATTTTCAAAATATTTATAATGTTCCAATAGTTATAATATAAAAGTTATAAGTGGTCCAAAAAATAATGTCACTTGGTAATTAAGCAGAAGTTATCACTATTCATAGTGATCAGTTATATATCTTGTTATCAAAAGTTACATCACTTAATTAATAAAGAAGGGTCATAATTATTCAAGTTGATACCTATTTAATAATTATGTTTGTGGGTAAAGATATGACTATTCGTTTGGGTAGTTATGTCCCTATGAGGAGACATGAGACCTCCTATAAATAGGAGAGAAATTTCATTTGTTGGATATACCTAGAAACATAGAAAAAAGTTTCTTTCTAATCTTCCACCATCTTATATATTCTTAGATTGTTCTATAAAGAATTACTGTAGAAATTCTTTATAGAAATTGATATCCTTGTTATGCTTCATTTAGTGCTCAATGAATTGTTTCCGTCAGTGCAAAACGTAGATAGTCATTAGGCTTCACTATATCCTCGAGGTTTATTTACCAGTAACTCTTTTGCACACCATATATAGGTGGGGTTAATAGAATCTTAAAGAAAGTGTCATTGATACACGCCTTGAAGCATTTGTTAATTTGTCATAAGTATATTTTCATCCCTACTCACCAACAATTTTAAGGTTCTAATTTTGCAATTTATGAGAAATTAAGAAGGCTTGTCTATTTACTACACATTCACATGCCACTACATGCATGATACTATAAGGATGGATATTGACAATTGTGGTTGCACAAAGATTAGTGATCTTGTCAAATTTTAATTTAGAAGAAATCTTTCTCGCAGGAAAAGGCATGTCAAACTTTTTATTTTATTCTTTTTGCATAATTAGATTTCAATTATTATGTGTTTATTGAATTGAATTATGCAATAGATGTGGGTATCCCATGCATCAAATACTTGAAAAGAAGAAACTCAAATGATAGTTCATTGTATGTATGAATTTTTGAGATGCATGATTATGATTGGTATAAAATTATATCATATATAATATATCGTACAAGAAAGAAAGAAAGAAGATGGAATGAAAATGAACGTTTGGGAAAGAGTCTATTAATGGATTGAAAAGTTACTTTCATTTTGAATGGTGATGGCATTGTTAAAAAATTAGTTGAACATTCTTTTATTCAACAGAAGTATTATGACGATTCTATTGAGCGTTCCCAAATCGAAAAGTTACGTCACTAGATCCAACAAATACTTTTAAAAGGTTGGATTGAAATGGTTTCTTGAAACCAAAAAGTGCAACTTGAAAACTAACGTCTTTTTAAAGAATCACTTAGGCACCTATTAATGCTACATAAATAGAAAATAAGTTTAAAGAATTGAAACTTCATTCGTTCCATTCAAATTTGTGAGTGAAACTTTTAGTACAAAAGAATTCTTTCTTTTCATGATATATATATTTAAATTGGGATATGAATTTATTTGTTTATTTAAATCATGATATTAGTAAGTAGAATTTGGATGATATTGATGAGACATTGATTTCATTGCTTAAAATGAAACTTTGTAGATGATTATATAATATAAATAATATGGTTGTTGTTTTTGTTAAATAGCCTTAAGCTAAATGGGTTTTATATATGATTGTATATTTTTTATGTTATAAAATTTGGATTAGAAGTGGTTTTGACTAGAAATTAAATAAGTCATTTGCATATGCTTGGTTAATTTTTCTAGTCAATGTAGAATAGTGGAAAGCATTGGCTTGTATAATAAGATCACTATTCGGTATGAAATCTTCTAGTGAATATATATAACGTGATAATCATATATTTGAAATCAAGATCATACTGTGCATATTTATGATGGTGCATGTAGTTTTATATGGCTAAGATATGATCCATAAATTCATGATTCTATAAAGTTTTAAGATGTAGTAAATTTTGAAATTTACTTTGGAAGCCATGAATCAAATAACTCATGAGTATATGAATGCTATTTGGCCCATTTATGTGATAGACATGATTTTGATCATAGTAAAAAAATAATTGATAATGTCCATGGTGAAAGGTGAATAAATGTGTGATTTTATAGTCATGTAATTGGACAATTGATGGTCATCTAATATGACTATATATGTTACATACTCGTATATATAAGGTGTGTGGAGAAAAATAATATTTTGTGACTATGAATACAAAAAAAGGGTCTTAAAGTCAAGTACTGACTTTTGAAAAGAAGTTATGAGAAATAACAAATGTGTTGTCTAGTTTCACCAAGGGACTCAAGGCCTCTTTACAACAACTTACTTGGTGAAAAGGACATGATGTTTGGTTTTTATATATTTGGTGATTGTGACTTAATTTCTTGGATATCAAGAAATAAATAAAGTAGCCAAATATGAAATTGTCATGATAAGAAAAGATAAAGTGATCATTGTAATTTTACAATAATAGAAAGGATATCCTTGATAGCATTCTTTTGCGAAAGAATCGATAATTAAACATGGTGGGGATGTTGGACTTGTGAATTTTCAAGACACAAATAAATATAAAGTTTCACCATGTGGTATAGATAATTAACATAGCAATGCTGGAAAGTTGAAAATTTGGGATGAGATATGAGCCCATAATATTTGAGTCACTCATGATGGAAAATCGACTCAACGCTTGGTATAACATCAAGTCTTGAGTTCAATGAGACTAAGTACATCATTAGTATGTAATTGTTAGCACTATAAAAATAATAATATCATCCTATAATGATAAGTGCTACGTACCTATAATGATAAAGGGAAGGATGAGTGTTATACTCTTAATAGACCCATAACATAAATGTGTTAGAGTGTTATAATTACGGGAACATTCTCGATGGGATCTTGTTATGTGAATGGAAGTGTGGCCACTTCTAAGAGCTCAAGGGCTTGGCTTTGACAGAATTTATGAAAGGAGGTTACAGACACATGGCCATAATAGTGTCCTTGGATACTGTGCATTGACTAGTGTTGAAATCATTGTGTGGGATGTGTTTGGTTAATCAAATGGAATAGCTGGTTCAAAGCATACTCTATCATGCAACTTCGATTAACTTTAACATGTTTTCACTAAGTGAAGGTTCAATCGTAAGATACCTTCATTTATGCAATTGATTTCCAAAATTATCAAAATCTAGAATATTTTGAAAATGGGGGAAGATTGTTGGAACATTTTAAAAATATTTATAATGTTCCAATAGTTATAACTAAAAAGTTACAAGTGATCCAAAAAATAATATCACTTGGTAATTAAGCAAAAGTTATCACTATTCATAGTGATCGCTTATGTCTCTTGTCATCAAAAGTTATATCACTTAATTAATAACAAAGAGTCATAATTATTCAAGTTTATACTTATTTAATAATTATGTTTGTGGCTAAAGATATGAATATTTTTTGGGTGGTTAGGTCCCTATGAAGAGACATGAGACCTCCTATAAATAGGAGAGAAATTTCATTTATTGGATATACCTAGAAACATAGAAAAAGTTTCTTTCTAATCTATCACCATGTTTTATATCTTAGATTGTTCTATAAAGAATTACTACAAATTTTTTTTTATAGAAATTGATATCCTTGTTATGCTTTGCCCAGTGTTTAGTGGGCTGTTTTCGTCAATGCAAAATATAGACAGTTATTAGGCTTCATTGTATCCTCGAGGTTTATTTGTTAGTAACTCTTTTGCACACCATATATAGGTGGGGGCGAATAGAACCTTAAAGAAAGTGACATTGATGTTTTGAAACTTTCGTTAATTTCTCATAAGTTTATTTTTATCCCCACTCACTAACAGTTCGAAGGTCCACTCAAAAAATAAAGGGGTTTGAAAAAAATACGAGTCCTGAAAAATGGGTTTGGTTAAAATTTAAAGCTCATTTTCTTTATAGGTCAGACCTTGGGCAAGAGTTTTCTTACCCAAGCTCGACTTGAACCACCTCAAATATTATGTTATAAAATAATATTATATTAGTTAAGTATGTCAAAAAATAATTATATATTTATATTTATATTAAATTACTAATCTAATAACAATTAAACCCATTACACAAAACCTAAAAAAAAAAACTTACCCAACTAAATAATCCAACCAAAAATATAAAATTCTAAAAATTGTTTAATACAAGAAAATACTTATTATATTTATTTGTGTTTTTAATATAATAAAATATTTATTATATTTATGGTATTGTTTTTTTGTATAAATACTTTTTAATATATTTTTAATGTGTTAAAAAACTTTTATTTTGTGTGTTAATGCATTTAGTGTATTATATTTTTTAAAAACTATTTTTAAATAAAAACTAATTAAAAAATTAAACATATGCGGGTCGGGTTAGGCCCGAGTTTACTTTTCTTAGATTGGGTCGGGCTTGGGCAAAAAAGTAAGCCCATTTTTGGTTAGAGATGGGCCGGGGTTTGAAAAATTGGTTTAGATACCTTGTATAGGCCCGATGCGAACTCGGCCTGACCCATGAGGACCTTTAATTCCAATGCAACGACTCCAAAGTTATGGAAATTTAGTTAACTTGCAATCAGTTTTGAAATGAGATCCAAACATATTGAAGCCGGATTATCTGTTTAAAACTTGTAAGGTTGCTTGTTTTTGAATTGTATTGTGATTAAATTATTGAGGGGTGTTCAGGACAGAAAATCTGTATAAATTCAAATAAAAATTTGTAAGTTATTGTCTATTTTAGAACAAGATTTATATTTATAAATCAGCCTTACCAAAATTATCTTAAATCCATTTATAAGATTTCTTTGATCTTATCTTTATTTGTCCTAAGGATTAAGTTTTCCTATAGAGTTTATGTTTTTTAGTTCACTATTATTGGGATAAATACCCAATTTATCAGTTGAATTATACATAAATTTGGTAGGATCTATTTGGATGAGTGGTGAGATTAAAAACAATGGCGGTGGTGTGATTAATTACTATCGTGGTGAGATTAGGTATTATAGTGGTGAGCTTAAAATTAGTGGTAGAATATATATTTCGATTCAACACAACAGTGGTGATGAGGTGTGTAGATTGAAAAAAAATAATACTTATCAAAATTCATTATGTGACATTACTATTTATCTCTAGTTAAATTAATTAATAAGATATAAACTAATAAATTAAATATTTTTAGAACTCTTTCATAAATATATCATATTCTTTAAGGATTATATCAATGCCAGTTACATGGCTAGTTGCATCTCCAATTGCAACTTAATGTATATTTGGCCGGCAAATGTAACTTGTCATATTTGGTTGTGACTTGCCTGTACACACACAAACCAAAGATATTCAACAATCTAATCAGGGCAAAATTGAAAGCATATGATGTCAAATTCTAATATAGTAGTTTAATGAAATACCCAAGCAAGCATTCTAAGGGTCATTTTCCACAAGGATTGACTAGGCATTATGCACTAGCTATTTACTTCACTAGAAAGCAATTACTAATCTTCTTGATTTTGGAATTTTCAAAGCAATCAAAATGAAGCACAAGAACTAACTATGTTGTCTAATGATAAGACTACATATTTTCTCTCATCTTTGTTTCATATTAAAGTAAATAGTGAAAAAAATGGTTGATTGGTCAACTAGTGCTAAGAGTACTAAAATGGAAGCTTCAACTGAGTAGACTTTCACTCTTATGCGAGAATCTCCTCTTGATCTCATCCTACTTATGAATTATATACTAGGTTTTCCTCTCGTCTCACCTAGCTTATAAATCACCTCTCGGTCTCACTATTCGATATGATTATGTCACTTTCACACGATAAACCCTTCTCTCAGTGTCGTTCATCTAGATATTTGATTAGAGTTGTCAATTCTAATGTATTAAGTACAAAAACATAATCAAACAATCAACTTAATAGTTAACATACATCTCAATAGCTCTTAGCTCTAATGTTCCAATCAACCAATAACAATTTAGCTAAACATGGAATCTAATGAACAAATGACCATTTCACACATAGAAATTCACTAAGCAAATATAAAATGAGCTTAGACTTGCTGAACTAAATATTGAAGTTCAAATTAAAAAATGGTGAATCATCGATGTCCATTATACATCCTCTTTAGCCAAAGAGAGAAATCCACTCTAAAAATACAAAGTGTTTGAAAGAAAACCTAAGAATCCTTAACTCTCTTTTTACAATTCTCTAATTCTCCTTTCTATTATATTAATTTATGATATAAAAGGTGGTTTTATAGTCATGAACTAAAAGTCCTTTTTTCTTTTATTAAAATTCAAAATTTCAAAGGCTGGAGCTTTGAATTCCCTTAAAATGCCATTGAGTAACTATCTACCAAAACATATCTGCAAAGCAATGTTGCGACCTTCATTTTGCGGCGTTGTGATGTAATGAATGAGTGTTCTCCCAAGTGAGGTTAAGGGTGCCGGTGCTGAAAATTCCAAAAGTCTCATGCCATGGCATCACTTACTGTCTGCCATTCCCCAAGCTTCACTCATCCAACATCGCGTTCTCAACACCGTAATGTCATCGCATTGCCTTGACCGCTTAACTCCTTCAAGTTCACATAGTTAGTCAGGTCGCGACCTCAAGTCCTTCCATGTCTCGACTTTATACCTGGCCACTTCAAGACATTTTGGATAGTTTTTGATGTTGTAGCACAATCTTCCTCATGTCATGGCATGACTCTGTTTCGTCGAAGCATCCTAACATTGTGCAACTTAGTCTCTATTTCATCTACACATTCAAATACATACCTTAAGTATCATTCATCACCTAAACACTAAAATTACTCTAAAATACTAAAACAAGCATGAAAATGAAATGACACCTATATGTAACCTACAAAATTATTAAACACCAAAATGACTCGATTTTACTTAAAAGTAAGCTAAAACAAGCATGGAAAAACCTTATTTTCATATATCAATTTAGCCCTTATCATGTTGACATCGTTTGACAAAAAATGTTAGACCTTTTAATAGCATATCTTTGAAGATTTTTACTAGCAGTTTATTGGAGGCGGAATGTGAAAAATCAAGTAAACATAGGACACTATAAAGACTTTCAATGAGATTGAAGTTTATTAATTTGAATACATTTGATTCTGAAGGAAGTTTATATGTTTGAATAGATTTGATTTCCAATGAAGTTTATATCGATAAGATTTCTACCACTTTATTCAATATTGAAAATTATATCTAAGGCTATTTTAAGGAGATAATTGTTCATATGATTTTTGCACACAAAGAAAAATAGAAGCGAATGTAGCTCATTGGTTGTTTTATGTTTAACTAATACTAAGCGATATTATGTGGCCGAACCATAATACGAAAAGACAACTTATATTAGTAGACGAACCTAAACATGTCCTTAGTCTAATTGAAAACGAGAAACTGATTGAAAGACTAATATGCCATCAATCAAGTCCAATTGGGAGATGCTTTGTCTTGAGCATTGGAGCGGATGACTCCTAGAAGATAGAGACATAGATGTGACTGACTGGACTGATAGTACATTGAACTGGACCTAAGCAGATTAGATTCTGAATCTGTTTATAGATTTATTTACTTGTGATATTCATAGTGTGGAATACCTAAATCTTGACTGGATGATGGACTATATATGCGTGACTCAAACACTTTGATGTAAGTAAATGCTTGAGTTGAAATAGATAAGGAACCAAAAGATGGTGTGTTGGGTGTACACCTTCTCCAATATGTAGCGTCATTCACAACAATGGAATTCATACCTCGAGACATGGGTAAATGATATCCTCTTATTGATATTACATGGTTGATGAAAAGTAAACGTGGCCATGGGTCGTTCATCTTTGTGATAAATGACTTAAGTACTATTTGATAGTAGTTAACTTTTCATGAATGAAGATGTAATCATTACCATAAGATAAAAGAGGATCAAATTCAAGAATGAATATTATCCTAAAGAGAATAAGGATATTGGTCGGTTGCATGCGTATGCATTAAAACAATAAATTTATGAAACTATTTTTAAAGCTTGATTTTACTGCTAGCGTACAAGTTGTAATATTTATAGTGTTACATTGAAACACTAAAGTATTCTAAGGATCGAACCTAAAGAAAGAGGCGATTGAGAAATAACTAGCATACATAATAGGGTCTAAGTAGCCACCAATACGATTTTATAGTATGAGAATTTGTAAAAAGATGAGTTTGCATGAAAATTAAACATTTTACTCTAAGCAGTAAATTGCAAGAAATGTAAACTAGAGGGACTATCTAGCAAATAACTAATGGGGGTTGGTTGACTTCGATGTGGTTCGCCAAATCTTGGATTAGGGACATAAATCGCGTAAATTACCAAATGACTCTATTTTATCTTTCAATCACAATTTTACTGACTTAGACGAATTAGGTCTGGTTTATCTTCCAACCTCATTGGTTAATTCGGGACTAACGAACGGGTGCGCGACAAGATTACCTTTCAGTCTCACATTATCTTGAAATTCCCTTAGGGGCGTTACTATCTAAATTTTTTTATTAAATTTAGTTCAATTGGTTTAGTCCTTTTTATTAAAATTTTTAATTAAATTCCCTTAGGGGCGCGACAAGATTTAGTCCTTTTTCCAGAGATTTTAGTTTGTCCAAAACTCCATCAACTAACCTCTTTAAAGGTTTAGCTACACATGCTCAAAGTAAAGAAAATAAACATTGCAATGGAAGACAAGACACCCATGAAAGTAAAGCTTGAGAAAAATATAAAAGTTGAGATTTTTATGCAAGGGAACCTAAATCGCATGGAACCAAAAGCATTTAACATAGAAATCTAAAGCAAGAAATATAAAAGGAACAAACTTTGATAGATTTAAAGAAAAATAAACTGAACTACATGAAACTAAAGCTTAAAGAGTAAAGCAAAGTACAGGGGCTAGAAATGTAAGTAAACCTTAGCTATAGTGTTAACTAACTTAACTAACATAATGAACAACAAGAGCAAAAAGTAAATGTAGAAAAATAAACTCTAATCTAAGGTAGAAGAAGAGAAAAATAAAACCCTAGAAAAACTGCAAAGAAAACTAAAGAAAACCTAGAGAAAACTAAACCTAAAACTAAGCTAATGTGTGTCTGTCTCCTACTCAACAATTTTTGGTTGTTTTGAAGTGTATTATGATGACTGTTCAATGCTAAAAATGCCCTTACACAAGCCTTATGTGATTGGTGGGTCGGGTAGACAAAGGTTGCCCTTTTTGTGCAAGTTTGTCCCCTTGATGAAGGTGATATCATGATACCCAGAAGAGGATATCGCAATATCTCTTGCAGTGTTGAAACTTGGGGTCCTCCTTGGGAGATGGATATCGCGATACCCAAGGGGATATCGCGATACCCAAGGGGATATCGCAATACCAATGAAGAGAATTCTTAGTCTTCTATGCTGTCTGGGTTATCGTGATTCCAAGGGTTGGATATCACAATACCACTACCTTTGGTGCCGTTCTTTCTCATTTTTGATCTCTGACACGTCCCTACATCACTCTGACACACGTTAGACCTCCCAATGGCACTATCAGGAAATTTGGGTAGAAAAAAAATGGGACATTTTAACTTGTTACCCGAAAATATGAAAATAACAAAAATAATGAAAAAATATGCTAAAAACTCTATTTTGCTCGAGAAAAATATCCTTAAGTCCTCTGGAAAAGCCTAATTTGCCACGTCAATTTGTGGCAGATAAGATATCCTATGAAGGTAACACATTTATGATAAGTTCATTGGATAAGCACTAGGTAAGTTTGTAACACCCCTTAGCCTGTCAAGAAGACTTAGTGTACATCATTCAGCCAGGCATACCACCCAACGGACTTGGGTGTTACTCGTAGACCCAGCTCTGGCATAGTTCCTTTCTACTGATATCCTTTTACTAATAAAACGCTTGAGAAAGAAAAGTAACGACTTAAGTTCAATTAAAATTAGTGAGTTCCAAATAGATACAAAATGATTATGAAATTATCGATAATCAACCCAAAAATAGAGAATTTTCAAAACTCAGTCTTATAGACACATTGCGCCAAGTTATTGATACAGTTCTTTGGCGACAACACTTCACCAATATAACACACAGTATCCTTGGTGGACACATACCTCCAACATACATACTTCTCTCAATCATGTATGTTTACCTATGACACCTTGTGCCAACCCCGAACCCATAATTCAAAAATTAGAATAGCACATCAACCATAATCATATTTATATTCAAATTCCTTATTAAATTGAACACGTGTTCTCCCGCAAGGTCGGGCCATGATCTGCCAGTTTGGATTGCAAGAAAGCTGCCCTACCAGAGGTATCAAAATTAAATCTTCTGTCCACATTTTCACAAGTCACAAAAAATTATGTTATTGGACTCGCACACAAGGTGGGTATTTTCACCTCAACCATGGCCATGTTTATACATATAACATTGGTTTATTGCACACATGTCAATTCAAAACACCTCGACCCATCTTCAGAAGAGATAAATTACCTTACACAACCCACACATCATAGAATTTTCATAATTCAAAGGAATAAGAAGGAACTCACCAGAAAACTTTAAAACAAAATCTATTCTATTGGTCCTTCGCCTCGATTGGTCGGGCCTTTACTAGCTTCTCGAGCTAAATAAGAAACAATTATAATCATCAGACCATTGACTACTAAAATTTAATCATGCATTCTCTAATGCAAGAACGTAAATCCCGTCGACAACAACCTAAGGGCTTTCTAGAAATTACTAGTAAGCTGGTACGTATCAATGGCGTTTAGTAGTTATGAATACCTTTCTCATATTCTCTAGCGAAGATAACTTAAAAATTTCTAGAGACTTAAGAAAGAACTAAGAGAAAAAAAACTAGGGTGAAACATGCCAATAATATCTATCCTTATATAACACAAATAGCGGGGATAAAACTCAGTGGAATGGTCAGAAAATCCTACTATAGCCCTGTAACCCTAGAATAAACTTGCCTAATCATCTACCAAACATAATCCCTACCACTAATAAACTTAGTAATTAGTAAGCATTGCTTGTACACAAAAACAAGCCAACTAAACTAGTCATTCAACTACCTAAACACAACAAACTATCATCCACAGTACTCTAGTTTAATTCTAACTAGGTCTCAGCTAAATTCTAACAATGCTCACCGAGCCATCACTTTCTCACTACAGCACGAAAAATAATTCTATCATTTCGCGAATGAAAAAATTCACCCAAAGTATCTGGGGTTGGTGGATTGTCTCACAAAAGAGTTCACCAAATGGCGAATTCTAGTGAGATGTTCCTCACAACATGCCACCCAAACATTTAATAGACCAGTCTTTTGTCTAATCCTTTTACCACCCTTGGTTTATACGACTATACGCCAATCAGTATCTATACGGTTTACGCCAGGCGGGCTATAACAATTCTCCCCCACTTAGAAAATTTCTTCCTCGAAATTCTTACCTATGAATAGCTAAGGGTATTGCTCTGTCATTAAGCTCTCCCTCTCTCAGGTGGATTCCTCTATATTGTGGTTCCTCCATAAAACTTTTACCAATGGAATTCTTTTGTTTCTCAATTCTTTCACTTCTCTTGCCACAATTCGAACATACTCTACTTCATAAGATAAGTTGGGCTCCACTTCTAGAGTTTCCACTTGTACCACATGGTTTGGATTTGATCAATATCTCTTTAGCTTGGATGCTTGGAGTATGTTATGAATCTTTGATAGTTTCGATGGTAGTGCCAATCTATACGTCATTGGTCTATCTTGCTCCAGTATTTCATACAGTCCTATGAAACGTGAGTTTAACTTCCCTTTTTGTCCAAATCTTATAACCTTTTCCCAAGGAGAAACCTTCAAAAATACCTTATCCCCTACTTCAAAAGAAATATCCTTCCTTCTTTTTTTAGCGTAGGCTTTCTATCGATCTTGAGCAACTTTTAAATCAGTTTGCATGATCAAAACCTTTTCTTCCGTTTCTCGTACCAAGTTAGGACTAATTATCTTTCTCTCATAGAGTTCCAACCCAGAGGTTGGTGATCTACACCTTTATCCATACAATGCTTCGAAATGTGACATTCGTAGGCTAGCATGATAACTGTTGTTGTATGCAAACTTTGCCAAAGGAAGGTATCTTTCCCAGTTTATTTCAAAATGTATTACACAACTTCTGAGTACGTCTTCCAGAACTTGAATTACTCTTTCTGATTGTCCATTTTTCTGAGGATGGAAGGCGGTACTAAACTGTAACTTGGTTCTCAAGGATTATGAATGTTGGTATATCATGGAGGTGTACAATTTTTGATATATAGGGTTCCACTAATTTTTCCAACAGATAGTTTGTGCGAACTGGCAGGAAATGGGCTTACTTAGAAAATCTAATCTACAATTACCCATACTGCATTCTTTTTGGTAGGACTAAAAGGAAAACTAGAGACGAAATCTATGGTAACCTTGTCCCACTTCCACTCAGGGATTTCTAGAGGATATAGCTTCCCTAAGGGTACTTGATGTTCTGCCTTCACTTGTTGGAACGTCAAACAACTTGAGACATATTCTGATATCTCTTTCTTCATTCTAAGCCAGCAATAATAACTTTTTAAATCATGATAGATCTTAACGCTTTCTGGATGAAGCAAGAAGGGTCCTTGGTGAGCCTCATTTACAAAGACTTTCCCTAAATCATTTCTTGCTGGCATATATATTCTACCTATAAATCAAAATTCGCCATCTTTTCCCAACGTGAAGTTCATAGTATCGCCAGATGCCATTCGCCTATTGTATTCATCACACTTTTCATATTCTAACTGTTCTTCCAAAATCTGGGAGAGAAAAATTGGTTGAACAGTCAATTTTTCAAAGAACGATCTATTGTCTACTAAGCAAACACTCACTCGAAGAGATGCCAAGGCGTCCACAGTTTCCCTGCTTGAAGCATTCGCCACCACGTTAGCCTTTCCAGGATGATTCTTGATTGCCAAGTCGTAGTCTTTCAGTAGCTCCATCCAACGTCGCTGGCGTAGATTTAAGTTCCATATCATCATGTGCTTTAAGCTTTTATGGTTCGACAACATTCGACACTTCTTCCTATAGAGATAATGTCTCCAAATCTTTAGTGCTAGCACCACAGCTGTTAGTTCGTAGTAATGTGTTAGATAGTTCTTGTCATGCAGCTTGAACTGGTGAGATGCATACGCCACAGCCTTCCTTCTTTACATAAGCACGTGTCCCAACCCATTTAGGAATGCATTAGTGAACATAATATACTCCACACTAGACTCCAGTTGAGCCAAGATAGGGGCCTATGTTAGAACTACTTTCAGCTTATGAAAGCTCTCCTGACACGCCTCTGTGCACTCGATTTTTTTCTTTCTGAAGAGATGCGTGAAAGGTATCACCTACATGGCAAACACTTTTACAAATCGATTGTAGTAACCCACCAATCCCAGAAAACTACGTACCTCAGTGACGTTTCTCGGTGGATTCTAATTGAATAATACTTTGATCTTATTAGGGTCTAGTTGATGCCTTCTACGAAAATAACGTGACCTAGGAAATGAACTTCTCCTAGCCAAAATTTGCACTTACTGAACTTGGTGTATTACTTGCTTTCTCGCGGAGTCCTTAGCATAATATCCAGGTGTTATTCATGATCTGTTAAGCTTTCAGAGTAGACTAAAATATCATCGATAAAGACGACTACAGAATGGTTCATGTAGGGTTGAAAGACTCTATTCATTAGTTCCATAAATACTGCGGGCACATTTTTTAACCTAAAGACACCACTAGGAACTCATAATGTCTATAGCATGAATGAAACACAGTTTTTGGAACATCGTCACTCTTAATCTTTACTTGATAGTAGCCAGACCGAAGGTCAATTTTGGAGAAAACAGTAGCTCAACTCAGTTAGTTGAAGAAGTCTTCTATAAAAGGTAATAAGTACTTGTTCTTCACAGTCACATTGTACAGTTGGCGGTAATCGATGCATAAGCAGTGAGTCCCATCCTTCTTTTTCGCGAACAGGACTGACGCGCCCTAAGGTGAAACACTTGGTTGAATAAATCCTTTGTCTAAAAGATCTTGCAACTGCTTCTTCAGCTCCTTTAACTCCAATGTCTCCATCCTGTATGGGGCACAAGATATGGGCGTAGTACCAGGTGCTACTTCAATAAAAAAATCTTTGTCAGTCTGGTGACATGCTTGGGAGTTCTTCTGTATATACATAAAAAACTCCGTTACAATCGGTACTTGGCTGATTTCTTTCTTTGCCTCAATTGAATCCATAATATACGCCAAGTAGAAATCTACACCCTTAACTATTAGTTTTTTGATGAATATTGCCGAAATTATGCGAACCGTCATACTGGTCTACATGCCAGGCAGTTACAGTTCTTTACCTTCTAAAGTTAATAGTCGTAACCTTTGACTCAGTAGTCTACCATGATGTTGTGCCTGGTTAACTAGTCCAGCCGAAGAATAGCATCGAATTCGTGAAAACTTAGCAGCAATAAGTCTGCCAAAAAGCTATGTTCACAAAATGTCAGTAGGCAATCTTTAATTACTCTGCTAACTACTGTACTTTGACCAAAAGGGTTGGTCACCAACACATTTTTCTTAAAAGAGACAATTTCTAGACTCTTACCTTGCACGACCTTTGTTTAGATGTACAAATGGGTTGACCAAGGGTCTGTTAATGCATGAATGCTATTACCCAGAAAAAAAATTATGCATGATAACCTTTAGCAAATCTGCATTTTCCTTAGCCTTCATTACATAGGCTCTGGCGGACAGCCCTGAGTTGTGCTTGGTGTACTCCTTCTTTGAAACTCCCTGAACTGATCCGATTTTGCAGCTATTTTGGATCTCGCCTCTTGTTGAGTACTTTGGGCCCCTCGCATAGATTGTTTCGAGATGGTATCAACCTCTGAGGGGTAGTCTCTAATCTGATGATCCAATGATCCACATGCATAATAGGCTCCCTGTTGGTTCCAACATTTACCCCGGTGATTCCTCCTATAGTGTTCATATATAGGGTCCCTTATCATTCTGGACCCACCTATGCTTGCTATTGAGGTGGCTTGTCATGCACCTCCTTCTAGTCGAAAACTCGAGGGCTGAAAATCTCTCCTTGGTGCAGATAAGCTTCTATATTTTAGTTTCTTGAAATTTGTCAAGGGTGGTGGACTAGAGATTGCATGCTTGATTCTTTCCCTATCCTACCCTTTATTTCTTTCTTGAACAATCATTTCCATCTTTTGAGACATAGTAGTCATGGCTGTTAGACTATGCACTTCTAATGCTTCCACCAGGGCATGAATTTCATCCCTAAAACCCCAATCAAATTTCTCACACAGCTTTTTTAGTTTGGAACATGTCTCGAACATAATGACTATGTCAGACAAATTATCGTTCGTATTCCATTATTGACATTCGTCCCTGTTTGAGGTACAAAAAGTCTTTCTTCATTTGTTCAACATACATCAGATTAACAAACTTCTCTCTAAATTTCATTAAGAAGAATTCCTAATCTCATTGTTCTTTAGAGGTCACGCTTACCTACATTTCCCACCATTGATACACCACTCGTTCTATTAAAGAACCAACGCATAAGTGGCTATCTACTAACATACATTTCAACTTTGTAATCACTTTAGCTACATGAGATAGCCACTATTTAGGTACGGTAGGGACATCACCCTTATCCCTAAACAACTCTTTAGCACTATGCTTATGCATCTCCCTTATGGGATCTCCTTTAAAAGGAGTTGTAGTCGGTACCAGAGGTGCAAAAGGCACTGGCTTTACCACCTTGAGTAGATGGTTCTATGGTGGTTGGGGTACGCGAGCTGCCCCCATAAACTAGTCAAACCATTGATGCATCATCGTGAAAGAAGCATCATGGAAACCATTTCCAATTGCGCTCGAATCAGTTGCAAGACCCTATCCTTGTGTCGAAGGTATGTGATTCTCAATTTCCTTACCTATCGCTTCTCCTAAACTTTCGGGAATTATTCTTAGCTACAATAAAACTTAAGTAAGTCAAAACTATAGGGATTAAGCCAGAGATATATCTTGCATGGCGAGGCATGACTTAACCTAGGCTTTCATACAAAAAACTTGTAACACCCCTTAGCCCATTAAGAAGACTTGGCATACATCATTCAGCTAGGCATACCACCCAAAAGACTGGGGCATTATTGATAGATTCAAAATTTATTGGTTTCACTTAAATCGTTATTGAAATAGTTATGAAGATCCCCCTTTTTAGTTACAAACCATTGTTACAAACCATTCTTCTTTTTTGTAAATCTGTAATGCATCTTTAAAGGAGAAAAAAATGGGGATTACAAAAGATAGCCTAATAAATTATTCGCTGCCATTAATGGTGAATACATATAAGGGAGTTCATACACTGCAAATCCAAGAAGCTTGGCGTACACTTTTATAATAAAACGTAAATTCTCTTTTCAAGACAAAACAATTTAACTTCGAGGTAAAAGTAAAATTTAATTACAAAATGTATGTATACGCCATCTGCCAAACAACAATGCATGACACAAAAATAGTCAAGTAGCTCACTCGCAGATGCAGCTCTGGCATAATCCCCTTTCTACTGATCTTCTTTTACTAATCAAACGCCTGAGAAAGAAAAGTAATGAAGTAAGTTCAATGGAACTCAGTTCCAAATAGACATAAAATGATTATTAGGTTATCAATAATCAACCCAAAAATAGAGAAATTTTTTAGACTCAGTATTATAGACACATTATGCCAAGTTTCTGATATAGTTCTCTGGCAACAACACTTCACCAATATAACACACAGTATACCCGGTGGACACATACCACCAAGTCGTACATACTTCACTCAATCATGTAAGTTTACTTATGACACCTTGTACCAGCCTCAGACCCATATTTCAGAAATCAGAATCACACATCAACTATAATCATATTTATAGTCAAATTCCTTGTTAAATTGAGCACATGTTTTCCCGCAAGATTGGGCTATGATCTGCTAGTCCGGTTTGCTGTAAAGCTGCCCTACCAGAGGCATTGCATATAAAGCTTCTTTCCATATTTTCACATGTCACAAAATGTCTCGTATTGGGCTCATACACAAGGTGAGTATTTTCACCTCAACCATGGCTATGCTCACACATGCAACACTAACTTATTACACACACGTTAGTTCACAACATATTGACCCATCTTTAGAAGAGACAACTTACTTTATAGAACCCACATATCATTGAATTGTCATAATTCAAAGGAATTAAGAAGGAACTTACTAGAAAACTTCAGAACATAATCTATTCTATTAGTCATTTGCCTCAATTGCTGGGACTGAAATAGATTCTTTAGCTAAATAAGAAACAATTATAATCATCAGACCATTTTCTACCAGAATTTAATCATGCATGCACTAATTTAAAAATGTAAATCCCTTTGACAATAACTTCAAGACAATCCAGAAATTACCAAAGCTGGTATGTATCAATGACGTTTACTAGCTACAGATACATTCCTCGGCTTCTCTAGCAAAGATAACTTAAAATTTTCCAGAGGCTTAAGGAAGGACTTAGAGAAAAAATGGTGAAACTTGCCGATTATAGGCATCATTATATAGTATAGACAACGGTGGAAGAGTCAAAATATCCCATTGTAGCCTTGTAACCCAAGAATAGGCTTGCCTAATCATCTACCAAACATAACCACTACCACTAATCAACTTAGTGAGTAGTAAACATTGCTTTTGCACTAAAACAAGCCAACTAAACTAGCCATTCAACTAACTAAACACATCAAAGTATCATTTACAGTACTTTAGGTCAATATAAACTAGGTCTCAAATAAATTCTAACGATGCTCACTGAGCCATCATTTTCACACTAAAGCACGGAAAATAGTTCTATCACTTCACAAACTAGCAAGTTTGTCCAAAGTATCTGAGGTTGGCATATTATCTCACAAAAGAGTTCGCCGAACCCTTACAGTTCTGACCGCCTCTGGACGTATTGACTTCCAGAATGTGAATATTGCAATGAAAGATATATCAATGAGGCAGTATCCACAAGTATACGGGCCCAATTGTAATATAGTTACAATGGAGTGGGTAAGTACTCCGAGGATCGTACTCGAGAAAGGCTAGTACCATGTCAATTTTAACCAAAACAACGAAAGATCTAATTAGTACTTTGATTTAGTTTGATAGTAAAATAAAAGGGAATTTTTAATATTTTTATGATAGTAAAATAAAATAACATAAAGAAATCAAAATTCAAGAAATCAAAATATAGAATAAACCAAATTTGATCATGAGTGATTAGTTTGCTTTGGTAATCCCTATTAACAGTCACTTCGAGTTCGTCATCAATCACCTAGCCGCTATACCAGCATGATCTTCCAATCTTTCACTCAAATAATGAGTCAGAAATGACTACTTATCTTCCGACCTCAACGTCCAGACTGGCTTAGTTGAACGTGTTTGCGGATAGGCGATACAATTTTTGGTTAATTCCCACCTTTATGACTTCCTAGGGTTACTAGGCCTATGGTTTTAAGTTGGGTAACCCTAAAAAACTGTTAATAGATCATACCTCCACTCACTAATCCCCCATAGAAGGATTAGTTCCTCATGGCTTTCATAAACAACATGGAATTGATGTAAAGATAAAACATGATGAATGGATTGAAGTGTAGAGTTTAAAAAAATGTCGAATTTGTATTAAAGATGAAAACAAATCCATAGATTTTGATTATCTCTACAACATAGATATCTCGAGATAAAACAAGAACAAACTGAATATAAGCATAAAACCTAAGAAGAAAGAAAACTAAATTGAAATTTAAAAGCAACTAAACTAAGTAATTGGTGTCTATAACATGTGGCAAATGAGTCTATTTTTAGATTTTAGGTGGCCGTCGTCCTTAACCCCAAGTTAGCTGACGTTCCCAAGCTTTAAGTTTGGTTGTGTAGACCAAAACGCTCATTGGCACATGTTTAATTCCCATCTAAAGTCAATGTCATGACACACCAGGACATGTGTCATGACATAGAATGAGATTTCATGATTTTCTCTATTTTGCTCTCTATGTGGGGATATTGATCATTTCGTGTTGCGACATAGTGACTCGTGTCTGTTTATTTCACCTCCAAATGGTCTTCTACACACTTACAAAGGTCATTAGCTCATCCTTTGGTCTCATTTGGCCCCTAAGGTCAATAAAAGACTCAATTTGTGCATTTTATTAACATAATGAAAACTTACTAAAACATAACTAAAACCTAATGGAAATACTTTCTTTCAAGCTCCTAAAGTGCAAAAATTAGTTTAATCTGCAACATCTAATTATGGTAGATCAAACTCCCCCAAACTAAGTCATTGCTTGTCCTCAAGCAACATGAGTAAAGACAAGAAATAAAAGACACCCCTTGAGCATATATCATACAAGTATTGACTTTGAAGTATATGACTAGGTATCTTATATTCACAAACAACTTTAACATGATGAATAATTTACTTACCACTTTCGTCCACAAACATCTAAGTTCAGTATATTACAAAGTATACAAATACTAATGGTCTCACCTATAGGGATCCATCAAGAAAGCATACAAGTAATTTGATTATCCGAGTAGAATACAAATAGTCGTTTATGTGATTGTTTAATAAAATGTCCATTCATGCATAAGGATATTTAGGTCACATAGGACTTTTCATCTTTTAACATTTTAAGGCTTAGGACAGGTATGAAAGTATCAAAAGTGTTACAAACACAAAAATAGTTTGGTACATCGTATCCATCTCTATTCTTCCCCCTTAGTGAGCTTTACTTGTTTACCACCTTATTTCCCTTTCTTTCACCTCTATTGTTTCTCCGCATAGGAAATCATAGCATGACATAGTAACTACGGCTAGCCTACGAGTTTCTGTGCATTAATGAAGGAGTTTTCTTATTCTTGTGACTTTGTTACTTTTCTTCTTCAATTCATCTCACTCACAAATGCTTTTTTCTTTTCATGAAGTTTTCCTACTCATATAGGTTTTCTTTTTGAATTTTTCTTTTTGTTTTGCACTTTCAAGCTACCCTATAGCTTCTATATCACACCAATCTTTCCTATTTCACTTTGTTTTTAAAAAATCCACCGTGATGTACCTACTTAACCCTCAATAGATATGGCCAGACATCTATAGTTGTGCAGTGCAAGACCAAAGAAAAAGAGAAAATACAAATTAATGTTTTTAGGCTCAGTTTTTGTAATAAGGTTCATCAAGAAGTGTTAATAGGCTCAAAAATCGGTACTAAAGGTGAATAAATATAGGTCAACTTTTTTGCTCTAGGTATGTTCTAAGCAATGCCTTAGGTCAACCCTTAAACATCTCAGTATGCACAAATTTAATCAATTAAACAAACTCAAAGTTAACCATTTATCATTCATACTAGCATGCTCGTTTCATTGTAATTTCTATATCATTTGGTACTATTGATTGCTTAGTGCCTATTTAGTGTGTAACACATAGAACCTAGTAGTCTACTAATAAAAAAAATTAAAATCCCCTATCATCATGACAAATTTAGTTGTAAACACAAGCAACCTATGTACATGCTCCTTACCAATCACTTGTATTTCTACAAGCTTAAGCACACAAAGGACAAAAAAAAAATCAAGGAAATATGTAAAAATTTAAAACAAATTTTCTATGTTAACCCTCACACTTTAGTTAACACATTGTCCTCAATGTACAACCCATAAAAAGATAATGAAAGAAGTTACCCGATTAATCATAGTCGTTCCAACTACTAATGGTGGGTGCTTCCTCCTTTGATCATGTAAAGCTCGAATTGTTTGTGTCTCCTTCGTGTTGGGTTCCTACATAGAAACCTTAAACAAAAGGTAACATACTAAGAATCTGCTATTATTCCTACTCCTACAAAAGTTAAATTAAAATCATCCATAAAGTAATACAAGTCTTTTAAAAAGAGAATTAAAAAAAATGTTCAATCTCCCTCTTCAAAATCCATCTTCTTGCTCCCATCGTGCCCCTTATCCTTTCCTTCCTCTTCGCTGTCATGCACCTCTTCTTCTTGTTCTAGATTTGTTGGCCCAAACATGTCAGGTGTATAATTGGGGACCTGACTGTTGTTTTGCCCAGAAAATTCTTGAAAAATTGTCCCCGACTCTTGCATCCACTGTATCATCCAATCTAGCTTTGGATGACTACTCTTACAAACATCTTGTTGAGCTTGTGTCGACCTCAGTGATGAAGCTAGTGTGGCTGTTACTTTTTGTTATCATTTGTTCTAATATTTTATTTGTTTGGCTCGCAACTATATGTACTGTTGGAACAAGGTGTCTCCGGTAATACTCCAGGAAGGTTTCAGCGGTTGCTTAGTGGATGTCATGGGTACACCCACCTTTTTGCATATGCCCGTCACTAAGTTGGGAAAGAAAACTCCCACCTTATGGCCACTAATAGATATCTTCATGTTTTGGTGAATCCATTTTTATATACACATCTATTTTTTCTACAAAATTGCATATAATAAAACTGCTTGAAAAGTATTAACATTTGAAACATTTAAAGTAGGGACTATTCGAGTGCACACAAATTGAATCCACATTTTAGCTTCTAGAAACATAATAGCTTGATGAAAGAATGTGGGAATATTGGTACCAGGACGATATTTCCATTTGCCCTTTTCTTCAGTTAAAAAGTTTAAAATGTTATCAATATCTATGTCCCAAAACACTCTAAATCAATTTTATCAATAAAAATATTTTTCATAGTATGGAGCATTATAAAATTAGCTAATAATTTGAACGGTTACTTGCACTTCTTTCCTTCGCACAGGTACTATATCCCACATATGGCCTACAGTGTTTCTAGACTCTTGGTCCCGTAAGGATGCAGAAAATTCTAGAACAAAAGAGACCACAACATTGTCTTTTGGGATTATCCAAAAAAGCTTCCACTTATGATACCTAACCAAAGGCCATATTTCCTTACAAAGAATCATGGATGGCTTGAATTAATGTTTTTTCTTGAAGTTCATTGAAATATTTTTCAACATTTAGATTCGAAAAACTAGAGAGATCTCGAATCATCAACGACTTCGTTTCCATAGTTCATCTAACTTTTCTAGGAGACATGTTTAGTTCTATTAACTAATAAAACTTTAATGAAGTGAACTTAATGGAACAACAAATGTTGAGTTAGGAATCCTTAACCTCATGTTTAGACATTAGCTTCCTTCCCATGCTTTGTTTATTCGTCATTCTTTAATATGCTTCCTTCTCTTTCCTATACAAAATAAGACTAAAAGAGAATTTCCAAGAAAATTTAAAACAGGAATAATTAATTTTTAGGGTTTAAGAGGTCTAAGAGATTTTGGGGGATGAGATGATTAAGAGATGTTAAACTAAAGGTAAAATATTGTTGTAGGTTATAAAGTAGGTGTTTTAATGGTTAAAAAACGAGTAAAGTGGAGTTTAAGCTGCTGGGTTGTGCGAATGGGTCAGGTAACCCTGTAGAAAATTGCAGCAATGTCGCGACACAGGGGTTCCATGTCTTGAAATCCTTGGTAGATTATCATTTTTGCAACATTGGGATTTGATGTCGTAACACACTCTAGATTTTTGGAATTTTGAGTATACTGACTTCGGTATCACGACGTCGAAAGAATTTGCTCAATTTTTTAAAAATTGCCCTTAGTGTTGCAACACTGGCTCTGTTTTTACTCAAATTCCCATTTCTAGAGTTCTACGGTTTCTATAAGATGCAAAGTTAAAATTTATACTAAACAATTAGCCAAATATACAATAATTTACAAAATTTTAGCATCAGTTCAAATAATTTAAGTTTTTCTGCGGGATTAATCTGACAGTATCACCAATTCACAGTTCAACGATCTGTCCATTCTATTAGTATTAGTCCATCGTCTGTCATGCCATTCTACCTCTTCCCACTTGTCCCTTTCCTTAAACTTTTTTATTCTTTCTGCATACATAAAAGGAAGTATATCTCTTGACTTAGGAGTGTTAGAGACAAATCAATGGTGGACCTAGAAGTGGCTAGAAAAAGTCTACCTAATAAGATTGGTATCTCACAATCTTCTTCAAAATCTAGAACCACAAAGTCTGTTGAGATAATAAAGTTACACACTTTGACCAACACATCTAGCAATACCCCTTTCGGATGTACTAAAGACCTGTCAGCTAACTATAATATTATTTGAGTAGTTTTTAGATCTCCTAACCCATGTTTTTCAAAAATGGATAGAGGAATTAAAATAGTACTAGCTCCTAAGTCACATAGAGCTCTATTGAAATGAATGCTCCCTATCTCTTAGGAATAGTAAAACTTCCTAGGTCTTTCAATTTTTGGGGAACTTGTCTTGAAATAATAACACTACAAGAGGCACTTAATTTAACTTATTCTCCAACCTTAATTTTCCTATGCCTAGACATAATTTCCTTGAAAAACTTGGGGTACTTAGGGACTTTCTCAATTAACTCGATTAAAGGCAGGTTTACATTTAGGGCACGTTTGGTTCGCTGTAATGGAATAGAGGTGTAATGGAATAGAGCTGTAATGAAATAGAGGCGTAATAGTAATGCAATTGTTTGGTTGAATGTAATGGAATAGATGCGTAATAGTATTCTTGTGTTTGGTTGAATGAAATGATGTTGTAATAGCATAAGGAAAAAAAACTAAAATAACTAGAATACCCCTTAGCAGAATTTTTTTAGGTAGATGATTATTGTTATTAAATTTTAATAAGATTATTAATATAAATAATAAATAATTTAATCATATTTTAACATAATTATTATTAAATATAATTTAATAAAACATATAATTTAATAAAATTCTTAATATTAAATATTCTTATATGACTTTTCTAAATTATAATATATAATACTATAAAATATAATTTAACATAATTATTATTAAATATAATTTAATAAAATATATAATTTAATAAAATTATTAATATTAAATATTCTTATATGAATTTTCTAGAATCAAAATATATAATACTATAAAATATAATTTAACATAATTATTATTGAATATAATTTAATAAAATATATAATTTAATAAAATTCTTAATATTAAATATTCTTATATGAATTTAATAAAATCATAATATATAATATTATATAATATAATTTAAAATAATTATTATTAAATATAAATTAATAAAATATATAATTTAATAAAATTCTTAATATTAAATATTCTTAAATGCATTTACTAAAATCATAATATATAATACTACAAAATATAATTTAAAATAATTATTATTAAAATATAATTTTGTAAAATATATAATTTAATAAAATTCTTAATATTAAATATTCTTAGAATTTACTAAAATCATAATATATAATACTATAAAATATAATTTAAATTAATTATTTTAAATATAATTTAATAAAATTCTTAATATTAAATATTCTTATATGAATTTACTAAAATCATGATATATAATACTATTAAATATATAATACTATAATATATAATACTAGAAAGATCAATGATGAATGTTCAAGTTTCGATTAATCAATCAATTCATGATTGTTTTGGTTTCGAGAACTTCCTTGCCCTGGTTCTTTATTTTCGTTCTTTGTTTCACTTGATCCTGACATTGGCATTCTACTTTCTGGTTTTGGGGTCAGCCATTTTCAATCTCCACCTTAAAATAATCTGACAAATTCCAAGGAGGAAAAGTCTAAACAATAAAATCGACATCTGAAATTATATATTTTATCCCAGTTATTATGGCTCATCCTTTTATTATATACTTCACAATCAATAGACACTTACAAAGTTCCACTGCTGCAGGATTATCTTGGAAAGGTGATAATAGTTGGCTATAAAATTGCGATGGCAGAAGCAAATGTCTCAATATCAGGGGGAAAATAAAGGGTAAATAGCTCCAAATCTCTGTTGTTTCAAAATCTATCTAGATATAAAATTCAACAACTCAGTTCAAACCATGAAAAATAAGACAAATTCAAAAAAGGGGTAAAAAATGTCTAGGGCAATGAAAATAGCAGAGCTCATACAACTGAAAGGTCTAGCTCACTTCGCCACGAACCTTCAATGCTTGCCTGTTCTCTTCTTGACACCAGACTTGGCTACCTTTAGACTCTGTCCACAAGACTCAACCTTGCAAGGATGCTTTTGTTAAATCGCCTGTAGTAGTTGTCTGTCACCTGAAATGTTGGAGAAGCAACCTAATTATAAAACCAGACTAGAAAAGCACTTAAAACTAGATTATTTGAATATCATAGAAAGATACATTAACAAAATCTCAGAATATCATTGAAAATCTATAGTAATAACAACACAAAAACAGTGCACACTTGGCAAGTTCACACACTAAAATTCAGCATAAATATACACATTATTGCCCAAAGCTAGCAATATAAGCATTGAAATGACATTTTGAGTGAAACTGCACCTATTGTCATATTGTACAAGCTCTATGCAATTCTTAGTTAAAAGAATACATAAAGTTCAAATGAAGGTCTAGAGTATAGGGGCCGAAAAGATAAATGGAATATTATCAGAAGTGTCAAATATTATACTAGAGCTATGAATTTGCTTCCTTTTAATCATACAAGCTGTGTTTTCGAAAGCAAATCATATAGGCATAAAGCAACCACGGTAAACCATGAAAAAAAAGATCTATCTGTTATCAAGCAGCAAATGTGTTTGTAACTACTAATATGTAAGTTCGCATGCATATTCAAGAGAAACAACTAGTATACAAATCACTTACCATACAAAAGTTAAACTAGAAAGCAAGAAAAGAGTGACATTAAAGTGAACTTGAAACAACCAACACCGACTCATAAAATGATTCTTAAGCCTTAGCAATGACTGTTAGTGAAATTTACATGCAATCGCAAAAGCAGTTGGCTTTGAGAAATGAAGTAGACTAGGTCATTTCTCATTTACAAACATTACGGACAAACATTGCAAGTATTGATGTGTTTTCTATCCACACTTTATTTCATCAAAAACTAAATGGGGCTAATAGCTATATTACTCGAGACTAGGGTGTGAGTGCAAAGATACTGGTGTGTTGAATCTTCTATAGCTTCTTTCATATATTTCAAGGATCACTGTCAGGTCATATCCCTATAGTGATGTCTATATATACGCTGGACACAGGTACTTCAAGAATGAAAAGTTGGAGCATCATAGGCTAAAGTTCAGGTTCTTCAGAAAGTGCATACATAAAGCCAAATTGATTAGGAAACTACTTTGGAGGAAGATTGGAAGTAAGTTGCACAAGTCAAGACTGGGAAGCGGATCTTTAGATTCAATTTTGTAACACATGTAAGTTTACCAAGTCTACCACTCATTTCACTACACAAAGACACCTTGAAAATATTGCATTCGATCATTTCACAAGAAAATAGATTGATAATATAAACATCCATCAGTATTGCAGATGATAAGCTAGAATTTGTAGAGATTTATAGGTCCACGATAGAAAGTAAAGCAATCCAGTATAATAGAATCAGAAAGCCTCACATAGAAAAGAACATATATGATATTAAAATCAAGAAAAACCTGGGAGGAGTTTGTCCCAGCTAAGCATGTCCTTTAGAATTTCCTCACACTCCTTTGTGTCTTTAAGATATCCATGCTGAACAGCTTCCTTAATCATTTCATCCCACTTCTGATCATCCATGTTAAAGTACTCATCCTCAATCATTCTTTTTACGACTATATCCATGACACTATACAAATTTTCGATCTCTTCATCAGTCGAGCACAAATTATCAAAATATGACTTGAACTCTTCATCATCCACATCGTCTCATGGTTGCACCTCCAATTCATCCATCAATTCATCATCGGTCTCCTCATGCTTCCCAACCAACTTTTCAACTCTCAAGACACAAGCATGGCTCTCAAAAGATGTAAAACAACTCAAATTCCCAAGATATCTCACTATCTTCCTCTACAAAAAATTGGAAACATTTGATTCTGTTTTATCTCTTGCCATATAAAAAATTGGAAATTTTAAGCAATCAAAAACACACTAATCATGTTATCTTCAAAGCGTGAGAGTGTTGTTTTAGTTTCAGACTCGAAAGAAATATGAACACATTCATTGTATTTCCCCTATATTAAAATCACATTCTACAGATTGACCAACAAACACTCACTCATTCTCACAGCAAAGCACAACAAGGAAAACAATAGAATCAGACAAACATGCAATAGAATAAACAAATAATAGAACATGATGAATGAAAAAAATTTCATCTGCTCAATCGAATGTGCATTACAACGAAAAGCCGAATGGAAAACGCTAGAAACAAATCAAAATTAGGAGAACAAAAACAAATATTCCAGATTTGAGCACAAGCAAAAGCAAAAGCAAAAGCAAAACAAAATCAAAATCAAAATTGATTTTACAGAAAAGAAAAGAAAAGAAAAATAGGGGAAAAATTTGGAAGAAGAAGCAGAAATCTGGAGAAAAGAAAATGCAGAAAAGAAAAGAAGCGTATCGTACTAGAAGAAGAAGTAGAAATCTGGAAGGGAAAAAATTGGGAAAATTAGGGAGAGGATGAGGGCAGAAAACGAAAAATAAAATTGGGAATTGGTGGGGAATCTCTAATCGCCGCTTCAAACTCAGAATGGCTATTACAGCTAATATCAGTAATAGACACAGAAGGGAATAGGGGTGTAATATGATTACACCCAACCAAACGTCTGTTTGGTGGTGGGCCCAGGGAATGGGGGGAATGCATACCGATTCCCCCCAACCAAACAAGCTCTTAGTGTTTTGAACAAGATTAGGAAACTTACAAATTCATCTTCATCCCACTTTTTCTTTTGTTCTAGTCTTGAAGGAAATGCGATCTTTGTAATGACAACAAAGTGATTTTTGAAGTACTGAGGAGAATTAATTTTTTAGCCTAAGAGAATCCAAATTATGAATATTAATTCGTAATGTAATTAATTTTAATTTTAATCCAATTTATTTTGGGTTAAATAATTATTATTAATTAAATTATGAAAGTAGGCCCAATTGTGCTGAATCGAAAGACTGATCCAACCGAGCAAATGAGCTGCCCAAAACTGACCCAATAAGCTGACCCTATCAGCTTATTTAGTTAATTATTTGGATTGCAAAACAACCCTTGAATTTTCCTTAAAATTTTATTCGAACCCCTCCACTTATCAAGCTTTTGTAAATTTGCCCCTACCTAAATTTAGCAAGTTTGAAAGCTTCAAACTTGCCACTTGTGTGGCCGACCATGGGGGGAGTTAATGGCTGCTGATTTTTGCTATTTTTAGCAGCCTATCCAACCTATAAATACCCCCTTTTTCTTCTCATTTCAAAAACACCTCTCACACCTTTCATTCTTCACTTCTCTCTCGTTTTCTCTCTTCCAAACCTTCCATTGCTTTCCATTTTTCCCTTCCATTCCCTTGCCGATTTCCCCTCTTGGAAAAGAGCCATTAAACCACCATTGGTAGCAACATTCAAGTGATTGTAGAAGCCTGAATTCAATAGGAATGAGCAGAGAAGGAGGAGCGGAGAAAACAAGTCAGCCTTCAGAGAAACAAGAGATTTGATTCTGGTTTTCTATCCTTTAACTTTTATTGTTGTTCTGATGAACATGCCTATGAATACTTGTCATGTTGATATTTTTAATTTAATTAATATGACTTAAATTTAATTCGTGTTAGGTTGATTGCATTTTGTCCACTTAAGTTATTAAAATTATGTTTGTGTTGTTATAGGTCTTGGAAAATTGTTTGATTAAGTAAAACCATGATTAAGTTATTCTTGCATTATAATTGTAAGGTAACTAATGAACTAATTCTTAATCGTGTTGAAATTGTAATTAATTGACACAATACTTTACCAAAGGCATGTTTGAATTGGCATAGTGATATGTTCAAGAGATTAGTTGATTTAGTAAATTTGTAGGTGCTATAGTTAACAAATTACCAAGTTGTCGTGAATTTATTCGTACCAAAATGAACATTGTTTTAGTAATATTAAGTTAAAAGTTTAATTAATCTATCACAATTATGTCATCTTGATTAAAATCATCTTTTGAAATCGTGTATTGAAAATTTTATTTTATTTTATTTTTACTTAGTTAAATTTTAGGTTTTAATCACTTTTTCAAAATAAAAATATTTTTAATCACCAAAGTGTTTGAATTTCATTTCATAAATAATTTTCCTCATAGTCCTTGTGGGTATGATAACTCAACATTTACTTGTCACTTTATTACTTGTTGCGATTGCGTACACTTGCAGATTTCCATCGTTCCAATGTCACCCATCATGCTCATTAATTGGCTCATTTGATCCTTAAGTTTAGTCAATGTTCTGGTTGAATTGACACACTCAGATTTCACCTGCTTTACGTCTATTCTCATTGATTACATCTCTCCCTTTATTTTATCTAGTCGTTGACCACATGCTATATGGTCACTTGGGTTGACCCTATTCTGAGGTTTCTACAAATAAGAAGGTTGATAGTTAGTGTTTTTAGCTTGCTTCATACTATTACCTCCTCCATGGTTTCCTCTCCATTAGGTTTGGGTGATCTCTTCAGCAGGGATTTTAATAGGGGTTTGAACCCTTATTTCTAATATAGTTGGTATCTTCGGGACAATTGTTGATGTAGTGGAAGAGCGGTTTGTCTTCTCCACACATAGACAATTTATTAGTAGATTTGATACGGTTAAGTCTATCCTCCAACTGTTGATACTTCTCATTCTCTTGGATAACTTTTACCATAGCAAGTTTCTGGCGAAACGTGAATTTTTCAATGGGCCACTGATAGGAATTCAATGCCATGTTTTCAATTATTTCATACGCATCCTCGTACGGTCTGTTCATGAGGGCTCCTACTGGTGCTGCTTTGTCTACTCCTAATTTTACATTCGCATCCAACCCATTATAAAACACCTGCAAATGCATCCATCTAGGTAATTCGTGGTGCGAGCATTTCTGAATCAATGTTTTAAAACATTCCCAAGCGTCATAAAAAGTTTCTCCTTCCATCTATCTAAAGACAATACTCTCTCTTCTTAGTTGAACCGCTTTACTAATAGGGGATAACTTTTGCAAGAACTTTCCAACGAGCTCATCCCATGTCGTGACAGACCTTAGTGCCTGCAAATCTAACCAAGAAAAGGCGTTATCAATCAAAGAAAAGGGGGAAAACCGAAGGCGAATAGCATAATTAGTGACCCCGTTATACTTAAAAGTACCTCAAAGTTTGAGAAAATTTTTAAAGTGTTGATTCGGATCCTTTGTCATTATGCCCCTAAACTGTAGATTATTCTGGATCATCTAAATCATTGTCGGTTTAATCTCAAAATTATTTGTTGTAATAGCCAGCCTTGTTATACTTTCCTGAACCATGTCAAGACTTGGTAATGCATAATCTTTTAGTGTTTGTCCGTTGTGAGCCATCTGTACCTTTGTAGGTAACTGTGCTGGTGCTAGCGGGTTTCCTAAAGCATTGTCGTTAGCATCCTCAAACAGTGGATTTTTGCGTGGTATGCTGCCTACAATAAGTGGCAGTAGATCTTGCATCTGCTGCTATTGCTGTTGTTGTCGATGATTTCTTCCCATTATTATCTTTGGATCTATGACTGATACAATAGGTGTTCCCCTACTAAAAATGATAAAATTAAAATTGTATCTATCACCTAAAAGTTTCCTAATTATCCTTATTGAGTGCAAAAATTAAAATTAAACTAGTGACCTTATCTCCCCGGCAACAGTGCCAACAACTTGATCGCCTCCGGATATACTAACATCCAGAGAGTGAATAATACAAAGAAATATATATCAATGAGGCGGAATCCGCAAGTATATGAGCTCTGTTGTAATACAGTTAAAACGGAGTGGGTTATGACTCTCTGGATAGTACCCAGGAGAGACTAGTACCAGGTCAATTTTAACCTAAACACCAAAAGATCTAATTAGTACTTTGATTCTGTTATAGTACGATAATAAAATAAAATAACATAAGGAAATGAAAATTCAAGAGATCAAAATATAGACTTAAACAAATCTGATTATGGGTGATTAGCTCACTTCGGTAATCTCGATGAACTTTCGCTTCAGTTCCTTGTCAATTAACTAGTCGCTATCCTAGTAGAATCTTATGATCCACTCAAATAACGAGTCGGCAAAGACTATTTATCTTCCGACCTTACAGTCTAGACTTGCTTAGGGTGAAGGTGTAACACCCCTAACCCGTATTCGTCGTCAGAATAGGGTTACGGAGCATTACTGGAGATTTTAATTAAAAATAATCAAAATTTGAAAAGATTTATTTCACATCATCAATCATAGAAAAACCAATCAAAGGCATACATATTGTCCCTTATTCGAGCCCTCGAGGCCCCAAAAACACATGAGAAACAAATCGGGACTAAATTAGAACCATACAGAATTTTTCGGGAAAAGTTGAAAATTTTAAAACTACAGGGGTCACACGGTCAAGAGACACAACTATGTCTCAGGTCGTGCGGACATGCAAAGTACGGATACATGTTCGTGTCCCTGCCCATGTACGTGCCCGTGTAACTCACTGACTTGGGTCACACAGCCAAGCCACACGCCCGTGTGCCAGGCCGTGTGCTTGGTTGTGTAACAGCCTGACTTGCAACCCTTAAAAAGCTATAGGAGACACACGGCATAAAAGTTCAACTAATATGCCTAAATGGCACATATTCATACAACCAATACGCCTAAAAGGCACTTCAATCACAATAATTAAACATGTACAATCTTATGCAAAATTTGGCCAAAAGTTGAACTAATTTATAACTAAGTTTATGTCAAAACTTACCACTTTCTTTATCTATCAAATTTCACACCAAAAGAACCAAATATGCCATTTAACATTTAGCACCAATAGCCATATATGTAATATATAACAAATATACCAAATACCACATTCAAACATATCATAAGACCATTTATAACATACACTTTAACTACCATTCCATCTTCAATCATTCAAGTATCATAAGCCATTATATCAACCATTTTAAGACCAAATATATACATGAAAAAATTAGTACCATTTCATCACCCAAAATACCATAAACACAAGCCAAAACAAATGGCTACATCATCAAACAAAGTACCTATACATGCCATTATAACCAAAACTAGAAACATAAAAATCTACCGATTTAGCCGATGGATAGTGTTATATAACTCCGACAAGCTTCCATCTCGAATGAGCTTCTGATTCACTATAAAACACAGAAAATAACACTAAGTAAGCATAAATTCTTAGTAAGTTTGTATAATGTAAAACTCAACTTACCATTTCATCACATATTAAGTAAGTTAAACATGGCATAATCTAACCACACTTGGCCAAAGCCTAAGCATTTACACCAAACATATTAGTCATATAAGCATATAACATAAACAATTTAATAATGGATGATTACAAGATTTAATCATGTATCATATGCATATATCATCTATCTTAACTTTCATTCTACCATGTATTACCAATTCAATGATATTCACATGTGTTCATGTCTTAGTTCATATTGAACTCTTACCATTCTCTTTCAAATCATGCCCGTTAAACCATTTAGAATACCGTTGGATACCCAGGATAGTTCACACATAGTGTGCTAACTCATATAACTGTAATCCATCAATTCATGTACTTGTATGCTCACATGAGCTATGCAAATAGGCCTGCTCACTCGAGCTATAGGACGGAACGTAGCTACGCAATGATACTCACATAAGCTGTGGAGTATCCGTAACACATGTCAGACCTCAGCCATCATTAGGACATTCAAGACTAGCACCTGAATCACGTACACCTTAATGACATGTCATTCGTATCCTACAAATTCTTAAGGTTCAAACGGGGCTCGGTAGTCGACATAACATCGTTGGATATACAATCATATATATGTAGCAGTCCACAATTCATGTATATTTTAACTAAAGGCACATAAATATAATGTAATTACACGAACTTATCTCAACGATTAAACATAGATACGGAGGTGACTATATCGAAACTTTATCTTTGCCACGATCTAAAGCCGTACGAGGTTTGTCTTGATCTAAACGAATAAATTTAGCTCAATTCAATACTTATTTTATTCAATTTAACCAAAACTCATAATTTAGCAAAATTGTAGTTTTACCCCTATAATTTTGATTTCATTTCAATTTAGTCCTTAGCTCATAAAATGAAAATTTATGCAATATTCCTAAAACCCACTATAGCTGAATTTCATATAGGTCCCTAGCAAACCCTATATTTCATTTATTTCATAATTTCATCATGAATATCTTCTATTTTTCAATTTAATCCCTATTTGACAATTTCATTAAAAATCACTTAACAAAAAGTTATTTATCTATAAAAAAACTAACCATTTTCTTCCATAAAACATCAAAGCTCATACACATTCATTCATGGCAAAACCCTAACCTTGTAATAGTTTAACAAATTAGTCTCTAGGCTAGCTAGATTAAGCTATAACGATCCCGGAAACATAAAAATCATTAAAAATTGAATAAACAATACTCACATGCAAGCAAAATACGGTTGGTCAAATGTTCAAGCTTCCATGGCTTCTTTTCCTTTTGATTTTTGATTGAAGAAAGAGTAAAAAGATGATACATTGATTTTGTTTTATTTTATTTATCATTATTTACCAAATTACCATTTTATATTTAAAAATTATTCATAATTTCATTATTAAGAAGCCATGAACATCCACTATCTTCATTAATGGTTTAATTACCTCATAAGGACTCATACTTCAAGGTTCTATAGCCACTTAATACCTTTAGCTACTAGAACTCTACTTTTGCACTTTATGCGATTTAGTCCTTTTTATCAAATTAAGCATGTAAACGGTAAATTTCTCATCAAATTTTTGATACAGTAATACTAACACGATGTAGACATTAAAATAATAATAAAATAAATATTTCTACGTCAAATTTCTTGTCTCAAAACCACTATTCCGATTTCACTGAAAACAGACTGTTCCAGAAGGTGTTCATGGATAGACCATACCCATTTTGGATTAATTCCCACATTGATGACTTCCTATGGTTGTCAGGCCTAGGGCTGTAAGTTCTTCCTTTCCCAAATAATTGATCCAAGTAGTAACCCTAATCGATATTACCTCCACTCGCTAATCTCCCATAGAAGGATTAGTTCCTCATGGATTTCATAAACAATATGGAATTGATGTAAAGAGAAAACATGATGAATGGATTAGTTTGTAGAGTTTAAGAAACTGTCTGATTTGTATTAAAGATGAAAATGAATCCATAGAGTTTGATTATCTGCACAAATCAGATCTCTTGAGATAAAACAAGAACGAACTGAAAATAAACCTAAAACCTAAGAAGAAATAAAACTAAGAAGAAATAAAACTAAACTGAAATTTAAAAGCGAAATTCTAAACTAAATAATTAGTGTCTATAACATGTGACAAAATAGCGTATTTATGGATATTAGGTGGCCATCGTCCTTAAACCCTGGTTAGCTGATGTTCTCAAACTTTCAGTTTGATTGTGTAGTCTAAAATGCCCATTGGCTCAAGTTTAATTCCCATCTAGATTCAATGGCGTGACACTCTAGGACCTGTGTCTCGACACCGAAGAAAATTTCATGGTTTTCTACATTCTGCTCCTATGTTGCGACATTTATCATTCCGTGTTTTGACATTGCAACTAGTGTCTGTTTATTTAAACTCCTAATGGTCTCTTGCACATTAACAAATGTCATTATCTCACCCTTAGGCGTTATTCAGCCCTTAAGGTCAATAAACAACTCAATTTGCCCATTTTATTAACCTAATGAAAACTTACAAAAACATAACTAAAACCAAATAGGAATGCTTGCTTTCAAGCTCCTAAATATTTAATTATTTAATTAATTAAATAATATATTTGCTTTCAAGCTCCTAAATATTTAATTAATTGCTTTCAAGCTCCTAAAATTAAATATATTTGCTTAAAGATTCTTTTACTGTAAAGTTATCATGACCTCAACGAAATTAGACTTGGGTTGAGAAAATTATTTAATTGAGAAATTAATTAATTTAAATTAAAGAAACTAATATTTAATTTGGAAATATAAAAAAAAACATGGTGTAGGTTGAAATAAATTATAAAGTATTGGGTTAAAGTCTAATAAACACATATAATTTGTAATACCCTATACTGGACAAGATCGTCGGGTCTGAACATCAAGATGCCACATTCGTCACTGGACTGGCTATGATCATTTTCGTTCGCATTATCCCACTAGTTAATCAAATTCAATCAAATCATGCATTAAACGCGTTAAACAATCATTTACTTTTATTCATCTAATCAATTCATTAAGTAACATTACTTAACCTGGTAGGTACATGCCTTTTAACCCACAAAAAGGGTAGCTACACAAACATTGTTGAGTCTGGAATCTTGATTGGATGTTGAAGCAAATACCCAGGATCTCAAATTGAACCTAACCTGCGTACAAAAAATAAAAGCCGCACACTGACAAATAAAGTTCAGTTGTTATGCTACAATTCAAATAAAATAATATAAACAATAATCAAAATGCATAAAATTTCAAATTTTATTTTATTAATCAATACAAGTGTATCTTATAACCAAATACTATTCAACACATATATATACATGCATAATTCACTAGTGAATCAATAGTTAAAATAAATTATCATAAACTTCATATCATTATCATAATGTTAAACTGAGTTACGCAATTACTCAATTTGTAACATGTAATCGTGTTTTATTACATTACGACATCAAATGATGAATTCCTTACCTTATCAAATAAGCTCTTTGGTTTATTAACTGACTCACAATTTTTTCGACACTTACTCTTGATATCCAATGTCGTATATAAATGCATGTATTTCAAACTTACAACGTTTGATCATTATCTAAGAATATAAATTATAACTCATAATTATTTTTGTACAATTTTTAATTATTTTCCAAAGTCAGAGTAGGGGATTCTGAAATCAATCCGACCCTGCCTCACTAAAATTCAAATATCTCAAAATATATAACTCTTTTGCTTGCTCTGTTTCTTTTATGAAAAAAATAGACTCATTAAGCTTTCATTTCATATCTTATTCACTCTCTAATTTAATTTTCACCATTTTTGGTGATTTTTAAAAGTCGCACAACTGTTGCTATCTAAATTGTTTTGTTGTAAAATGTATTCTTTCATAATTTCACTTTTTCACTATCTCAATTCCATTGAATTTTTCACATTTTATTCCAATAGTTCATTTCAATTCACATACAATTCATTCAATTTATCACTATATTCAAAGTAATCCAATTTCTCATTTCCAATTTCAAGTCAATCTTCAATTCAATTCCACATATATATTGATCACTCAATTACACTTAGTCAATTTCCAGATGAACACTTCGGAATAATAACAGATTCACGGTGGAATCAACACATAGCAACCACCTTATAATAAATGATACCCGGTTCACATAGTAGCCTGTACATAGTACTACACAAGCGACCTATCATTTCGGTACACGTAGTAGCGTGCACATAATACTACACACGTGACCTAGCAACTTCACTCGTATCTCTTTCATTCTGAAAGTTCAACCAGGAATTTTCACTTTTTCTCACCTTTGTTTTTACCAATCAATGTCAATTTCTTATCTTTCTCGATTTATAATAACATATTTAGATTATATAACATCTACATTATTCAATCCAGTCCAAAAATCACATTTTGGAAAAATTACATTTTTGCCCCTAAAGTTTCACAAAATTACAATTTTCCCCTACTCTCGGAAATTAAACTTTATTCCTTTTTCTTATGTTTTATAACATGCTGAATATTTTTCCCTTCTATAGCAACATCAAATTTGTAACACCCCTTACCCGAGACCGTTGCCGGCGTCGAGCTCGAGGCATTACTTTACTTAACTTAAACATTCGGGGCATAAAATTTTACTTTTGAAATTAATTTCACTATTCACAACAAAGCTGTCCACCTGCACAGTAGTTACTAATTTAGTAATAACTCGAGCTATGAAATTCAAAATTTATATTCGTAAATTTTCTCTGAAACTAGACTCATATGTCTTCTTACCATAAATTTTGCAGAATTTTTGGTTCGGCCAATTAGTACAGTTTATTAGTTAAAGTCTCCCCTATTTCACCACTCGACTATCCTGACCTCTTGTCACTAAAAATAAGCTTTCCCATTGTAGGATTTTTATATAGTGTTCTCACTTGTTTCTACAGAAAATAGACTCAATAAGGAATCTACACATATAAACTACAACTCATAACCATTTTTGTACAATTAAACATAGAATATAGGACTCCAAAAATAGTTCTGACCCTATCTCACTAAAATTCACAAATTTTAAAATATAAAATTCATTTTGCCACACCATTATTTTTTTTATGAAAGTAGACTCAATAAGCTTTAATTTTATATATCATTCACCTTCTAACTCATTTTATACTATCCTAGGTGATTTTTCAAATTCACGTCCTTTATTCTTGAAATCATTTCTTTGCAAATTTTACTCTTTCATGATTTCTATGCATGATTTATCACCTAAACATTTGTAACAACAAACACCTTCATACTTAGCCATTTTAAAAACCATTCATCATCAAATACTTACATATTATTCTTTAGCAAAATCATAAATACAAACATTCAAAATAACTAAGTCCCTATACATGCCATAACCCAAACATGGTTCATCATAAAATACTGAGTTGATGTCGTTGATAGTGTGGACAATCTCCGACGTCTTTAAGTTCCCGAAAGTCACTTTACAATACTATAAGAGAAAGAAAAATAAAAGAAGTAAGCATAAGCTTAGTAAGTTTACTAGCAAATAAATAACAACATTTAACACAAATAATTAAACTCAAATGTCAAGATCTCTAGTTTACTCTTTATTTAATCTCATTCTCGTTCTCTTGTTGGTTTACTTAGTTAACTCATGATCGTAAATTATTCTTCTCTTGCAGAAACATTGAGTATCAATTGATAATATAGTAAGTTCTTAACTCTTATAACTCATCTGAGCTTGCCATTTATGCTTTTAAATGAACTTTTATTAACATGATTTGTTTACTAGCCCGTTGAGCCATGTTGGAATAATAAGGATACTTGGGTCTTTTCTGATAATAACATCCCAAAGCCATGTCCCAGACATGGTCTTACATGGGATGTTCTCATATCGGTGCCCATGCCAAGTCCTAGACATGGTCTTACGGGGGACCTTTCATCTCGGTGCCAACGCCATGTCCCAGACATGGTCTTACATGGGACCTCTCATCTCGGTGCCAACGCCATGTCCCAGACATGGTCTTTCATGGGAATTCTCATTTCGGTGCCAACGCCATGTCCTAGACTTTGTCTTACATAAGACATCTCATCTCGGTGCCAATGTCATGTCCTAAACATGATCTTACATAGGACCTCTCATCTCGGTGCCAACGCCATGTCCCAGACTTGGTCTTTCATGGGACCTCTCAACTCGGTGCCAACGCCATGTCTCAGACATGGTCTTACATGGGACCTCTTTACCCAAATGTCATGACATTTGTATCTGGTACATTCCTCATGTTTCAACGGGCCTTTTTAACACCGATTCTCTGTCATCTCATACTTGAGTCAACATTAAATAAATTCTTAAAATAAATGCATAATTGCTGGAAAATAAAAATATGAATAATAATTATTGAAATATTGTATTTATTTACCGTAAACTTACTTCGGTACAAAATATAGCCAAATTCACCAATTTAGCCTTCAACTTTATTCTTTCCTTTGTCTAACCTCGAGTTTCATTCTTCTTGATCTAAAATAGAAAATTTAACTCATTTAATACTCACATTTATCAAAATAGCCATTGACTCTAACTTTGGAAAAATTACGATTTTTTCCCTAAACTTTTACATAATTATGCTTTTTCCCCAAAGTTCGAAAATTAAACTTCATCTCATATTCTTATGTTATATAACATGCTGAACATTTTTATCTTCTATGACAACATCAAATTCTCACTCTAAAACTTACTTATGTACATTAGGGATTTTTATCGATTATGACAACTTACTCGTTTTCGCTTAAAATCGGCTAGCAAAAGTTTAACATAATTTCTAACTTCATATTCTATCATAAAACATCAAAATAAACACTTTTCACCTAAGGGTATTTTTCCAAATATAAATCCTAGGTTAAATTATTGCTAGAATAAGCTAAATGAAGGTACCGGGATCTCAAAAACGTAAAGAGCATTAAAAACGGGGCTTGGGATCACTTACTATGGAGCTTGGAAGCTTGAAAACCCTAACTATGGCTTCTCCCCTTGCTAAATTCGGCCTAATGAAGAAGATGATCAAAAATTGGGTTTTAATTTTGTTTTTAATTCATTTTAATAACTAAATGACTAAAAGGCCCTTAATGAAAAACTTTGGAAACATGCCTAACCATGTCCATTTTTTTTGCACCAACTTAACCAATGGTCTAATTACCATATAAAGACCTCCAATTTAAAATTTCATAACAATTGGACCCCTCTAACATATAGAATTCAACTTTTGCACTTTTTACGATTTAGTTCTTTTGACTAAATTGAGTGCCAAAACGTCAAAATTTTTGAATGAAATTTTCACAAAATATTTCCGTGAAATTGTAGGCCATAGAAATATAATAAAAATAAATTTTTCCTCATTGAATTTGTGGTCCCGAAACCACTATTGCAATAACCTTAAATTTGGCCATTACAACTCTCCCCCTTTCAGGATTTTCGTCCTCGAAAATCTTACCAGTAAAGAGATTCGGGTATTGTTTCCTCATTGTCTCTTTCGGTTCCCATGTTGCTTCCTCAATCCCGTGCTTTTTCCATAATACTTTCACCAATTTTATCTTTTAGTTTCTAAGCTCCTTTGTTTCTCGTGCTAATATCTTAACCGGTTCTTCACTATAAGTCATATCCGGTTGAATCTCCACTTCTGTCGGAGTAATAACATGTGAAGGATCTGATCGATACCGTCGTAGCATAGATACATGAAAAAAATTATGAATTCTATCGATTTCCGGTGGTAATGCCAATCGATAAGCAATCGGTTCAATTCTTTCTATGATTTCATTTGGTCCGATAAATCTTGGACTCAATTTACCTTTTCGACCGAACCGAAGAACTTTCTTCCAATGAGACACTTTTAGGAATACTTTATCACCCACCTGAAATTCAATCTCTTTTCATTTAAGATCAGCATATGACTTCTGACGATCGAAAGCTGCTTTTAGACTATCCTGAATCAGCCTTACGTTTTCTTCTGTTTCCCAGATCAAATCAACCCCATGTGTCTTCTTTTCACTAAGCTCTGTCCAATATAACGGTGTTCTACATTTTCTACCATACAAAGCTTCATATGGAGCTATTTTAATACTGGACTGATAACTGTTATTATAAGCAAATTCAATCAAAGGTAGATACCTTTCCCAATTACCTTCAAACTCTAGCATACAACATCGGAGCATATCTTCCAATACCTAAATTACACGCTCAGATTGGCCATCTTTCTGAGGATGAAATGCAGTGCTGAAACGCAAGTGAGTACCCAAAGCTTCTTGCAATTTGTCCCAGAAACGAGATGTAAATCGGGGATCTCCATCTGATATAATGGAGACTGGCACTCCATGTAGTCTAGCAATCTCAAATATGTACAATTCAGCCAATTTATCTAAAGAATAATCCATACATAGCGAACTAAAGTGCGCGGACTTTGTCAATCGGTCGACAATTACCCAAATGGCATATTTCTTCTTCGGAGACATTGGTAACCCAGATACAAAATCCATAGTGATTCTTTCCCATTTCCATTCCGGTATAGTGATTGGCTGAAGTAATCCCGAAGGCACTTGATGTTCAGCTTTAACCTGTTGACATACCAAACACCTTGACACAAACTCAGAGATATCACGTTTCATACCCGGCCACCAATACATCTTTTTCAGATCATTATACATTTTATTACTCCCCGGATGTACAGACATAGTACCGCTGTGGGCCTCGTGTAAAATCTTCTGTATGAGCTATGTATCCTTTGGCACACATACTCTACCTCTGAATAATAAACAATCGTTAGTCCCAATCTGGAATTCTGAATCATTACCCGATTCGCAATGTACCCGTTTAGCCTGTAACTTCTTATCATTTTTCTGAGCCTCACATATTTGTTGACGAAACATCGATTTAGCTTCATTTCAGTTAAGATTGAACCATCATCAGTCAGTGACAACCGGGCATTCATAGCTCGTAAAGTAAACAGAGATTTTCGGCTCAAAGCATCAGCTACAACATTAGCCTTACTCGGATGATAATCAATAACCAATTCATAATCTTTTATCAATTCTAGCCATCTGCGTTGTCTCAAATTCAAATCTTTCTGTGTCATCAAATACTTCAAGATTTTATGATCAGTATAAATATGACACTTTTCAACATAAAAATGATGCCTCCATATTTTCAATGCAAATACAGTAGCAACTAATTTAAGATCATGTACCGGGCAGTTTCTTTCATGTGGCTTAAGTTGTCTTGAAGCATAGCCTATTACTTTATCTTCTTGCATCAAGACACAACCCAAACCATTTAATGATGCATTACTATAAATAATAAATTCCTTACCAGATTCATAATCAATAACGAATTCATAATCTTTTATGAATTCTAGCCATCTACGTTGTCTCAAATTCAAATCTTTCTGTGTCATCAAATACTTCAAGCTTTTATGATCAGTATAAATATGACACTTTTCACCATACAAATAATGCCGCCATATTTTCAATGCAAACATAATAGCAGCTAATTCAAGATCATGTACTGCGTAGCTTCTTTCATGTTGCTTAAGTTGTCTTGAAGCATAGCCTATTACTTTGTCTTCTTGTATCAAGACACAACCCAAACCATTTAATAATGCATCAGTATAAATAATAATTTTCTTACCCGATTCAGGCTGTACCAACACAGGTGCTTCCGTCAACAATTTCTTCAATCGGTCAAAACTTTACTGACATTTATCTGTCCATTCAACTTTAACATCTTTCTGTAATAAATGGGTCATCGGAGAAGCTATCATAGAAAACCCCTGTACAAATCTCCGATAATAGCCAGCTAAACCCAAGAAACTTCTAACTTCAGATACATTCTTCGGTGGACTCCAATTGACAATAGCTAAGATTTTACACGGATCTACCCTGATGCCTTCTGTAGATACAATATGTCCGAGAAAACCCACCTCTCGAAGCCAAAATTGACATTTACTGAATTTAGCATAAAGCTTTTTTCATGCAGAATTTGCAACACTATTCTCAAATGTTTTGCATGCTCATTTTCTTCTCGAGAATAGACTAAAATATCATCAATGAAAACTACTACAAACCTGTCTAAATACGGTCTAAATATCCAGTTCATCAAATCCATAAATACTGCCGGTGCATTAGTCAGCCCAAACGGCATAACCAGAAACTCATAATACCCATACCTGGTTCTGAAACCTGTCTTTGACATATCTGGCTCTTTTACTCGTAGTTGGTAATAACCCGATCGGAGATCAATATTCGA
The DNA here is from genome assembly GCF_025698545.1 of Gossypium raimondii. NCBI lineage: Eukaryota > Viridiplantae > Streptophyta > Magnoliopsida > Malvales > Malvaceae > Gossypium > Gossypium raimondii. Next base: position 41,620,423 of record NC_068570.1, read on the forward strand.
GAATACTATGGCACCTTTCAGCTGATCAAATAAGTCATCAATTCGAGGCAACAGGTACTTATTCTTTATAGCCACCTTATTGAGCTGCCGATAGTCGATACACAATCTCAAAGACCCATCTTTCTTTTTCACAAACAAAACTGGAGCACCCCAGGGTGAATGACTCGGACTAACAAAACCTCTATCAACAAGTTCCTGTAATTGCGTCTTTAACTCTTTTAATTCTGTAGGAGCCATACGATACGGAGCTATGGAAATTGGGGTAGTTCCTGGATTCAGATCTATATAGAATTCCACTTCTCTTTTTAGTGGCAACCACGGTAATTCCTCTGGGAACACATCAGAAAATTCACATACAACTGACACTGCCTGTATCTTTGACTCAGATACCTTAGTATCCAACACATATGCCAAATAAACAAAATACCATTTTTTGACACACCTCTGAGCTGTCATCATTGAAATCACATCAGATAATTCATCTGTCTGATCACATTTAACCTGAAGTAATTCTCCATTCTGGTACTTTAGCACAATATATTTCTGTTTACAGTTTACTACTGCATCATGCTGAGTTAACCAATCCATGCCCAATATCACATCAAACTCATCGAAATGCAATAACATCAAGTTAACTGGAAAAAATACCTTTTACCATCAGTGGACAATTTTTACAAACTTTATCCACCACCACAAACTGGCCCAAAGGGTTCGAGATTTTAACCATAAATTCAGTAGGTTCAACAGACAAATTTTTAACAAATACTAATTTTGTGCATATGTATGAATGTGTAGAGCCAGGATCAATTAATGCAATAACATTAGTATCATAGAGAGAAAATGTACCGGTAATTACACAAGGGGAGGATGCCTCTTCAAGAGCACGAATAGCATATGTTCTTGCGGGTGCTTTAATATCTGATCTAACTGCTGAGTCTCTCGACATACCCCTGTTATTCGCTCCAACTCCTGGGTTTCTCTGTGGTCTACCTCTGGTAGAAACATTTCCTGATCTCGCACTGGGTATAACTTCTCTCTTACCTGTTTCAGGACAATCCCGAATAAAGTGATCTGGTGTACCACATCTAAAACAAACATTTTCACTTGCTCTGCACTCTCCGGGATGGCGTCTACCACATTGAGGACATTCTGGCCTAGAAGGTCGAGTACTGCCCATACTTGCAACTGTAGTGGTTTGAGCTCTAGAACCCTCAAATCTTCTGCTTCTGCTTCAGCTAGAATATCTGGCTGGAAAATTTGATCCACTAGAGAGCTTTCTAGGCCTCTTAGACGTAGACTAAAATCATTTACTCAATTTCCTTTTTCTTGTATCTTGCACTTCAACTTCAGCTTTGGCCTTCTCTTTTTCTTTTCACAAAGACTCTTTCCACCAGAACAACAAACTCTTTGATTTCCAATACACCCACTGATAGTCGGATGTCATCATTAAGCCCATCTTCAAATCTCTTGCACATGTTAGTTTTGGTGGACACAAATTCCCGGGCATATTTACAAAGTCTGACATATTCACGCTCATATTCAGTCTCGGTAATCTTACCTTGTTTTAGCTAAAGAAACTCCTTTCTTTTCTGATCTATAAATATCTGGCTGATATACTTCTTACGAAACTCCTCCTGAAAGAAATCCCAGGTAACCCTCTCACTCGGTACCATTGACACGAGAGTCTTCCACTAGTGTTAGGCTAAATCTCAGAGAAGTGAAACAACACACCTCATACATTCATAGCTGGGGAAGCTACATGGGGAACCTGAGAATCATGAGGGGGTGGAGGTCTCACAGCTAGATTCGTACGAACGAACTCGGCAAACCAATCATTCATAGCTTGGAAGAAGGCTTCTCTAGCTCCTCCTCCCTGACTAACTGATATGGGCCTTTCACTAACATTAACATCTGGTGCCACCGTCCCTTCTACGGGAGCGGGCGCATTACTCTCTACTTCATCAGTGCCAACTCGTTCAGGATTCATAACTATAAAAGAAAACATTTTAAAATTGTCAGGAGTGGTCACACTATCAAAATATAAGTATGGCATGTGTAGGTAGACTCTTATTCATACTGAGTACTCCGAGAACCGACTAAGTCTGATCTGATACCAAAAAAATGTAACACCCCTTGCCCGAGACCGTTTTCGAAGTCAAGCTCGAGGCATTACTTTACTTAACTTAAAAATTTGGGGCATAAAATTTTACTTTTGAAATTAATTTCACTTTTCACAACAAAGCTGTCCACCTGCTCAGCAGTTACTAATTTAGTTATAACTCGAGATAAAAAATTCAAACTTTAAATCCGTAAAATTTCCGTAAAACTAGAATCATATATCTTATTACCATAAACTTTTCAGAATTTTTGGTTCAGCCAATTAGTACAGTTTATTAGTTAAAAATTCTCCCTTGTTTCACCACTCGACTATCCTGACCTCTTGTCACTAAAAATAAGCTTTCTAATTGTAGGATTTTCATATGGTGTTATCACTCATTTATACATAAAATAGACTTAATAAGGAATCTATACCTATAAACTACAACTCATAACCATTTTTGTACAATTTTTACTGATTTTCTAAACTCATAACAGAGGACTCCAAAAACAGTTCTGAACCTGTCTGACTAAAATTCACATATCTTAAAATATAAAATTAATTTTGCTACACCATTATTTTTATATGAAATTAGACTCAATAATATTTAATTCTATATATCATTCATCTTCTAATTCATTTTATACTATCCTAGGTGATTTTTCAAAATCACGTCACTGTTACTAATTGAAATCTGTTTCTTTGCAAATTTTACTCTTTCATGATTTCTATGCATGATTTATCACCTAAACATTTGTAACAACAAGCACCTTCATACTTAGCCATTTTAACAACCATTCATCATCAAATACTTACATATCATTCTTTAGCAAAATCATAAATACAAACATTCAAAATAACTAAGTCCCTATACATGCCATAACCTAAACATGGTTCATCATAAAATACCGAGTTGTTGTCGTTGATAGTGTGGACGATCTCCGACATCTTTAAGTTCCCGAAAGTAGCTTTACAATACTATAAGAGAAATAAAAATAAAAGAAGTAAGCATAATCTTAGTAAGTTTACTAGCAAATAAATAACAACATTTAACACAAATAATTAACCTCAAATGTCAAGATCTCTAGTTTACTCTTCATTTAATCCCATTCTCGTTCTCTTGTTGGTTTACTTAGTTAACTCATGATCGTAACTTATTATTCTCTTGCTGAAACATTGAGTATAAATTGATAATATAGTAAGTTATTTACTCTTATAACTCATCTGAGCTTGCCATTTAAGCTTTTAAATCAACTTTCATTAACATGATTCGTTTACTAGCCCGTTGAGCCACGTTGGAATAATAAGAATACTTGGGTCTTTTCTGATAATAACATGCCAAAGCCATGTCCCAGACATGGTCTTACATGGGATGTTCTCATATCGGTGCCCATGTCATGTCCTAGACATGGTCTAACGGGGGACCTCTCATCTTGATACCAACGTCATGTCCCAGACTTGGTCTTTCATGGGACCTCTCATCTCGGTGCCAACGCCATGCCCCAGACATGGTCTTACATGGGACCTCTTTACCCAAATTTCATGACATTTGTATCCGATACATTCCTCATGTTTCAGCGGGGCTTTTTAACACCGATTCTCTGTCATCTCATACTTGAGTCAACATTAAATAAATTCATAAAATAAATGCATAATTGCTGGAAAATAACAATATTAATAGTAATTATTGAAATATTATAATTATTTACCGTAAACTTACCTCGGTACAAAATATAGCCAAATTCACCAACTTAGCCTTTAACTTTATTCTTTCCTTTGTCTAACCTCGAGTTTCGCTCTTCTTGGTCTAAAATAGCAAATTTAACTCATTTAATACTCACATTTATCAGAATAGCCCTCGACTCTAACTTTAGAAAAATTACGATTTTGCCCCTAAACTTTTACATAATTACGCTTTTGCCCCAAAGTTCAGAAATTAAACTTTATCTCATATTCTTATGTTATCTAACATGCTGAACAATTTTCTCTTCTATGACAACATCAAATTCTCGATCTAACACTTATGTACATTAGGGATTTTTACCGATTATGTCAACTTACTCGTTTAGGCTTAAAATCGGCTACCAAAAGTTGTTTAACATAATTTCTGACTTCATATTCTACCATAAAACATCAAAATAAACACTTTTCACCTATGGGTATTTTTCCAAATATAAATCCTAGGTTAAATTATTGCTAGAATAAGCTAAATTAAGCTATCGAGATCTCAAAAACGTACAAAGCATTAAAAATGGGGCTTGGGACCACTTACTATGGAGCTTGGAAGCTTGAAAACCCTACCTATGGCTGCTCCCTTTGCTAAATTTGGCCAAATGAAGAAGATGATCAAAAATTGGCTTTTAATTTTGTTTTTAATTCATTTTAATAATTAAATGACTAAAATGCCCTTAATGAAAAACTTTGGAAACATGCCTAACCATGTCCATTTTTTGTCCACCAACTTAACCAATGGTCTAATTACCATATAAAGACCTCCAATTTAAAATTTCATAACAATTGGACACCTCTAACATATAGACTCAACTTTTGCACTTTTTACAATTTAGTTCTTTTGACTAAATTGAGTGCCCAAACGTCAAAATTTTTGAACGAAATTTTCACAAAATCTTTCTGTGAAATTGTAGGCCATAGAAATATAGTAAAAATAATTTTTTCCTCATCGGATTTGTGGTCCCAAAACCACTGTTCCGATAACCTTAAATTTGGGCCATTACAAAATTCTTGCTCTAACATACACTTATGAACAGTAATAATTTTTACCGATTATGTCGTTTCACTTGTTTCCACTGAAAATCGCTTAGCAAAAATTGTTTAACACAATTTCAAGCTTCATATTCTACCATAAAACATCAAAATAAACACATTTCACCTATGGGTATTTTTCCAAATATAAACCCAAGTTTAAATTATTACTAGAATAAGCTAAATTAAGCTACCAGGACTTCAAAAACGTAAAAAAACATTAAAAATGGGGCTTAGAATCACTTACTATGGAGCTTGGAAGCTTGAAAACCCTAACCATAGCATCCCCCTTGCTATTTTCGTTCATCATGGAGAAGATGGACAAATTTTTGGCTATTTTGACATTTTTAATTCTTTTAATTACTAAATGACCAAAATGCCCCCAACTTAAAAATATCCTATTCCACTTATCTCTTGTCCATTTTTGTCCAAAATGTTAACCAATGGTCTAATTACCATTTAAGGACCTCCAATTTAAAATTTAATAACAACTAGACAGTCTAACATGTAGAACTTAACTTTTGCACTTTTTACAATTTAGTCCTTTTAGCTAAATTGAGTGCCCAAACGTCGAAATTTTTGAACTAAATTTTTATGAAATCATTTCGTGAAATTGTAGATCATAAAAATATAATAAAAAATAATTTTTTTCTCGTCGAATTTGTGATCCCGAAACCACTGTTCCAACTAGGCCTAAAATCGAGCTGTTACACAATATGCCATTCAAGGCACCTCAATCACCAAAACCTACCTAATCCTGCATATTTTACCACTTATCATTCATCATCTACTAATTTCAAGAACTTACTAAACATCAAATGACACAAACCATCAAATGATACTAATAACCATTCTCATTCATTATCAAAAGTGACCAAAGGTACTTTTTAAAACAAACTTTACAACCTATTAAGCATACAAGACACCAAAATACAAACATATTTACTTATTATTTACATATTCATCAAACATGACATTTAAACACATCCTAAATACATTTCAACCACATAAGTTTCTACATGCCACTACCCTAATAGATACAAAAACTACCAATATCGATGGATAGTGTGAACTAAAGGTTTGATCCGTCCAAAATGTCAGCAACAACTATCTACAAAACAATCCCCTAGAACGAATAAGCTTATAGAGCTTAGTAGGAAAATAGTATATCATTTAATGTAACAATGAATTTGATACGAATCAGAATTACCCAAGTCTAAACAGGCTACCCAACTGCATTTAGGGGTACCAAAGTACAAACTGGGGCACATATGTAACACCCCAAACCCGGCCTAAACATTAGGGCCGAATCTGGTGATGTCACATTGTAACACCCTTTACCCGTATTCTACGTTGGAATAGGGTACGAGGCATTACCAGACTAAATACACTTATAAACATATTAAACCGAGTTATAAAATTTCATCCAAATTTAAAACTTTCAGATTATTATCTTCGAGTCGCTAATTAGGGTTTACGAGGCCGAATACATACCCATTCATATGCTCAATATATCCGTTAAATCAATCCAATATTGAAGAATCCACTTTAAGTCAGAATCAATATTAATCACAATCATAAATCTTTTCATGTTATTTTCATATATCACTAATTGAACTTCGAATGTCAATTTACGAATATGTAATTCACTAACACATTCTGGTATACGCAATGTTTAATTGATGAAATCATTTAATTGAGCTAAATTTCATATTCACTCCCAATTTTCTTCTGTAGACATAAATGCTTTCACTTAACATTTACCTAACCAAATTCTCGAACCAAGACATCACATAACAATAATACATCACCTGTGCTTCATGAATTCAATGTTCGAATCTTATCACCATCAAATCCATGTCATACTAATACTTAAAGTTTATTCAAGCATATATTATTACATTTCATATACCAAGCATATGCCAAAATTATGAATATGCAATCAATTCATTTGTCATTTATTTGACTAGAAAATTAATCTCAAAATTCATAACACTCCATTACTTAATATATACCATAAAACACTCCTTTAACATAAACTTGCACCATGGCTGAATTTTCATTATGCTATTTATTCCCCTTTTTCCGAATCACATAGCAAAATATTACAAATATGTATATATTTGAATACGATAATTATGCATCAACTTACCAACATGAGTTAATTCATGAGCCGCTTATGACATCATTTCATGTCAAATACACCACACACATATGCTATGAAACTTTATTTTCTCTCATGAGCTTATCATGACCAGTAATGCACTAATATAAGCATCACCTCTATTTCAACGTTTATCGATTATAATCGATCATATAACCAATTATACACAAATCATTTATATATATTTAAATTTCCCCCTCCTCCTCTCCATTCCACATCCTTAATGTACTTAACACTCTTAGAAATAACATTTTCTATGGTTTCATTATTCACCCTTAAGTATATTCAAAGCTGTCTATCTGCGTCAGTATCACTTAATTATTTTTATCTGGAGCTAAAGAACTCCAAATTATGCACCACTAGTTTTCCCTGCAACTAGAGTCACGTATCTTCTTACCATAAAATTTTCAGAAATTTTGGCTTGGCCAATTAGTACAGTTTATTCTTTAAAGTCACCCCTATTTCATTGCTCAACATCTCTGACCTCTCTTCACTAAAAATGAATTATCTCATGGTACAAAATTTGGATGATATTTACATTTATTTCCTTTGAAAATAGACTTATTGATAACTCTAACCATATAAATTATAACTCATAATTATTTTTTAAAATTTTTAATTATTTTCCAAATTCAGAATAGTGGATTCCAAAATCAATCTGACCCTGCCTCACTAAAATTCAAATATCTCAAAATATATAACTCTGTTGCTTGCTCTGTTACTTTTATCGAAAAATAGACTCAATAAGATTTCATTTCATATATCAATCACCCTCTAATTCAATTTCGAATATTTTTGGTGATTTTTTCAATGTCACAACACTGTTACTATCTAAACCATTTTAATTCAAGATTTAACTCTTTCATGAATTTCTCTTACTTCATTTCATTTTTTCGATAGTTCAATCAAATAACGAGTACATTGTTCATAAATTTTCCCATTATATATGCACTTATAAATCACATAGTCATTTTGTCATATCATGTATTTTCATTTAATAAATTTCCCGTTGAACTTATCGGAATAAAAATAGATTTCTCGGTGGCCTGCACACAGTCCGTACCACCTTTGTGTAATAACAGATACTCAGTGGTCTACACATAGTCTGTGCCACCCTTATATCTTAACAGTTTATTGGTGGCCTGCACACAGTCCGTGCCACCCTTGTATCATAATAGAATATTGGTGGTCTGCACACAGTCCGTGCCACCCTTGTGTCATAACAGAATATCGGTGCGCATAGTAGCCTGCACTTAGTTCGTGCCACATATGCGACCTATCAGTCTGGTACACGTAGTGGCCTACAATTAGTCTGTACCACACAGGCCCAATTACAATCATTTATATATTTTCCATTCCGAGTTTCAAACGGGAAATTCTTACTTTTCAATATTTTACCAATTCTTCTCTAACCAATCTTAATTCATAATTTGCATCATATATTTGTTCCACGTATAGTACATATCTTAAATAAAATAATAAAACACTTAAGCATAAATAAAACAATATATTATCTACATACAAACTTACTTTGGTGCAATAATATAGAAATTTAACAATTTAGTCTTTAATCTTTTCTTTTCTCTGATCTAGGTTGATTCCACTTCTTTCTGGATCTATAATAACATATTTAGCTTATATAACATTCATATGATTCAATTCAGTCCAAAAATCATATTTTGGAAAAATTACATTTTTGCCCCTAAGGTTTCACAAAATAATGATTTTGCCCCTGGGCCCGGAAATTAAAATTTATTTCTTTTTCTTATGTGCTGAACATTTTTCCCTTCTATGGTAACATCAAATTCTCACTCTAACACTTATGAACATTAGGGATTTTTACCGATTATGTCAATTTACTCGTTTTCACTTAAAATCGACAAGCAAAAGTTATTTAACATAATTTAAAGCTTCATATTCTAACATAAAACATCAAAATAAACACATTTCACCTATGGGTATTTTTCCAAATTTGAACCTTAGGTTATATTATTGCTAGAATAAGCTAAATCAAGTTACCGAGACTTTAAAAACGTAAAGAATATTAAAAACGGGGCTTGGAATCACTTACCGTGGAGATTGGAAGCTTGAAAACCTTAAATATGGCTTTCCCCTTGCTGATTTCATTCACCATGGAGAACATGATCAAAATTTTGGCTATTTTAGCCTTTTTAATTACTAAATGACCAAAATGCCCCCAACTTAAAATTTTCCTATTTCGCTTATCTCTTGTCTATTTTTGTCCAACAAGTTAACCAATGGTCTAATTACCATTTAATTACCTCCAATTTAAAATTTCACAATAATTGGACACTTCTAACATGTAGAACTCAACTTTTGCACTATCTACAATTTAGTCCTTTTAGCTAAATTGAGTGCCCAAATGTCAAAATTTTTGAACGAAATTTTCTCAAAATCATACTGTGAAATTGTAGACCACAAAAATATAATAAAAATAAATTTTTCCTCGTCGAATTTGTGGTCTCGAAACCACTATTCTGACTAGGCCTAGCTCTGATACCACTAAATGTAACACCCCAAACCCGGCCTAAACATTAGGGCCGAGTCTGGTGATGTCATATTGTAACACCCCTTACCCGTATTCAACGCTGGAATAGGGTACGAGGCATTACCAGAATAAATACACTTATAAACATATTAAATCGAGTTATAAAATTCCATCCAAATTAAAAACTTTCAAATTATTATCTTCGAGTTGCTAATTAGGGTTTACAAGGCCCAATACATACCCATTCATATGCTCAATATATCCGTTAAATCAATCCAATATTGAAGAATCCACTTTAACTCAGAATCAATATTAATGACAGTCATAAATCTTTTCATGTTATTTTCATATATCACTAACTGAACTTCGAATGTCAATTTACGAATATGTAATTCACTAACACATTCTGGTATACACAATGTTTAATTGATGAAATCATTTAATTGAGCTAAATTTCATATTCACTCCAAATTTTCTTCTATATCCATAAATGCTTTCACTTACCATTTACCTAACCAATTTCTCAAACCAAACTATCACATAACAATAATACATCACCTGTGCTTCATGAATTCAATGTTCGAATCTTATCACCATCAAATCCATGTCATTCAAATACTTAAAGTTTATTCAAGCATATATTGTTACGTTTCATATACAAGACATATGTCAAAATTACGAATACGAAATCAATTCATTTGTCATTTATTTGACTAGCAAATTAATCTCAAAATTCATAACATTCCATTACTTAAGATATGTCATAAAACACTCCTTTAACATAAACTAGCACCATGGCCGAATTTTCATTATTCACCCTTAAGTATATTCAAAGCTGTCTATTTGAATCAGTATCACTTAATTATTTTTATCTGGAGCTAAAGAACTCCAAATTATGCACCGCTAATTTTCCCTGAAACTAGAGTCACATATCTTCTTACAATAAAATTTTCAAAATTTTTGGCTTTGCCAATTAGTACAGTTTATTCTTTAAAATCACCCCTATTTCATTGCTCAACATCTCTGACCTCTCTTCCCTAAAAATAAATTATCTCATAGTACAAAATTTGGATGATATTTCCATTTATTTCCTTTTAAAATAGACTTATTAATAACTCTAACCATATAAATTATAACTCATAATTATTTTTTAAAATTTTTAATTATTTTCCAAAGTCAGAATAGTGGATTCCGAAATCAATCTGACCCTGCCTCAATAAAATTCAAATATCTCAAAATATATAACTCTTTTGCTTGCTCTGTTTCTTTTATTTAAAAATAGACTCAATAAGATTTCATTTCATATCTCAATCACCCTCTAATTCAATTTAGACTATTTTTGGTGATTTTTTCAATGTCACAACACTGTTACTATCTAAACCATTTTAATTCAAGATTTCACTCTTTCATGAATTTCTCTTACTTCATTTCATTTTTTCGATAGTTCAATCAAATAAGGAGTACATTGTTCATAAATTTTCCCACTATGTATGCACTTATAAATCACATAGTCATTTCGTCATATCATGTATTTTCACTTCATTAATTTCCCGTTGAACTTATCGGAATAAAATAGATTTCTCGGTGGCCTGCACACAGTCCGTAGCACCTTTGTGTAATAACAGATTCTCGGTGGCCTGCACATACTCTGTGCCACCATTGTATATTAACAGTTTATTGGTGGCCTGCACACAGTCCGTGCCACCCTTGTATCATAACAGAATAGTGGTGGCTTACACACAGTCCATGCCACCCTTGTGTCATAACAGAATATCGGTGCGCATAGTAGCCTGCACTTAGTTTGTGCCACATATGCGACCTATCAGTCTGGTACACGTAGTGGCCTACAATTAGTCTGTACCACACAGGACCCAATTACAATCATTCATATATTTTCCATTCCGAGTTTCAAACGGGAAATTCTTACTTTTCAATATTTTACCAATTCTTCTCTAACCAATCTTAATTCATAATTTGCATCATATATTTGTTCCACGTATAGTACATATCTTAAATAAAATAATAAAACACTTAAGCATAAATAAAACAATATATTATCTACATACAAACTTACTTTGGTGTAGTAATATAGAAAATTTAACAATTTAGTCTTCAATCTTTTCTTTTCTCCGATCAAGGTTGATTCCACTTCTTTCTTGACCTATAATAACATATTTAGCTTATATAACATTCATATAATTCAATTCAGTCCAAAAATCACATTTTAGAAAAATTAAATTTTTCCCCTAAAGTTTCACAAAATTACGATTTTCCCCTAGGCCCGGAAATTAAACTTTATTGGTTTTTCTTATGTTTTATGACATGCTGAACATTTTTCCCTTCTATGGCAACATCAAATTCTCACTCTAACACTGACCTATGAATAGTACGAATTTTTTCGATGATGTCAATTTACTCATTTTCACTTAAAATCGGCTAGAAAAAGTTATTTAACATAATTTAAAGCTTCATATTCTACCGTAAAACATCAAAATAAACACATTTCACCTATGGATATTTTTCCAAATTTGAACCCTACGTTGAAAACCCTAAATATGGCTTCCCCCATGCTGATTTCGTTCACCATGCAGAAGATGATCAATGTTTTGGCTATTTTAGCCTTTTTAATTCTTTTTAACTACTAAATGACCAAAATGCCCCCAACTTAAAAATTTCCTATTTCACTTATCTCTTGTCTATTTTTGTCCAACAAGTTAACCAATGGTCTAATTACCATTTAACGACCTCCAATTTAAAATTTCATAATAATTGGACACTTCTAACATGTAGAACTCAACTTTTGCACTTTTTACAATTTAGTCCTTTTAGCTAAATTGAGCGCCCTAACATCAAAATTTTTAAACTAAATTTTCACGAAATCATTCCGCGAAATTGTAGACCATAAAAATATAATAAAAAATAAATTTTTCCTCGTCGAATTTGTGGTCTCAAAACCACTATTCTGACTAGGCCAAAATCGGGTTGTTACAACGTATATGCAATTCAGGGGTACTAATGTACAAATAGGGGCACATATGTGCAATTCAGGGGTAACGAAGTACAAACAGGGGCATGTGTGTGCAATTTAGGGGTATCAAAGTACAAACAGGGGCACGTAAGTGCAATTCAGTGGTACCAAAGTACAAATAGGGGCACATTTGTGCAATTCAACAATATTCTTCTAAATTCATAATAATTAAAGTATCATAATATAAGTACACAAATAAAAATTCATGTACATATTAAAACACTACGAACTTACCTAGACTACTTGGACATAACATGAAGTCGAACAAATCCAATGCTTTAGCTTTTCCCTAATTTAATTCCGTACGCGATCTATCTTGATCTAAATAGAAAAATCCAATCCATTTAATATCTCTATTATTCAATGCAATCCACAATTCATATTTATGAAAAATTATTATTTTGCCACTAAAATTTAAAATTTTTTACAATTTAGTCCTTAAGTTTATAAATTGAAATCTAGGCATTTTCATCATTTTCTCATGCTAGCCAATTTCTCTAGGGATCTAAATCAATCCATACAAACCATAATTTCAAAAATTTACCATGAAATTTTATCATTTTTACAAATAAGTCCCTAAATACAAAATTTCATCAAAAATCACATTACAAAACTTGTTTATTTATCAACAAGGACTCATAATCTACCGTTAAACATCAAGAATCACACAAGAGTATTCATGGTACAACCCTAAATCATTAACAATTTTTAAATTAATCCTCGGGCTAGCTAGGTTAAGCTACAACGATCCCAAAAACATAAAAAATATTAAAAATAGGGCTCGGAAACACTTGCATGCACCACCTAATCTTGTCAAACCAAAAAACCCTAAAAATAGACTTATCTCTTTTAAATTTCAGTGGTAAGAGCATTTGGAGAATATGAGCATATTTTGTTTTTTTTTTATTTTAACCTTATTTACTCATTATCTTTTTAACCTTAAAAAACATTCAAAATTTCAAATAAACCTTTCCATGATGTCCACTAACTACAAAAATGATCTAATTACCATCCAAGTCCTCTCACTTTAAAATTCCATGGTCATTTGACCGTTTTAACTAATAGAACACTACTTTTACACTTTTTATGATTTAGTCCTTTTCAGTTAATTAATCATGCAAACGTCAAAATTTCTTAACAAAATTTTTATACAATCATACTAATATCACATATACATTAAAATAATAATAAAATAAAAAATTACTCGTTAGATTTGTGGTCCCGAAATCACTGTTCTGATTTCACTAAAAATGGGTCGTTATAACTCTTCCCCTAAAGGAATTTTTGTCCCCGAAAATCTTACTAGAAAATAAGTTTAGGTATTGCACTTTCATAGCTTCCTCCGGTTCCCAAGTGGCCTTCTATTCCGTGTTATTGCTAAAGAACTTTCACTAAAACTATACATTTATTTCTCAATTCTTTAACTTCCCGAGCTAGAATTTTGAATGGTTCTTCACGATACGTCATATCTGGCTGTATCTCAACATCAACAGGTGAAATCAAGTGTGAAGAATCTGATCAATACTGATGTAACCTTGATACATGTAATACATTGTGAATCTTTTCTAACTATGATGGCAAAGCTAACCGATAAACTACTGGCTCAATTCTTTCAATGATTTCATACGAACCAATAAACCGTGGACTAAGCTTTCCTTTTCGACCGAATGGAAGAACTTTCTTCCAAGGTGATACTTTCAGAAATACTGTTGATCTGAAGCCGCTTCCAAACTGTCACGTATCACTTTGACCTTTTCTTTGGTTTCTCGAACCAAATCAACACCGAATACCTTTTTCTCACCGAGCTCAATCCAGTATAATGAAGTTTGACACTTTTGACCATACAAAGCTTAGTACGGTGCCATTTTAATACTTGCTTGATAACTGTTGTTGTATACAAATTCAACCAACGGTAGAAATATCTCCCAGTTACCTTCAAATTCTAAAACACAACATTGAAGCATATCCTCGGGTATCCGAATTAATCGCTCAGACTGACCAATGGTCTATGGATGAAACGCTATACTAAAATGTAGTAGAGTATCTAGAGCTTCGTGTAACTTGCTCCAAAATGGAGACGTAAACTGTGGATCTCTATCAAAGATAATAGAAATTGGCACACAGTGCAATCTAACAATATCAGCAACATACAAATCTTCCAATCTTTCAAGAAACAAATCCAAACACACTGGAATGAAATGTGCAGATTTCGTCAAACGATCTACAATGACCCACACAACATTTTTCTTTCTCAGAGATAGAGGCAACCCCATTATGAAATCCATAGTGACATGTTCTCATTTCCACTCTGGAATCGTTACTAGTTGTACCAAACCGAATGGTACCTGATACTTGGCTTTAACATATTGATAAACAAAACATTTTGACACGAAATCTAAAATCTCTCATTTCATACTTGGCCACCAATACATTTGTTTTAAATCACCATACATTTTATTACTACTAGGATGAGTCGACAAGCTACCATTGTGAGCTTCTTGTAAAATCTTTCGAACGAGATCAGAATTTCTCAGAGCACAAATTCTATTTTGTGCAAATTTGAATCAAGTGTCTTCTCGATCTGTTTCCATTTAGTGATCAAAACATCATCACATTTTTGAGCTTAGCAAATCTGTTGTAGAAACATTGCTCTAGCTAAGATTGAACCATAATCAATCAATGTCAATTTTGTGTTCAAAGCTCCAAAAAGTAAACAAGGATTTTCTACTCAGTGCATCAACAACAACATTACCCTTTCCCGAAAGATAATCAATGATCAAATCGTAGTTTTTCAACAACTCAAGCCACCTACGTTGTCTCAAGTTCAAGTCTTTCTATGTCAATAAATACTTCAGGCTTTTATGATCAGTGAAGATATGACATTTTTCTCTGTAAAAATGGCGTTGCCAAATATTCAAAGCAAATACAATAGCTGCAAATTCTAAATCGTGAGTCAGATAGTTTTTTTCACACGATTTCAATTGTCCGGAAGCATATGCTATCACCTTGCCTTCTTGCATCAAAACACAACCCAAACCAGTCAATGAAGCATCACTGTAAATCACAAATTGTTTACCGGACTCTGGCTGAACTAACACAGGTTCCTCGGTTAACAAATTTTTGAACTGATTAAAACTTTGCTGACATTTCTCAGACCATTCGCATTTAACATCTTTTTGAAGCAGTCTCGTCAACGGTGTAGCAATCATCGAAAATCCCTTAACAAATCTTCGATAATATCTAACTAAACCCAAGAAACTTCTGGCTTTAGATACAATTCTCTAAGATTTCCAATCTACCACAGCTGAGATCTTACTCGGATTAACTCTAATATCATCTGCTGATATCACATGTCCTAAAAAATTGATTTCTCGAAGCCAGAACTCACATTTGTTGAAATTAGTGAACCGTTGTTTTTCGCGTAAAGTTTGCAAAACAATTCTCAAATACTGTGCATGCTTTGTCTCATCTTATGAATAGATCAGAATGCCATCAATGAATACAACCAAAAATATGTCTAGGTACAGTTTGAAAATTCTATTCTTTAAGTCTATAAATACAGCAGATGCATTAGTCAAATCGAATGACATCACAAGAAACTCCTGATATCCGTACGTCGTACTGAACAAAGTTTTCGGCACATCAGAGTCTTTAACCTGTAGTTGATAATAACTTTGTTCTTGATCACGACTTTGTTAAGCTGTTGATAATCAATACATAGTCGAATTAATCCATCTTTTTTCTTAACAAACAACACAAGAGCACCCCAAAGATAAAAGCTAGGCCGCACAAAGCCCTTATCTGTCAACTCTTGCAACTGTGCTTTCAACTCTTTGAATTCTGTAGATTCTATTCTATATAGAGGTATCGGTATCAAAGATGTTCCCAACATCAATTCTATAGCAAAGTCAACCTCTCTGGTTGGCGGTAACCCTGGTAATTCCTCTAGAAACACATCTGGGAACTTAAACACAATTAGAATCGATTTTAATTTCAATTTTGAAACCCAAGAATCAACTATATAAGCGAGATATGCTTCATACCCCTTTTTAACATATTTCTGCACCGTCATAGCTGAGATCATATTAGATATACCATTCAATTTATCAAACTCAATTCGGATCTGTTTACCATTCTGACATTTTAAAACAATATGCTTTCTTCTATAATTCACAATAGTATCGTGCAGAGTCAACCAATCCATACCCAGAATCACATCAAACTCGTCAAAGGGTAATAACATCAAACTAGCGGGAAAATCGTAATTCCTAAATTTAAGTGGACATGATCTATATAATTGATCAACTAGAACACACTGACCTAGGGGATTTGTAGCTTTGACAGTATATTTAGTGAACTCAACATGTAATTTCTTTCTGTCTACTAATGTAGTCCATATATATGATTGAGTTGATCTAGGATCAATCAATGTATATACATTAATATCAAAGAGAGAAAAAGTACCCGCAACAACATCTAGACTAGTAGCTTCCTCTAGAGCTCGGATTGCATAAGCTCTAGCTGGCGTTCCTGCGTAGGCTCTAGATCGTCTACCTCTCTGAGAACTTGCTTAAGGCTTGTTTGATTGGTTACCAAAATCATTTTGCTTCTTCGAACAATTACGAAGAAAATGGTCAGTAGACCCACAATAGAAACAAGCTCCCGATTTTGATTGACACTCACCAAAATACCTTTTATTACATTCGCCACAAATAGGAACGGTTCTCTCAATATTTCTTACACTTCCAACACTAGCCGTTGAAGAATTAACTGACTGGAAATTGCTTTGCCTCAGTTTCTCTCTACCAGTAAGCTCTGAAGGGGTAGCTGATTGACTTGTGTCATTTCTAAATTTCTTCAATTAAGAAGTTTGAGCAAGCTTGAATGACCCCATTTTGTTATAGTTCAAAATTTCAACTTTCTGCGCCTGGTCTGAAAGTTCTACAAATTTATATAACTTTAATTTTGCTACAAACATACGGATATCATCATTTAACCCATCCTCAAATCTATTACACATTTCTTCCTCATTTGAAACAATATTACGAGCACACTTTCTTAATTGCACAAATTCACGCTCATACTCAACTACAGTCTGATTTCCTTATTTTAACTCGAGAATAACTTCTTTTTCCTGTGAACAAATAGTCGGCAAACATCTTCTAGAATTCAGTTTGAAAGAAGTCCCAATTAATGCGATCATTTGATGTCATCATGCTCAATGTATCCTATAATAAATATGCTTCATCTTTCAGTAACGATACCGCACACCTCAAACAATCTTTGGGAGTGCACATCATTTTCGCAAAAGCTCTCTTTGTATTCATTAGCCAATACTCAACTTTTGAAGGGTCATCGTTGTAACTCCCAAAAATTTATAATTTCGTTATTGTGAAAATATGACACAAATATCTGTCAACTTTAGTGGTTATGTGTTCTGAGAGTGTTTGAGAGGTCCTAAGTTCAAGCCTTCACTTAGGAAAATTTTAGTATTTTGAATGAATTAGGCCTTACTCTTGTTCAGTAGGCATTTAGTTGATTTTTGGTAAAATTTTATCAGAATGGGCTTGCTGGTCTGGTGGTTAAGCGGGGTGGTAGTGTGTAGGAGGTCCCATGTTCAAGTCTCTGGCAAGTAGGGGAATTACTTTTTGTCAGAGGCGTGTGGCGTGGTGGAGTTCAAATTAAACTGGACTTCTGAGTAGTTGTGCTTTAGTGGGTTAATAGGGAGTGTTTTTAGGAGATAATTGGGGAGAAGTTATCAAAATAAGATTTTCTTCTTATCAGTTTTTTATTTTCTTTTTTTTCCCAACAAATTTTCTGACGTTAGACTTTTGTTTCTTTGTCATGTCTTCTCCCTTCTTATTAACTTTTGGTTTTTGTTCCCCTTTTGCCTAATCTTGTTTCTTCTTTTTCCCCTATCTTTTTGTTTCTATATTTTTTTGCGAGTCATCTCTTTGGGTGCAACTTTTGATTTCATCTGTTTCGATAAGTGGAATTTTTCCCCTTATGTATCGTATTTCGGTTAGGCAATTAAGAAAAGGTTCATTTTACTCTCTTTTAGGTGTTGTTCAAAGGTTTTAAGCGCATATTCTAGTGTGTGGAGATGACTGGTTATCGGATTCGTCGCGGTAAGTTTTTGAATCTTCGTTGGTTTAGTATCTCGAGTTTTATGTTGGGGATATTTGGTTTGATTGACTAATCAAGTGATTAATTAAGGGATATATTGGTCAAATATAGGTTTTTGAAGGCTCGGTTACTTTGCACAGCGAATCGATACCAGGTGTGTGCTCGAAACGTAGAAAATGGGATTCTGCGAAAAGCCAAAATTGCTTGATGTTGAGAAATAAGTGAAATAAGAGAAAATGAAGCAAAAAATTGTAGAGAAAGGAAATAAGGGTGTTATAAACTTGGAAATCAACATTCTGCATTAAAATAGTTTTGGACAGCAGCAGTAGTTTAACTTAGAAAAATCATCAAAAATAGTGAAAATCGAGTTAGAGGTTGAATAAAATATGAAATTAAATTTTATTGAGTCTAGTTTTTCATGGTTTCGGGTTCCCCTGTTTTAACTTTGGAAAATCATCAAAAATTGTAAAAAAAAAATTAGGGGCTTAAATTTATACGTTTGAATCCCTAATGAGTTTATTTTCAAGAGAAACAAATGGAAGCATCATCCAAATTTCGTACTAAGAGATAAATAATTTTTTGTAAGGAAATGTTGAAGCTGTCAAATAGCAGAATAGAGATAACTTTGAAGATTTACTGTACTTATTTTAAAACCTATAAATTTTAAAAATTTTATGGAAGAAAAGTATTTGAGTCTAGTTTCGTAAACTTCAAGCGGATCTTAATTTGGAATTCTGTAGCTTAAGATATAAATAATTTAGTGGCAATGACTAAACTAGACAGCTAAGAATGATCATATAAGTAAATAGTAAAAACATATATGAATATTTAGCTAGCATGGGTTACATTAAAAATGGATCACACGGCCAAGGCGAATTTGGGCCGAGTGAGCCCATTTTTACCAAAATGTTTCTAAGGTTGCACGGGTCGCCCAAGTCGACTGTGAACCTACTATAAGGTCAATAAGCGCTACTTAGACCCCTAAATGTGTGAAATTGACTGAATGATATTTGTACTGAGCATGTTAATATCTGAACTAAATATATGTACTGAAATTGCATAACAGCATAGCATCCATGGTATGGTACATTGCATTGGGTTGGGGATTGTTATTTGGAGGAAGTGTACTGAAAAACTCTAAGCCTAATTTACTGGCAGCAAGGCTGCAAACTATTGTTTTGTGCCGCATTCGGTACTACTTGGAGTGTAAGGATGGGTGGGTTGATTATATCCCCACATGGAGTGTAAGGTTAGACGGAGATGGTGTGTAGAGGCTGGTTGGGTAGGATTCTGCTATTGCATAACTGTTACTGCCACTGATACTGTGATGGTGTAACACCCCTTACCCGTGTTCCTCGGCGGAACAAAGTATGAGGTTTTACTATAACACAAACACTTGTTATCGTTCCAACTGAGATTTTTTTAAAAGAAAATTTTGACATAATTCCCTTTATAAATATGTAACCTCACCTGCAAATTTTCAGATCGTAACCCAGCCAATTCCAATGTTTCAACCAACATTTATATTCTCAAATATATTTAATTCATACTTAACATTTTAACTATCACCATTAGCATTGTATAAAATAATTTATCAAATAACATATACTAACATTTAGGCTAAATACTTTGTAACATATAACATCAAAATCAAGTCTTCTATACATGCCATAATTTAGAAATATTCATTACAAAATACCAAAAGTTGTGGATAGTGTAGATGAGTTCCCGACTATTTCTGAATTCCAAGCTAAACAAGTAACACTATAAAACAAGGGAAAAGAAAGCGGAGTAAGCATATAGCTTAGTAAGTAAGTATGTAATTAATAAACAAGTTTCTAGCATGTTTCCATAGATAATATAATCTTAATCACACATAAATTCGATATTTATTCAAGTTCCAACAAGCTGTTTATTCGCGTCACAGTCACTAAATTATTTTTATCTAGAGCTACAGAACTCCAAATTAAGATCCGTAAATTTTCCCTGAAACTTGACTCATATATCTTCTTACCATAAAATTTTTAGAATTTTTGGTTTAGCAAATTAGTACAGTTTATTCTTTAATGTTTCCCCTATTTCACAGCTCGACAGCTCTAACCCCTCTTCCCTAAAAATTAATTATCTCTTTGTACAAAATTCAAATGATGTTCCTATTTGTTTCCCTTGAAAAAATACTCATCAAAAAATTTAAGCATGTAAATTGTAGACCATAATTATTTTTTTTACAATTTTTAGTGATTTTTCAAAGTCATAATATGGGATTTCGAAATCATTCTGACCCTGTCTCACTAAAATTCAAATATCTCAAAATATTTAACTCTTTTTCTTATTCTATTTCCTTCAAATATCGAACCCAATATTCATCACGCAATATTATCCATTTGACATGTACTTTCACTTGTCCAATTTCCTCGATGAACACTTCGGAATATTAACCGTAACTCGGTGGAATCAGCACTTAGCAACCACCTTATATTCAGTGATACGGGGAATCAACACATAACAACCACTTTCACAATTAAGGATACGGTGGAATCAGCACTTAGCAACCACCTTTAGAAGCAATAATTCGGGGAATCAGCACTTAGCAACCCCTCGAGGAATTTGCACTTAGCAACCCCTTTTTGATCAGAGTTTCAGGGAATCTGCACTTAGCAACCCCTTTTTGATCAGAGTTTCAGTGAATCTGTACTTGGCAACCCCTTTTTGATCAGTGATTCGGGGAATCTGCACTTAGCAACCCCTTTTTGATCAGTGATTCGGGGAATCTGCACTAAGCAACCCCTTACATTCAATGAATCCCAGTCTAATCCGAGTATTCAATCCGGAACCTTATTTTCCAACATTTTATTAACTTTTCCAAAATTAAGTACATTTTTGTAATCTACATCAAATATTTATTCTATATTCAATCATATATCAACAATATATTAAATAAAATTAAAACAATGCATTATTCACATACAAACTTACCTCGGTGCAAAATATAGTAATTTTGCAATTTAGTCTACGATCTTTTGCTTTCCCCGATTGAGATTGATTCCATGTTCTTCTTGATCTATAATATCAAATTTAGCTTGTTTAATGTTCACATTTATCAAAACAGTCCTCGACTCAATTTTGGTAAAATTACGATTTTACCCCTAAACTTTTGCATATTTCCACTTTTGTCCCAAAGCTCGGAAATTAAACTTCATCTCTTATTCTTATGTTTTATGACATGCTGAACATTTTCCCCTTCTATGGTAACATCAAATTCCTACTGTAACATTTACTTATGAACATTAGGTATTTTTACCGATTGTGACGTTTTACTCGTTTTCACTTAAAATTGCTTAGAAAAAGTTGTTTAACATAATTCCGAAGCTTCATATTATACCATAAAACATAAAAATAAACACATTTCACCTATGGGTATTTTTCCAAATATGAACCCTGGGTTAATTTATTGCTAGAATAAGCTAAAGCAAGTTACCGAGACTCCAAAAACGTAAAGAACATTAAAAATGGGGCTTGGGATCACTTATTATGGAGCTTGGAAGCTTGAAAACCCTAACTATGGCTTCCCCCCTTGTAAAATTCGGCCCTAGCTTGATGATGGACAAGAATTGGCTTTTAATTTTATTTTTAATTCATTTTAATGACTAAAATACACTTCACTTAAAAATATCCTGTTTCACTGATCTCATGTCCATTTTTGTCCACAATTTAACCAATGTTCTAATTTCCATTTAAAGAATTCCAATTTAAAATTTTATAACAATTGAACACCTCTATCAGGTAGAACTCAACTTTTGTACTTTTTACAATTTAGTCCTTTTGACTACATTGAGTGCCCAAACGTCAAAATTTTCGAACGAAATTTTCACGAAATATTTTCGTGAAATTGTATGTTGTAAAAAGCTAATGATAATAAAATTTTTCCTCGTCAAATTTGTGGTCCTGAAACTACTGTTTCGACTAGGCCCTAAATCGGGCTGTTACAACTCTCCCCCCTTAGGGAATTTCGTCCTCGAAAATCTTACCAAAAAAGAGGTTTGGGTATTGTTTTCTCATAACTTCTTTCGGTTCCTACGTAGCCTCTTCCATCCCATGTCTTTGCCACAACACTTTTACTAAGGCTATGCTTTTATTCCTTAACTATTTGACTTCCCAAGCTAGGATCTTTATCGGTTCCTCCTCATAGGTCATATCCGGTCAAATGTCAATCTCTGTAGGAGAAATTACATGTGAAGGATCTGAACGATAGCATCGCAACATCGACACATGAAATACATTATGTATCCTTTCCAACTCTGCTAGCAATGCTAACCGATAAGCCACGGGAACAATCCTTTAAATGACCTCATATGGCCAAATGAAACGTGGACTCAATTTGCCTTTATGGCCATATCTCAAAATCTTCTTCCACGGAGATACTTTCAGAAACACTTTATCACCCACTTGCAACTCGATTACTTTTCTTTTTAAATTCGCGTATGACTTTTGTCGATCTGAAGCAGCTTTCAGACAATCACGGATTACTTTCACTTTTTCTTCAGTTTCTCTCACCAAGTCAACCCCGTGTATGCATTTCTCACTGAGCTCAGCCCAATACAAAGGGGTTTTACACTTGCGTCCATATAATGCTTCATACGGTGCCATTTGTATACTTGACTAATAGCTGTTGTTATAAGCAAATTCAACCAAAGGTAAGTATTTTTCCCAACTACCTTCGAACTCTAAAACACAACATCGAAGCATGTCTTCAAGAATTTGGATTATTCTTTCAGATTGACCATCAGTTTGTGGATGAAATGATGTACTAAAATTCAATCTCGTACCCAAAGCTTCTTGCAACTTTTTCCAGAATCTCGAAGTGAACCTTGGATCTCTATCCGAAATAATAGATATTGGTACTCCGTGTAATCTTACAATTTCAACAACATACAACTCAACCAATTTATCAAGTGAGTAATCAACACGTACCGATATAAAATGGGTCAATTTTGTCAATTTATCAACAATAACTCAAACAACATCTTTCTTTTTAGGGGTCAAAGGCAAACCTATCACAAAACCCATCGTAATTCTGTCCCACTTCCACTGGGATGATCACTGGCTGAAGTAGACCCGAAGGCACCTGATGTTCAGCTTTCAGTTGTTGGCAAATCAAACATCTTGATACAAATTCAGAAATATCCTTTTTCATACTCGGCCACCAATACAATGTTTTCAAATCATTATACATTTTCATACTACCTGGGTGAACTGATAAACCACCACTGTGTGCCTCATGTAAAATTTTCTGAATCAACTCATCATCTTTCGGTACACATATCCTATCTCGGAACATCAGACAATCATCTAATCTAATTCGAAAATCTAAACCATCACCTAATTCACATTGAGCTCTCTTGGCTTGCAATTCACTGTTATTCTTTTGAGCTTCACAAATTTGCTGAAGGAATAATGCTCTAGCCCTCAACTCGGCCAAAATCAAACCATAATCACACAAAGCTAAACTTGTATTCATAGTTCTCAAAGCAAACAAGGATTTTCTGCTCAAAGCATTAGCCACTGTATTCGCTTTTCCAGGATGATAATCAATCACTAGCTCATAATATTTTATTAATTCGAGCCATCTTTGTTGTCGCAAATTCAAATCCTTTTGATTCATCAAATACTTCAAACTTTTATGATCAGTAAAGATTCGACATTTCTCACCATACAAATAATGACGCCAAATTTTCAAAGAAAAAGCGATATCAGCTAATTCCAAATCATGCATCGGATAATTCTTCTCGTGTGGTTTCAACTGTCTCGAAGCATAAGCTACTACTTTGCCCTCTTGCATTAGTACACACCCCAGACCATTCAATGAATCATCACTATAAATTATGAACTCTTTCCCTGTCTTAGGCCACACTAAAACTGGCACTTTAGTTAATAACGCTTTCAATTTTTCAAAACTTTGCTGACATTTATCGGTCCACTCAAACTTAACATTCTTTTGCAACAACTTAGTCATAGGAGAAGCAATCATCAAGAATCCCTTGACAAAATGTCTATAATACCCGGCTAAGCCCAGAAAGATTCTAACCTCGGATACATTCTTTGGCGGTTCCCAATCAACAATTGCTGAAATTTTGCTTGGATCAACCCAAATACCCTCACTTGAAACTATGTGTCCCAAGAATTCGACCTCACGAAGCCAAAACTCACTTTTACTAAATTTAGCAAACAATTTTTTCTCTTTCAAAATCTGCAGCACAGTTCTCAAATGTTCGGCGTGCTCGGTTTCATCTCGAGAATAAATCAAAATATCATCTATGAACACCACCACGAACTTATCCAAATATGGTCAGAAAATTCGGTTCATTAAATCCATAAAAATAGTCAGAGCATTAGTTAAATTAAAAGGCATCACAAGAAATTCGTAGTGTCCATACCTCGTTCTGAAAACAGTTTTTGGCACATTTGACTCTTTAACTCTTAGGTGATAGTAACCAGATTTCAGATCGATCTTTGAAAACACTATTTCTCCTTTTAGTTGGTCAAACAAATCATTAATTTTTGGCAAAGGATACTTGTTCTTTATAGTCACTTTGTTGAGCTGACGATAGTCAATACAAAGTCTCATAGATTCATCTTTCCTTTTCACAAATAATACAGGAGCACCCGAAGGAGAAAAACTCGGTCTTACAAATCCTTTATCTCTCAACCCTTGCAACTGAGTTTTTAATTCTTTCAATTCAGTCGGAGCCATTCTATACGGAGCAATAGAGATTGGTGCAGTCCCAGGTAACAAATCAGTAGCAAACTCAACTTCTCTAATCGGAGGTAACCCAGGCAATTCCTCCAAAAATATGTTCAGAAATTCATAGACTACCGGTACTGATTCAAGCTTCGACTCTGTCATCTCAGTATTTAACACATAAGCAAGATAAGCTTCACACCCTTTTCTCATGTATTTCTGAGCACACATGTGCGAAATCACCATAGGCAATTTATTTGATTGATCTGTTTCAACCCGAAGAATTTCACCATTTTCACATTTCAACTCAAGAATTTTTTGTCTACAATTCACCTTGGCATCATGCAATGTCAACCAATCCATCCCCAAAATAACATCAAACTCATCAAATGGTAACAACATCAGATCAGCCAGAAAACAATGACCTTGAATCACCAAAGGGCAATTCTTGCAAACCTTATCAACTAACACATATTTGCCTAAAGGATTTGACACTTTAATCACAAACTCTGTAAATTCGACAGGGAAACTCTTATTAGATACTAAATTCACACAAACATAGGAATTAGTAGACCCGGGATCAATTAATGCAATAACATTTGTATCATAAAGTGAAAATATACCCGTAATCACATCGGGGGATGATGCATCCTCACGAGCACGTATGGCGTAAGCTCTAGCAGGTGTTCTAGTTTCTTGTCTCACAGCTAAATCTTTCTTCACACTTTTACTGCTAACTTCGCTTTTAGTATTTCTCGGTGGTCTACCTCTGCTAACAGTATTACCGGATCTAACTCTCTAAAATCTTTCTTCTTCCCTCCTCTCAAGGCAATCTTTAATATAGTGTTCTTGAGAACCACACCTGAAACAAGTTCGTTTAATCATCCAACACTCACCAAACTGTCGCCTACCACATTGTTGACACTCGGGTCTGTTATGCCCCACCTTGCCCACACTTGCCATTGAAGTAGCTTGAGCTTTATCACCTGAATATGACTTCCCACGGTGTCTATGTGAATACCCAGCTGAAACAGTTAATTGTGGATTCATCTCTTTAAACTTCTTTGATTGGGATTGAAATGTCTTACTCATTGGCCTTTTTCTTACATCTCGAGCCTCAATCTCATCTTTTCTCTTTTCTTTATTCAATTCTTCATCCTTGCAAGCTCGATCAACTAGTACCAGAAATTCTTTCAATTCTAAAATCCCAACGAACAATCTGATATCTTCGTTTAACCAATCTTCAAATATTTTACACATGATAGCCTCTGTGGACACACACTCCTCAGCATATTTACTGAGTCTAACAAACTCTCTTTCATATTCTACCACAAACATTCAGCCCTGCTTCAATTCGAGAAACTCTTTGCATTTTTTATCAATAAACCGTTGGCTTATGTACTTCTTTCTGAATTCTTCTTGGAAGAAATCCCATGTAACTCTTTCTTTCGAAACTACAAATACTAGTGTTTTCCACCAACGATATGCTGAATCCTTCAGTAAAGATATAGCACATTTCAAACACTCTTCGGGAGTACAAGATAACTCATCAAATACCCGGATAGAATTTTCAAGCCAAAAACTCTGCCTTTTTGGGATCATCATCTATATTAGCCCTGAAATCTTCAGCCCCTTGCTTTTGGATTTTATCAACTGGAGGTTTACTCAATCTTACCAAATCAACAACTTGTAGAGCTACGGGAATCGGTTGGGGAATAGGAGGGGGTGGAGGAGCTTAAAAATTCAGATTTGCTCCAACAAATTCTGTATACCAATTATTCATCATATAAAGGAAGGCTTCTCGAGCCCTATCACCATGACTATGTGTTTCAGGTCTACTTTCCTCAGGCATGGTCCCTTGCGTGGGAGCCGGCGCATAACTCTCTACATCATCTGTTACAGCTCAGTTGGGATCGATTTATTGTATAAAAACACAATTTAAATTGTTAGATATTATCACACTATCACAATATATCTATGGGATGTATATATGGACTTTCACACACATTAAATTAATCCGAGAACCGACTAAATCATAGCTCTGATACCACTGCAATGTAACACCCCTTTCCCATGTTCCTCGCCGGAACAGAGTATGAGGTATTACTAGAACACAAGCACTTGTTACCGTTCCAACAGAGATTTTTTTTCACAAAAATTTTGACATAATCCCCTTTATAAATATGTAACCTCACCTGCAAATTTTCAGATCGTAACCCAGCCAATTCCAATGTTTCAACCAACATTCATATTCTCAAATATATTTAAATCATACTTAACATTTTAACTATCATCATTAGCATTGTATAAAATAATTTATCAAATACCATATACTAACATTTAGGCTAAATACTTTGTAACATATAACATCAAAATCAAGTCTTCTATACATGCCATAATTTAGAAATATTCATTACAAAATACCAAAAGTTGTGGATATTGTAGATGAGTTCCTGATTATTTCTGAATTTCGAGCTGAAATGGTAACACTATAAAACAAGGGAAAAGAAAGAGGAGTAAGCATATAGCTTAGTAAATAAGTATGTAATTAATAAAGAAGTTTCTAGCATGTTTCCATAGATAATATAATCTTAATCACACATAAATTCATTATTTATTCAAGCTCCAACAATCTGTTTATTCGTGTCATAGTCACTAAATTATTTTTATCCGGAGCTACAGAATGCCAAATTAAGATCCGTAAATTTTTCCTAAAACTAGACTCATATATCTTACTACCATAAAATTTTTAGAATTTTTGGTTCAGCAAATTTGTACAGTTTATTCTTTAATGTTTCCCTTGTTTGATAGCTCGATAGCTCTGACCCCTCTTCACTAAAAATTAATTATCTCCTTGTACAGAATTCAAATGATGTTCTCGTTTGCTTCAATTCAAAATAAACTCATTGGGAAATTTAAGCATGTAAATTACAGACCATAATTATTTTTGTACAAGTTTTAGTGATTTTCCAAATTTGAAACAGGGAATTTCGAAATCATTCTGACCCTGTCTCACTAAAATTACAATATCTCAAAATATTTAACTCTTTTGCTATTTTATTTCCTTTATGTGAAAATAGACTCATTCAGATTTAATTTCATATCTCATGAAACCCCTAATTCAATTTTCACCATTTTTTGTGATTTTTCAAATTTACACATCTGCTGTTGTTCAAAACTGTTTTATTTCTGAATTTACTCTTTAATAGTTTTAATACTTCATATCATCTTACTCAAGGGTCGATTAAATATTGAACCGAATATTCATCACGCAATCTTATCCATTTCACATGTACTTTCACTTGTCCAATTTCCCCGATGAACACTTCGGAATATTAACCGTTACTTGGTGGAATCAACAGTTAGTAACCACCTTATATTCAGTGATACGAGAAATGAACACATAACAACCCCTTTCACAATCAAGGATAAGTTGGAATCAGCACTTAGCAACCACCTTTAGAATCAATAATTCAGGGAATCAACACTTAACAACCCCTCGGGGAATCTGCACTTAGCAACCTCTTTTTGATAAGAGTTTCGGGGAATCTGCACTTACCAACCCCTTTTTGATCAGAGTTTCAAAGAATCTGCACTTGGCAACCTCTTTTTGATTAGTGATTTGGGGAATCTGCACTTAGCAACCCCTTTTTGAACAGTGATTCAGGGAATCTGCACTAAGCAACCCCTTACATTTAATGAATCCCAGTCTAATCCGAGTGTTCAATCGGGAACCTTATTTTACAACATTTTACCAAAATTTTCACATTTAACCACATTTTTTGTAATCTACATCAAATATTTATTCTATATTCAATCATATCTCAACGATATATTAAATAAAATTAAAACAATACATTATTCACATACAAACTTACCTCGGTGCAAAATATAGTAATTTTGCAATTTATTCTACGATCTTTTGCTTTCCCCGATTGAGATTGATTCCACGTTCTTCATGGTCTATAATATCAAATTTAGATTGTTTAATATTCACATTTATTAAAACAGTCCTCGACTCAATTTTGTGAAAAATTACAATTTTACCCCTAAACTTTTGTAGATTTCCACTTTTGTCCCGAAGCTCAAAAATTAAACTTCATCTCTTATTCTTATGTTTTATGACATGCTGAACATTTTTCCCTTCTACGGTAACCTAAAATTCTCACTCTAACACTTACTTATGAACATTAGGTATTTTTACCGATTGTGACGTTTTACTCGTTTTCACTTAAAATCGCTTAACAAAAGTTGTTTAACATAATTCCAAAGCTTCATATTTTACCATAAAACATCAAAAAATAAACACATTTCACCTATGGGTATTTTTCCAAATATGAACCCTAGGTTAATTTATTGCTAGAATAAGCTAAATCAAGTTACCGAGACTCCAAAAACATAAAGAACATTAAAAACGGGGCTTGGTATCACTTACTATGGAGCTTGGAAGCTGTAAAACCCTAACTATGGCTTCCCCCCTTGTAAAATTCGGCCCTAGCTTGAAGATGGATAAAAATTGGCTTTTAATTTTGTTTTTAATTCATTTTAATAACTAAATGACTAAAATACTCTTCACTTAAAAATATCCTATTTCACTTATCTCATGTCCATTTTTGTCCAAAATTTAACCAATGGTCTAATTTCCATTTAAAGACCTCCAATTTAAAATTTCATAACAACTGGACACCTCTAACATGTAGAACTCAACTTTTGTACTTTTTATAATTTAGTCCTTTTGACTAAATTGAGTGCCCAAACGTCAAAATTTTCGAACGAAATTTTCACGAAATTCTTTCGTGAAATTGTAGGCCATAAAAATATAATGATAATAAATTTTTTTCTCGTCCGATTTGTGGTCCCAAAACCACTGTTCCTACTAGGCCCTAAATCGGGTTGTTACAGATGGGCTAAGGCCCTACTGCATTTTTGACACTGTACTGATTTGGGCTAAGGCCCAAACTGTCACTGATACTAAAAAGGGCTTAGGCCCAAGACTGTTCAACTATGGACTGTGAATACTGATTGTTTGTTTGTTTTTGTGGAATGACACACTGAGTTTACGTAAACTCACCCTTTTTGTTTAATTTGCACAAGAAATCCCCAGACTCAGTCAGATCGGTGCGACGGAGGACTCAGCGGTGACCACAGTAATTTTTTGACTTCATGGTTTTCAAATTACGATTTATGATTTGATTATTATTGATTATTTGGGTTATAATTTAAGGACCCTCTGGGACTTCGGTTTTAAATTTTGGGTTTTTATTTATTTATTTTACTTTATGGATTTATACCTGCTGGTCGTAGGAAATCGATTTTCAGAAAGATAAAGTATTTTCTAAACTCATGATCACTTAGATTGTTTTATTAAAGCTTCCGCAACGGGGACGTTTCAAAACAAATGTTTTGAATGAATAAAGACGACTTCCTAAGTTCTAACAAAGGTTTCCTAAAGATAATAACATGAAATGTTTTCATCGTAACAACGAGGTTTCAAAAACACTATCTTGTGACATTGCAGATACGGCCATAACGTCTAGGCTGGGTTTGGGGTGTTACAATTGTCGACCTTACTTCTGAATTCTTTCGCTCTACATTTTCAAATTTTATCTACTGATACTCGGGTAACTGTCACAAGTACAGGGTTTGGAGTATCCAGGGGTGCTGGAAGAGGTACAACCGGGGGTGGAGGTGGCGGAGTTGCAAGATTTGCATTCGGAAAGCTAGTATTTCTAACATACAATTCAATTCTTCATACAATCCCCTCGAACCTCCACAAAGCCAATATTTCTCACCAATTATTGTATGCATTTAAATGTCTTATCGAAGGCCAAAGTGTAATAAAAATCATCATTCTCCGATCTCAAACAAGCTTCAATTCATCCAAAAATTCAATCCCTCCAACTTCGAGTACATATCAATAACATTAAGTGATATTTTCAATCTCTTGTTATAAAAGCTATAAGTTTTACTTGTACAAGGTTGTTTGGGTAGCATAAATAAAACACACTTAACAATTGAATAAATGTTGGAAACGTTTATACACCGGCTATTTCGGAGAACTTCGACAAGTAAATTATTCATGAAATTAATCGTGCACTTTTACACATAGCTTGTCCAAATCAGACAACATTTAACATGGCAAATAGGCCATAAAATTCAAGTTATATCAATCCTTCAAGCTATTTAAAAATTAACAGCATTTAATGCAATTTTTAACCTCTTTCACAATTTAGTCCGTGTACCTTAATTAATCACTAGTTCGGCAAAATTACCTATTCAAAATTCATTTCACCTACATAATAACTTTGTAAATATTAAATATTTACAGGCTTGATTTATAGAAATGAGGTCCGGATACCTCATTTTCCATCATCATTGACTTTAGGCCATTACATTTGTACCATGATTAATTATCAATTCACTAATATTTCTAAACCAAAATTTAATATAATACAAAATAAACTCAAAAATATTAAATAATAATATTTATAGACTCACTCGTCGAAAATGGAGTTTCAAAACCACTATTTTTTAACTCCACTGAAAATGGGTTGTTACGCTGTAAATATTTAATAATATTTACGGGCTCGATTTACGAAAACGGAGTCCTAAAATTATATTTTCTAACACCACTGACTTTTGGGTTGTTACATAATTGAACCTAGTACAGGAGAGGCCCAACTCCCCACACGTGGAATGCATGGGATGACAAACCATAGTATTCCTATATAGGTTTCTGCCCTTCTCCCTAAATAATAGGGAGTTGGAGATTTTTTGTATCAAATTAATAGTATTTGAATTATTTGTATCCTACTACTTCAACTAGGATTACACAAACTCTCCCTATAAATAGATGATCTTGGTAGGCATCAAAATACACAAATAGAAAGATAAAACTAAAAGTTTCTCTAAAGTTTTCATAATTGCTATTCGAAAATAAGTAGTAAATTTTATTTTAAGAATAAATTACATTTTTTGGAAATTGCAATTCTACCAATTTCTATTTGAGAGGTTTACTTTCCAACTGAAAGTAAATAAAATATTTATGGTTCTGTGTTGGATTTGATTTTTTCGAGCTTTCACTCAAAGCAGTTCATGTTTCAAGAATTACGGAGAAGATCGTTTGGTTGAAAGCTGGGAACAAGAAAGATCCGTCTATCCGAAAACACAAGTACAAATTTAGTCTGGGGCTTTCTAACACCCTAAACCTGACCTAAATGATAGGTCTGGATGTAAGGTGTTATATCAAACCGAATGGCTTAACAGGATCTAATCACAGACTTTAATGAATCAAAATATTAAGATTTTAAATAATAAAAAACTCGTACACAATGTGTGGGTAATCCTTTGAACCCTAACTCCACCATTTATACCATTTAAGGTTCTACATTCGAATACAAGCCATGTAACACCCCCAAAATTTTATTTTAGTTCTTGCAAAGGTGTGACACAACTGTGTATCTGCTTAGTGGTTAAGTGTTCTGGGTGTGTGAGAGGTCCCAAGTTCAGGCCACGACTTGGGAAATTTTGGTATTTTTATGAATAAGCCCTATCTTTGGTTAGTAGGCTTTTAAGTAAAAGTTAACAAATAATTAACAGAATAGGCCTACTAGTCTGGTGGATAAGTGGAGTGTTGGTGTGAAGGAGGTCCTGTGTTCAGTTCTCTATGATGGCGTGGAGACAGTATTTTTTCTCCAATTTTGGCTAAGAGTTGTGTTGGGGAAAAATTCTGAGTAGTTGTGTTTTAGAGGGTTAATAGGGAGGGATTTTAGGAGATAATGGGGGAGAGGTTATCAGAAAATAATCAGATTATCTTTTTGCTGCAGAAAAAAAGTAGAGTTTTGGTTTTCTCTATAATTACCCAAACTTTTTCTAATGTTTTCTTCTTCTTTTTTCCCTCCTCTATCGATTCTTTCCCGTAGTTGCTACCGAAATTTCCATTATTTTTCTCACTTCTATTGCTTTCTTTATTTTCCAATTGATTTGGTTGTTCATCGTTGGTTGTGTGTGTTCGGTAAGTAACAGTTTTGTCTATTGTTAATCGTTCTTGGTTAATCTCTGAAAGGGGGATTCCTTTTTGGTGTTTAGGAGTTAATCAAGGGGCTGGTGGTTTTGAATCGATGCTGTGATTTTGCGAAGTTGTGGTTACTCAAGCGAGGTAAGGGTTTTGTTAGGTTTCTATTCGAGTTCCTTCCAAATTGGTTTATTAAAAATGAATTAAGTGATTAATCTGGAGATTTGTTGGTCAATATTTAGGTTTTAAAGGCTTAGGAGTGCTTACGCATCAGAAACGATACCAAGTGTGTACCCGAAATGCAGAAAACGGGATTTGGTGAAAAGTCAAAATTGCTTGCTGTCGAGAAATAAGAGAAATAAGAGAAAATGATGCGAAAAAAGTGTAGAGAAAGGAAATAAGTGTGTTATAAACTTGGAAATCAACATTCTGCACTAGAATAGTTTTGGACAGCAGTAGTAGTCTAACTTTGAAAAATCATCAAAAATAGTGGAATTTGAGTTAGAGGTTGAATAAAATATAAAATTAAATTTTATTGAGTCTAGTTTTTCATAGAAGAAATAGTGTAAGCAATGAAATTATAAGTTATGAGATATAATGAATTTTGTGAGATAAGGTTAGAATGGGTTCGGGTTCCCCTATTCTGACTTTGGAAAATCATCAAAATTTAAAAATATAATTAGTTGGTTAAATTTATATTTTAAATCCTTAATGAGTCTATTTTCAAGAAAAACAAACAAAAACATCATCCAATTCTATACTAAGAGAAAATAAATTTTAGTAAGGAAAGGTTGAAGCTTTCAAACCGCAGAATCGGGATAGATTTGAAGATTTTACTGTACTTATTTGATAAACTATAAAATCTTAAAATTTTATGGTAGAAATTTATTTGAGTCTAGTTTCAAAATCATCAAGCGGATCTTAATTTTGAGTTTTGTAGCTTAAGATATTAATAATTTAGTGACAATAAATCAAGTAGACAGCTTTGAATGAACATATAAGTAAATAGTGAAAACATATATGAATATTTAGCTAGCATGGGTTACATTAAAAATGGATCACACGGCCAAGGCCAATTTGGGCTGAGTGGGCCACACGGGCACACTTGGGCTTGTGGGCCTATTTTTACCGGAATGTTTCTAAGGTTGTACAGGTTGCGCAAGTCGACTGTGAACCTACTGTAAGGTCGGTAAGTGCTACTTAGACCCCTAAATGTTTGAAATTGACTGAATGATATCTGTACTAAGCATGTTAATATCTGAACCAAATATATGTACTGAAATTTCATAATAGCATATCATTCATTGTATGTTGCATTGCATTGGGTTGGGGGTTGTTATTCGGCGGAAGTGTACTGAAAGGCTTTAAGCCTAATTTACTGGCAGCTTAGCTGCAAACTACTGTTTTGTGCCGCATTCGATACTACTTAGAGTGTAGGGATGGGTAGGTTGATTATATCCCCACATGGAGTGTAGGGTTGGATGGAGATGGTGTGTAGAGGCTAGATGGGTAGGATTTTGCTACTGCATAACTGTTAATGCTACTGATACTTTGATGGGCTAAGGCCCTACTGCAGTTTTGACACTGTACTGAGATGAGCTAAGGCCCAAACTGGAGCTAATACTGAAAAGGGCTTAGGCCCAAGAGTGTTCAACTGTGCACTGTGAATACTGATTGTTTGTTTGTGTCTGCAGAATTACACACTGAGTTTACGTAAACTCAACCTTTTTGTTTAATGTGCACAGGTAATCCCCAAACTTAGACGGATTGGTGAGACGGAGGACTCAGCGGTGACCACAAAAATTTTTGGACTTTATGGTTTGTAATTTACGTTTTATGATTTAATTATTATTGATTATTTGGGTTGTAATTTTAGGATACTCTGGGACTTTGGTTTTAAATTTTGGTTATTTATTTATTTATTTATTTTATTTTATGGATTTATACCTGCTGGTCGTAGGAAATTCGGTTTTCAAAAGTGAAAGTAGTTTCTAAACACATGATCACTTAGCCTATTTTATTAAAGCTTCCGCAACAAGGGTTGTTTCAAAACAATTGTTTTAAATGATTAAAGATGACTTCCTAAGTTCTAACAAAGGTTTACTAAAGATAATAACATGAAATATTTTCAACGTAACAATGAGGTTTCAAAAACACTATCGTGTGACATTGCTAGATACGGCCATAACGTCTAGGCTAGGTATGGGGTGTTACAAGCCAAAAATACATTAAACCCCAAGGCAATACCTTTATGGGTGCCCCACTATATACATGAACAGCTACAACGCGCCACTTATCTTAGCATAATTTGGCTCGATCCCCCTTTTTTAGGGCCCATACCCTCATCTAATCCTATATCAAGCAACAACTTTGTAAGTTTAAAAGAACCAAGTGAGATATGTGGATAAGTTACATATCAGTAGGCTTTTAAGAAGAAAAAGTGTAAGCTTAAAGTCAACTTCCTGGTTTTTATGGAAGAAAATTTGACAACTCAGTTGGAAAGGCAACGCCTTACCCGGAGCCATTCTTTGGTGGACGAGATCCCCGATACCTGTATTTATTTCTCCAGACTAGATACATGTATTTATTTCTCCAGACTAGAGATACTCAACATTTTCCAATCTCTACCGAATCATGAGTCTCCGCCATTACATGATAACCATTCCACATTCTCTTCCCAGAATGAGTAAGCTTAAAATGTAATCTCTATCTTTCCTTTAAAAAGGGGTTTCCTTTGTCTTATGACTCCAGCCTAGCGTACACTATCAAGTTTGCTTCCTTTTTACAAGTTGTTGAATGACCCTTTCCTTTTACTACCTTTGGCAAAATCTATTAGTAATGTATCTTAGGGTTGGATCTTTTTTTCTAGATTTTTCGGTGGATCTTCCAGACTTCGCATTACTAGTTAGCCGACTGATCACGTAGCCAAATTCCACACTCCTTCAATTGTGTGGATCCGTGCCTCCCTTGGTAGTCTCGGGTTGATCCTAATAGGTATCCCTTCGGATGTTATGAGACACTTCCTCTTTTTACCTTTATTAGTTTGAGACATTTTCTGAACCACTTTGATTATGTCATTGACGATATTTTCATCGTATACCGATTTACGAATTTTCCCAGCATAATCTTCAATTTACCATCTTTGTGGACTACTCTGTATTTACTGTCCCGGTGAACTATCCCATGTTTACTATCCCAACAGACTATCTATGATTCGGTAACATCTTTCAGCTATGGTCTTAGACAATATAACCCTGTGTTTACTGTCCCGACGTATTACGAAAGGATGCCATATCATATTTTAGCTACGGTCTTAATCCTATTTACCATTCTGGTGCACTTTCATATGATGCCATAGCATCTTTCAGCTATTGTATTACTCATTTTTATTATGATTCTTATGGTGTTACTCATTTTAAGCATATAGCCTTCAATCGAACTCATGGCCTATCCATGATATTTATATTTACTTCTTTCGTTTCATTCCATCCATTCCTTTATTTCACCATTCCTATACATTGATGCTCAAACACCACAATGTCCCCTCCTCAAGGCCCAGAACTTTGCACATCACGGTTTGCATTCCACAATACCATATGGCGGTATCTAACACAGTCTCCATTTTCCCAATCCTAACTTCATCTAACCCATTGATATTTCCCACTGTCTGAATCATACGATACACACATTTCACTTACATACCAGCCTGGAGTATGCCATCTATTAAAACATGTAACCATAACTATTTGATGTGCATTGAACTACATTGGAAGGACACCCCTGTACCATGCAGTCCTAACCATGTATGGCATATACAATCAGTAGAGGTCATTCATTATTCCAAAAATGGAATACTAAAACTCACCTTACTTCATTGTCCTTAACAACTTAGCTTGTCCAACACTAGAGCCTCCTTCCTCCTGGCAACTAAGCATGAGAATCATTTACTAGTTGAACTAGTAATGGTCAGTTCTTAGAAACCCATAATTTGAGATTATACGAAAGCTTTAAAAGTTTTATTCTCCTTATTTCTTCAACTCATAAGCACCGAGAGAGATAAGGAAACTTGAGGCATAAACTCACACCTCTGCTACAATGTTTATAGTGTAAACCAATACTAAAATTCTCACTCTTCTTCATGGTTGATTATATTTGATAAGATGTGACATTTTTGTGATAACATGCATGTTTAGGTGAATGAGTACGAATGAATGTATGATATTATTTTATGAATGATAAAGGAATATTTCCAAAATTGTGATTCCTAGAAATTTGTATGTAATTTGTAATTATCTTGGGTATGTATATTTTAGATCGTTGACTATCATTTCCATGTAGGGTTTATTTTATTATTTTAGAATAAAATATATGCGTCAGGAACAGGCATAAGAATTTTTTAATCTAATCTTTCTGACAAAACTTGAGAATTAGACAATGCAATCTCGACCCAGCCAAACCCATAATTGATTGACGGTGGTCTGACAACAAGAGGCTGGTTGTGGTCAGATGGTGGTCGAAAGAGGTCTGAAAGTGGTCAATGGTGACCCGATGATGACCCAACAGTGACGATGACATGAAAATAGAGTTAAAAAGACGGTGATGGTAGAACTATGAACTGGTTCCGCAACAGAAGTCTGTGGTGGCAAAATTGAAGTCCCAAAGTATGCTTTGGGATGATTTTTGTAATTTTGCATTTGTTTTTCTAGAATGGAATCATGGAAACTTTGGCTGGTTAGAGTCATTTAATTTTTATGCTTTTATATTTATGAGATAAGTATTATAATATTTTATAACTAAGAATGTATGTTCATGCATACATAAGATAAGCATGCCATATAGATTAATGTAGAATACGACATGTACTTGTTATGCATAGTTGATCATACATGATTGAAATCGAAAATTAAAAACCTAGCATGTTTTTAAATTAATGAGTGGGAGAAGGTCCCTAAACAAGAGCTACGACCTGCATCAATGTTCTCTAATGATGGCGTGAAATGTGCCTACCCTAAGGTAGACGTTGCCATGTGGATTTCACTGAGGAGACTTCCTGAAAGTAAGCAGAATTTTCTTAAAATCATATGATAGTTGGACTGGCCCCTATGGTAGGTATTATCATGTGATACGTTATGAAGTTCTATCTTTAAAAGGGATAACTAGTCATTGCATGCTACTCTGCCAGCTTGCCCCAAAAAGACTCATTTGTGGTGCATGATGCAATAGGTGTTAAGTTGATGGTTATACACTCAAGATCATCTAGTTAAGTAACTTCCCAAGAAGCTATGCTTAAGTTATAATGATGGCCAAATCTTACATGATTATTAGTATGTGTGGATGCCTAAGGAATTAGGTTCATGTACTAATTGGATGGAAATACATGTTCTTACTAGTTGATCATGATCACCTCTAGGTGGCTTGATTCAATGGGTGTTGGAATTATCATTGCAATGACTTACATATGTTTTCAAGGTCTAATGTAAGACGCATGCATTATCTTAATGCTTATCAGAATGTTGCAAAACATTTTCAAACATTTCCATAATACAAAGATATTAATATATGAATGTTTTATTTTCAATTCGAAAATGACACCAACTCTCTTATTGAACATACTCACTAAAAACAAATTGAACGGAAATAACTATAAGGAATGAAAAAAAAACCTAATAATTGTCTTGAGCTGTAAAAAACTTAAAACAGTTCTTGATGGTAACTGCCCACTGGCCACTCAAGCTGAGGTTAGAAAACGTTGAGGATAATCTGATGAGATAGGTCGTTGGTATATGCTGCCAAACGTGACTAGTACTTTGTATAAGCAACTAGAGAGCTGTAAGACTACTAAAGCGATTCTCGAAATGCTAGACGGCATGTTCGAAAGAAAAAATGCCTTAGCTCAATAGTCTTCTATAACTAGCTTGATGGAAGCATAGCAAAAGCCCGAGACTCAGGTCAAAGACCATATGATCACTCTTATGGGCTACTTTACCCAGGCTGTGGACAATGAGGCCAATCAGGACTAGAACACTAAAATTGAGATGCTGTTCAAAATCTTATTAAAGGATTTTGTTGGTTTCGGGCAACATATAACATTGGCGACAAAATCCTAACGCTTACACAAATCATGAAGGAGTTACAATACTATGAGTTGATGTTGAACAGTGGTCAACTGGTTCGAAAATCAGAAGTGAATATAGCCATCGCTTCTTCTTCAAAATAGAAGGGAAGGCGTACTGAATAAAGGCAAGGATAAGGTTTCTGGGCCATTAGAAGTGGAAAGGAAGAGAACTAGAAAGCTTAAAGACTGATCTAAGACTAAATGCTTCTTTTGCAGCAAGAAACAACACTACAAGGCAAACTGTTTAGAGTGGAAGGAATAACTAGCTACAAAAGAAAAAGGTATGAAACTATTGATAATAGAAACTTGTTTAGTGGAAGACTCAGTAGACCACTGGGTCATTGATTTGAGAGCCACTAATCATGTTTGTGTTTCTCTACAGGGTTTCAAGGAGATGAAAGATCTTAGAGATAAGAGTTTATCGTTGTGGACTGCGAATGAGACAAGTGGTAGCTGAAGTAGTGGTATATATACATCTTAATTTCGAGAATTTTAGGATGATTATTTTAAGAGACATTTTCTATATACCAAGTTTCAAAAGAAATTTAATCTTCGTTACTTGTTTATATAAAGACGACTGCACTGTGACTTTTAAAAATATAATTGCAATATTTAGAAATCACAATCTGTAATGGATGGATGTCAAATAATCTCTATTTTATCAAACCAAAGATCTACACTCTGCTTGAGACTGAAGTATCAAATAAAAGACTTAAAACTTCTCACTCTAATCAGGCGTACCTTTGACATTTGAGTCTTGGTCATATTAACCGAGAAAGAATCATTGTGAAAGATGACACCTGAAGTTCACTTAAAGAAGTTGATGTTCCATAATGTGAATCTTGCTTGAAAGGTAAGATGACTAAAATATATTTTAATTCAAAAGAAAAAATGACCAAAAACCCCTAGAACTTGTGCACATTGACGTATGTATCCCCATGAGTGTTAGTGCAAGAGGTGGTTACGAGTATTTTGTATCTTTTATTAATGACTATTTCAGATATAGGTATGTGGAACCTCCCAAACCTGACCTAGACATTATGATCAAATCATGAAGGCCACATTGGACACCTTAGTGTCGAACCTACCCTAATGATAGTTAAAAACCTTCAAGTACTCCCTTTTTATAAAACCGTGGTTTCTATTGTTAGCTTTGGAAGAACGTTAATATCCTTAGTCCAACCACGTTTAGGTTCAATTAGTGAATTAGGTGAATTTTTAGAAAACCTAATTATCTATGTTGCCTTCGAAAAACTATTTTGTTATCTGCGTAGCAACGAAAATGTACCATTACTAGTCAAATTATTTATTTAGCCATATATCATGCATAGTCCATTTCAACATATTTATAAAAATGTGTATCTATACCAAATATGTGTGTCATGCATGTATGAAAAACCCCAAAATCTCGAACAGCCCCACACCACAGTTTAAAGGAACATTGCAATCCAAAACTAAATAATAATAAAATAACCTAAAAATGTTATTAAATTAAAATAATATGACGAAGTGAAGTCCGAAGTCTGTCGTACATCCGCATGCCAATTCCAATATTAATTTCGATCATTACCTAAGAAGTTGGGGTAATAGGGGGAGCTTAACAAGCTCACTGTGAGACTAAACAAGCAAGTATTAAGCCTTCGTATAATCAATTTCATAGAGGTACCCATAGCACAATCAAACATTATTAATAATAATTTCAAATGCAAATGATCGTGAAAAATGCACATGTGAGATCTTACCGATACCATTCACTACACACCACGAGTTCTCAAGAATCTGACTACGACACCCAAACATTTGTGAGCAACATTCATACAGTCAAACTAGCAATTTTGCCAACAAATCAATCCTTTAAGGCTTGAAATGTATCTGGTTCGACTACTCACAAAACTAATATTTTGGCTATTAAGTCAAACCAATCAACAAGCTAATTTTTCAAATATAACATGACATTTCTCATTATCAAACAAATATTACAAGTTTGATAAATTCAAAGAGTTTCGTGTGGAAGTAAAGAAACAACTAGGTTTATCCATAAAGGCACTTCAGTCTGGTCGAGGTGTGGAATATTTATTTGACGTCTTCTTAGGGTATCTCATAGAGAATGAGATTCTATCTCAGTTAACCGCGCTGAGCACTCCAAAATAGAATTGCGTGGCAGAGAGAAGAAATTTAACCTTGTTAGACATGGTACGTTCAATGTTAAGTTATTCAAAGTTGTCAATCTCTTTTTGAGGATATGTTGTACAAACGGCTTGCTATATTCTAAATGTGTGCTAACTAAGGCAACATCGCAAACCTCATATGAATTGTGGCATGGAAGGAAGCCAAATCTTAATCATTTTTGGATTTTTATTCCTGAGTGGAAATGGGAATGCATCACGATGGATTTTGTAACGGGATTACCATTATCTTCGAGCAAGAAAAATGTTTTAAGGGTGATTGTTGATCGACTTACGAAATCGGCCCATTTCATTGCAATCAGGATAGATTAGTCACTTTAAAAATTTGCTGAAGTGTATATTCAGGAAATTGTGAGGTTGCACGGTGTCCCTATGTCGATTATCTCTAATTGAGACCCACGTTTCACTTTGAGATTTTGGAAATAGTTGCATGAATCTCTTGGTACGTGACACAATTTCAACACAACCTTTCACCCGCAGATTAATAGACAATCTGAACGTGTTATTCAGATTTTGGAAGATATGCTTTGCACTTGTGTAGTTGATTATGAATTTGGTTGGGAACGTTAATTACCTTTGGCCGAATTCATATACAATAATAGTTTCCAATCGAGTATTCAAATGGCCCCGTACGAAACCTTATATGGTCCTAGGTGTCGAACACCTGTTTGTTGGATAAAATTGTGTGAAAGAAAATTTGTTGGGCCGAAATTGATTTAAGAAATGAAAGACATTGTTAAGATGATCTAAGATATATTAAAAATAGCTTTTGATAGACATAAATCATACGCAGACTTGAAACGTAGAGATATTGAGCTTGTTGTTGGTGACAAGGTGTTTCTAAAAGTGTCACCCTGGAAGAAAGTGCTGCGATCTGGCAGAAAACGAAAGTTGAGTCCTTGTTTTATTGGACCATATGAAATCACTAAAAGAGTGGGATCAGTTGAGATGCAAGGCTAATGTACCATTTAATACTGTCATTAATTTAACTCTCAGCTACCTTAGAAGATTAAACATACACTGAGTAAGTATTGTGTCAATTAATTACAATTTCAATACAATTAATAATTAATTCATTAGTTACCATACAATTGTAATGCAAGAATAACACAATCAAGG
Organism: Gossypium raimondii; assembly: GCF_025698545.1. Classification (NCBI taxonomy): domain Eukaryota; kingdom Viridiplantae; phylum Streptophyta; class Magnoliopsida; order Malvales; family Malvaceae; genus Gossypium; species Gossypium raimondii. The sequence goes on from NC_068570.1 coordinate 41,663,284, forward strand.
TTTTACTTAATCAAACAATTTACCAAGACCTATAACAACACAAACATAATTTTAATAACTTAAGTGGACGAAATGCAATCAACCTAACATGAATTAAATTTAAGCCATGTTAATTAAATTAAGAATAACAACATAAAAAATATTTGTAGACATGTTCCTAACAACAACATAAAAGTTAACGAATAGGAAACTAGAATCGAATCCAGTGTTTCTCCGAAGCCTGACTAGTTTACTCCGCTTCTCCTTCTCCTTCTCCACTCGTTCTTGTTGAACCGAGGCTTCTACAAGAATTTGAATGCTGCTAAACAAGGTGGTTGAAGGGATCTTTTCCAAGAGGGAAATCCACAAGGAAGGGACAAGAAAGAAAAATGGAAAGCAAATGAGAAAGGTGAGTGAAAGTGAGAGAGAAGTGTGCAATGAAGGTGCGTTGAATGAAGATGGGAAGGGGGTATTTATAGGTAGGATTTGCTGCAAGAAATAGAACAAAATTATCAGGCATAGTCCCCCCTTGGTTGGCCACACATGTGGCAAGTTTGAATGTTTCAAACTTGGTAAATTTAGCTTAGGGTGAATCTTGAAAAGCACAGAAAGTGGAGGGGTTTGAATGGAATTTCAAAGAGACTTGAAGGGATAATTTATAAGTCAATAAATCATCTATTTTGAGCTGATTGGCTCAGCATGTTGGATGGTTTTGGGCAGCCTAATTGCTCAGTTGGATCAGTCTCTCGTATTAGCACAATTGGGCCTCCTTTCATAATATAATTAATAATAATTATTTAACCCAAAAAGATTTGGATAAAAATTAAAATTAATTATATTATGCATTAATATTCATAATTTGGACCGTCGTAGGCTGAAAAATTAATTCGCCTCGATGCTTCAAAAATCGCTTCGCAGTTTTGTGCCTCTAGTACTGTCTACCGAGCCAGTTTTCACCCTTTGTGCAAATCTATCGAAAATAAATCAAGATTTATGAAAATTTATTATAAAATTAATTAAAATTCAATATGTTAATAATTTAAGTACAATTTAATTATTTTATAATTATATTTTATTTTTAGACAATAATTACTACGAAACTGCATGAATTTGAGTTAAAAAAGACATGAAAAAGTCTATATATTTTCGTGTTTCCACACCCCAAACTTAATTCATTGCTCATCCCGAGTAATGCACAATTTGAAGAGAATTTCTTGGAAACACCTTTGAAAATTTCCTTCAGAAAACATTCTTGCCAAAATTATGAATTCAATATACTTATGCTCAAGAGTAAAAATTTTGAGATTTATGCTATTTAAGTATACATATTGTTCAAATTAATCTTAATTATTATTATGATAGCAAAAATAGACTAAATTCTTTCTCAATAAAGATATGTTAAATCCCTACCAATTTGATTTTATTCCTTTATTTATAATTTAGCTGCAACCATTAAGTTTAATTTATGCCTTCATATGTTGAACATAGCAATTTCTCTCTACTAATGTAGGTAGAACATAAATTTAAAATAGGTTGTAACGTGGCTAGGCTAGAGGTAGGTAAAAGATAGATAAATTTAGGTTAGCATACCCTAGACTCAGCTTGCATTGGACCTTCGGAATAATTAGCTTCAATACACCAAATCATTTTGCTTTTACATGCATTTTTGTACATCTATTTCTTTCGAGTAAATATGCTCTCTCTTTTTTGCAAGCATTTTGCGGTATGTACTACAATTTTTTTGAGCATTTGATACTTCTTTTCAACTCCCTCAAACTTATTTTCAAAGAATATTGTGAATAGTATTAAGTCTCGTGTTTAGGACAATTTAAAAATAATTAAGAGAAAAGTGATGGCTAAAAACTGCAAAGGTTCAAATAAAATTAGGTAATATAGTCTCAAAGTTCGGTTTCAAAGGATAAAAATTCATCAAGGTTGGCTTGAAAAGCTCAAACGGTCCAAATAAAAGTTTGCCCAAATCATTTTCAACATTTCATGCTTCCTAGAATTTCGCCTCAAGAAATTACTTAGTCAATTTTAAAGACTTAAACTTTCATGCATGCCTAGCTTTCCTAAGGAACTAAAAATTTTATGGTATGATTTACATATTTTATTAAGAGTACATTTATGTTATAATTGAGCTAACATAACAATTTATTGAAGTAATAGAACTTTATTCATACTGAATTTTAGCATACTTAACAAAATTTCAAATTTTTGAAAAACATATAACCTAACCATAATTAAAAGAAAATTTTATTCTGAGAGAAAATAATTTCATTTTTTTGGTCCCCCTACTTAAGACGAATAATTTTCTCATTGTTAGAAGTGAATAGATACTATACACCAGGTAGGATTCTAGAAAAGAGGAGATGAGTCAATTTGACTTCTTAAGTACAAAGCTCTCTCAAGATCCATTCCTAGACATGTATATATCTATTGCCACACTTTGTACTTTGCAACTTGTTCATTTTTCTTTATGATTTTCACCTCTTGTTTTATTGTACGAGAAATAAAAACCTAATAGAACCTAATCCTAAAACATTAAATAACCTTGGAAAGAAAATAAAATAAAGGGAAGATCCCCCATTTTAAATTATTTACAGATCCTTTAGAATCCGACTCATCTTTTTCTCCATCGTCTTTGGTTTTGCATGAATCACTTTGTCCCCTCTTCGATATTGGACTCCATGCTTCAAATATAAATCTAGAAACTCAAGCACAAAAATAAATGGGTCATTGAATATTTTTGTAACAGCATTTCTCATTGAGTAATCCTGTACTTTTGAATATCTTTAGTAAGCTTGTTGTTGCCACTGCATATGTTGCATTACGTCCATCAGCTTTGACAGCTCATCTCAAAGATCTAGGCGAGGTGATTGAGTTCTAAATGTTGAGGTTGCCATATTAGGTTCGGTTATTGGTTCCATTGGTTTTGCCTTATCAGGGATTCAACTGACTGTATCGGTTCGATCTTTGTGGGATCTTCTTCTTCTTCTTCAAGATCCTCGCTCTCTTCAACTCATTGCTACAGAACAGAATCTCTGGCTATTCGGTAGATGTCCCAATTTGTGATTGAAACCTGGCTATAACCTGTCTTCTTTACATTTGCAAGAATTTTAGCTTTCAAGCACAAAATTATTATCTTAAAAGGGAAGTAAGTTGGGCCAGAATGTCTAGCAGCACAATTTCACATTTCTCTTAGAATGATTTTTCCCACATCAATGGTCTTTGCTGTTAAAATCGAGTATAACAAGACCATTCGCTCTAATGAAATTGTGGTTCCATGTGGCATAAGGCTGAACCAAATGAAATAGGACCATACCTTCGCTAGTGGTGTCAAATATTCTCTACAATAAGTGTGAGTTCCATGCGTTGGCACAGTCCATTTAGAACCCGAAACTATAAGTTCCTCGAGAATTTCTTACATATTTTTAACCTCAATATTTCTCATCAAGGAAGAATTTTTGACGTTTTCAAAATCACGTAATTCAAAGAATTCATTAACACCATTTGACCTTATTGGTACCTTGGTTCCTCGGATAAAAACTTTCATTAATTCGCATAAAAGTCACAAACTAACTCTTCATCTACACTAGGTCTTTCTCACAAAACAACTCCCAATTGAGAGCTTCAGTAACTTGTCAAATGCACGCAATGAAATCGATATAGTTGCTTTCTTTCAATGTAAAGCCTTTTTCAATAAGCATTTGTTGATTTTTTAATATGCTATCATATCTCGCCTTGGCTTCTTCACAGTGGAATTTGTTTTGTGATTCTTCAACTTTGACAGAGGCACGAGTTCTTTTGCGAGGCATGATTAACCTGAACATAAGATGGAAAAAAATATTTTCTCAAAGATTTATTTACTATAAAATATTAACAATTCAAAATAAATTAAAGAGTTAAATAATTAAAACAAATTAAAAATTTGGAGAAAACTTTCTTACCAACTTTGTATGGGAAAAAACACTCAAATAAAAGAAATATAAAGCTAAAGAGGTCGATTTAGGGATGGTTGGAGGGTGTCTTGATTGTGTGGTGGAACACCCCTAACCTGTCTCTGTCACCGAATTAGGGTTACAAAATATTCCGATACAATCAGAAACATTTAAACATTGTAACATTTAATAATTTAATCATATCATAAACCATTAATTCACATGCACACTTTCCCTAAATAGAGCCCTTGAGGCCCTAAAAATAGCTTAGAAGCAATTCGAGACCAATTTGAAATAAATCAAAAAGTTTAGGAAAAAGATGCAAACTTTGCAAAATAGGGATCACACGGTCATGTGCCTCGCATGGCTAAGACACATGCCCGTGTCTCAGGCCGTGTCAGATGACTCCACGGGTAGAGACATAGATGTATTAATTGAAAGAATGATACATTGGATTGGACCCATGATTAGAACTACGAATAATCCTAAAGCCTATGAAAAGAGAAAACTAAAGACTAAAACTATGAAGAAACTTATACCATACAAAAAGTTTCCTATAACATGTGTTAAATGAGCCTATTTATAGAATTAGAGTGGTCGTCGCCCTTAACCCTAGGCCAGTTGTCGTTCTGGTGCTTAATGCTTGATTGTGTAGACTATAATGACCCTATCTCGTAATTATTTCCTATACAGAGTCGATGTCATGACACACCAGGTCCTGTGTCACGACATCGAAGACAACATCTTTATCTTTAGGGGTGTGTCACAACATCAGGTTGTGTCGCGACACTAAAGGCAGTCTCAGAATTCTTCTATTATGCTCCATATGTTACGACATCTAACTCTTCGTGTTGCAACATAACGTCTAGTATCGAGTTAACACACCTTCTAATAGTCTCCTACACACTCACAATGCATATTAGCCCACCCTTAGGCCTCGTTTGGCCCCTAAGGTCGATAAAAGACTCAAATTACATAATTTATTGAATTTAAATAAAGTAATAAAAAATTAACTAAAATCTAACTAAATTGTTTGTATTCAAGCTCTTCAAATTAGAAAACTAGTTTAATCTGCTACACTGAATTACAGCAGATCACCTATACACTCAATTACATATATTAACACTACCTAAGGCCTGTGTCGGCCTAATAGTTCAAAACACTAATAAAATGTGTTAAAAAACACTTATGTTATTAATATTTAATCCTAACTACTAAGTACCAAAAACATAATATAAAATATTAAATTACTTAGAAAACAAGCTCTTTAAGTTCGAAAATAACCCGAATTAACTACTAGACTTGACAATAGGTCATGTTTATAAGTCTATAAAGGACAAAAAGTTATCTTTCTCGTTCTATATGTCGATAATATTCTACTTATCAAAAATGATGTAGTGAAATTATCTTCTGTTAAACTATAGTTAAATAAATAGATTAGCATAAAGAACTTGGGTGAAACTAGTTATATTCTTGGAATTCAAATCCTTAGGGATCCAATAAATATAGCGATAACTCTATCACAAGTGTCATACATCGATAAGGTACTGAAACAGTTTGCAATGACTAGTGCTAAGCTATGCGCTCATCCGACTGCATTGGGTTTTCGTCTTTCATTGGATGAAAGTCTTATGATAACAGTAGAAATAGAGCATATAAGTAAGGTGTCGTATGCTTGCACAGTTGGAAGCCTTATGTATGCGATACTTTGCACACATCCAGATATTTATTTCACAGTGGGAGTGGTTAGTTTATATCAAATGAATTCTGGTCTCAAACATTAGTAAGCTGTAAAGTATATATGAAGGTATCTTAAAAGAACCAGAGATTATATGCTTGTGTATTCTAAAGAGAACCTTACTCCTATTGGATACATTGACTCAAACTTCTAAACCTGTAAAGATTCAAAGAAATTGACATCGGGAAGCGTATTTGTCCTAGGTGGTGGAGCCATAGTATAGAGAAGTGACACAAACTTGCACTACTGACTTTACTATTGAGGTTGAGTATGTTGTTGCTTCTAAGGAGATGAAAGAAGCGATATGAATTCAAAAGTTCTTAACCGGTCTTGAAGTCATTCCTGGTATGGAAAAATCTATAACATTGTATTATTATATCAATGCTGCAATAGCTAATACCAAGGAAATGAGAAGTCACAAGACAACCAAACACGTTGATCAGAAGTATCACTTGATACGAGAGGCAGTAGCTATAGGAATTGTACATGTGGTGAAAGTAGCTTTTAAAGATAAGCTTACAGATTTGTTTACTAAGACTCTTGTAACTAGGATTTTTAACAAACACATCAAGGATATGGGAATACGAAACATGACATATTTACTTCACTAAGGCAAGTGGGATATTATTGTGAAATGTGTCTATAATGTAGTAAACATGTAATTACTTTCTATGTACTTGAACGATGAATAAATAAATAAAGTTAATTTCACATTTCACTATTACGTCGTTTGTATTTTTGCCTTTCATGATTTGCATGCATAGAGAAATTGTGACAAACAAATATTAGCTCATTAATTGTCTAAGTTCAAACTGATGATAAGTGACACTATAAGAAGGTTTAGATTACAACAAAGACATCTTACTTTAGTAGATAATCTAAACGAGTCTGTAATCTCGTAAAAGAATCAAAGTGAGCATTTGATTCAAATACTTAGAAGGATTACTATGTCATCTACAACTCCAATTGGGACGATGACTAATCTTGGCTACCGAAGTAATTTACTCCACCGGTAGAGACATAGATGTATTCAATTGAGGAATGATACGTTGGACTGAACCTAAGATGAATTAACTCAGAGTATGTAACTCATGTGCTTTGATATAAATGGAGGCTTATACTCTAAAGATGATTGAGCCCATAGATGGTATGTTGGGTAAATGACTTGTGTATGGCATGACTTTACTAGCAATAATGGAATTCATAGCTTAATTAAAGAGTTAACGATATCCTCTCATTAGCATTGTGTGGATTGATAGATATGGAATGTGGCCACTGGTTGCTTGTTCTCAAACAAGCAATTTATCACAACCATTTTCTGACGGTAATCATATTAATCATTAAGAAGATGTAATAGTGATGATGAGATAAAATAATATTGTATTGAGTAGATGAATTTAACTCAAATGAATCAAGGATATCAAATGGCGGTTGTATTTAGTGAATGGATATAAATTTCGAAATAATTTAATTGAGACAATTTATTTGATGTGGAATTAAATTAGGTGGTCATGAGAATTATTCAACTAGAGAATTTGATTAAAGAATTTTCTTGAAAAATTAATTTTGGAAAATCTTAGTGATTTTTTAGAACATTAATTATAATGTAGCAATTTTTGGAAATTAATTTTCAAGTCAGACATTTGACCCAATGGGTAATTGAACTTGAAAATTGGACTTGAGATCGAAAATTAGGCTCGAGAATCCAAAACCCTAACTAAGACCCAAAAATAAGATAAATCGGGCTTGGCATGTAAAACTAGGTCGATGGTCCAACTGGTGGTTGGACTAGATTGGTTGGGTCTTCATTGGCCCGGACCAAATTGGTAGCAGCTGAACCGACTCGGGGTTGCCGTAATGGTGTCATGCCTGCATCACCGGGCACTATGGTGTCGGCAGCTGCGATGGTGGCATTTTGATGGTGGGCGGTTGGTCCTTCGGCAGTTGAGTAGTGGAAGAATTACAGTCCTAGTAGAACTCTATCGGATAATTTTATTTCAGATTAACTATTCCAAAAATAATATTTTTTTAATAGTTTTAATATTAAATATAATTTAATACTTATCTTGATAGTATTTTATTAACTTAATATTAAAGTAATTATCTTAATATTAAATTAAATTAAATTAAATTAAATATTTATCTTATAGATAATTATTCTATTAATTTAATAGATTTAATATTAAATTTAATCTATTATTTATCTTGATAAGTATTATATTAATTTAATATGAAAGTGATTAAGTTTAATAATAGTTGAACTTTGTAAACTCTTCCCAAATAAAGAGAGTCTTGGGTCATTATTTTCACAGACTTGAATTCAATAGAAAGTTGTAGATAGAAATTTCTCCGAAAAATTATTTCAGAAGATTTTTAGATATATTTTTATTATTTTCAACTTGACCCAAAAGTTTAGAGAAATTACAAAATTACCCCACTAGTAATTTTGTGAAAACTTTTCTAATTTGAAGCAAGCCCAGACTTGGTAGACATGAGTTTGAGGATATTGGAGAAGTCTACTTGATCAAAACGTTCATCCTAGACGAATCAAAAGGTACGATTTTGATTAAGTGTTTATTTCTTTAGATAACACAACCAAATTCTTGTATTTGGAAAATTTTTAAAATTCTGGTTTTTCCCTTAAAGTTATTTTTCGTTGTGTTTCTCAAACATATTTTTTAACCAATTGGTATTAGAGCAAGATTGTGCTCATTCGTAAGTATAAATAGATAATCAAAATAGATTTTTCTTCTTCTTGAAGGATTCTATTACATAGGAAGTGACATTCTTTAGATCTTATGCATGTTGAACTAGTAATTAATGGAAGAACAAGGGTTTTTTTTGTAGAAAAAGGGTTTGTGGTTACATAAAAAGTGTCATTGTTTAGATCTTATGCATTGTTTAAATCGTTTAGGGAGATTAACGAGCGAATGTGAGAGTAATTAATGGAAGAATGAGGGTTTGTCGTAGAATTAGTTGGCTTAAATTGTTCTACTTAAACCCTAGGATTGACAACCCTAGGAAGTAATATAGATAAATAGGCCGAGAGGATAAGTCTACCGAGCACTTTATATTTATCCCGGTTGACTGGTATCACCCTTAGTTAAAGGCTGGTGAGGCATCAATTGTGTTAGGGAAGTTTGATAGAATTAAATTAGCCTCAATGGCTTAGTGAACCCTGCCATGTCATAACAAATTTGTATCTATAAGATTATTTAAAGGTTTGACTGAGTTGATGTCATCCTCAAACAGATTCCAATTCAATTGTGAAATTATCCAAATATTAATAAGGAAAACTTGATAACCGAATCGAATTATGATGGATAGTTTAAAAAGTCCAAAAATCTCCAAAAATATTGACTGAACTAAATCGATATCACCCTTAATCAAAGGTTGGTGAGGCGTCAATTACGTTAGAGAAATTTGATAGAATTAAAATAGTCTCAATGGACTTACTGAACCATACCATGTCATAACAAATCTATATTTGTATTATTATTTAAAGTTTTGAATAATTTGGTGTCATCCTCAATCGAATTCCAACTCAATTGTGAAATTATCATAAGCGTAATATTTTTATAAAATAAACAAATATAAATTTAAAGGTATTTTTATTTTTTTACATACAATTTAGAAAAATACAACGACATTATAGGATTTGGACTCAAGATCTTAAAATCTTCTTTTCCTTAACTCTACAATTTCAACCAAAGCTACATTTAAACTTCATATATATTTTTTATAGATTTATTATGTTAATATTTCATTCATATCATAAATATGTAGGGATGACAATGGAGCAAGGCAGGAGTGGATATTATTAAATCCACCTTTGCTTCACAGTTGGTATGCTCTGCTCCACCACCCATCCTTCTCCACTATGGATGTATAATCTTAAAAACCACTATCAGCTCTTTGAATGCTGGATGCATCCATCTCCATCCCACTCCGCTTTGCTTCAATTCAATTTTTGCTACTCATCTTTAATATTTTCAATCTTTTTAAAGTTCGGTAAATACTCAAACATAATTCTTCAAAAAAATATTTAAACATAAAATATACAGATATTTTTTATATCACGTTATTATATATTTACCCATTTAATAATCTATATATACAAAGATAAAATGATAATGTCATATACTGGAGCGAATCAGGACGAGACAAGAAATTACCATAATCTCTTTATATCCACTACTGAAAAAAAAAATGCACTCCAAATAAAATGAATTAATTTGAAATTCATCCAACATCCCTATAAATATGCCATAATCTAGTTGATATTAATCACATGAATTTCATTTCGGTTCTTATTAAAACTATTATGCATCTAATGATAAAGCCCATTAAGATCAATTTCCTTTGATGTCTTATTTTATTGTCGTTCTAACTTACATGCATTACCTACAAATTCTAATGTGTGCTAAATCTCAACTAAATTGTTGGTAAAGTTTGAACTTGCTAACAATTTTTTTTTCTTCAAATGCACCTCAGCACTTTAACCGGCCCATGCTTTCACTTATGAAATAAGTTGTTAACTTAGAAATTTTATATTGAAACTTAAAAGAAAAAAATTTAAATATAAAAATTATTAGGATAAGGAGATAATTTTGCAACTTTTTTCTTCGTGCAAGTAATTTAATTACACTTGGAATCTAGTTTAAGTTTTGACATGAAGCAAAACGTGTGATTGAGGAAGCTAGTTTTTTAAATATAAAAAAATATTACGTGTGATTGAAGTTTTTCTTTTTAATCCAAATAACGTGTGATAGAGTTAGATGGAAGCTAGTTTGAGTTTTGATATGAAGCAAAAAGGTTATCATAATTTTAAAGAATCAAATCCCATGTTAACTTTTCCTATGCTTCGCTCATTAACTACCACAATAAAAAGTTGTTTCTTTCTTTTTTTTTTTTTTTTACTTGATTTCTAGGAAGTCAAAGTATTGGAAAAAAGCATCTCCATTGAGAAAAAAAGAAGGAAAAAATCTTAGTCTTTGTCCATATCTTAATATTGGATCAATCATTGCATATATTGAGGATATAAATTAAACATAGTTCTCTAGGTTGGCCTAGTAAAAACATACATCACCTATATATAACAATTGGCTTATCATAGTTTTAATGTTTTAAATGGGTGATTAACATTCTAGACTTGGCCAGAGACAAGATCAGATGTTATCAGCATTTGATATGAAGTCATTACTACCAGCATGAGGAGCAGCTTGAAGACTGAGCCAGTAGCACAATGATAGAGTTCATATTATATATGATGATTTTGCTAGAATCCGTCAATAAAATTATTGTTTTTACTAACATTTTACACAAATACGCAAATCATAGATTGTTCAAAACAAGCTGATGGGGATTTAATTGCTTCAAGAACAATTACCGAATATATTTATAGTTTAACGATTCAAATAAGAGTTAAACAATTAGTTGGTTTAACTAATCTGGCATCTTTCATTGATCCAAATTCTAATTGGTTTCATTTTTAAATTTATTTTCTGTTTATCATCATTCTTAATCGACTACATCATAGTTCACACCTCCAATAGACTTGAATTTTAAATTTACCTTTCACATAAATCAACTAAATTAGTTCTAAATTTTATCAACTTTTTGGCCTTGTTCTATCCTTTGTTGGAATTCTTTTTTCCATGCAATGAAAGCTTTGATTGATTGACATCAGCAAGGCAGTATTTTTAATTGATTAAAATCTAAGTTGACATGGTCGGACACCAAAAGACAAATAAAGGAGATAATACAAAATTTCATCTTTAGATAATTTTAAAAATGAGATGGTACATATAAAGGATGTCATTGCGGAGAAATTTGAGAACATCAACTTCCTACAATTTTTTGACGTGGTCTCTCCCATTTTGTAATATTATTGGAGAAAAAAATACAAATATTTCAAAAAATTTGAATTAATGAGAATATTTTTTATTCATTATATTATTAAATTTTCATTAAAAATATTTTATTAGTATAATAATTATTATGGGATAATAACAATTATTAATATTAAATAACTATTTTTAACACAATAGTATATTAATGTGAAATTAATAAATATTATTATATTTTGTAAAATTACTATTTAAAAATGAAATCATATATTATTAATGAATTAATAGAAATTTCAAATTTATAAAATGATTGAATATAATTAGATAAATTAAAAATAATCAAATCAAAGTTTTTATAATTATTTTTATTTAAATAAATATATTTTTATGTATAAATATTATAATAATTAGATCATGCTAAAATATTTTTTTACAATTAATCTATTATATAATACATCTATAATCTATGTATAATATATATAAACACGAGTTTGGAAAAACTTTAAATTTATTATTGTTGGGGATCGATCTATATAAACAAGGAGATTATAAAAGTGGAGAGTAACAAACATAACTATTTTACGTGGAAAACCCTCAAAGAGGGAAAAACCACGAGCAAATGATGTTTTAGCTTTTCACTAAATGAGTAAACAAGCGAGAGTACAAATGGAGAAAATAAACCTAAAAGTACTAAACGTACAATTCCAAACCCCAAAACTAAAGTCCTAACTAGAGAACAAAATTCACTTCATAGTTACCACGAAACTCTCACCAAAACTCATATTCGACTACATCTTGTTGCCATCAAGAAAAGTCATTGTTGATTGGAGTGTTAAAACAAGGATACAATGACCCCTTTAAATAGGCTTAGATTAGAGTACTAATCATACTACACTCTGCGAACCATTTGTATCCTAAAGACCAAAAGGGGATTAGATTCTTATCTAAATCAAGCACATGCCTGATGTCCAACACGATTCCACCTTCAACCGGATTATATGTGGAGAATAATGAATCATCACCCTTGTCCCTAGTGATATTAACTACCTCTGTAATTATTCAAAACTGCCAAAAACTAAAATTTGTGATCCGTTGAGCATCTTGATATCCAAAATTACTTTTGTGTCATCAAACGAGTCGATATGCAAAATCTGAATCTTGCCTCTAATACCAATTTGTTAGGGGTCGACTCGTATGAACAATGATATAGTAAAAGTGGAGAGGAACAAACACAAATATTTTGTGGAAATCCCTCAAAGAGGGAAAAACAAGTAAATAAGGTATCAGTTTTTCACTAAATGAGTAAACAAACAATGATATAATATGGAGAAAACAAACCTAAAAGTACTAAACATACAATCCAAAACCCCAAAAATAAATTTCTAACTTTGGAACAAAATTCTCTCCATAGTTACCATGAAACTTTCACAAAAACTCATATACGACTACATCTTATCGCCCTCAAAAAAAGCCCTTGATGATTGGTGTGTTAAATGAGGGATACAATGGCCCCTTTAAGTAGGCTTAGATTAGATTTCTAATCATACTAAAATATCCCTTGAATGATCAGAGTCCAATTGGGAGAAGTAATCCTGTTTGAAGTCTAAAACGCGGATGCCAAATAGGAGAACACATCGTGACATGCCGGCTCTCATTGTCACAACGTTAGTGTCACATTTTCATGGGGTTTAAATCATGTTGTCCCGTCGAGCCTTACCTGCTCGTCACAACGCCGAGATTACTTTGGCCCTTTTTCGTATGTTCGTTGATTGTTGTCTTAAGTCCTTGCAAAGTTTCCAATAAATGTGAGGCACACCCCACAATTAGTTATAAACTTGTATACTTATGGTAGTTCTATGAAAAATTTGTGGTAGTTTTATTTTATTGAAGTCAAATGGAGTTAAAACTTGAAAAGAAGTTGAAGCATAAAATGTGTAAGCATAAAATAGAGATTGTTTTAAATTAATTATCACTTAATTAGTGCTAGAGTTATATATTAATTAAAATTTAAGTTTAGCTCTATAAATAGCATTCAATAGTTAGACATTTCAATCAAGTAGCATCTAAGAAAAATCATCGATAAAAAATGGACAAAAAATGGATATGGTTAGTATTAATCAATTAGAAGTATCTACAAAATAATTAAAGTATTAAAGTTATGAGTATTTTAAGAGAGATGGAAGATCATTTTAATTGATGATGTAGTAATATAATTTATAATTTAAAAAATTCTTAACTTGTTTATATTGTGTGATCCAAGCACTCTTTTATCCTTTATTATTATTGGTTTGGTGTAGGTGAAAAACATTTTCAACAAAAAAATATTTTTGTAGTAAAAAATTGTTTGAAAGCTCCAAAAGAGCTAATATATCAATATTTGAAAGAATAAAATTTCTCACATCATGATCTCTTAAGGACCTACACTCAAAAAAGAGTTGGGGAGCCAATTGTACAGAAATAGAAATTTGCAAGCTCTAATGAAATATTTAGAAACTTAAGTGTCTAGTTGGGAATGAGTATATTTCAATCATCTTTTAGATTTCACATTTGAAGGCTCTAATGAAATATTTAGAAACTTAGAGGCATTGGTTGATGAATAAGGAAATGAAAGTCTGTTAAGGCATCGCCATATGAGGATGTTGAATGCAAATCGTGATGTGCGAAGCTCCAGGCCTTGTGGAGGGGACACTTCGATGTTCAAGCATCAAGGTTAAATAAGCAATGGAATGAAATCGATTGGTCCTTCAGGGCGACACTATGGCGATGGTTATTAGGTTTTAAAGAGCAATACTGCGATGGTGGTCAGTAGGCTCTATGAGGTGACACCATGACATAAGTAAGGTACTACGGGGCGACACCTCAAAAGAAGCCTAACTTGTAAGACTATGGCTTGACTATGGCAACCAATATAGTCCCCCAGGACAATAAGCACTGGATAGTCCATCATGCCAATAAACACAACGTGTATTTTATAAGACCATAACTCAATTATGGCAGCATATGGAGTCTGTCAAGATAATAAACACGGTGAAGTCTATCAGGACATAAAGCATGGGGTTACACATGGGAAATCCACATATCAGTATACCAGGAGAGATGCCAAGGTTTAAAGTAGAGTCTATGGTGTGATTAGCGCGATAAGTCACATGAAAGAATGAACAAGTTGTGTTTGAAGGACATAGACCATTACGATAATGAGAGAATTCACCAAAGGCGATGATGAGTGACGTTAAGGTGACATCTCAGGCCAATTAAGGTGAAAAGAGAATGAGGCTCCTTAGATAAGAAGGTATACGTAATGTGCAATAAAATGTGTCAACCAAGGAAGTTGCAGTTATAGTTTTAAAAATTTAAGTCGGTAGATAGGTAGTCAAGAGATTGGGTAGACTGATCAGGGTCTTCATGGGAGGAAATGCTAGCTTAATGTTAAATGATCTATTAAGTCACCTAGGGAAGACTGGAAAGTAGGAGTCCGTCAGTACTATGAAACACATAAATAATCTTGTGGATCCACCAAAGGTGGAAACCTTCACATAATACCTGTGTAGGAGATATTAGGTCGGGCACCACATGTCAAATGAAGCATCTAAGAGGTATGGGTTGAAAGAGTCGATAGTGTTGCTTTGTGGTTGCTAGTTCTCCAAGGAAAGGAGGATATCAGGAAGAGGCTGCATTCTAGTAAAGAACCATAGTTACGAAAAATGATTTGGTAAATGCCAAGTATCGCCAGATAAGAGTAATGAATATGAGTATTAGGCATATGTATCAACTGTAAATGGGGTGGGACCCCAATGAGAAGTCACGGTTATGGCCAGATTATGGGTCATGTTCACCAATGAATAGCTCAGAATGAATAAGGTGCTGGTATTACCAACTGAGTTCACAAAGTTCTCTTAAGAAAATCAAGTAGTTAATGTCTGAGCCAGACGCTTTAGTTTCTTAAAGATTTATGTAATGTTACATAGAGTTGGGTGCAGATCTGGATATGTTCTCCTGAACTTATAAAATTGTTGCTTGAATACAGGTTAGATAAAGACTTAGGCATCAAGAGGGACCAGACTAGACTCTACTAAACTCAAGTGGTGCATGGGATCTATTCATGTATATAGAAGGGCACCCGTAGAGGCCTTGCCTCAAGGTTTAATTTGATTAATTCCATTTTCAAGTCCTAATCTAAAAATTGTAAATAGATTTTCAAAATTTAAGTTGTTAAAGTATGTAATTAAATTAGAAACAGAAGTTTCGATTAAGACATTCGGGTTAGTATAGCAACTGGTACCCAGACCCGACTATTGGGTTGTGTATAGGGTGCTAAAAATTGAGTAGTATCAGAGATTTCGTTTTGTCGATCCTCAAGATATATGGACTAGTGGAGTAAGCCCTATATACATGTTACGATAGCTTTGGCTAGTTCCTTAAAAGTTGTTATAAGATAGTAAGTGAGATAAGAAAAAGTGTAGGTTGGCAAGTCGTTGTTAGATTGGTGATAAGTATATTGATTAATTATAGAAGGAAGGAAAAAGATAGAAGTTTTCATTACTAATTAAAATCGTTAAAAATACAAGAAAGGCTTAAGCATTATTCGTAGTCGGCGAGTCAGTTGTGCCTTCTGTGTTTTCCTCCTTCTCAACTTTAGTTTCCCCTTAGGCAAAAGTGGTAGAGGTATCATTGGAGGTTCCATTTTTTAAGGTGGTACCATCCAAGGAGTCCAAGTTGGATGTGTCATGGAAGAGTTCGCCATGCTCTTTCTATTTCTTCCAAAATTTCCTCCACAAAACCCCCTTGAGATTTAGGCGTTTGAAATTCATGTAGCGTAGATCAAAGGAATTTATGGCTACTTGTAAGGGTAGTATCATGTTGGACCTTAAAAATGAGAAATGTACCTCAATACCTTTTTTGGTATCTGCCATAAAATTTTCCAAGGCCTCATTGCTCTTCTTTTTTATTTGCTCTTTATCGAAAATGTGTTATTTCTCCAAGGTCTCTAGATGTAGACCTTTTCGTCTAACTCGTTTTCTTGTGCCACTGAGGCTTGGTATTTTGCTTCTTATATGGAGACAGATTGAGTACTTTGTGATTTTAGAGAACATGGGCATCATAGGATTTGTGAAGTTGAGAGAGTGATGATTCTCCCGAATGAATGGTTTTTTTTAGAATTAACCTGGCTAGCCTCAACCTCTCTGTAGGCCTGTCGGAGAGCCCAACTCATAATTTCCAACTCTGTAGCTATTATAGAAAAAGAACCCGCTAGCCTAACGATGGTAGGCTTGTGAATACCATCAGAGGAAGAAGATGGGTAGGCGAATTCCTTATACTCTGGAGGCAAGTTCCTATCTTGTTTTTTCTTAATTAGAGGTGGGAAAAATGGGTAATAATCTTTATTGATGTGCCTTCTCCATGCAAAGAAGGCTTGTAACTCGCCAAAAGAAATGGTATAATTAATGTTGCCAATTGGGGAAGTATGCTAGTTGGAACTAGTAGTAACCTAGACTAGCGCCCCGAGTACAAACACTAATGGATGTGGGGATGGGGTTGCGCTACCTTCTGGCTTGGTGGGATGAATGGAGATGGCTGGGGGAGAGATGACAGATTCCCTCTGTAGGATCGAGGGCTCTTTATTAGGTCTGGGATGGACCAAACCAGCTTCACTCGTTTCCCTAGTATTAGAGGACTTTTCTTTTAGCCTTTACCTCTTAGGATTACAACTAACTACCTGAGTCTGAATATTAATTGCCACTATAGCTTTTTGTGCAATCTCCATAAGTTCCTCCACATTCATATGAGAAGGATGCTAGAAAGAGTTAAGGGAAGTGGAAGAACTTGAAATTAAAAATTAAGAGTCAGTAGCAGGATTAGTATGGGTCTCGCTAGAAATAACACCCTCAAGTCCAAGTGTTGAGGGAGTTAAGCATATAAGGGGTATACTTAAGGGGATGCAAGGCTCCGTTCTTCTCCTCACTAAGGACTGGGCTAACTCATCAGAGGCCCCATAAGGCTATGCTTCACAAACAGGCTTGCCTCTTTGAGGTTCTACTCCCAATGTTAGATTCGCCGATCTAAAGCCATTATGACTTTCCTTTTCTAAAAATTATGAAAAGTGTTCTTTGCTGTTTGGAGTTTGTCCAACTTTAGAGGATGCGCAAACCCTAAGTAGTCATACCATGACCTAGAGAGGTCAAAGATGATTGGTTGTCACTGAAGAAAAATAAACCCGTGAGGAATGGACCACCTCGTAGAGAAGCCAAAGTTGCCCTCAAGCTTCTTTCTCACATGTATGAACTTATGGAGGTCCGAGTGGAACATTAAAGAGGGATTTTGATTTATAGACTCGTGGCCCTCACGACTGCAGAAGTAGACTGTTTCAGCTTAGATCCCTTAGGTAATGACCTCTAGTTGGTAAAATGCTTAAATATGCCAAAGAATGTAGGCATAAAGTCTTTACTACAACCAATAGAGTCCACCAAAAAGGACCATTAAGCTGCCCGTGTGCAATCGCATAGGTGCTTAACACCCTACAAAAGAAATGATGTAAAGGGAGATGAAGCTTACCTCCAATAAGTATTATAGGAGAATAAACCAATCATGGGAGCCACTCAAATGGAAATCTCCTTCCACGATTTCAAAATCATATGCAAAATTAGGCAAGTTGATTGTTCAGGATGATAAATGCTTGAACATGTCATCACGAGTACTCGTCCATTTGTAAAGTGGTGATTTAATGGGCGTTTTGCCTCTTTGGTTGGATGACCCGTGAATGCGTGTTGAAGAGGGCCTATTACCACCTTAACCCTTCCGATTTCAATCATTGTAGTCCTTTCTTTTCCCTCCTAATAATGCCCTAGCGTGGACATGACAAGGTTGTAGTAGGTTGTAGAAGATGAACAGGATTAAGGAAGAATCACTCAGAAGGTGGGTTATGCCTTAGAGTGATAAGCTTAAGAGAAGGAAATTGTAGGAGGGGAAAAAGAGGAAGGGAAGAGAGACAGCCAAGGTTTTGAAAAAGAACTAAATCGATAAGGAAAGTTGATGAAAAACCTAAAATCCAAAAAAAAGAATCCCTTTTCTCTATATAATACAATTTTAATTGACCAAACATTTGTAGGAAGTTAAATATCAAACATCCAGAAATGGCTCAGGTCACCCAACCAGTGGTTGACATATGTTTGCTATTAGAGGGGTTTTTCTTAAACCCTTTAATAACTAGAAAAGTAAGAATGCTCGACAAATCATGTATATCAACCTAAGGATCCGCCAGAGTAGCTGTAGAAAAATCCTTGAGCAAGTATCCACCCGATATAGTTAGCAAGGATAAAACCCTCATCTGAGAGGAATAAGCTCAAAATGAACCTATAATTGTTAGGTAAATTCATGTCATATTAGTGCTAAGACAATTACTAATGGTGGAGGTGTCTACCTCTAGGTATGCAAGGAATTATATAAGAAAAGGGGAAACCAATTTGGAACCCGCCTTGAAAATTTACGTAACAAAAGAAATTTCGAGGATGAAATTTTCTTTAAGGGTAGGGGAGTTGTCACACCGAGATCTCTTAAGGACCCAAAATCAAAGAAGAGTTGGGGAGCCGATTGTCAAGAAATAGAAACTTACAACCTCTAATGAGATATTTAGAAACTTAAGTAGCTGGTTGAGAATGATAGATTTCAGTCCTGGTTTAGTTTGATTGGAACCGATCGGTTCCATAGTGCAATAAAAATTGATTAGGATTGATTGGTGGTATTGGTTTGTGGAGACCATGCCAATGGAGTATTTATATATAGGTGTGTGTGGGAAACAAAATTCTTCTCAATTTTATTTACAAATTTTCCTCTTTATAGCATCATCTTCTTTAGTTGCTCTGAAGAAGAATAAGATATAACTAAAGGAAGCTCTACATATTACAGTAGTCATGTGAATTAAAGTCTGGTTGTTGAGAAATTGAGGAACTGGTAAGTTTCCTTACCTCTCTATACTTGTGGATTGAAGAGATAAGTAGAATAAGAACTATTAAAAGCTTCTGAATAATTATGGATTCTGGGTTTTAAGGGTTGAACATCATTAGTTTAACCGATAAATTGTTGTCATCCTTAACTGGCAGGACAAAGGAGGCTCTGACGTTCAGACAAGCTAAGTTGTTAAGGATAAGAAAGTAATGTGAGTTTAAGTACTCCATTTCTAGAATTATGTATGATCTCTTATGGTTGAGAATACTTGTTATAAATGGATGAGTAGGTTTACGAGTATATACAAGTGTGTCAGTATGTATGAAAAGTAGTGTACTCCGTGATAAAATGTTTATGAATTGCATCTAATGCGTGTTTACATATTTTGTGGAGTGTGGAGGGGAAATATCATCGGGTTAGATTAAGTTCAGATTATGAAAAGGTGATTATGTATACTGCCATACAGTGTTGCTTATGCAAACCGTGATGTGCAAAGCTCTGGGCCTTGCGAAGGGGACAATATGGTGTTCAAGCATCAAGGTAGAAATGATGAATTGAAGGCATGAGTGGATGAATAGGGAATTGGAATTCCATTAAGACACCAGCACACGGGGATACTGAATGCAAATAGTGATGTGCGAAGCTCCAATCCTTGTGGAGGGGACACTTCAGTGTTCAAGCATCAAGGTTAAATAAGAAATGGAATGATATCAACTGTGTTGGAAAAATCCCAGTTTGAAAACGATTTTCTTACACAACAGAAAATTAATATTTCGAAAACCTAGCCAATTTTTTATATTTATAGCAATAAACTTAATCAAATTCATACCAGTGTTTTTAAATTAGTGGACGTTCGTTGTTCCCAGCTTTCAACCAAATGATATTCTACAATATTCTCATATCACGAACTGCTTCGAGTGTGGGCTTGAACCAATTGAATAGAAACAGAGAACTAGAATCTCCTTTTGGGGTGAAAATGAAAATTCTCTATTTAGAATTGTTATTTCGAAAAACTATATGTAATAGTTTAGAATAAATTTTCTTTTTTTTTTCCGTCGAATAACAATATGTCAAAGTTGTATTAATAGCTCTATCGGTGCTATCTATTTATACGAAGAAAAAGTAGAACCCTTATTAAGTTGCAGTGGTTTATTTCAAATAGGAAAACAGCATCCTACTTAGAATAGAACTAGGAAGGACAACACACCCTAGTATTCCTACTAGAGTTGCCACCCCCTTCATGTCCATGAGGGTTTTTGGGTATTTCTCACATTGGGTCCAATTAAGATTACTTCCTAGGACTTTTGGACCCAGTATTCTATATTGTGATCAAACCTAATTTAGTTTTTCTATTCCCTAAAATAAAATTTAATATTTATATAAAAAAATTCTCATCTGTATTTTACCCCTATCAAAATTTTGACGATTTTATCCCTTGTAAAAATTTGACGATTTTTCCTAGTAAAATTTTGAAAAATATGTTTAATATTTCACAAATCAACATATTCACTATAATTAAATGATTTATTTTCATTTTCGTGCTTCAAAATAGTCCAAAACATAAACTCATTCTTCTAATTATTTTTAAGTAATCCATATAGAATTGCAAATGGATCATTTCCATTTTAATTTTCATTTCCATTTCAATTTTGGAAACCTAGATTCATTTCCAAATAATTTCATTTCTCTATTTCGAGAAAACCATAATCATTCTTGAATGTTTCTCATTTCTCTTTTCTTATTCATTCTATGCATTTCTATTCAAATACACAATTCATATATGGTTTCAACGAGGTAGCAGAGGAACCGATTGGACATATGTAGTTAATGCTTAAATGATTTATAATTAAGTTCTGAATTTTCACCTATTAATTATAAACTCATATAGTCACGAAGCCATTCCACTATAGTATCGTGATTGAGCTCTCCCTAACAACATATCATTACAAAAACAACTACTTAGTGCTCATCCAATGACCTTTTCATAAGTGTGCTACTCTCATAGGATACCCTTGATCTCTTTGAGATAATATATGTTCTCATAATATGATCCTATTTTATCTCATGGTAATCATTACATCTTCCTTCATGAAAAACCAATCACTATTAAATAGTGATCAAGTCATACATCAGAAAGATAGATGACCCATGTCCATGTTTACTTTTCATCAACCATGTAAAGCCAATGAGAAGATATCATTTACCCATGTTTTGTGCAATGAATTCCACTATTGTGAATTATGCTACATACTAACAAAATTGTACACCCAATGCACCAATTTTTAGTTCATTATCTCTTAAACTCAAGCTTTTTGACCAAGTACTCTGTAATGTTATCCAACTTGATTCAATTTTTCTATTTCTCAAAATAAACTTTAATATTTATATGTAAAACAACTTTCTCATCCTTATTTTAACCCTAACAAAATTTTAACGATTTTACCCCTTGTAAAATTTTGACGATTTTTCCCTGGTAAAATTTTGAGAAAATATGTTTAATATTTCTCAACTCAAAATATTCACTATAACCGAATGGTTTATTTTTATTTTCGCGATTCAAAAGATCCCAAAAACATAAATCCATTCTTCTGATTGTTTTAAGTCATATTGGATTGTAAATGGATCATTTTCATTTTCATTTCCATTTCAATTTTTTATAACCTACATTAGTGTCCAAATGATTTCATTTCTCTATTTCGGAGAAAACCATAATCATTCCTAAATGTTTCTCCTTTCTCTTTTCCTATTGATTTCATTCATTTGTATTCAAACACATAGTTCACATCTAGTTTCAACAAGCTAGCGGAGGGACCAATTGGACATATGTAGTTGAGGCTTAAATGATTTATAATTAAGTTTCAACTTTTCGCCTATTAATTATAAACTCATTTATTCACCAAGTCATTCCGCTATAGTATTGTGACTGAGCTCTCCCTAACAACATACAATTATGAAAGCAACTACTCATTACTCGTCGAATGACCTTGTCATAAGTGTGTTACCCTCTTAGGATATCCTTGATCTCTTTAGGATAATATTCGTTCTCCCAATATGATCCTATTTTATGTCATGGTAATGATTACATCTTCTTTCATGAAAATTCAATCACCATCAAATAGTGATCAAGTCATCCATCAGAAAGACGACGACCCGTGGCCACTTTTACTTTTTATCAACCATGTAATGTCAATGAGAGGATATCATTTACCCATGTGTTGGCGTATAAATTCCACTATTGTGAATGATGATACATACTATAAAAGTCGTACACACAACGCACTAGCTTTCGGTTCCTTGTCTATTAAACTTAGGCTTTTACTTACATCAAAGTGCACGAGTCAGGCATACATAGTTTGCCATCCACTAAGGATTTAGGTATACCACTCTATGAACGTCACAAGTAAATAAATTCATAAATAGACTCAAGATCTATTCTGGCTAGGTCTTGTCCAATGAATTGTTTGTCCAATCAATCACATTTATGTCTTTATCTTCTAGGATTCAACCGTTTCGATGCCCAAGACAAGGCATCTCCCCAATCGGACTTGATAGGCAACATATTAGTCTTTTAATCGGTTTGCTCATTTTCAATTAGACTAAGGACATGTTTAGGTTCGTCTACTAATACATGTTGTCTTTTTGTACTACGATCCTACCATGTAATATCGCTTAGTATTAGTTGAACATTTAGACAACCAATGAGCAACATTTTTTTCCATTTTGCTTTGTGTGCAAAAACCATGTGAGGACAATTATAAAAAGTATATTAATGTAATAAATAAATTTGTTTTCTGAACCAATATATTCTAAAAAAATTACAAGTTTACAAACGAATATACTATACTTAGAACACAAGATCCAACAGTCTCTCAGTTGCCCTATTGAAGTAGATGAGCCACATTCTGCATTCCCATGCTTTCCATGTATTACTCAAAACTTCTAGCTAGTAGATTCTTGGTAAACGTGTCCACAAGGTTATCCTCAGATGTGACCTTGACTACATTCATGATTTCATCTGCAACGGCCTCCCTTATGATATGGTACATTCAATTGATATGTTTCGTACTCTTGTAGTTTCTCATCTCCTTGGTATTAGTTATTTTTGCATTACTGTCACAATATAGTGTGATAGTTTTTTATACCAGGAAAGACTTCAAGATCCATAAGGAACTTTCAAAGTCGTATTGCTTCTTTGGTAGCCTTCAAAGAAGCCACATATTCGGCCTCCATAGTAGAGTCAACAGTACAAATCTGCTTTACGCTTCTACACATAATAGAGTCGTCGCCTAGGATAAAAACACAGCCTATTGTAGATTTCCTCAAATCATGACATGTTTGGAAGTTAGAATCAGTATATCTGATAGAAGTAAAGTCTTAATTGCTTGATTGAATCTTTGATTCAATAAGTGGAACGCTTGCTTAATTCCATATATGGATCTAAGTAGTTTGCAAACTTTATGCTCGTTTCCTTTAGCTATTGCATAAGGAGCTTGGACAATGCTTAAATGTTATTATTTATTACTTTTAATTGTTTGCGGGAAGGATTTGTTAGGTAGTAATTGGAAGGTGCAGGATATGGAAAAGGGAGTAGAGTAGTGAAGGTTTGTTGTGGCACAAGGTTGAACAATTTGTCAACACGAATGTCGTGGAAATTCCAAGAAGATTTGTATAAGTATGGCAATTCCAAGAAGATTTGTATAAGTATACATGTCGAAACAAGTAATAAGGTGGGAAGTGAGATCGTCTCCACAAGGATTGGTTAGGTATAAAATGGCCAAGTTATTATACTGAAGTATGATTAATTTTATGGCAAAAATAATATTAATACTACAACGGTAATTTGAAGGAATAATAATGTGTAATATGTATAACTGATAAATGATGGAAAATGCTATGACAAGATAAGAGTAAAAATGCAATGGCAATTACGTGAATAATTACATGAATAGTATGTGAAGATACTACGACGAAGGATAGAAGGTATATGATGTTGATTTGGAAGGTTAGGATTACTAAGAATTTGCCCATATTAACAATAATGCCTCGGCAAAACCATACTCAATCTACTTTTCAGAAGAGTTCTAAAATGGTTTGAATCTTTTGAGAACAAGACCTCAAGTTACCTTGCATTAAGTGATATATGTCTATAGGCCTTTAGCACGGTACCCTGTACTGCTTTGTTTTCTTTCCGTATGAATGCTGCTCTATGTCTAGAGACGGCTATAAGTATTCGATTGGACACATGCTCAAATCATTCAATTTCAATCTCATTAACAAATTAGATTAATTTAATGAACACGTTTTACATCCATCTCTGTCTAGAGTTTGCAAACATACAATTTTGTTAAGAACCATTACATGAAATAGTATATCAAAGCAGATTTATGCTTCAGTCATTAAAGAAAATAAGAGTTTCATCAAGTAATCCCAACCCATTGAGATTTAGCTCATGGGTTGGCAATTAAAATTCAAATATAGAGTATCATTCAACATTGTTTCAACAAATCAATTCATGAAGAGCAATCAAGAAATAATGGAAGAACTTTGGGAGGATAGCTTTCGCTTATCCAACCTACACTCCAGCAATACAGTGTTCTGTGGTGGTTGAGATGGACTCGCTCTGTCTTCCTTTTCCCGACTCTGCTCAGTCGCTACTTACTATTTTTACCTAAGGATCTCCCCTTTTTGTTGTTCGCCCCACTTTTTTGGGTTTCCTCCTTTAACTGTTTATAATATTTTTCCTTAGGGTAAATCTAACAGCCCATGATTTTCTTCCCTTATTTTTAAGAATACTTTTCTAGTACAAGTATAGTTGCGCTGAAACTGGTATGTGTTGAGTCTTGACTCGATCTTCTTCTAGGAATTGCCATGGCATCCATGTTGACAAACTATCCAACCTCGTGCCACGACAAACCTTCACTCCTCTACGCCTTTTTCCATATCCTGCACTTGCCAGTTACTACCAAACAAATCCTTCCCGTGGATAATTAAAAGTAACAAATAAGAACATTTAAGCACCATCCGAGCTCCTTACGCAAATTTCTAAAAATGTTAAAATAATATCCTAAACTGCGACTAAGTTCACTTAAGTATAGACAATTGACCCAGTCTAAAGGCATGAATTATAACACTTTTAAAGAGTTATCAGCTATATATCCAGTGGGTTGCATCACGTAGATGCTCTTTTTAAGATATCCATTCAAAAACAATATATTGATGTCCAATTTCCAGATCTCGGAATCTAGACCGATCAAAATGGATAGTAATATGCATATTGACTTGGACATGGCAACCAGAAAGAAGGTTTCTTCATAATTGTTGGCTTCTTTTTGAGTGTAATGTTTTGTTACAAGTCTTTCCTTATAAATTTCCACTTTTCCATATGCATTTCTTGATCTCTTGTAGATCCACTTAGACCCTATGGGTTTTTTCCCTTCTGATAAGTCTACAAGTTCCCACACTGAGTTAGAATACATAGAGTCCATCTTAGCTTTCATAGCTATATCCCAGAGCTTGCAATCAACACTCTGCATCATTTCATCATATGTGAGCGGGTCATCATCTTCCTGTTCGACAGACTCAGTGTTAAAAACACTTTCTTTAGATTCGAAGAAACCCAAGCCTACGAGAGACCTTTGCACTGCGATGAGGCTCCCTATGTTTCTAACCGTTTGCAGGTCAACTATTAGGGTTGGTTTTGGAACCATTTTCATAGCATTCTGTATATATCTGAAAAGCTCCTTTAGTACCTCTTTACGTTGAAGTTTGAAGTCATTCATGTAATTTTCTTTAAGGAAAGTAGCACAAGTTGATACTAGAACAGTGTGCCCTTTCGAGTTATAAAAAAAAACCACATTTTGTGCCTTTTGGATATCATACAAACATGCATAATTCTGTCCGTGAGTCCAACTTCCTCTCATCTTTATCTAATACATCGATCGAGCATCCCCCAATCCTAAAATAATTAAGATTCGACTTCCTATCATGCCAAAATTTGTATGGGGTTGTCAATGCTGCCTTAGTTGGTACATCATTCAAAATAGCAAGTCGTTTATGCAGCATATCCTCAAAAATAGATTAGAAACTTTGAATAATTTAACATTAAATGTACCATGTTTAACAACATTCGATTTTATCTATCTACCACGCCATTCTTATTGTGGACTTTTCGGTACAGCTCACTGGGATAGAATCACATTTTCCATGAGGGACCCTAAGAACTCATCAGATAAATGTTCCCCACCTTGATCAAACTGGAGTGCCATTGTAGGTAAACCTAGTTCTTTCTCCACTTCTACACAAAACTCTTTGAATTTATCAAATGTTTCACTCGTTCAGTGCATCAAGTATACATACCCATATCTAACATGATTATCAATAAACGTTACATAATACTCGTAACCACCTCTTGCACTAACGCTCATAGGGCCACATACATTAGTGTGCAAAAGTTCTAGGGGTTTTCTGTCCCTTGTTCCTTTGCATTAAAAGATCGCTTAGTCATCTTACCTTCTAAGCAAGATTCACATTGTGGAAGATCAACTTCTTTAAGTGAACTTAAGATGTCGCCTTTCACAAGTCTAGTGATTCATTCTCGGTTAATATAACAAAATCTTAAATGTAAAAGGTACGCCTCATTACAGTGAGAAGTTTTGAGTTTTTTATTCGATATATCAATCTTAAGAAGTGTGTACATCTTTGGTTTGATAAAATAGAGATTTTTTGACATTCATCCATTATAGATAAGATTACTATTTATAAATATTGCAATTCCATTATTAAAAGTCACGATCAAATCGTCTTTGTATTAACATGCAACGAAAATTTTCTTTTGAATCATGGTACATAGAAAATGTCTCTTAAAATAATATTACTAAAATTATCAAAATAAAGATGTACATCTCCCACTCCTTTAGCTACGACACTTGTCCCGTTCCTAGTCCGCAACGATAGGCTCTTATCTCTAAGATCTTTCGTCTCCTATGACTCAGTGGTCTATTGAAACTTCCACCATCAAGAGTTTCATACATTTGCCTTTGGTAGCTAGGTATTCTTTCCACTATTTATAGTTTGCCTTGAAGTGCCCTTTCTTGCTACAGAAGAAGCATTAGAATCAGATAAGTCTTTTGGCTTTTTGGTTCTCTTCCTTTCCATTTTTGGTGGCCCAGAGACCTTAGCCTTGTCTTTCTTAACGTGCTTTCCCTTCCCTTTTGAGGAAGAAACGACGACTATATTCACTCCTACCCTTCAGACAGGCTAACTGCCATTCAAAATTAACTCATAGGATTGTAACTCCTTCATGAGTTGTCTAAGATTTAGGTTTTTCTTGCCAAGGTTATATACGGCTTGAAAACCAGCAAAATCCTTGGATAAGCTTTTGAACACCATTTCTATTTGGGTGTTTTAGTCCAAATTTGCCTCATTGTCCACGGCCTCAGCAAAGTAGCTTTAAGAGTGATCATATGGTCTTTTACTAGAGTGTTAGGCTTATGTTAGCCATTCATTAAGCTAGTTATAGGAGACTGTCGAGCCAAGACATCTTGCCCTCCAAACATGTCTTCTAGATTAACTAGAATTCTTTTAGCAGTCTTACAGCTCTCTAGTTTGCTTATACAAAGTGCTGGTCACGCTTGCCAGAATATAGCAATGACCTATCTCATCAAACTCTTCCCAACGTTTTCTAGCCTCATCTAGAGTGGTCGGATGACACTTAGCATCAAGAACTATTTTAAGTTTCTCTTAGCTTATAACAACTATCAGGTTTCTTTTCCATTCCTTATAGTTGTTTCTATTCAGTTTGTTTTCTGCGAGTAAGTTCAATAAGGGAGTTGATTCCATTTTCAAACTAAAAATAAAAACACTCATATATTAATAAATTTGTATTAAGGAATTGTTTGAAAACATTTTGCAACATTACGATATGCATTAAGATGATGCATGTGTCTTACGTTAAACCTTGAAAATATTTGTAAGTCATTCAAATGATAATTCTCATGCCTATTGATTTAAGCCACTATGGGGTCATCATGATCAACTAGTAAGAATATGGATTTCCATCTAGATAGTACATGAACCTAATTCCTTATGCATTAACACCTACTAAGAATCGTGTAACGTTTGGCCATCATTCTAACTTAAGTAGAGCTTTGTGGGGAGTTACTTATCTAGAAGATCTTGTGTGTATAACCATCAACTCAACACTATCGCATCATGCACCACAAATGAGCCATCATGGGACAATCTCACCATGTAACATGCTTTGACTAGTGTTCCTTCTTTAAGGATAGCATTTATTAACCTATCGTATGATAATACCTACCATAAGGGTCATTCTAATCATCATTTGGTCACAAGAGAGTTCTTCTTACTTTTAGGAAATATCCTCACTGAAATCCACATAGCAATCCTACAGTGGGGTAGTGCACTTTCCATGCCATCACAAGAGACCATTGATGGAGGTCGTAGGTCTTCTTTAGGGACATTCTCCCAATCAATATTTTAAAAACATGCAAGGCTTTTATAATTCCCAGTTTTAATCATGTATGATCAATATATGCATGGCAAGTACATGTGGCATTTTTTCCTATACTATATGGCAAGCTTATCTCATATATGCATCGCATGTTATGGCAATTTTATAATATTCGTACTCAATTATTCACAATAGTTAATCAAACAAATTTGATTCCCTATAATTTTTCTTTTAAAGAAAAAAATGAAGAAGTGAATGTGAACCGTACATCAGGTAGGTTCCCATAAAAGGGAGGTGAGTCATATTTGACCACTTAAAAACCAAGCCATTCCTTGTCATATCCTATCCTAGACATGCACCTTCTCATTTACCACACTTCTCACAGTAATCAAATAACCTAAGGAAGTGAATGGAACAATACAACACATGTATTTTCTCATTACCACACTTATTATCTTTAATAGATCAAATGTGGATAATCTCATACATGTATATCACAATTATATTATAAATAATTATTAAACAGATATATAAAGAGATGGGTAATAAAATAAAATTTCAAGCCAAGGTTTCCAAGGTTCTAGTTCTAGAAAATAAATGAAAAACCAAAAAAAAAAAATACATAGTTTTTCGCCACAAGGCATTCCTTGTATCTTCGACCCTCATCGCTCCATCTTTTCCTCCTTATTGACTCTTTTTTGTAAAAATTACATTTATGTCCTTTTTCCATTTTCGGTTCACAAGAATTCTATAAATAAATTAAAAATCCTACGTGGAGATGATATTTCATGGTCTATTTCCCTAGAACCACAACCTTGGAAAAAAATAAAAATTATTTAACAAATATATATAATATTGCAGTCATTCACATACATTCCCTTAAACATGCGAATAATTACAAGAATGTTGCATCAAATAAGATGAAGAGAGATTCGATCTCAGTTTAAACCATAAACATAGCACAACCTGGCACTCTGATAACAATTGATGGAAAAATTCCAATTTGGAAACAGTTTTTTACACAGTGAAAATTTAAAATTTTGAAAATCGACCTGATTTGTGATATTTATAGCAATATAAACCTTAACTGAATTTGTATGTGTTTTTGGTTTAGTGAACGTTCGTTGTTCCTAACTTTTAATCAAACGATCTTCTCCGTTATTCTCGTACCATGAACTGCTTCGAGCGTGGGCTCACACCAATTGAATCGAAACACAGAACTAGAAAAAGTTCCTCCTTTTGGGGTGAAAAAAAAGAAATTCTCTCTTATTAATAGAAACCTATAGAATTGTTATTCATGAAATGTATATGTAATAGTTAATAATAAATTCTCTCTATTTTTTAGTAGAATAAAAATCTCTCAAAGTTGTGTTAATAGCTCTACCGGGGCCATCTATTTATAGGAAGTGAAGGTAGAACTCTTATTGAGTTGTAGTCGTTTATTTAAAATAGAAAAACAACATTTTACTGAAAATAGGGCTAGGGTGGATTGCACACTATAGTATTCCTACTAGGGTTGCCATCCCCTTCATATCCATGAGAGGCTTTTAGGCCTCTCTCACATCAAGTTCAATTACGAGAACTTCCTAGGCCTTTTTAATCGAGTACACTATATTGTGATTCAACAAAATTTAGTTTTTCTATTTCCCAAAATAAACTTTAATATTTATATATAAAACAATTTTCTCATCCTTATTTTACCCCCAACAAAATTGTAACGATTTTTTTCCTTGTAAAATTTTGACAATTTTGCCCCTGGTAAAGTTTTGAGAAAATATGTTTAATATTTCATAACTCAACATGTCCACTATGACTGAATGATTTATTTTCATTTTCAGACTTCAAAACAATCCAAAAACAGAAACTCATTCTTGCAATTATTTTTTAAGTAATCCATATAGGATTTCAAATGGATCATTTCCATTTCCATTTCCATTTCTATTTTTGGAAACCTACATTTATTTCTAAATGATTTCATTTCTCCATTTTGAAGAAAACCATAATAATTCATTAATGTTTCACATTTCTCTATTTCTATTCAAACACGCAATTCATTTCTTATTTCAACGAGCTAGTGGGGGACCGATTGGACATATGTAGTTGAGGCTTAAATGATTTTTAGTTAAGCTTCGAATTTTCTCCTATTAATTATAAACCCATTTAATCACGAAGTCATTCCACTATAGCATCATGACCGAGCTCTCCCCAAAGACATACCATTACAAAAGAAACTATTCAGTGCTCATCAGATGACCTTGTTATAAGAGTGTTACCCTCAAAGGATATCATTGGTCTCTTTGGGATAATATTATTTCTCCCAATATAATCCTATTTTATCTTATGGTAACCATTACATCTTCCTTCATGAAAAGTCAATCACTATCAAATAGTGATCAAGTCATCCATCGAAAAGACGGACGACCCGTGGCCACATTTACTTTATTACTTAGAATGAATTATCATTACCTAGATCCTAATAGAGAATAATTTGAACCAGAATTTCAAAAAGATAATTCACATTATTACACCTTAATTGTCAGATGTATTTAATGACCTAATGAGAGTAAGTGTTATTTATCAGCTAATGGTTTGATTTGAATAGAAGTCCTAGTAGGGCAACCTGTTAGAATAAATAAAAGTAATGCTTGCCTGATGCATGGTATAGTATTTGTACTATTTGTACCCTCACTAGTCCAAAAACTTCACAAATTTAATTCTATTTAAATTGCGTCTTTCCATTTTCACAAAACTCTTCCATGTTTATACTTCTTAATATATGTATTCAAGATCCTCATTTTCTTTGACTATCTCAATAATATTATTGCATAAAAACTATTGTCAATAACTTTTCTATTTTAGGGTTTCATATTTTCTCATATTGACATAACTTATCGAGATCTCTTTATTTTCATTGTTTCCATCTCCGGTACCTTAATCTTTTCTAGATTTTTAATAATTGGTTATGTCTTTTAAATGAAGTTTTTACTAAGTCATACATTGATTATAAAAGGTATAGTATTCTTTTGTGGTGGATGCAATAACCCTTTAGATATCTTATTAGTTTGGTAGTTCATGAAAATATTATATGCGTCTAATGGTTGTTGTAGCCATTTATATAAATCACTATATAGTAAACTTAATATTAAATTCCTTGAATGATTTAGAATGTTGAAAGCACATAGAAATTCTTGAGAAACTGTTTAATATATTTGTGAAAGTATTTATTACTTTGATTTGAACATATGTATTTTTATAGATTGATCATGATCAAAGGTTGTTGTGATTATTATTGGAACTCCTGAAGAGGTAAAAATATATTTCCCAAATTCTTCTTCACTCATGATTTTTAGAAGAATGACAATATAAAAGTTTATCATAATCATTCAAGTGATAATTTAGAAGCTAGTTGACCACTTTCGCATGTACCAATGTCCAAAGTAAGAATCATGCACAAAATATATTGAATAGGTGGTGTCCGCAAGTATACGGGTCAGGTTGTAATATAGTGACAACAAAGTAACGAGTACTCTGAGGATCGTACCCAAGGGAGGCGAGCACTAAGTTAATCCTAATCTAAGCACTAATGGATCTAATTATTATTTTAAATAGATTATATTACGATTAAACATATAGAATGATTTTTAGGGTTTTTCTATAATATTAATAAAAAAAGAAATAAAGGAAATGTTTGGGAAATCAAATAGTGAACTATATCAAATCCAAGCATGGGCGATTATCTCGCTTTGGTAATCATAACCAACTGTTGGTTTGGGCTTCTTGTTCAATCAACTAGTCAATACCTTAGTAGGATCTTCTGATCTTCCACTAGGATAACGAGTCTACAAGAACTATTTATCTCTCGACCTTACAGTCCAGACCAGTTTGGGGCTATGGTGTTCATGGATAGGCTATAACAATTTTAGGTTAATTCCCACCTAAATGATTTCCTAGGGTCGTCTAGCCTAGGGTTTAAATTATTTCTTTTTCAAATAGCTGGTTTGCTAAGAAAACCCTACATAACAATTGATTAATCTTACCTCCACTTGCTAATCCCCTACAAGTGGATTAGTTCCTCATGGATCTAGAAAATATAATAAAATTAATATAAAAGATGAACATGACTAGTAAATCAAGATATGAAGGTTTAAGAGAAGCCTGAATTGTATTTAATTGAAGCATGAAATCAACAAAAGATTTGATTGAGTTGCATAAATTAGATCTCTTGATAAATGTAAAACTGAAAAATAACATAAAGCCTAAGAAAAGGGAAAACCTAAAAACTGAAACCATAAAGAAAATTATACAGTATGAAAAACTATCCATAACAAGTGTTCAATGAGCCTATTTATAGAGTTAGGGTTGTCATCCTCTTCAACCCTAGGTCAACTAATGCTCTCATGTTTAATATTTTATTGTGCAGACCAAAACGCCCCTAGCTCGTAAGTCCTTTTCGTACAAGACTGGTGTCGTGACACCCTAGTGTTTATGTAATGACACCCTATTGTCTATGTCATGACATTGAAGGTAGTATGCTCATACTCAAGGTTGCTTTAGGGGTGTGTCGCGACATCCCTTGGTGGTCTCCCGACACTGGAGGCAGTCTTTAAGTTCTTGCGCTTTGCTCCCTATGTCGTGACATCAAACTCCTTATGTTGCAAAAGAACGACCAATACTGAGTTGGTACACCTACTAATGATCTCCTACACACTTACAAAGTATGTTAGCTCACTCTTAGGCCTCATTCAGCCCCTAAGGTCAATAAAAGACTCAAATTACATGCTAGTTTTACCTTGTTTATTTTTTTAATATAAGGCATTGTCATTGTTATTTCAAATATTTTTTTTGTGTTTATAAATAAACTATTTAATAATAAAGTCCTAAGAATAATATGATTATTATTAAAAAGGTCATTAGTTGAGTATTATGTGGGCAAGGACAATGATAATGCATCAGACTAATGTATAGTTGATTGATGACAAAGTGTTGTCATTGACATAAGGATGTCAAAATCGATACATGAGTATGAATTAGAGAACAACATAATGGACTAACCTACATTGAGTATGCTTCTTGGATTAGTATGTAATAGTCACAAATATTACACATAGTGATAGATATGTAGATGATCCTCAGACTTGAGATCATTATTGTCCCAACACTGTGAGTCGTATATTTTGGTCACACTTATTTGTTTATTGTAGTCTACTCAGAAAATTAAGAACTACAAGATTGGACTATACAAGTGTGAATATACAAGTGTGAATATTTCATAACTTGTGGTCAATCTAGATATGAAGGATAAAATGATATAATACATGAAAAGATTATCACATAAACGTTATGTTGAATCACGATTTCTTATAACTTGGGTAGCAATGATGCATTGCTAAATGTCACTCATTGCTTGTAATGTTAAAAACATTCTAGTATTACTACCAAAATTACAACAGTCGGTAGGGTCAAACCCAATAATTGAAGCGAACAGAATCCAAATACGTTTGGTATTGTATTTAGCTGTCACATGAATTAAATTAATTATTGAATTAATTTAATTTGATCGTTAAATATGAATCACATATATGTACAAACTTGTACACAAATAGAGAACATAGATAAAATTAATATATGAATTTGATTCATACAAAATATTAATTATATATATTTTATTAAAATTATTAATATAAATAGTTATAATAATAATTTCGGTCAAAATATAAAAGGACATGGAAAGTGATATTCTTTTGAAAAGAATATAATCTTTTTCTTGACTTTCCATTTGTTTCTCAAATAATAAGGGAATAATCTCGTTTTTATTTTCTGAGATATGATATCAAAGAAAATAAAAAAATCCTTAGTGTGTTAGGGTTACTACGAAAACACAGAAAAAAGGGGTCTAGTAGCCATTCTTGAAAATTCTCTCTAAAAAGTTCAGGACAATTTTGTTGTTCATTCTTTGACTGGGTGGATTACGTAGAGGCCAGGACATTCTTGTTGTGACGAGCACAGATTCTAAGAAATGGCTTGAGGCCATGAAGTCTAAGATGGATTCCATGTTAAAAAAACCAAGTATGGATCTTCTTTGACCCACCTAAAGGGGTTAAACCCATGGGTTCAAGTGGGTTTTCAAAAATAAAATCGACATCGATGGCAATATACAAACATACAAAGGGCGGTTAGTCGCTAAAGGTTTTCGACAAGTTCATGGTGTAGGCTATGATGAAACCTTTTCTCTTGTTTCTATGTTTAAATCCATTTGAATCTTACTTGCAATAACTCCATTTCATGATTTTTGAAATTTGGTAGATAGACGTCTCCTTAATGGAAAACTTGAAGAAGATTTGTACATGACACAACCTGAAGGTTTTGTCAATTCGAAAGATGCTAAAAAGATATGCAAGCTACACAGATCCATTTATGGATTGAAGCAAACTTCTTGAAGTTGGAATCTTCATTTTAATAATGCGATTAAAGAGTTTGGTTTTATCAGAAACAAAGATGAGCATTGTGCTTACAAGAAAATTAGTAGGGCTGTGTATTCTTGGTACTGTATGTAGATGACATACTTATCATAGGAAATGACATACCTACCCTACAGTCTATTAAGAGTAGGTTAAAAAGTTGTTTTTCTATGAAGGACTTGGGTGAGACTATAGACATATTAGGAGTCAAAATCTGTAGAGATAGATCAAGAAAAATCCTAGGTCTAAGCCAAAGTACATACATAGATAAAGTACTGAAAAGGTTTAGTATGGAATAATCTAATAGAGGATTCCTACCTATGAGACATGGTATTTCACTCTCGAAGGAAATGTTTCATTCAACTTCATAAGAGAAAGAATGTATGAGTAAGATTCCATATCATTTCCCTTCAACTTCATAAGAGAAAGAATGTATGAGTAAGATTCCATATGCTTCGACTATTAGATCTATCAAGAATGCCATGCTATATACTTTCCCAAATGTATCATATGCTTTAAGCATGACAAGTTGCTACCAAGTTGATCTCGGTGCAAGTCATTAGGTCGCAGTTAAAAATATCCTTAAGTACTTAAGATATACATTCCTTATATATGGAGGTGAGGAAGAGCTGAGTGTAAAAGGTTACACTGATGCTAGCTTTAAAACCGACAATGATGATTTACAATCACAATTGGGTTTTGTGTTTTGCCTTAATAGTGGCACTATGAGGTGGAAAAGTTCAAAGCAAGATAGAATAGCTAATTCTATAACTAAGGCTAAGTACGTTGTGTTAGAGTATGCCCAAAGATCAATCATGAGATGGTTGTAATAACATACTTGATTTATCATGTTTATTAATATAAGGCATTACCATTATTATTTCAGTTTCTTTTCTGTGTGTATAAATAAACTATTTTCTAATAATGTCCTAAGAATAATATGATTATTCTTAAAAGATCCTTAGTCAAGTATTATTGTTGGATAGGACAACAATAATGTATTAAGACTAACATGTAGTTGATTGATGATAAAGAGTTATCATTGATATGGAATATCAGAATCGATGCATGAATATGTGTGTTAGGGAACAACATATTGGACTGACCCATTATGAGTATGTTTCTTGGATTATTATGTAATTGTCACGACATTACTCATAGTGATTAATATGCATATGATCCTCAGACTTGAGATCATCATAATCCCAACATCGTGAGTAGTATATTTTGATACAGTCAAACGTACACCATAACTGGTTGTTCTATAAATGCTGGTGTTGGATATACCACAATCGATGTAAAGGGATATGGTTGGTCGATATAGAATAAGTCCCTCCTACATAATGGGAGTAATATCTTAGGCCACTTGATTAAGTGAGACTAGAAATGCATGGCCATGCTCAAATAAGTTGATATGAGATGTCATACTTATTTGTATATCGTAGTCTGCTTAAAATATCAAGGAACATGGAATGGACTATACAAGTGTGACTATTCCATGACTTGTGTCCAATCCAAAGATAAAGGACTTAAGGATTATTGTATAAAAGGTTAATCATAAAAGGTTATGTCGAATCATGATCTCTTGTGACTTAGGTAGCAATGATGCATTGCTAGATGCCACTCATTGTTTGTAACATTGGAATCGTTCTAGTATTATCGCTAACGTTACAAGAACCTCTGTGGTCACACCTATAGTTAAAATGAAATGAATAAACCATAGTTGGTATTGTTTTTAGGTGTCACTTGAATTAATTTAATTATAGAATTAATTTAATTGATTTCCAACACATTATGTACAAGGTTGTTGTACACATAATGAGGTTAGCATATGAATTCAAATAAATATATGGTTTACCAAATTATATTATAATTAATGTAATTATAATTTTGGTTTAAAATATTATTATATTTATTTTAATTCATAAATAAAAAAACCCTAAAAATAAATAATAAGGATATAAGTATCTCGTTTTTCTTTGTTTTGGTCTAGCAGCCGTCAAAGAAAATTCACTCTCAAAATTGTTTTGGGGATTTCTTCCGTTCGTAGTCAACTGGGTGGATCACGTAGAGGTCGGAGTCTCGATAGATTGCGGCTTAGTTCGACTATAGATCAGACTACACGTTGTTGAGAAGTTGCTGTCTACTCAGAACAACATTAGGTAATTTCGTAACCCTTTTCACCTCGATTCGTTCCTCACACATGGATCCGTGGTTAGGGTCGCCGATTATAAAATTTTTCCGCTGCGCCGTAGGGGTGCCGGCGATCCAACACATTGAAGCTAGTGAGGCTACAAAATAGGTTGCTTCGATCAAGAAGTTCATATATGAACTAGGGGTTGTGCCTAGCATATCAGATGCTATAGAACTTAATTGTGACAACAATGGAGCTATTGCATAGGTAAATGAACCTAGATCTCACCAACGATCTAAACATATAATTAGACAGTTTCATCTCATTCGAGAAATCATTGATCGAGGAGTTGCGAAAATATGTGAAGTACCAACAGATGACAACATTGTTGATCCATTGACGAAGCCTCTGACACAATAGAAGCATGATCGTCACACCAAGTCACTTGGCGTTAGATATATGATTGATTGGTCTTAGTGTTAGTGGGATATTGTTAGAGTATGCCTAAAGATTAATCATGAGATGATTGTAATCACATACTTGTTTTACCCTATTTGCTAATATAAGGCATTAGATATATGATTGATTGGTCTTAGTGTTAGTGGGATATTGTTAGAGTATGCCTAAAGACTAATCATGAGATTATTGTAATCACATACTCGTTTTACCCTATTTGCTAATATAAGGCATTGTCATTTTTATTTCACTTTCTTTTCTTTGTGTATAAATACACTAGATAATAATAAAGTCCTAAGAATAATATGATTATTCTTAAAAAGGTCATTAGTCGAGTATTATTGTGGAAACGGACAATGATATGCACTCAGACTAATGTGTAGTTCATTGATGACAAAGTGTTGTCATTGACATAGGTATGTCAAAATCAATACATGAGTATGTCTTAGAGCACAACATACTGGACAACATACTAGACTGACCTGCCATAAGTATGTTTCTTAAATTATTATGTAATAGTCACAAATATTACTCATAATGATAACTATGTATATTACCCTCAGACTTGATATCATCATTGTCTCAACATCATGAGTTGTATATTTTGATACAGTCAAACGTATACCATAACAGGTTGTGCTATAAAGACTGATTTTATATATACCATAATTCATGTAGTTGGATATGGTTGATC
This sequence comes from Gossypium raimondii, assembly GCF_025698545.1. Taxonomy (NCBI): domain Eukaryota; kingdom Viridiplantae; phylum Streptophyta; class Magnoliopsida; order Malvales; family Malvaceae; genus Gossypium; species Gossypium raimondii. The sequence goes on from NC_068570.1 coordinate 41,701,943, forward strand.
AAGATAGGATTTATCTCTCCTATATAAAGGAAGCAATATCTTAGGCCTCTTGATGGAATGAGACCAAAAATGCATGGTCATGCTCGAATAAATTGATATGAGATTACACACTTATTTGTTTATTGTAGTCTCCTCAAAAAATCAAGAAACATGAGATTGGACTATACAAGTGTGACTATTTCATAACTTGTGTTCAATCTAGATATTAACGATAAAAGGATATAATACATGAAAAGATTATCACATAAAGGTTATGTCGAATCACGATTTCTTATAACTTGGGTAGCAATGATGCATTGCTAGATACCACTCATTGCTTGTAATGATAGAAACGTTCTAGTATTACTACCAACATTACAAGAGTTTACAGGGTTACACTCTATAGTTGAAGCAAACAGAATCCAAATACATTTGGTATTGTATTTAGCTATCACATGAATTAAATTAATTGTTGAATTAATTTAATTAGATAGTTAAATATTAAACATTTTATGTGTACAAAATTGTTGTACACAAATAGAGAACATAGGTAAAATTAATATATGAATTTTATTTATACAAAATATTAATTATATATTTTACTGAAATTATTAATATAAATAGTTATAATAATAATTTCGGTCAAAATATAAAACGATATGGAAAGTGATATTCTTTTGGAAAGAATATAATCTTTTTCCTGACTTTCTATTTGTTTCCCTAATAATAAGGGAATAATCTCGTTTTTATTTTTAAGATATGATATCAAAGAAATAAAAAGGAAACAAATCCCTTAATGTGTTAGGGTTACCAAGAAAACACAAAAAAAGGGGTATAGCAGCCATTCTTGAAAATTCTCTTTGAAATGTTCAAGAGAATTGTGTTGTTCATTCTTTGACTAGGTGGATTATGTAGAGGCCGGGAAATTTTTGTTGTGGTTTGGAATCAACATCAAATCAGCAACATTTTTCATTGTTTTTCCGTTAAGAAGGTATATATTCAACCTTATTTCAACCCATTTCGTTCCTCGTATATGGATTCGTGATTGAAGATCTCTGGAATAATTTTTCCGCTGTGCCACGAGGAATACCGACGATCCCAACAATATATGATTAAGTGTTGAGAAATAATAAATGGTAAGCAACTCGCCAAACAACTTGGTGACATAATGGCTAACTACCAAGATTGTTGGACCATGTTCTTTTAATATCTCGACAAGAATAAATTAAAATAATAAAATAAAAATGAAAATACAAAGTGTCTTTAATGTATAGATCTCTTATAATGGTGGTTTACCAATAAATTTTACACAACTGTCGGTAATGTTTTGATGCTGATATGTTAAGGCATAATGTTTTCATATAAAACCCGATTAGCTGCCTTAGTGAATCATTTTAATGTTGCTATTTACCACGTGGAGGAAATGAAATTTGCTTATATGTAAATTACACACTTTCCATATACAGTACGCGAGATTGTATGTTTGATACATGCATGTATAAGTTGTGTTCACATATCACATGACAGCTAGCCATATACGTATGGTACAACATGCAAGCCACATACATATATATGTATTCATACCGCTTGCCGAAAATGTATGGCTTGTACAAAATATTTTGCCCTTTCATAAGGATGCAATTATCCATACGTGGCTAGCACAAAAGCAACATATAGCACAAGTTGTATGGTTCCTGTGTGTGGTCGGCTCGCGAACATGGCCTTCATATTTTTGTTTTGTAAGTGTGGGAAACGGTTGTGATTTTAAATCAGCAAACTATAATATTCTAAAAATCTTGTAACCAGGGTAAACAGTTGTGATTGTAAATCAACGAATTGCAAGATTCTGAAAATCTTGTATGCGAAGTAAACGATTGTTTTTGTAAATCAGTGAACCGCAAGATTCTAAAAATATTGTAAGCAAAGTAAACGTTTATGATCATAAATCAGTGAAACTTAAGTTTTCAGTTAGGGTGCTTACACATAATATTTCCTTAGATGGCGAGCATTCCAAGTGTGAGGCAATTTGTGTCCATCCATCTTTGCAATCTTGTTAGCTTCAAACCCTATTTTCTTCACTATCTTGTATGGCTCTTCCAAGTTAAGGCTCAGCTTTCCACTTTGGGACACTGGTAGGATAGCTTCAATATTTTGCAGGACAAGATTGCCTACCTGGAACTGTTTTCTCTTTACCTTGGAGTTATAGTATGGTGCGACCTATTGGGCTTAGATACCTTTTTAACCTTGACGATCTCCATGGTTTCTTCAATAAGATCTAAATTTAGCATGATGGAAAAGTTGTTGTTGCGCATATATGGTGTTTTTTGAGGACATTTCCTCCTTTAAAATGCGTACCTACTCTTATAGGCTTATGAGCTACTATTAGGGAGTCTCCTGGTTAGATGGGTTGGAAATCTCTCGGTCTAACGAAAAATTGAGGTTGAAAGCACGGTGGAATTACTGTTGGTCTAAGTTGCCCAAATTTTTGGGTCGATTCACAAACAAATTCGCGAAGGGGTCGAGTTCATCAGGACGATTACTAGCTTCTCCTCTCACATTCCAGTTTGGAAAAGGTGTGTTGGGGGATCTCCCATTTGGGTGAGCCATATCGGTCTAGGTTTAATCTGAAAGCAAGAAGTCTTTCCATCATCACCGTACCAAATTGTTAAGGTTCTCTTTTTTGTCTCTCCCTTCTTAGGAGCATCCTTCTCATTTTTATAAGACACGGTTCCTTGATATGACATATTAGGGGACCGTAGGTGCCATGTGCAAGACACATTCCGCCCTTAGGCTAGACATGTACCCTGAAACGTGTCTCCTCTCACGAGGTGGTGAGATGATCACACCTCGCATGGTGTTAGTGATAGGTGGTTTCTGACCTCGCGAGGTGGCGAGGCGCATTCTACAAAGTGGTGAAACGAATGATTGCGAGGCGGACTCATGAGGAGGTGCGAAATGGGTCGGGCGAAGTGATCCCGCGAAGTGGTGAGACATTTTGGGAGGCCCTGGCTACTAATTAAATGGATTGGGCCTTTCGTTTCATGCGACTGCGATTGAGTCAGATTTCGAGTTTCTGAAATACCCTGTAACAATTTTAAAATGAATAAATATAAACTTAATTACTTGAATTACCAAATTGAGATAATTGGACAAGAATTACATATAACTTGAATATGAAACTATACTAATCCATAAAACTTCAGCAATAAACTTAAATAATTCAATCTCAAAAAATTGAAATGTTAAAACTTAGCACAAAATTATTCCAAATCAAGAAATATTCAAAATTTTAAAATATGAATTTTCCAAACCTGAAACTTGTGCGAAGGCTTTGTTAAATTTTCGTATGGGGGATAAGATGGAGTTACATATGAGTTTTTGTGAGAGTTTTCGTGATAACCATGTAGAGGATTTTGTACCCCTTAAGAGAAGTTTATGAGAGTTAGGGTTTTGTTTTCGAGATTTGAGTTTGTACGTTTAGTATATTTAAATTTATTTTCTCCATATTGTACTCTCATTTGTTTACTCATTTAGTGAAAAACCGAAGTATACTTTGCCTGTAATTTTTATCCTCTTCGAAGGAATTTTTCACTCAAAATTTATGTTCTCAATCTTCTGTATTTTTCTCTTTGGTTGTTTTTATTGATCTATCCCAACTGCTTGCATGTTGTTGTCCGGTTCAGAAAGAAATTAATAAGATTATTGTAAGTTAAAAAGTTAGGCTCTGACCAATGCTAGTCTCGGTGAAGTTATAGGCATGACTTTGATAAATACGCCTTTCCCCCACATAATCTTGGTTACCTGCGTCACAAACAATTTAGCTTCATCCAAATTAACGCCATTAGCCTCTTTGACAAATTCAAACCTAAAATCATCACTCTTTAAGTTGGGAGTTGGAACCCTTTGCAAGGCCTATAAATAACCCTTAATTTGCATGAAGAGCACACCACCAACGCAGTGTCACTAGTCTTCTTCAGCTCTCTTTGATTCCCATTCTTTTGCAACAAAAAAGTGAGAAAAAATGCAGACTCCAGTGAGGTTTTCGAGCTGCAGAGGTGTGGCTTTCGAGATCAAACCTCATGCAGACCCATTTGCGGTTGCTAATCTAACTCAAAATGATCCTCATGGCAGCAGCAAAAAATCTTGGTTTCCTTGGTACCTAGGGAGCTCATCTAAGGTGTTTCCTAATTCTTCTTCCATGCAAAGGTCTGTGAGCCGAGCGAGCAGTCACTTCTGTGACCTTGATCTCGATGAAGATGACGAAGATGAAAATGAAGATGATATCATATTTGAAAGTTTAGAAGAGGGACAGGACGAGGAGAAAGATGATAAGCCAGTTTTACCATCCGCAAGCAAACGTGAGCAAATCCCAAAGCCAGCTCGCAAGCAAGAATCAAGATTATCAGTTATTTTGCTTGACCAAGGGTTGTTCACTGTATACAAAAGACTCTTTGTGGTCTGCTTCACCCTCAACATCATTGGCTTGGTGCTTGCTGCCGCTGGACACTTTCCATACGCGAGAAATAGAGCTGCCCTTTTCTCCATTGCCAACATTCTTTCTTTGACACTCTGCAGAAGCGAGGCTTTCCTGCGAGTAGTCTTTTGGCTTGCTGTCAAAGTGCTGGGAAAGTCTTGGGTACCTCTTCCAATCAAGACTGCTACCACTTCCCTTCTCCAAAGCCTTGGTGGGATACACAGTAGCTGCGGCATTTCTTCTGTTGCATGGCTTATATATGCCTTAATTCTTACACTCAAAGATAGAGAGAACACTTCCCCTGAGATCATCGGCGTCTCCTCTACTATTCTTTCCCTCCTCTGCCTCACATGTTTGGCTCCATTCCCCCTAGTCCGCCATCTCCATCACAACGTCTTCGAAAGAATTCATAGATTCGCTGGATGGACTGCTCTTGCTCTTCTTTGGGCCTTTATCGTCCTTACAATCTCCTATGATCCAGTAACGAAATCCTACTCAAAAGAACTTGGTTCAAGATTGGTCCAACGACAAGAGTTCTGGTTCACAATAGCCATCACCATCCTAATTATCACCCCATGGTTGACAGTCAGACGTGTGCCTGTCAACATCTCAGCTCCTTCAGGCCATGCATCCATTATCAAGTTCGAAGGCGGAATAAAATCCGGCATATTAGGCAGAATCAGTCCTTCCCCGTTATTGGAATGGCATGCTTTCGGCATCATTTCCGATGGAAAAACTGAGCACATGATGCTTGCTGGTGCAGTTGGGGATTTCACCAAATCCTTGGTCTCGAACCCACCAACCCATTTGTGGGTTCGAACAGTGCACTTCGCCGGCTTGCCTTACCTAGTCAACATGTATAACAGGGTTTTGGTTGTGGCAACAGGTTCGGGGATCTGCGTGTTTTTGTCGTTCCTGTTGCAGCCATGCTCGGCTGACGTATGCGTGCTTTGGGTGGCCAAAGGCATTGCACAAAACTTCGGCAAAGAAATAAAAGAAATGATGAACGGCCACCCTAAAGAGAAGGTGATTGTCCACGACACTGCCGTTTTAGGCCGTCCGAACGTGTCGCAGATGAGTGTGGACACTGCTAAGAGATGGCGAGCTGAAGTGGTCATTGTAACAAGCAATCCAGAAGGAAGCAGAGATGTTGTCAACGCTTGCAAGGCTGCCGGTATTCCAGCGTTCGGTCCCATTTGGGACTCATAAATTCCACGTACAACCCATCGCTATGCAGAGTCATTTATGTTTATCTCTTTGGTTTCTGTACCTTTTCCTTTGATTAATTCCAACCATATTAATTAGGATAGTTTATTCTAAACGTATGATAAATTAATACCCTTGTCATTGTTAATGTATTTCAAGATTAATGTTTGCAATATATGCTTGAAGAGCAATAAGTTATAAGTTCCTTAAACTATTATTTTGGGTGCAGCAGTTAAGTTCCCTAAATCACCCTTCAGTTTATCACCAAAGCAACCAATTTTATACTGGGACCAAATAATAATTTTATACCAGTCTGATCGTAAAAAGAAACTAAAATCAATGATATGAAATTAGTCAGACCAAAATACAAGCATGACATAAATTACAATAAGTTTACTGTTAAATAAAGGATACCGAATCCTCCAATGGTGGTTGGTGTGATGGAAATTGAAGTATGATAGATATATAAAAAAAATGTCATTATGACGAGATAATAAAGGTGATTTACTTATTCTAACACTGAAAATATGGTCGGTTTGGCTTCTTAGGTTTCATATACTTGTATTATTATAGGTTTATTTGTAGTCACAATAAGCAACTACAGTGAAATTGAGTATCATAGCAAATTTAAGTATTTATATTAGATTATGGTGGGTGAAGAAAACGTAAAATTATATTTATAAAAATTTGATTCAAATAGTAAAATTAATGATTTGGAAATTATTTAGCATTTCATTAATTTAATTTAATTAATTATACAATTTTATTTTTATTTTATTTAATAATTTAGCGTTTAATAAATAAAATAATTAACCGTTTACCTTAATTAAATAAAAATGTTTAATTAATTAAATTAATTAAACATTTTTATTTAATTAAGGTAAACGGTTAATTATTTTATTTATTTTATAATATATTTTTATTTTATGTAATATAAAATAATTAAAATATTTGATAATCATATAATACTTATTTACAAATCTTAATAGCTTAAATTATAATTAAGCGTAATTAAAGATGAATACAAACATATACTTCAATATTTATCGAATTTTATCTATTTAGTTTTTATCTTTAATATAACAAAAATAGTGTAAATTATCATCGAAGTATAGTTGAAGATGAATATAAGGTCTACATTAGAATTTATCAAACTTTATACTTTCAAATTATATATATATATATGTAATATTTATAATTTATTTATAATATTTTATATATACATATATAAGAATGAGTTTGAAAAAATTGAATTCCCAAGAATATTTTTTATTGTTCGTTATATTATTAAGTTAACATTAAAAAGTAAATTTTTATTTTAGATTTTAAGATTATTTTTTTAATACACTACACCAAAACAGGCTTTTAGCGGCATCTTTTGTGGCGTTTGGATGTCAAACGCCGCTAAAAATCGCGCATTAGCGGCGCAAAAACTAAAACGCGGTTAAATATCAGGCATTAGCGGCGCTTATTTTGAAACGCAGTAAAAGAACATCATTAGCGGCGTTTACCATAACGCGCCGCAAAATCTCAAGACCAAAACGCATCGTTTTGGTCTGGATGTATACTAGAATTAGTGGCGATTAATATAAAACGCCGCTAAAGAAAGTATTTGCGGCGCTTACGAAGAAGCGCCGCAAGGTGTGTTAACCAAAACGCAGAGTTTGGTCTAGAGGTATAGACTTTGTGGCGCTTATAAGAAAACGCCGCAAAATATCCTAACCAAAGCACACCGTTTTGGTCTTGGTGTAAGTTACAGTTAGTGGCGCTTAAGGAAAAACGCCGCTAAAGGATAATATTAGCGGCGTTTGACAAGCGCCACAAAATATCTTAACCAAAACGCAGAGTTTGGTCTTGAGGTATACTAGAATTAGTGGCGCAAAGCGAACACGCCACTAAGGCATACTATTAGCGGCACTTTGGGCTAAGCGCCGTAAAATTTCTTAACGAAAACGTAGCGTTTCTGTCTTGATGTATACTATAATTAGTGGCGCATACTGGAAAACGCCGCTAACTCCAGTATTAGTGGTGCTTTTAATAAAACGCCGCAAAATATACTCACCAAAACGCAGAGTTTTGTCTTGAGGTATGTTAGTATTAGTGGCGCTTATGGGAGCATACCGCTAAAGAATACTATTAGCGGAGCGTTCTTAGAAGCGCCGCAAAATATATTAACCAAAACGCAGCGTTTAGGTCTTGATGTATAGTGGAATTAGTGGCGTCCAAGAGAAATCGCCTCTAAAGCATAGTATTAGCGGCGCTTTTTGAGAAGCGCCGGAAAATATCTTAACCAAAACGCAGAGTTTTGGTCTTAACCATGCATTATATAATGTAGGTTATTATATAATTAGTTTATCGTATTTGGTCTATGGTTTATGGTTTAAAGGCTGGGGTTTAAGGTTTAGAGGTTATGTGTTAAGGGTTTATGATTTTAGGGTTTATGGCTTATAGTTTAGATTAACTAGTGTTTTCTAATTTATATATTAATTAATTTCTTATATAATTGTAAAAGAGATAATATTAATTTGGTTCTTTAAAATTGTGTGAAGATTTGGTTCTTCAAAATCGATATAAGCTATATCCAAAAGGATCTCCCCATCTTATCGCATATCTCGGTTCAGTATTTTTAGTGCTCGGTTCAGTATAACATATATATGATTATTAATTTAAGATTTTAGGTAGGTCATATTTAGGGCCGGGTTACTATTTTAAGGTTATTGTAATTGATCAGGAGTGTATATATATGATGTAAAAGCTGATCAGATTTAATGTTTAGGGGTCAGGAGCTGGGTTAAACGTTAGGGGTTAGGAGTTAGGGATTTATGGTTTAGCCAGGGATTTAGCCGGGTCAAGTTAGGGTATTAGGTTTAGATCTTACATATGTAAATGGAATAACAAAGCTTGGTGGACAGTTTTATGAATTTAGGGTTAGGGTTATGGGGTTAGGGGTTAGAAGTTAACAGTTAGGGACTTAGGGTTTAGATCTTATTTAGTTTTATTAATTTATAATTTAAATATGTTATTATATTTTTAACATAAATAAAAATTATTAACCAACCAAATCTGAAATAATTAATAAAACACCACATTAAAGCACGATAAAACAATAATTCTTAAAGAAATAGAAAAAAAATCAATAAATAGAATAAAAAATAGATTAATTAATTCTATTTAAACTTACATATGTTAATGGAATAACAATGCTTGGTGGACACTTGTATGGATTTAGGGTTTGGGATTTAAGGTTTAGGGCTTTTGAGGTCAGATCAGGGTTTTGGGTTTAAAGTAATTTATTTTTTTAAAATATATTTTAAAATTTTAATCTAAACTAATTGATGTATTTAATTAATATTAATTAAAATAGAATTACTAAATAAGTTAAAAAAAAGTATTGATATATATATGGATGGATATATATATAGGTATAATTAATTATTTTGGAAATATATATATATATATATATAGGACCAAATTATAATAAATGAAATAAAAATACAAACAAAAAAGACAAGAAAACCTAAACTTTATAATTTTATATAATTCTTATAAATATTACTTAAAAAGTTTAGAATTAATTATTCAAAACATTACCGTTTAGTTTAAGTAAAATAATTATTTTGTGGCGTTTTAAAAAAAAAGGCCAGAACTCTGCATTGAAGATGAATAAAACGGCGCAGTTTTCGTTTGGTTTAAGCACTAGCGACGTTTGTACAAGAAATGCCGCAAAAGTGACTTAAAATTTTGGTTGAACGACGCCGTTTCTGTCCATAATTTTTAACTTAGCATTTTCTCTATATTAACTAAACGGCGCCGTTTATGTTAATTTTTCGTGGTTTTTGTTTATGAAACGCCAGAAAAGTGACGATATATTAGCTAAACGTCGACGTCTAACTTAAGGAAATTAATTTTTGGTGGCGCTTTAAAGGAAAGCGCCAGAAATGTGCATTAAATCTGAGCAGAACTGCGCCGTTTCGGATTAGAACCTTCATCCTTTGTGGCGCTTGTCAAGAAACGCCGTAAATACACAAGCTATAGCGGTTTTTTTTCAATAAACGCTGTGAAAGTGTCTTAAAATTTTTGCTAAACGGCGTCGTCTCTGTACACGCTTTTATACTTAGCATTTTCTCTATATTAATTCAACGGCGCCGTTTCTGTTAAATTTTTTTGGCGTTTTTACACCAACGCCGCAAAACTGACATAGAATTGCCTAAACAGCTTCGTTTAGCTTAAGCAAATTAATTTTTAGTGGTGTTTATTCAGAAAACGCCAGAAATGTGCATTACAGCTTAATAAAACGGCGCCGTTTGTGTTTTAACTTTAAATTTTAGTGGCGTTTTTCAAAAAATGCCGCAAATATTTCTTAAAATTTCAGCGAAACAACGTCGTTTCTGTACCGTGTTTTCACTTATAATTTTCTCTATATCTCAGCAGGCAGAAAGACAACCAGAAACAGAATAGAGGACTGTTACGAAAGGGGTAAAAATGAAAGAGAAAAAATGAAGGAAAGAAGGGAGAGCAGAACTCAGAAATCATCAGAAACGAAGCATAACGTACAAGTCAATCTTGAGAGGATACTATCAAAGCTGCAGAATTTGTGGTTAAAAGGTAAGCTTTTTTTCTTTGGAAACAGTGTATCTTAATTTAGGGTTTTGGTTCAATGTAATTTGGAAATTTGGGGTTTAGGGTCCAAGTTCAATCACCAAGCTTGTACCAGTTTGTTTGGGAATTTGGGAATTTGGGAATTTTTGTATGTCTAGGGTTTGGGAAGAAGTTCCGAGCTTGTGTGTTTGTTCGTGTTCCAAATTTGGGAGTTTGTTCTTCTAAGTTTTGAAGGGCCCCCAAAAATATGGTTAGTGTTCTTATGTTCGTGTTTTGTTCCCCAGGAGTAACACTGTATTTGCCAAACTGTTAAAGAAAGGAGAACTGAAAATTGTGGATTAATCATTTGTTACTGCTCGTATTTAGGTAAGTTTGCTGAGTTGGTCCTTTTTCAACATTTGAATGGCTTGGAATTTTTGGTGCATTTGTTACTGCTCGTATTTATAGTACAGCTCTTCATTCTTTTTATTTTTCAAATTTAACAGAATGTTTTACTTCATTTTTTGGTCCCTTATATAAGTTATTCAATTACTTTGTGGTGTCCAGTCAGAGCCTCAATAAATTACTAATTTTCATGAAAATTCCTTCTGGTTCAGTGATGAGAACATATATATTTTTATACAAATTTAATTTCTTAAAACATTTTACGACCATCAATTACAAAGATGGAAATGAAGTTTTGATTGATACTAATATTTCCAACTTGAAAACCTACCACGTTGAGCAAAAACCCATCACTCCCAGCTTCCAAGAAACCCAGGCGTTATGTTTTTGAATTATTCATTGTTGACGAACTAAAATAATGGAAACATCAAATAAGATCTTTATCAAAGACTATGTGCTTACTTTTGAGGTCAAAATCGGACGGACTCAATGAATTCATAATTCATTTTACACGTAGCTGTTGCAAATTGAATCAAAAATATTATTGTTTAGTGTTTACTTTATCTTGACTTTTCCGTTTGATTTTGTTAGTAGGCCAAGGTATGTTTATATCTATATTGTTGACGTAATTAGAAGAATCCATCACTTAATTTTGTCCACATATGTAGAAATTTTGGGGTTTATTTGTTTCTCAAATCAATCAATCATTCAGTGCAAAACCAGGAGAAATAGTTTTCTTATTGTTTGAGTTGTTTCCATCTAATCATTAAAAAAATGGTTCCAATCATGTAGAAAAGGAACCAATATTTCTCAAAACTCTTTGCATTTCAAGTGAAATTAACTTATGTTGTGAAAATAACTTGAATCGTTTTTGTTCTTTATCTTCAGTTCTATCATTATTAGACGTTTTTAATTGGTTGTTTCTTGAGTACCGACCATGTTAACTCTAAAATTTGAACTTAGTGCAAATGTTTGAGAGAGAAGTATTTTTATTTTTATTTTTATTTTTTACGAATGTTTTAGTATATGGGTTAACAATAGTGGCAAAACTATAGGGTTGGCAGGGGTTCCCGCCTCCCTAAAACGGATTTGTTCTCATATGGCTCCTTTAAGATTTTTTAAATTTTAAATTAGTTAAGGTAAAATTACATTTTAGCCCCCTAAAAATATAAAAAATTGATTTATTCTTTTAAAAACTATAAAATATAGTCTATTAAAATGGTGAATTTGTATTTTTTCTATCATAAAATTGCAATTTAATTTCATCCCCTAAAAAATTTTCTAATTTACACCGATTAACAAGAAAGTAATTCAATTGGTAATATTTAGCCGCTTCCATCACTTAATTTTAGCAAAGAGAAAAGAATTTTTGCTTATTTTGAAGATGCTTTATTTTTTACAAGAGTTATTACTCATCTTTCTAATTTCAAATTTAACTTTGCACTAACTATAGTAATACATACATAATAAATATTTTTTCCTCATGTTACTATACTAGTAACCAAATAAGGCATAAATGTATGATTTCCTGTTTTGTTGCATTGTTGATCTCCAGATATATGTATAGTTTATTTGGCAAATTTTTTCTTTTAACGACGTTTATTTTGAACGAAAAATATATCTCGGTAAAAAAATGGAAAATTTTAGATGAAGAAGGTAACAGTTAGTTTTTGTTACAATACGTTTGTTGAATTAGTTGTTATAATAAAGAATAGAGCAAGATAGTAGTACAAAATAAACAAGAAAAGAGGATCAAAACACGATATTTGTTAGCACAATTCGGATCTAATAATCTTACTTGAAGCTTAGTTCAAAGAATGAATTCATCAATAATTTAACTTAGTACAACTATTAATTTAAACCGACTTTACCCTCACACCAATAGATAATTGTAAGTTCAAAATTGTCCCTACTTCTTACTAGTAACCAAATAACTTACATAACTTACATAACTTACAAAAATTAAATAACTTACATAACTTACATAAATTAAATAACTTACATAACTTACATAACTTACATAAATTAAATAACTTACATTAATTACATAACTTACATAAATTAAATAACTTACATTAATTACATAACTTACATTGTACACAACTCACATAATTAATATTATACACAACTTACATAATACATTACTTACATAACTTACAGTGCTTACATAATACATAATACATTACTTACATAACTTACAGTACTTACATAATACATAACTTACAGTACTTACAGTACTTACATAATACATAATACATAACTTACATAATACAAATTTCTGTAATCCATTTATGGTTATAACTGCCGTTTTAACTTACCCGTGCAAATTATTGTCAACGTCAGACTTCAAGAATTAAGAAATGGACCGGTCTTGGATGAATTTGTCAAGGGTTAGCAACGGTTATCGAAATGGAGTACAGTATTTTCTAAATTTTGCATTTCAACATGCAAGCCAAGAGAACATGATTCTTTGCCCGTGTAAGAAGTGTGTCAACATAAACTGGCATTATCGTGAGGTTGTATACGAGCATCTAATTGTGGATGGGTTTGTTCGGGGTTATAAACAATGGTTCTTTCATGGAGAATGCCCGCCTAGTACTTCCTCTTCAACGATGGATGTATCTTACTCTGGTACTACTTACCATCAGTCTGATAGAGGGGATGACATGGAAGGTATGTTGCGGGATGCATTTAATATGCACAATCATGGTGTCCAGTCATTCCTAGCGTACTTTGTGGCTTCTGATGATTGTAATATTAGGAGAAATGCTTTTACCGAACCGAGAAGTAGTGTACCTCATGAAGAGCCGAATGAAGAAGCAGTGAAGTTCTACGTGCTACTTAATGACATGAATGAAGAACTGTATGAGGGATCAAAATTTTCAAAAATGTCTTTCTGTGTTCGTCTTTTTCAATTAAAATGTTTGGGAGGGTGGACCGGAAACTCTTTAACAATGCTGTTAGAGTTCTTGAGAGAAATGTTTACGTTTGCAAAAATCCCTCAGTCATGCAAAGATATGAAGAAAATGATAAAAGATTTAGGCCTTGGGTACAACAAAATCCATAGTTGCCCAAATGACTGCATGTTGTATTGGGGCGATCGGAGAAACCAACAGTGTTGTCATGTATGCGGCCACTCCCGTTGGATAAGTAAAAACGCAGAAGATGGGAACGACGATGAAAGTGATGCACAGTCAAGAAAGAAGCCAGTCAAGATTTTACGGTATTTTTTACTGATACCGAGGCTTCAAAGACTTTTCATGTCGTCGAAGACAGCGGAGTCTATGACGTGGCACCATGATGGACGAACCGATGATGGATTATTAAGGCATCTGGTAGATTCTTTAGCTTGGAAATCATTTGACAATAAATTTCCAAGCGATCCTGGAGTGTGAGGCTTGGGCTAGCATCTGATGGATTTAATCCTTTCAAGATCATGAGTACTGCGTACAGTACTTGGCCAGTAGTGCTTGTTCCTTACAATCTACCTCCGTGGATTTGCATGAAGCAATCTTCCCTTATCTTATCTATGATTATCCCTGGGGAGAAAGGGCCCGGGAATGATATCGACATTTATTTACAACCACTTATTGAAGAGTTAAAACAATTATGGGTTGGTGTCGAGACATACGATGTGCTGAGAAAAGAGAACTTTAATTTACGTGCAGCTTTGATGTGGACCATTAATGACTTTCCCGCTTATGCCAATTTATCCGGTTGGAGTACCAAGGGTCGTTATGCGTGTCCTTGTTGTGCTGCACAAACATGTTCGCAATGGTTGTACAATGGGAAGAAGTTCTCTTACATGGGGCATCGTCGGTGGTTACCGGAAAATCATAGATTTAGATTTCAGAGTTCTGTATTTGACGGTACTAAAGAGTTCAGAGAAGCTCCTTCGCAGACCAGTGGCTCTGAAATCTTGTTCATGTTGGAAGATATGAATTTCATTTATGGGAAGATGAACCAAACAGAAGATCAAATGATGAAGCTGATGATGACTCCGACGAAGAGGACGATCCTAATGAGGCGGAGTTATGGAAAAAAAGAAGTATTTTTTTCAGTTGCCTTATTGGGAGCATCACCTTTTACGACACAATCTTGGTGTTATGCACATTGAGAAAAATGTCTGCGAGAACATTGTGGGTACAATTTTGAATGTCGACGGAAAATCAAAAGACAATCTGTAGAGTCGACTTGATTTAGTCCAAATGGAAATTCGGCCTGATCTTCATCCCAATCCACTTCCGAATAGGAAATATCGGTTGCCGCCTTCTATTTTCTCAATGTCCAAGACGGAGAAAGAACTGTTTTGCATGGTGCTGAAGGATATAAAGGTTCTAGATGCATATGCATCAAATAAATCTCGATGTGTTAGTGTTAAAGATCGAAGATTATATTCGCTGAAATCACATCTTAATGCAAGATTTACTGCCAGTTGCTCTACGATGTTGTATGTCCAAGAAGGTGACGTCTTGTATAATTGAACTATCCAATATAATGAAAGCCATTTGTGGCAAAGTTTTGGATGTTCAAGAACTTCGAAAATGCGAGGATCGAGCCGTTTTGACTTTATGCAACATGGAAAAATCTTCCCACCTTCCTTCTTCACCATTATGGTTCACTTGATAATCCATCTCCCACGAAGCAATTCTTGGCGGACCGTTTTCTATCGATGGATGTATCCCATAGAAAGGTGTTAATTAAAATTTTTAAAATTTTCCTTCATTCACCTCTATGCCTTTAGTTACAACTTTTGATAATGTTGTATATTGTGTTTAGGTTCCTATCCAAATTAAAGTCTTCTTGCCGCAACAAGCGATATCCGAAGGATCGATTCTTTGAAGGCTACTTAGCGAGGAATGTATGACCTTCGCTCAAGATATTTGGAAGATGTTGAAACAAGGTTGAACAGACCAAATAGGAATGCTGGACTCGCGGACCATAACTTAGCCGATACTTATTTGTTCCAAAGTTTTGGAGAACCAATCGGCAAAGTGGAAATTGCAGAATTAGATCATTTATCGTGGGTACAAGCACATTGATATGTTCATTTCACCACGAATCATTGGAACCTTTACTAAGTAAGTTCTACAAATTTGATAAATATTTATCAAACTAATAATTGTTTATCTTCTAACAAAGTGAACTTTTTTAACACGGTGAGTATAAACAAATATTGAGATCTCGTTCAAGGCCCGAAGAACACAACATCTAGATATCAATAAGTTGTTTACTGAATCTTTTTATGAATGGTTAAGCCAAATGATATGCGTTGGAGCTTTACACAAATAATAATGTTTTTCATAACATTTTAATTACTCGATTTACTTTCCATTCAATAGGTTTGGAGTGGGAAGAACGTAGACGACGAAGTTAAATGGCTCTCCCAAGGTCCAAATCGAGTGGTTAAAAGATATAGTGCATTCCTCATCAACGGATTCAGATTTCATACAAAATATCGCGAGAGGTTGAGGAGAACGCAAAATTGTGGAATAGTTGTCAATTCTACAATTACAAGTTATGCTAGTGCTAGGGACAATAATCCTGTCGAGGGAAATGTAGAATATTTCGGACATCTTACTGACATAATTAAGTTGGATTACTACGGCAAATGGAAAGTTGTCTTATTTCGTGGTGATTGGGCCGATGTTAATACAGCTCGTGGAATTAAGCAAGATCAATTTGGTTTTACAATGGTGAACTTTGACCGATTGATTCACACAGGACAACAACCGATAGATGAGCTGTATGTATTCTCATCTCAAGTCAAACAAGTTTTTTACTCAAAAGATCCAACTGATGAGGGTTGGTACGTTGTACTCCATAACATCCCTAGAGACTTGTTTGACATGGGTAGTGGAAGTAGAGATAACATCGACGACAGATCAGAAACTTTGCCCTTTCTAGAACAAAACTTAAACGATAATATCCCTAGTACTAGTGCATAATTTCAATGGGTTCGTCAGGATACGGATGAAGATATTTACGAATAATGATGTAGTAAGATTTTACGATTGTTTAATTATATGTAATATCATAATTTAAATCTTGGTCTTATTATATATTAGTACAATTTTATATGTGCTGTTATTGTTGTAATTAGTTATTAAGTTTACTTACATTTTATGTGTATTGCAGATAAAATGCCTAGAAGAAAAATTCTAAGGGAAAGCATTGTTCAAAATGATCTAAACTCGACAGAAATAAATAGTACTGAACAACAGACAACAATTGGATCTTCGAATGTTCCGATTACACCTGAGGATCCTACGGAAGTTCAATGTAATTTTACATTTAATTTACATGCGTGTTGACTTATAATTGATTTATTTTTCAAATTATTATATTATAATATACCATTTGTAGCTGAAAATGGTGGGACGCGCAGAGGTTGAGGACGTACGCTACTTAAAGAGTTATACGAGTTAGATCCAGTCGAGCGTGTCAAGGTATGCAGAAACAGTTTTGGTCAGCCTGTTTGATCAGAAGCTCGACTTTTAGCAGGATACATGGGCATTTTAGCACGAAATGCGAATATGTTGCCTATCAACTACGAGTCATGGCGTCAAATGCCCGATAGCAACAAAAATCAAGCCCTCGATAATATTAAGGTAACAAAATGTTAATGTCATCTGTAATGCTTGGGAAATAGTTTCATTTATATTTACTTTATTAACTTGTGTTTTTTGTAGGCGAGGTTTGCTTTAGAGGTCTTGGATACTTATGTAAAGAAGGCATTGGGAAAAAGATGGAGAGACAATAAAAGTAATTTGAAGAAAAATTATTATAAGACAAAAACAACCCTCGATGAGAAATTGCAAAATGTCCCGCCGGGTATGTTGAGGTACCAATGGGAAGATGCGGTTAGATTTTGGCATTCGAAGAAAGGCGAGGTACGACGTACTTCCAAACTATTGTAATTATTTTGGTTTATAGTATTTACTATTTACGTACTAATAATTTTATAACGTAGGATCATGAACGAGTTGGAAAAGGCGTATGCATGAAGAAGAAAAATTCACTCACACGGTATTGGTCGAGAAGTTTTGCATGTGTAGTGAGGCGGAGGTATTTTAATTTTTTAATATTCTCAAATATGTATAACTTTCTATTAAATAATATTTTACTACTATATTGTAGGAGCGTCGTCGGTCAAAAGTTGGACGCCTTCAACTTTTGAAATTAGACAAAAGAAGAAAGATGGATCTGCTATGACTCCTGAAGCTGGTGAAATTATGGTACGTTTACTTAATACAATTTGACTTGTTTTAGTTATTTATAGTGTTTATTTTCTAATGGTTTAATTTATTGCTTGTAATGCGACTAATGTTAAATTGCATTTGTTTTTTTTAAATATATATTGCGTTCCTAACTATGTGATTTATTTATTAGGAAAAACTAAAGGATAAAAGATTTGCGAACGCAAGCGATTGCTTCTAGTGATAGTTCTGTTCATCTTGAAGACATTGATAACCGGATTATTACTAAAGTTTTGGGTCCTGAAAGGTATGGTCGGGTTCGATTTCAAGGATCTTTTATCAGCCCAACCCAATATTTTGGATCCAGCTCGCACCAATACATGGCTTCGGGGAGTCAATCTCAAGTTGAAGTTCAGAGGTTAAAAGACCAGATGGCTCAGATGCAAGCGACCACATTTGAGGTTCAAAGGAAATATGAAGAACTTCAGCAACAACTTAAAACAGAGGCGGCAGCGAGGGAAGCAGAGGTTGCAGCGAGAGAAGCAGAGGCCGCAGCGAGAGAAGCAGAGGTTCAAAAGAAATATGAACAAATACAGCTACGACTTCAAGCAGATGCAGCATCGAGAGAGGCAGAGCAGAGCAAAATGTACGATGAACTTCAACAGCAGCTTCAGATTATGATGAAGATGTTTCAGCAGTTGCAACTTCCGCCGTCATAGTGTATATTGCATAAATATTTTTATCATTTTAACTTTTAACGTTTCTGTAAAGAAAAGTATGAATTCACTTTTATTTATTGATATTAATATTATTTTAGTCATTTAATTTGAAATATTATATAAATTTATTGTTTTTGGTTAGTTTAGATCTGGTTGCTTTTGATTTGTTGTTGTAGGAGGGCTGAAAAAAATAGAAAAATTTATTTTAAAAAAATCCCAAAATTAGTGGCGTTTGTGAAATAAGCGCCGCGAAAGAACACTACTTTTAGCGGCGTTTGTAGATGAAGCGCCGCTAAAGAACATTACTTTTAGCGGCGTTTTCTACCAAGCGCCACTATAGAACATTACTTTTAGCGGCGTTTTTTTCCTAAACTCCGCTAAGGATCATGTTCTTTAGCGGCGTTTTTTCCCAAGCGCCGCTAAAGAACATGATCATTAGCGGCGTTTTTTTTCCTAAGCGCCGCTAAAGAAAATGACCTTTAGCGGCGTTTTTTTGTAAGCGCCGTAAAAGCTAGCGACGTTATCCTTAGCGGCATTTTTTGTGGCGCTTCTTCAAGCGCCGCAAATGCCTTTAGTGGCGTTAAAAAGCGCTGCTAAAGGCCTAAAAAAACGCCGCTAAAAACCTGTTCTGGTATAGTGATAATTATTATTTTATTTTTCTTTAAACTCAATTTGGTAAACATATTTTGTTAGGAATTAATTAGAATTAAATTTATCTTTATTTCGTTGGATAAATAGTATATTTTAAATTTAAGAATTTGAATAGAATTATAACTTTTTTTTTGCTAAATTCTCACACGATATAAGCTTGAAAAACTGACGCATGAAAAGAGGTTAGTCTTTCTTCTTCTTTTAATAGAAAAATGGCATATTTAATTAAGTTTTATATAAACAATGAATAGTTGCACATAGACCTATCATGGGTCGAGCTACCTAGCCCGGCCCAAAGGTTCGCCTGAAATGTAAGAAGGTTTGGGCAAAAATATAGGCCTGAAAAATGGGCTTGGACAAAAAATAAGACCCATTTAAAAAACGGTCTGGGCTTCGTGTAAGGCATTTTTGGCCCGAGCTCGGGCCGCCCGAATTCACTAAATGACAAAAAAAATGTTTTCATTAATGTTATTTTCTTATTATTTTCTCTCTATTTTACTACCATTTTACTATTATGTTGCTACTATTTTGTTGTTATTGTTTGGATATTGTATAAAACTTATTTTATTATTAATTTTGTTATTATTTTAAAGACATTTGTTAATTTTGTTATTATTTTAGAGGCATTTGCTTGTTAAGTTGCATTTATATTAGTGTCATATTTTTTAAAATTTATTTTCAATTTGTTGGGAAATATTTATTTTGATGTTTTTAGTATTTTTGATGTATTATATATATATTTAAAAATTATATAAAAAATTAATACGGGCGGGCCAGCTTTGGCCCGGGTTTTATCATTTTTATCCAGGCTGGGTTTGAGCAAAATTTAGACCCATTTTTCAGGCCGGGCCCAGGCTTAATAAATGGATCTGAATTTTTAGTTGAGCCCTGCCCAGCCCGGCCCATGAACACCTCTAATTGCTCATTAAGAGTACATACTGACATAAAGTATGTTTTTTATAATACTTTTCCATAAAAAATTATGTTTTTACATATTTGAAACTTTTGAAGAAAGTTGTGTTATTTGAACATTTTTTTAATCATTCAACATATTTATTTAGACGTAATATTTGATAAAAATAATTTATTTATAATAATTATCGAATACACCACATCAACTATCTCTTAACTTTAATTAAAATTATATTTCTGTCACCAAACTTTAAAAACTTTTAAAATGGTCACTAACGTTTTCGGATTGTTACAAAACAATCACCCAGCCATTATGTGCTTTTATTAGAGTAATGTGAGTTTGATTTGGCATGTTAATTTACCACATAGTTTCCATATGGATTGCCACTGAACACCCTTTCTTTCTTTTCTTCATTTTTCTTTGAAATGATTGTATATAAATCAATACAGAGATTGATCGGATGAAAATGTACCATATTTGTAGGCTTTGGCTTTTTCAAAATGAGCATAGTACACGCAGAGTTAATCCCATCAACCGACAGAGTCCTAGTAAGAATGCAAAGGCAAAATTGACCAACATCTTCCCTTACAATGTGCCAAAACTGTTGATAAGACAGTGTTGGAAAACCATCAATCCTAGAAAATTTTGTTGGACTCATTGTCATTAAAGCTTGAACTACTTTCTCCATCGTGAAAGGTGCATCTAACACCACATTAATAGCTTCAGAAATACATTGCTCAACCCCCCAATAAAAGGTAGGATTGATACGATGTCCGTTGACTAGTAAGCAATCCTAATCATGTCATCATGTCATCAACTATTTCATCGTTGGCACGCAAAATTATGAAAAAATATAGTGTTTCTATCCCCTTATTTAAACCAGTTTACTCTTGCTCTTTGTTCCCAATAGAACTCCTCCTTGTATATCTGGAACGATGGAAATGTGCAAGTCTACACAACTAGAAGTAATAAAGTGACAAGTATTGTCAAGTTATCGTACCCATAGGGACTGTGCAAGCGAATATTTATGAAATGTAAAATTTAACAATTTGGTGGAGGAAAAATATGTTGATTTGACGTGGTGAAATAAAAACTAAAAATTAACTAAGTAATAACTAAGAAAATAAAAAGTAAAATTCCAATGCACGATTTCTAAAAATGAGTTTAATCAATATGACATAAATGTGTTAGATCAATTTTATTATTTAACTTAGAATAATTAAAGTTGTGTTCATGTTGTTACAAATAATTTCACAACAACTCAAGAAATTGCTAACTAATGCACATACTCACCTATTAAAACCCATTAATCTCTTGAACATATTTCTATGTCAATACAAACAATTAATCAAATTTTAATAAGCAAGTATAAGATAAGTGAGGTAACAATATATTGCTATATTGAAACAATTTAATCACAATAATCTTACAAGTTATGCAAGGCTAATGTACTGTTTAATACCATTGCTAATTTAACATTCAACTACCTTAGCAGATTAAACATGCATAAATTAAATAGTGTCAATGGAACGGCAAAAATGGGTCAGTGTACACAATCGTTAACAAGTAACAAAGTGATAAGTAAATGTTGAGTTATCGAACCCACAGGGACTGTGAATGAAAAATATTTATGAAATGTAAATCAAATACTTTGGTGATTGAAAATATTTTGATTTTTAGGAAGTGATTTAAAAACTAAAACTTAACTAAGTAATTAACTAAGGAAAAAGTAAAAATTTCAATGCACAGTTTCAATAAAATGGGTTTAAATCAAGATGAAATAAATGTGTTGGATCAATCACATACTTTAACTTAGAATTACTAAAATCATGCTCATGTTGTTACGAATAATTTCATTGCAACTCGATAACTTGCTAACTAGTGCACATACATAATTATTAAATTAACCAATCTCTTTAACATTTTCCAATGTAAATTCAAACGATTAATCAATCTTCATAAGAACATATAAGTTTAAGTGAAGTAACAACATATACGTATATTGAAACAATTTAATCACAATAAACTTGCAAGTTATGCAAGGCTAATGTATTGTTTAATATCGTCGCTAATTTAACCTTCAACTACCTTAGAAGATTAAACATGCATCAATTAAGTATTGCTTCCATTAATTACAATTTCATTACGTTTAAATAATTAATTCAATTGTTACAATGCAAGTATAACATAAACATGATTTTACTTAATGGAACAACTTACCAAGGCCTATAACAACACAAATATGATTTCATAATTTAAGCAAACAAAATGTAATTAATCCAACACCAATTTAATTTAAGTCATTTTAATTAAACCAAGTATAACAACATAATAAATATTCATCATCATGCTCATAACAAAAATAAGAAAATCTAAAGAGAAGGGAACTAGAAAGAAATCCTGGTGTTTCTCCTTAGCTAGACTAATACGCTCCTCTTCTTATTTGCTTGTTCGGTCGATCCAAGGTATGTATGAACACTTGAATGTTGCTAATCAAAGGTGGATGGCGACTCTTTTCCAATAGGGGAAATCGGCAAGGAAATGGATAGGAGAAATGGGAAAATAAAGGAAGAAGAAATGTGTCGAAAATGAAGGTGTGTAGAATGAGTTAACAAATAGGGGCATTTATAGGTGTGAATGGCTGCTAAAAATAGAAAATAATTAGCAACCATACACTCATCCTTTCCCGGCCACAAAAGGAGCAAGTTTTGAATAATTCAAACTTTGTTATATGTAACTTGGGGCAAATATTCAAAGGCACGAAAAGTAGAGGGGTTTGAATGGAGTTTAAAAAGACTTTGAGGGATGTTTAGCAAGCATAAAAATAAAAAAAATCAGCTAATTGGGTCAGCTTGTTGGACGGTTTTGGGCTACCAAGGACTGTCCTTGGCTGGAAAAATATTCAACCTTGCTCTTGGCTCTCTTGATGCATAAATTTCTCCAATGGTCCAAGCCTTTTGAGGTGTCTACCAAGCCAATTTTTACTTTTTGTGCAAAATTGTTGAAAATAAAACAAATTTGTGAAAAGTTATTATAAAATAATTAAAATTCAATATGTTAATAATTCAAGGGAAATTTAATTATTTTATAATTAAAATGTGAATTTCGATAAAATTTACTACGAAACTGCATGAATTAAAGCTCAAAAGGTATTGAAAAAGTCTATATGTTTTCGTGTTTCCACACCCCCAAAAGTAATTCATTGTTCGTGCCGAGTAAAGCAGAAACTGGAAAGAGGAAGTGCTCAAAATCACCAATGAAAAATGTCTTTAGAATACATTTCCTCCACAATTATGAGTTTAGTGTAAATATGCTCAAGAACAATTTTGCAATTATGCAACTCAAGTATATATATTGTTTGAATTATTCTTAATTGTTGTCATGTTAGCAAGAATAGAGTAAATGTTTTCTTAATAAAGACATGTTAATTCTTACCACTTAATTTTTATTCCCTTATTTAAGACTATACTACAATCACTAAGTTTAACTTATGTATTCATATGTTGAACTTATCAATTTCTCTCCACTAATGTAGGCAGTATAGAAATCTAAATCGAAAGGTCTATTAAATAGGTTGTAATGTGCTAGGCTAGGGGTAGGTAAAAGATAGATAAATTTAAGCTAAAAACCCTAAACTCAGCTTGTATCGGACCTTCGAATAAGTACCTTCAATACATCAACTCATTTTACTTTCACATGTTCTTTTGTACATCCATTTCTTTCGAGTACATATGCTCTTTTCTTTTTTTTTACGAGCATATTACTATATGTACTACAATTTTTTGAGCATTTGATACTTCTTTTCAACTCCCCCAGACTTATTTTCAAGAATATTCTGTATAGATTGAGTCTAGTGTTTGAGACAATTTAAAGTTAATTATGAGAGAAGTGATGGCTAAATATTGCAAAGGTTCAAATAAAATTAGGCCATATAGTCTCAAATTTGGGCTTCAAGGGATAAATATTTATTGAAGGTTGGCTTCAAAGGCTCAAACGGTCCAAAAAATTTGCCTAAGTTATTTTCAAAATTCCATACTTCCTAGGATTTCGCCTTAAGAAATTACTAAGTCAATTCTAGAGACTTAAACTTTCATACATGTCTAGCTCTCCTAAGGAATTAAAAATTTTATGGTATGATTTGCAAACTTTATTAAGAGTAACATTATGTCATAGTTCAGCTAACATAGCAATTATTGAGATAATATAACTTTATTTATACCGAAGTTAGCATAATTAACAAAAAATCAAATTTTTAACAAAATATAACTTAATCATAATTATAAGAGTAATGTATCTTGAAAAACAATTTCAATTTTTGGTCCCCCTTACTTAAGATTAACAATTTCTCAATTGTTAAAAACAATAGAGAGAATGAAAATATAGAAGTGAAAAGATACTATACACTAGGTAGGACCCTAGGAAAAGGAGGTGAGTGAAGTTTGACTTCTTAAATACCAAGCTTTTCGAAGGCAAATCCAATCCTAGACATGTACATATCTATTACCACACTTCTTATTTTGCAATTTGTTCCATTTTATTGATGATTTCCACCTCTTATTTTATTTGTAGATCCTTCAGAATCCGACTCATCTTTTGCTCCATCGTCCTTGTTTTTGCATGAACGACTTTGTTCACTCTTCGATATTGGACTCCATGGTTCAAATATAAAATCTGGAAACTCAGGCACAGAAATAAACAAATCATGAAATATTTTCGTAAAAGCGCTTCTCATTGAGTCATCTCGTATTTTTGAATATCTCTAGTAAGCTTGTTACTGCCATTTCATATGTTGCATTAGGTCCATCAACTTTGACAGCTCATCACAAAGATCTGGGTGAGGTGAGTGAGTTCTAAATGTTGAAGCCGCCATGTCAAGTTTGGTTATTGGTTCAATTGGTTTTGCCTTATCGGGGATTTCAGCTGATTGCATTGGTTAGATCTTTTTGGGATTCTCACTCAATTTAACTCGTTGCTATAGAACAGAATCTCCGGCTACTTGGTATTGGTCCCAATTTGTGATTGTGCCTTCGCTATACCCTGTCTTCTTTATGTTTGTAAAAATTTTAGCTTTCAAGCACAAAATTGTTATCGTAAAGGGAAAGTATGCTGGTCCAAAACATCTAGCGGCACAATTCTGAATTTCCCTTTCGCTTCTGGTGTCAAATATTCTCTATGACAAGTGTGAATTCCATGGTTTAACACAGTCCACTTAGAACCTTGAACTGTAAGTTCCTCAAGAATTTTTTACAACTTTTTAGGCTCAATATTTTATATTAAGGAAGAATATTCATCGTCTTCAAAATTAGGTAAATCAAAGAATTCATTAATAGTGCTTAAATTTTTTGGTACCTTGATTCCTTGGACAGAGACTTCTGTTAATTCGCTTGAGGTCAAATTCGCATAAAATTCACGAACTAACTCTTCATCTACACTCGGCCTTTTCTCACAAAACACTTCCCAATTTAAAGCTTTAGCAACTTGTCGAATGCTCGCCATGAAATTAGTATAGTTTCTTTTTTTCAGTGTAAAGCCTTTTTCTGGGAGCATTTGTTGATATTTGAAAATGTTGTTGTATCTCGCTTTGGCTTCTTCACAGTGGAATTTGTTTTGTAAATCTTCAAATTGGATAAAGGCACGAGTCCTTTTGCGAGGCATGATTTAACCTGAAAATAAGATGGAACAAATATTTTTTCAAAAATTCAATGTGTATTAATAATTCAATAAATTGAAAAATCAAATAATTAAATAAAATTGAAATTTAGGAGAAATTTTTTCTTATCACCTTTGTATCAAAAATTAAAAACTCAAAAATAAAATTAATATGGAGCTAATAGAGTTCGTATAAGGTTGGTTGGAGGGTAATTGGTTAGTGGCTAGTTGTAATTGAGGTGTGGTGCAAAGGTAACAATGGGTGTGCGGTTTGTGCAAGGGTGCGCACGGGATAGAGGTAAGGGGCAGCGGTAAGGTTTTAGTGCATGTGAGGGAAGCAGTTACACACAAGCAAGATGTGAGACTAGTGCATGAACAGGGCCAGGCGTGAATAGGTGCGTGGGTAGCAGGGCACGAGTAGAGCTAGTGCGTAAGTAGGGCCAGGCGTGAGCTGGTGGTGGTGTTGCGACTAGTAGGCACAGTGGGCAGCTACCGATGCTACTACTAGCAACTTTGGATGTTTAACACTTGGAGTGTGGTAGTGTTCCGGCAGACGGTGGGAAGGGTGTGTGGGGAGGTTGGTTTGATAGATGGTAATTGATGTGAATTATGAATGATGGTGGTAGTATTTAAAGTGAAAGAAGGGAAGAGCTTGACTTGAATTCTTAAAACAAAATAATAATAAATTATTATAAGTCCTAATATCATATAAAGTTAATAACAATTAATAAATAATATAAGGTATATTAATATATTATTTGCTATTACTTTATTTTTTGAAAAACTCTTAAATAAACTATTAAATAATTTTAATCCTATGCAAAGTTGATAATAATTAATATATATATATATAATATAATTATATATTAGTTATTATCATCTTATTTATTAAAATAAATTAAAAACCTTTATTTTAGTTGTTTTAAAATATTTACAGAGAAGACATCTAATTTTAATATTTACAAAAAAAAAGTCCCTAGACTTAAAGATAATTTGAAAATTGAGTTGCAAGCTAACACTTGGATCAAAATTGACCCTATAATTTGAAAAATTAAAAGTTTAGTTTGTCACTTAGTTAATATTTTCTCAGACGATTATGTTAAAATCAATTCCTAGGAAATATTGGAGGGGTCACAAACGGTCCCACTAAAGTTCCAATCTCCTAGACAAAATTCATTTTAACATACTATTCTAGAAAATATAGCCTAATTCATTTATTAATAAGAGAAATAAAAATAATTAAGCATTCGATAAAATGAACGAGCTTTTATCCCATTCAATTTTATCCCCCCAATAATGTTTCAAGCTTTGAGCATAAACTCAAAAATTACCTCCCTTACCATGAAGTTCAGCAACCCCATATGGGAAGACTTGATGAATAGTGAATGGACCAGACCAACGTGATTTTAACTTACTTGGAAAGAACCTTAATCTTAAATTGAACAACAAAACTTACTGACCTGCTTCAAATTCCCGAACTCGAATGTGCTTGTCATGCCATCTTTTTAGTCTCTCCTTGAATAGTTTGGCATTTTCATATGAGAACATTTGGAACCCTTCTAACTCGTTAAGTTGAAGCATCTGTTTCTCTGTAGAAAACTTGAGATCTAATTTAAGCTGTTAGAGAGCCTAGTAAGCTTTATGTTCTAACTTCAAGGCCAAATGACAAGCTTTCCCAAAAACTAACCGATAGGGAGATATCCCTAAAAGTTTCTTGTATGTTGTCATGTAGGCCCATAAAGTGTCATCTAGTCTTCTGGACCAATCTCATCGGTTTGGACAAACTACCTTCTCGAGTATACATTTTATCTCTTTTTCGCCAATTTAGCTTGTCCATTCATCTGCGGATGTTAAGTTATGGCAATTTTGTGCTTCACTCCGTGTTTATCGAGCAACCATTTCAACCATTTGCTCACAAAATGTGACCCCTCATCACTGATTATAGCCTTAGGAGTTCCAAACCTTGTGAACACATGTTTCTGCAACAGCTTCATCACAACCTTGACATCGTTCATCAGATATGTCTCGGCCTTAACCCACTTAGATACGTAGTCTACTGCTACCGATATATACTTGTGACCAAAAGAAGGAGGGAATGGACCAAGAAAGTCAATACCCTAAACATTGATCAATTCTACCTCCAATATGTTTGTTTGGAGCATCTCATTTCTATTGGTGATGTTGCCAACTCTATGACATCGATCACAACTCTTTACATAACTGTACGCATCTTTGAATAGCGTTGGCCAAAAAAATTTGAATTACAATACTTTGGTCGCAGTACGTGTACCTCCAAAGTGTCCCCTACTCAGAGCTGTGTGACAATTATATAAAATCTTATGTACCTTTTATTCTGAAACACATCTCGTACCTCATTTTCTGCCACACATCTCTTGATCATCTAATCTGCGCACTTTTTGAACAAATATGGCTCTTTCCAGAAATAGTACTTCACATTGTGAAGAAAATTTTTCCTTTGTTGATATGTCTTATCAATTGGCATCAAACCACAAGCTAAATAGTTAGTACATTCAGCAAACCAAGGGTTATTATGGACATGATTTACCTTAAGTATGTACTCGTATGGAAATGTCCCCTGAATGGGTGTAAATGGAGAATTTTCTTTTTGCAGCTCCAATCTAGACAAGCGATCACTACTTGATTTTCTACCCCGTTTCGATCTTGAATTTCTTGATTGAACTCTTGGAGTAGAAGTACGCATCAGATAAATCTTGGCTTGAAACCTTTCTTAGCAAGTAAATATTTCATTGCCGAATGATCTGTACAGACAATCACTTTCGTACCTAAAAGATAGGATTGAAATTTATCAAAAGCAAATACAATAGCAAGTAATTCTTTCTTTGTTATCGTATAATTCAATTGAGTTCTTGGCAGAGTCTGACTTAATAGTAGATGAGATGAAAAACTTTGTTCCTTCGCTGGCCCATCACAGCTCCTATCGCAAAGTCACTTGCGTCAGAAATCAACTCACATGGCAAATCCCAATCCGGTGTGACAATAATGGGTGCCGAAACTAACTGATTCTTTATATCATCAAACACTTTCAAAAATTCTTCATCATAGTTGAATATCGCGTCTTTCTCCAATAATTTGCATAAGGGTTTAGTGATTTTGGAGAAGTCCTTGATAAATCTTTAATAGAATCTCGCATGTCCCGAAAAGCTCCTAACACCCTTTACATATGTTGGAGGTGGGAGTTTCTCGATAACATCTACCTTTCCTTTATCTACCTCAATTCCATGTATCATTATTCAGTGCCCCATAACAATACTTTCTTGTACCATGAAATGACACTTTTCCCAGTTAAGTACAAGGTTTGTTTCTTCGCACCGCCTTAGTACCTTAGCAAGATTGGCTAAGCAATCATCATAAGTGTCTAAAAAACCCTAAAAATGTCCATAAAAACTTCCAAATAATTCTCAACCATGTCACTAAAAATAGCCATCATACATCTTTGAAATGTAGCGGGTGTATTACATAAATCAAATGGCATGCGTCTACATGCGAATGTACCGTACGGGCATGTGAATATTGTTTTGTGTTGATCCTCTGGTGCTACTATGATCTGATTACACCCTGAGTATCCATCGAGAAAATAGTAATATTCTCGCCCCGTGAGTCAATCCAACATCTGGTCCAAGAACGAAAAACGAAAATGATATTTCCTAGTCGGCTTGTTCAGCTTTCGATAATCTATGCAAATTCTACATCCCGTAACCATTCTGGTCGGTATAAATTCATTATTCTCATTCTTAATGGCCGTAATACCTCATTTTTTGGCACACACTCGACTGGACTTACCCATGAACTATCTGAGGTGGGATAAATTATACCCGCATCTAACCATTTTATGATCTCTTTCTTTACCACATCCTTCATAATGGGGTCTAGTCTTCTTTGTCCATCAATGTTTCCTTTCTCACCATCTTCTAGGATAATTTTGTGTATGCAAATGGATAGGCTAATACCATTGATATCGGCTATAGTCCATCCGATAGCCTTCTTGAATTATTTCAACACTAAAATGAGTTTCTCTTCCTGCCTTTTAGTTAAATCTTCTGAAACAATCACAGACAAAGTGGAAGTGTTACATAAATTAACATATTTTAAATGTGAAGGAAGTCTCTTAAGTTTTAATTTAGGTGGCTTTTCGATCGACGCTTTTGGTTGAACATAATCTTTGTTTTCTAATTCTGAAGATTAAAAATGTGATTGTGGATTAAATCCCTTCTAGTTTGCTTCTAGCAAAGCTAAGTATTCCTCCCCCTCTTTATCAATTGGAGGGTCTGACATCAAAACTTGTTCCAATGGGTCCTCAACAAAGTTGAGTTCCCATTCCATGGCTAATTCTTCTAACTCAGATACTACAGAACAATCATCAACTATGTCAGGAAATCACATAAATTTAAAAACATCAAACGTTACATGATCATCTTGAACACGCATGGTAAGCTCGACCTTTTACACATCTATAAGGGTTTTTCCAGTAGTTAGGAAAGGCCTTCCTAAGATGATTGACACCTCTTTATCTAGTTCAAAGTCTAAGATAACAAAGTCAATAGGAAAAATAAATTTATCTACACGTACCAATACATCCTCAATTTTTCCCTCTAGATGTGCTAAGGATTGATCTGCTAACTGAAGTTTGACTGTAATAGGTCTAACTTCACCTATCCCCAACTTTCTGAAAATGGACATGGGCATCAGGTTCATGCTCACACCCAAATCACGTATTGCCTTACCATAATAAGTTGTTCTAATGTTGGAAGGTATGGTAAAACATCCAGAGTCCTTCAATTTTTGGGGTAGTTTATCTTGAAGATATGCGTTACATTCCTTTGTCAGAGCCATCGTCCCAAATTCTCCAAGTCTTCGTTTCTTAGACAGGATATCCTTCATGAATTTGACGTAGTCTGAAATCTGCTCAAGTGCTTCTACTAATAGAATGTTGATATGAAGTTGCTTGAGTATGTCTAAAAACTTCTTGAACTCGACTTCCTGCTTCTACTTTTGAAGTCTTTGAGTGTAGGGTGGTGGAGGATTCTTAACTTGAACTAGGCACTTCATCTGTTGTGGCATTTCTACATCTAACAAACGTGTTAGTTTATCAAAATTGACTAGGTCAGAAGTTACCTTTTAGATTTTACAGATTTTGATTCTAATGAGGCTGGATTTTCAAAATATGGTTAAACTTCCACTTTATCTCAAGCATCAGTTGGCTCTTCCTCAACTTCAACAGTGTTGGGCTCTAACGTCTTTCTGCTCCTTAGTGTCAATGCTTTACAATACTCTTCCCTAGAACCTCTTGGATTCTTTGTATCCCTAGGCAAAGTACCTTGTGGTCAGTTCCTAAGTTTAGTTGCAAGTTGACCCACTTCATTCTCCAAATTTTTTAAAGTGGTGTCATTCTTTGCCATAAATGCCTTCAACAGGTTCTCTAGGCTATTGGAAGGTTCAACTTGTGGTGGTTTCTAAACTTGTTGGGTAAATACAAGTTGTTGGATTGATCTAGGTTGTGCATAAGTGTTACTGGGTCTAGCTCCTTGGTTACTCCAAGAGAAATTCGGGTGATTTCGCCAAGATATGTTATAGAAATTGGATTGCAATCCTTGTCTTCATCGATTCTAGTCCTGGTTCTGGTTACCCATGTAATATATAGATTTTGGGTTTGATGGCCATTCTTCAAAAAAGTGCCCTTCCCCATAATAAACATAGGCTACATTTTCGAATTGATTCGATGGCTGAGCTACAAAATTATTCAACCCATTAGTAGTAAAGTTTTTAAGCATTAAGGATATTAAGGATACCTAATATACAAGTAAAGTGAAAGCGTCCACTTCATGTACTCCAGCGACTCGTCTTCCTAACGCTACTCGATTGATAATTATTGATGGGAATCCTAGCGATGATTTCATAAGCCTCATTATAAGACTTAGAAAGGAGAGCACCATTAGTAGAAGCGTTCACTACCATCCTCGTGTGAGCATTGAGACCGTAATAGAACGTGTCTAATTGGCTGCAATGAGGGATTCTGTGATGAGTACATCTTTGTAATAGTTCTTTAAACCTTTCTCATGCCTCATGTAAGGACTTGTCATCCATCTGTTGGAAGGTAGCAATCTCTTTACTCAACTTAGCATTCTTGCTAGGTGGGAAGTACTTCATAAGGAATCGTTCTGCTAACTCTTGCCATATGGTAATAGAATTTGGTGGCAAAGAGTACAACCAGGCTCGAGCTCTGTCCTTTAGTGAGTATGGGAACAACTTTAATCGTAGTGTATCATCGGGTACTCCGACTAATTTGAAAGAATCACTCACCTCCATAAACAATCTTAAGTGAAGGTGAGGATCTTCGGTAGGCATTCCACTGAATTGGCCCACTGTCTGAAGCATTTGAAACATGACTGGCTTCAACTCAAATTGTTGTGCCTCGATTTCGGGTCTCCTAATGCCTAGATTAATCTCATGAAAAAATGGCACGACATACTATTTTATCCTATAATCAACAATAAGGGTTGGATTTTGATAATGATTTGCTCCATTTCCTTGATTCTGATTTTCAAAGTTTATCTCTGCAATCCTTCTCTAAACTGCTCGTCTTCTACTTTGTAGAAAAGTCTTTTCAATTTTAGGATCTACGGGGTTTAAATCGATAATTTGATCAATACTCATAAACACCTGAAACAATCACAGCAAATATGATTAAATTAAAATTAAACAGAAAAATTAACAAAAAAATGTAAAATTAACAATT
Source organism: Gossypium raimondii (assembly GCF_025698545.1). Lineage (NCBI taxonomy): Eukaryota > Viridiplantae > Streptophyta > Magnoliopsida > Malvales > Malvaceae > Gossypium > Gossypium raimondii. Next base: position 41,734,491 of record NC_068570.1, read on the forward strand.
TCACAAAATAGTGCCTTTTAAAACAATCCTTGACAACGACGCCAAAAACCTAGAATGACAGAAATGTGCAAGTGTACACAATTGAAACAAGTAATAAAGTGGCAATAATTGTCATGTTATCGTACCCACAAGGACTGTGCAAGCGAATATTTAAGAAATGTAAAATTTAACAATTTGGTAGAGGAAAAATATGTTGATTTGAAGTGGTGAAATAAAAACTAAAAAATTAAATAAGTACTAACTAAGAAAATAAAAAGTAAAATTCCAACACACGATTTCTAAAAATGAGTTTAATCAATATGACATAAATGTGTTAGATCAATTTTATTATTTAACTTAGAATAATTAAAGTCGTGTTCATGTTGTTACGAATAATTTCACGGCAACTTGGTAAATTGCTAACTAATGCACATACTCACTGTTAAAACCATTAATCTCTTGAACATATTTTTATGTCAATACAAACAATTAATCAAATTTTAATAAGAAAGTATAAGATTAAGTGAGGTAACAAAATATCACTATATTGAAACAATGTAATCACAATAATCTTACAAGTTTTGCAAGTTGAATGTCTTGCTTAATACTGTTGCTAATTTAACATTCAACTACCTTAGAATATTAATAATTAATTCAATTTCTACCTTAAAATTAAAATGTAAGCATAACATAGGCATGGTTTTATTTAATTGAACAATTTATTAAGACCTAATAACAATACAAACACATTTTAAATAATCTAAGCTACTAGAATGCAATTAATCTAACATGAAATGAACTTAAGTCATTTTAATTAATTGAAGAACAACAACAAAAATATTCATGTTCATGATCATAACAAAACTTAAAACAAAGTTAAGATAAGGGAACTAGAGGAACAAATCTCGGTGGTTTTGTCACACCCCAAAATAAGGCCTAGGAGTTTTGGGGGTATTATAGGAATTTTAGCCTTCGAGTCTTCGAAATTCTATGGCATGGCATATCGGTAATGTTTTCAATTATTATTTTTAGAAAATTAAATCAATTTCTAAAAATGAGTTTTAAATACCTTTAATTTTAGAAAAAGGATTGATTTGTAAAAGAGTCAAAATTGTGAGTTTTTAAGAAGCAATTAGACCAAAAATTAAAAACCAACCTATTTCTTCTTCCCATCTACAGTTTTTCACGTTAACTCTTCCCCGTAACTAGTATTGTCGTCCATTGATTCTCTCTTGACATTTCAATCAATTTTGAACTCCAATTCCTAATCCTCTTTTATTTCTATCACCCTTGAACCTTAAACCTCTATAAAATACCAAGAAAAACACACAAAAATACCATAGTTCATCCATTGTCAAGCTTTCAAATTTTTTGGATCTTTAATAAAATGCTTGATTTTTCATCAACTAATGTAGCGATTCATCTTTCTATTAGTTTTAAATGTTATTTAGTCCTTAAAACCATGTTTTTAGCCATTAAATCACATGTTTTAAATAAAAATCGAAAATTGGGTCGTTAATGGTGGATTTCGGGATTTTGTATAAAAATGTGGTTTCAAAGCATTTTTCAATTAGTTTTAACATGATTAGAAGGTTTCTAAACTTACATTGAAGTTTCGTTAAAGATCTCTTGAGTTTTAATAATTTTTTGGAAAATAGCAATAAAACATGTCGAAAAAGTCGATATACTGAATTTAGTAGTTTTGTGTAGTTTAAAGGTTGAGAATATGTTGTAAGTGAATTATAAGATGAACGAAATTGGTTTTAGGTGAAAATATTAAGTATAGATTGAGATATTTGAATTTAAAGTTTGCTATGTTATAAGATTCAGTTATATGAGAACTTAGTTTATGCTTATGTTTTGTATGCTTGTAATGAATCCTTGGCTAATTTTTGGATGTATTGTTGTGCGAATTTATTATTTTGAAGTTCTAGATTTGATAGAATCTTCTACGAGTAGAGATAAAGGCAAGGAAAAGCTAGTTTGAGCATTCGGCTTTTAAGCAAAAGCGTAATTGGTGACTGTATGGAATAATTGCTTGTGGACATGCTTCAATGCATTATTTGGGAATTTGGATAATTTTTGGATGTATTGTTGTGTGAATTTATTGTGTTGAAGTTCCAGATTCGATAGAACCTTCTATGAGTAGAGATAAAGGCAAGGAAAAGCTAGTTTGAGCTTTCAGCTTTTAGGCAAAAGCATAATTAGTGGCTGTATGGAATAATTACTTGTGGACATGCTTCAATGCGTTATTTGGGAATTTAGTAGTAGCCTAAGCCTCTACTATAAATTCTGAGTGTAAGCTTTTTCATACCTATGTTTATCTTTTGAATTATGTACTTATGTGAATGTGAATATGTGATATGTGGATATGATAACTATTGTGAAAGTGCAAATGTGTACATGTTATGGATATGTTAGTGACAGTGTTTTGCTAAGGATGCAAATATGCAGTGATTGTGCACGGATCATCGATAAGTGATATGTGTTTGATTTCTGATATTTTGGTCTTGTGATTATTGAAACTGTTAGATATAGTGGGCATGCCATAGGTTGTGAGTACTTACCTATATGTACAGTGATTTTGGGCGCTGAGGCATTGGGACATGTTTGAGGGAAAAGGGAATGTGAGCTAAACTCCATTCAATGGGACATGAGAGGGGAAATAAGGAGAGTGTTATCTTTATGCTTCACTTTTGGGACATGTTTGACTCTATGAGTCTATGTTTGGTGTGTAGGAGATCTGTGTATCTAATGAGTGATGATAGAGCTCACTTTCATGTTTCGTAGCTCAAGTGTCAAATTATCTTAACTTATGAATATGCGTGTATTGTGATATGTGTTTTTGTGACATGTGACCATTATGCAAATTATCTATAAAGATGTTTTAGAATATTGTGGTATATGCTTGAATGTTATGTGATTTTACAATTAATGTGACATATGCTCAAACGTGTTGAGATTTTATGAGTATGGTGATATATACTTGTATGTTAGGTGATTATATGTGTAATATGGTATATGCTTAAAAGTGTATATATTTATCATGTAAAAGAACTAGAAAAAAATGCATGCGTAAGTATATTATGACACTAAAGTTGGAGCTGTCAAGTTTGTGCTAGTTGGTTGTCTCATTAATGCTTGATGAATTGTTTGCATGACAGTTGTTCTAGGTATTCACTGAGCTTGTTAAGCTCACCCACTCCTTTTAAACCATTGCAGATTAATTGTGTGCTGGTTTGAGCGCTGTCGTTCCGAGGGTGATCCAAGCAAGTCTATTTGTTATTTCAGATGTGTTCTATACTTATTTGCATTTTGGGGAATGAGGCAATGTGGTAGACTTGTAAATACCCATGTTAACTTCTAGACATTTTGTTAGTTTTTTGTTCGGTTTATAAGGATTACATGTTATTGTTATGCTTGAGTTCATGAACATGATGAGGGATTGATGTTACTCGCTCAAATATGATATTGCGATATTAAACTGTTAATTAGGTCGTTGAATGATTAATTGTTGAAGTAATTGATGTATGATGTTTAAGAACTAAATTGGAATGGATTAATTGCTTATGTATGTTGCTTTTTTTAGGTCTGGAGCAGAGGTATCAATGATCAGGTTTTACAATTGATATCTTTGTGTTTTGAGACGTGTAGGAAGTCAGAATAGAGATTTGGTATCGATACCTTTGCTCGAGTATTGATACTAGGGGTTAAAGTATCGATATTTTATGACAGGTACCGATAATTTTTTAGACTTAGGGTTTTCAATCGAGAAACATAATGCAAGTTTGGTATCGTTTTTGCAGGTGGTATCGATCCCACTTAACAAAAATATCAATACCTTAATATCAGCATCGGTACCTACCTGACAATTTTGAGATTTTGTTAAATGAACCTTATGCATGTTTGATTATTATTTTAAAACATGTTGATATATGTTCATTATGTATAATTGATAAATAAGAATACATTCGGTCAAGAACGTATACGAATGATAAAATAAAAGACGTTTCATTTAGAATGAGCTTTTCCTTGCTGTGTATAATATGAGACAGTGGTATGGCATCTGAATATTCGGGCTTGACGACCAAGCCGGGTACAGGGTGTTACAGGTTTTCCAAAGCTAGACTAGTGCAGTCCTCTCTTCTATACTTGTTTTGATGATCTAAGGCCTTCACGAACACTTTATTGCTACTACTCCAATAGGCGTTCTGCAAGGGAAGAAAGGAATTTAAAGGCCACAAAGAAAAGTTAAAGAGAGAAAGTGAGTGAGAGAGAGATGTGTGAAGTGAGGGATGAAGAAGCGAAGAGGGGTATATATAGGTGGAGTTGGCCGCTAAAAATAGCGAAGAAATATCAACCACTCCCTCTCTCTTGGCTAGCCATGCATTGAAGAAGTTTGAGTGATTTCAAATTTGGTATTTTTAGCTTGGGGTAAAAACTAAAAGGCATGAAAAGCAGAAGGGGTTGAATGGAATTTAGGGGAAGTTCAAGGGTTTTTTTGCAAGTGTGAAAATCAGCTGATCAGGCCAGCTATATGGACGTTTTGGGCTGCCCCCTTCTTGTTGGATCAGTTCTCTTTTACTTAGCACAATTAGGTCACTTTCTTCTTCAGGCTTATAATTAATTTTTAACCCAACTAATTTTAAATCAAAATTAATTATAAAATATGTATAATAATCATTATTGGACTGCCCTTGGCTGGAAAATAATTTGGCTTGCTCTTGATTCACTTGATGTAGAAAATTGCCCCAATGGTTCAAGCATTTTGAGATGACTGCTGAGTCAATTTTCACATTTTGTGCAAAATTGTCGAAAATAAACCAAATTTGTGAAAATTTGTTATAAAATAATTAAAACTCAATATGTTATTAATTTAAGTGAAAATTAATTATTTTATAATTAAAGTACCAATTTCGACAAAAACTACTACGAAATTGCATGAATTAGAGTTCAAAAGGTACTGAAAAAGGCTATATATTTTTGTGTTTTCAATATCTCCCAATTCAACTCCAATTTCAAATCAATAACTACACTTTTGGAATTTTGGATCCAAACCAACTAAATTCACAAGACGACATTCCAAACATTGTACTTTATGTTCCGCATTTACACAAAACCGCTGACTCCACACTCTAAGCCCTTCCATAATATTGACAATCGATTCAGGATCTCCCCAACACTAGAGTTCCATAATCGCCATACCTCCTCGCAATTTGATTCTAGAATCCAGTTTGCTTTAAATTGAAACCTATCATTGTTTGAGAGAAATATTCCACTATCAACATGAAACCCTATGTTAATAAAATAGACAATGGTATGAAATAGTATGTGGCAAATGATAAAGCAAAGCATTAGGAAAGTCATTCCTCCAACTAGATTTTGTAACCCCTCTATCAAGCCATTCCCTACTATTAGAATCTAGAAGACAACACTAATACATATATCATTTACCAATAAACCCAATGTCCTAGAGATTTGAATCTTCCAAAGCCAACCAAAAATCTTCCATTTTTTGTTCCTCTTTTAATTGACCCCTTATTTTTAGAAAGAGTGGGAAATTTCATTAAAATCACCCCCTACTAGCCACGCCATTGAGAAATTTTGGCTAAGATAACGCAACAAATTCTAAGACTGATTTTGATTCCACTCCTCAGATATTCTATAAAACCCTGTAAACTGCCACGATTGCCTATCAACATCCTCAACTATGTCCAAATCAATAGGATTTTTAGAAAAACTTAGAAGATTAATAGTGCAATTATTCATTCAAAGCTCACAAAGCTCTCCTCTGAAACCGTCCGAACTTAAATCAATGCCATTATTAAAACCAAGTTTTCCATGAATCTTACATATACAAGAATATTGTAGTTTAGTCTCAATGAAAAAGACTACATGGGGATGGAAAGTCTTCAACAAATATTGAAGTTAACGAATTACCTGTGGATTCCCCAAGCTACAGATGTTCCAGCATAAGATTTTTATTAGGACTGGTTGAGCTTCTGCAACAGGCTCAGCCAATAGTTCTGTGGGTCGATTATCCAACTACCCTACTTCCCCACTTCCAATATTCAACCTAACTAGATGAGCTGGAGAAGTCTTATCCCTTCTTAGTCTTTTCTTTCCATTTTTCATCTAAATAGGGTTTTCCTTAACAGAACTACCCTATTGTTTGCTGGTAAAAAATTGCATGTGGTCCTCTTTCAACATCTTATCCTTATTAGATGCACCTCCTAAATTTTATCCAAGATTTTCTCAAATTTTTCTGAATAAAAGAAATATTTTAAAAAATCTAATTCTTTCAAGTACTTTGTAAGGCGCAATAATTCTTAGACAAAATTTCCCTTTTTCACCAAAATGTAGAATTTCCTTCCAATGTGAAACTTTGAAAAAGACATTATCACAAAATTTAAACTCAATTTCTTTTTTTTAAATCAACATAATATTTTTGTCTACTCGAATCAACTTTCAAATGATTCTTAATAATTGGCTTTATCTTTAGTTTCCTGAACTAAATCAATTCCAATCAGTTTACTTTCACTCAATTTTGTCCAACATAGAGAAGTTTGTCATTTATAACCATACAAAGCTTCGTCGGGTGTCATTTTGATACTCTATTGGTGGTTATTATTATATGAAAATTCCACTAGAGGTAGTAATCTTTTCCAACTTCCTTCGAACACAATCGCAAAGCTTCACAACATATCTTCAAGTATCTGAATTACTCATTCAGATTGGCCATTAGTTTGGGGGTGAAATGTTGTGCTGAAATTCAATTTAGTGTCTAATACTTCATACAAATTACCCCGAAAGTTGGAGGTAAATTTTGGATCCCTATTTGAAATGATGGACTATGGCACTCCATGTAACCTCACGATCTCGGAAATATACAATTCAACTGATTTTTCTAATGAGTAGTCAACTTTTACTAGGATAAAATGAGAGAATTTCGTCAACTTATCGATAATTATCAAAACTAAATATTTAGTTTTCGGTGATAATGGTATCCCAACCATGAAGTCCATCGTAACTCGCTCCCATTTCTATTCAGGAATTGTTATAGGTTATAATAGTCCTAAGGGAACCTAATTTTTGACTTTTACTTGCTGGCACACTAAACACTAGGTCACATATTCGATTATATCCTTTTTATGTTTGGCCATTAGTAGAACATTTTCAAATCTTTATACACCTTGGTATTACCCAAATGCATCACATAAGTACTATGGTGAACACATAACCATTTTTAAAAGTATAAACTCTCATCTTCGCTTACATTAAACTCACTAGTTTGCCCATTTTAAACTAGTTTTTACTTAGCTTCAAGCTTTTCATCATACCTGTCACGCACCAATCTGGGAGCTATAATTTTTTTTGGGTTTGATGGTTGTGTTGGAAATCTATTTCTTGTTATTTGGGCCTTTGACTGAATCAGGTTCGTTTAGTATTTTTGGAAACTCTAAGGTAGACAAACCTTGAAGCTTGGAGTAGTTGCTTAAGAGACTTTTAATGCTACAAGAGGTCATGAATTCAATTCTCATTGGTGTCACAAATCTTATTAATTCATTTCTTTTGATCCTATTCAATTTGTTTAAGTCTTGAATTATATTTATTTGTTGTGAGCACGTAGACACTAAAATCAGTATTAGCCTAAAGGTTGAGAATAAGCATAACTACCCAAGTGACTCACATTTGAATCCCCTTCTCCTATTTTTATTTTTTAAAACATTACTAGCTTGGTCAAACCCCCTTACTGCCATGCAAGGGAGATTTTTTCCTCACTTACCTTTCTCTTCTTTCTTTTTTATCCCCTTTTTTTCTCCCCTTATTCTTTTTCCTTTCCTTTTCTTTCATATGTTTCACTCCTTGCCTTATTCATTTCCCTTTGACTTGCTAGCCATCCCATGTAGCCTAGGAAATGAATTCATTTTTTTCTCTCTTCATCTTTTCTCTCTTCCCTTTTTTTCTCTACTCCTCCATTTGAACCACCATAGTTCTTTTCTGTCGCCACCTTAATATCTTTTAGCCACCACCACTCCGCAATCAACCACCACCATACCACAGTATCTTCCTTTTCTTATTTCCTTTCCCATTGCCACACCACCCTCGGACCTCCACCGCACACTGCTATAACACCGCCATGTCATCGTTGCTAGCCACCATCATTTTTTTCTCATCTTTCTTTTAGATCTTCCCAAATCCTCACCCTAGTATAGATTTGTTAAAATCGATTGATATTGGTAAAGAGTAAGTGTATTCTTTTCAGGTGTGAAATATTGATCTTTCAAATATTTTGCTAAACCTATCAATTGTGTTAGCCGATCTTAATATGTATGTCATGTGTGTTATATTGTTTAAGGTATGGTCCTGGAAGGAGATCGACTCAGATTTGAACCATAGGGGTGTTATCATTTTAGATCTATTGATCGATGATTGAGGTAAGTTATTATTTCAAAATAGGAAATTAGATTCTTTTCTTCAATTGTTCAAGTTTAGATCGGAGTAGTGTTGACTAGATATATTATTAATTGAATGTGTCAAATAAGGTGTGGGTCCTAACTGGTAATGTTTGTGTGATTTATTTGAAATTGAAGATTATATTCCCATGTTTTATCAATTCGACGAAATGTGGAAATTGTTACTATGATTTACCAATTGGACTCATGATTCAAGTGATGATCACACATGACCATGTTTCCTTAATGTTGTCGAATGTTCTAATAATTTGTTATCGTTACTGATACTCTGAAAGCATGATTACACATGCCTACTAGTTTTGTTACACTAAACGTGTGGCATATATAATAATATTATAACTAAATTGACTTTGATACAGTTATCGAACTGATTTTGATATTGAAATGCATGAAATGCCTTTTTGTATTGCATGGGGATTTGGTATGATTGAAGGAGGAAGATCTAGCAGTTTATCTGTAATTCTGGTGGTTTAACCATATAATTCTGATAGTTATCTGCAATTCTAGTGGCATGATCACATTTTTGGTAGCTTGTCTGCAATTATGGCAATTTATTTGCGATTTCGGTGGCTTACCAACAAACTAGCGTGTTATTGGATGGAACAAGTTCTGGGCAACTCTTATGGTGTGTGATAGAGTATGGGTATGAATTTTTCCTTAAATGCATAAATGCAATGTTTTCTGTAAATCATAAGCATACATTTGAGATTTATGAACTCTATTTTGATAGCACTATTGACTTTGATTCACGCTAAACTTTATAGCTCACCCCCTTTAGTTTTCTGATTTTACAGATAACCCCCAAGGTTAGGACTTGGACGTGGCTGTCAAAGGAGCTTCTTTGATGTTTTTAATTTTAAATACTTTAAACTTTATTATACTGGTTATTTTTAGGACTATAATATTTTTCTTTATGGACTGTGGCATGAAACTTTATTTTGGAGATTATTATTTTGATTTGCGTGACATTAATTTTTAAAAATTGCATAAATTTGTATTTGATAAGATCATGCATGAATTTTGGTTTTTAATAAAATTTGACAAAATCACTCTTTTCTGTTGTGACAATGAAAATAAGTTTGAGTTATTGAGAAGCTTATACAATCAATTTACCTTCTTGCATCACTACACATCCTAAACTATTCTGAGACATGTAACTGAGTACTACAAAATCTTTTTCACATTCAGGTTGTGTTAGTATTGGTGCCTTAGTTAACATCGTCTTCAACTTCTCAAAACTTTGTTGACATTTCTCAGACCATTCAAAATTAACATTCATTCTTTTGTAGTAACTTAGCGGGAGGGCTAACATTAATCCCTTATTTTTCGAAATAGTAGGCAATTAAATTAACATCACCCACTACAATCCATGACATCGAGAAATTTTAGCTAAGATGAAGCCAAACAAAGCCCTCCTCTAAAACCCTCCGAACTTACATCAATGTCATTATTAAAACAAAGTTTTCCATGAATCTTACATATACAATAACCTTGTAGTTTAGTCTCAATGAAAAAAACGGCATGGGGATGGAAAGTCTTCAACAAATGTTGATGTTAACGAACTATTCGTGGATTACCTAAACCACAGATGTTCCAGCATAAGATTTTATTGGGACTGGTTGACTTGTGCAGCAGGCTCAGCCAACAATTTCATGGGTCGATTGTCCAACTACCCTACATCCCCAATCCCCACATTCAACCTAACTAGACGAGTAGGAGAAATCTCATCCCCAATCCCCATATTCAACCTAACTAGACGAGTAGGAAAAATCTCATCCCTTATTGGTCTTTTGTTTCCATCCATCATCTCAATAGGGTTTTCCTCAATATCACTACCCTAACCCATTGCTTGTTGTTCAAAAATTACATGTGGTCCCCCTTTCAACATCTCATCCCTATTAGATCCACCTCTTAAATTTAATCCAATATTTGCTCTAATTTGGCTAAATAAAGAAATATTTTGAAACAAAATTCAATTCTTTCAAGAACTTCATAAGGCCCAATAAATCTTGGATTGAGTTTCCCTTTTTCACCAAAACCTATAATTTTCTTCCAATGAGAAACTTTCAAAAAGACATTATCACCAAATTTAAACTAAATTTCTTGTTAGATGAACAAAGATTTTTGGCTCAACACATCAGTGACCACGTTAGCTTTGCACGGGTGATAATCAATAATCAAGTTGTAATCTTTTAATAACTCGAGCCATCTTTGCTATCTTAGATTCAATTATTCTTGTGTCATCATATATTTTAGACTTTTATGATCGGTGTACACATGACACTTCTCTCTGTATAAATGATGTCACCAGATTATTAAAGCAAACATAAAAACAACTAATTCTAGATCGTGAGTAGGATAGTTCTTCTTATGTGGTTTAAGTTGTTGAGAAGTATAAGCTATAACTTTTCCGTCCTGTATCAGAACTCAACCCAATCTATTAAGTGAAGCATCACTCTAAACAATGAATTCCTTCTCGGATTCAGGCTAACTCTACACTAGAGCTTTTATTAACATAACTTTCATCTGATCAAAATGGTACTGTCACTTTTCTATCAAGATAAAACTAACATTCATCCATAGTAGTTTCGTTAATGGTGAGGCGATCATTGAGAAACCTTTAAAAAACCATCTATAATACTCGGCCAATTCCAAAAAATTACATACCTCTATAACATTCTTCGGGGGTTTCTAGTTCACAATTGTTATGATTTTTCTCGGGTCAACTTAGATACCTTCTGCAAAAATCTCGTGACCCAGAAATTCAACTTCTTGTAGCCAAAATTTGCATTTACTAAATTTTGTATATAATTTTTTTCCCGAAGAGTCTACAAAATTGTTCTCAAATGTTGAGCATGTTTATTTTGATTCTTTGAGTATATCAGTATATCGTTGATAAATGCAAAAACAAATCTATCCAAGTTCGACTAAAATACCCGATTCATCAAATCCATAAATGTGACTAAGGCATTAGTCAAGTTGAACAACATCATTAAGAGCTTTTAGTGTCCGTATCATGTCTTGAAAGCAGTCTTCGATAAATCTCGCTCTTTAATTATGAGTTGATAATAACCTGATCGGAGGTAAATCTTTGAAAATACGGTATCCCCTTTCAACTGATCACACAAGCCATCAATACGAGGCAAAAAATTATTTATTCTTTATGGTGACTTTCTTTAATTGCTTGTAGTCAATACAAAACCTCATCGTTCCATCATTATTTTCACAAATAGAACAAGAGCACCCGAAGGAGAAATGCTATGTCACACCCCAAGTCTGGCGGATCCAAGATTTAGGCGTAGATTTGTGAAGTTATCTGTCTGGTGTAGTGTAATCTACCATGTTACAGTATTTTGGTGAATAGTGGTGGGCGTATAGTAACCGCAGGATAAGAAAGTGGAGATTCCATCTCAGGTTATTCTGCTATGTTAAGAAAAATATTTTTTAAGCAAAAAGGTGAGTATGGTATGAGTAACTGCCAAATGTATAGTACACCTTGTTTGCCTGAAGTATTGTGGTAGTTAGGTTGTAAAATGACCTGGTTAGGAACCAACTAAATTTTCTAGTCTAAAATCCATTATCCGGGATTCTCAATTATGTATCTCTCAGAATCTTTAGGCCATTAAGAAGGAAAAGTTTTGAAATAAGGGACACTTTTTAAGTTCCATTAAGTAGGATGGGGTGATATTCGATGAAGTCCCTCAGGACAGTAAACACGAATTTCAATATGATAATTCTAAAGAAAGTCCATGGTAATGGCACATTCTAAAAAGGGTGGATGAGTCGTATTTATCGATTGGGGTTCTCCACATGTCCTAGGGCGATGATGGGAAACCTCATACGTTGTGAGTTTAGGCAAATCCATATCACAAACACAGCAATTCATGAGGTGCTTGGGTGGCATTTTGTTAGCCTTTGTGGCGCATTCTAAATTTGGCGTTTATGGCATTCTGGTTTGGCCTTTGTGGCATTCTGTTAGCCCTTGTGGCAATCTGTTAACCTTTGTGGCGTATTCTATATGTAGCATTTATGGCGTATTTTGTATGTTGCCCTTATAGCGTATACTATATGTTACATGTGTGGCTCATCCTATTTGGCCCTGGTGGCGTACTTTGATATGTTATGATAAGGATATGGTATGTTTGGGGTTATTGTGGTTCGAATAGTTATGATACCATTCAATAAATCTACGTTCTCAAAGAGGTTATCCGTCGTGATCATCAGTTAGTTTGGAATATAGGTGTATTCTCACAGATAGAAGATATATAATTATTCATTGGTCTAATTTCGTTTGTGAGATGTAGGGGTGGGAAATATGATTTGTTGCTATCCGCCATATCTAAATAATATCATGCTTCTACTGTGGAATTATCTGGTATTTGTGCAATCTATTAGTTTGGGTATTGCTATGTTTTGTAACAAGAGTTGGGAGGAAGTCTTCTGAATGAGTTGTTAATCCATTATCTATATGAGTTGTGTTTGGTATTGCAATAGAAAGTGATTTTATTAGTATACTAATGGTATTCAACTCTATATGGAAATCCATTAAAAGTAAGAATTCACTAGTGAATAGCATCTGTGAACAAATGTTCTGGGATAGTCATTGTAAGTTGTCTGAATAGATAAGAAGAGGTAGTATTGTCTAGTATGATCTGAAGTTAGCCACTGAGTTAAGTTAAGGATGATTTGATAAGTATGGTAAGTGACGCAGAGATATATATATGGGTTTGTCCGACGATGTAAAGTTATCAATCGAAAACACATTTGGAAATCTAAACAATCAGGACAAAGAGTTTAGCATGAAGGATTTAAGGGTAAAGTGTACTTTCAAACTGACTAAGTTTGTGTAACTTATAAATGTCATGTTTACGTTTCAATTTATGTTGTATGATTGAGCTCACCAGAAGTGTCAAGCTAGGAGTACGCCAAGGAAGCGACGATCTGTGATATTATCCATACAATGGACACCTTTAGATAATGGTGTAGCGTAAGATTACACTTTAAAGAGTCTATCTTTAGTAAACCTATGTGTTGAAATGAGTTGTAATTTGACTGATGTAATATATTATTTTCAATAGTGTTCTTTGTCTTTAATATTGTGTCTTTAAATAAAATTATATGAACAATTTTTGAAGTAAGAGGCATTTCTTAAATATTTTGTAAATTTTGTTAAGTGGAATGTATGGTAACTTTTGTGATTCGAACCCATTGAATTGAGTCAAATTTAGAGTGTTACAAGTTGCTATCAGATCCCGATTTAGTTGGTCCTTTGACAGTTAATGTGAGAGGAATCATTGTATACATAATACATCGAACCTAGCTTAATCTCTCAAGTATGTTGGAAATTTCATTTGCACGAAAGATGTTTGTTATGATAGTAAATAATATGGTGGTAAGAAATACAGGGAAAGAACAAAAAGATTGATTCATTAATAAGCTCTGAAGGATACTACAAAAGAAGCAAGTACAATATAGAATAAAAAGAGAATTTTAGTCTTCCCCCTTAGTGTGTTGGTCTGTAGGCTTAGTAGGGATATCTTATGTTGGAGGATGATCTTGAAGATTTTGTTCCATATCTATTGAGTCATCTTCATTATCTTTAGTTTCGGGCATAGTAGGAATGGAAAATTCAGTTTATTGTTTCCATTCTCTCTGGAAGGTTTCCAATCTTCACCCTCAGGGTGATAAACATCAAAGTTTAGTGACTTAGTAGAAATGTACCTAAAGTAGTAGAAGTCTACTCAACTGAGATTAAGAGGACCTGCAACCACTTGGGTGTGTAGAATCAGGAACCTCCATTTTGGTAGAGCTTCATTTAGGTTCCTTTTTGTGTCCTAATATTTTCTGAAAGCTTCCTTTCTAAATTGGCATAGACTTTCCAGCTCTGATTTGTGATATTCCTCCTGAGCTTTGAGCTTTTCCTATAAAGTAGATTATTTACCTTTCAGCTGCTTGATCCCCTCTTTTAACTACTCACACTTAGTCTGTGCTTCTTTATGCTTGTCTTTAAAGTCATGAGACAGACATAAAGTCTTCCAATCAAGTTGTTAGATTCTTGATGATCTCAACGTAGTTTAGCCATAGAGTCCTCGCTAATTTTTACAACCTTCTCCAAATTTGCAATTTTATCATTGTATCAATCACTGGCATTTTAAAGGGCCCAACTCCAAAGTCCATGCTCTACAGATAGGGCTTGTAAAACTTATTCCAAGAGAGAAAGAGGTGATGAATCAGAATTTGAAGAAAGATAAGAGGTAAGGGCCTCCTTCAGCTATTGTGGCATTGAATTTTGTTGCTGTTGGAAAATGGAACTCATTGAGACAAAAGGAAAACTTGACTTCAATAGATCACACTAAAGGAAAAATCCTTCTACTTAACCAGAGAGGAGCATTGGGTGTTTGTAACGCCCTTAACCCGACTCAATTCCCTGGATTCGAATCTTAGGAGTAACTACACATAATACTTAAAAATTTAGCAAAACAGTTTACAATTTCTCATTTCTTTTAAAACATTTTATTTATTAATTTAACAACATAGATAATTACAAACTATATAACTTATTATACTAGTCTTGATACAAATCATTACAATATAGAAGTTGGTTAATTACTGACACAAACGATGTATCCTAACAACGCCACACTTCCACTATATGCATAATGACCCACTTATGAAAGAAAGGTTATGTCGAATCACGTATTCCTGTAACTTGGGTAGCAATGATGCATTGCTAGATGCCACTTATTGCTTGTTATATTAGAAACATTTTAGTATTACTAATAACGTTACAAGAGCCTACAAGGTCACACCTTATGATTGAAGTGAACAGAATCAATATACATTTGGTATTGTGTTTAGCTGTCAAATAAATTAAATTAATTATTGAACGCATTATATGTGCAAACTTGTTGTACACAAATAGAGAACATTGTTAAAATTAATGTATGAATTTGATTCATATAAAACATTAACTAAATATAGTTTATCAAAATTATTAATATAAATAGTTATAACAATACTTTCAATCAAAGATACAAAGATATGGAAATTGATATTCTTTTGGAAAGAATATAATTTATTTTTCTTACTTTCCATATGTTTCTTTAAAAATAAAGGAATAATCTCATTTTTTTTGATATGTGATATTAATGAAAAATATAAGGGATATGGATCCTAATTTTGTGTGTTAGGGTTACCAAAGTAAAGGAAAAAAAAATAACAAAGAGGATCTAGCAATCGTTTTGGTGAAAACACTCTCTGAAAAGTTCAAGAGTACCTTTTACTATTCATTCTTCGACTGGGTGGACTACGTAGAGGCCAAGATGATTCTTTTGTGGCTTGGAATTGACGTTGTGAAGGAAATCAAATAAAAAAAGGTATATTTTCTACTCTGTTTCAACCCGATTCATTCCTCATACTTGGATCCATGGTTTTTGAATGTCGAAATATTTTTTCCGCTACGCCATGGGTTGTACCAGTGATCCAACACGATTTGATTTCTTTCGTCTTCTCTTCTCCTCTCTTTTGCTATCGATAGTTTTTGTTTATTTTATGCCCTAAATCCATCCCTTTCGTTTCCCTTAAACATCTCTTTGTGCCACCAAAAATAGTCCCCTTTGCTGCCATTAGTGGTGGTCTTGCCACCCCTTTAAACATTATTTTTGGGTTGCTAATTTTTCTTCCCTTTCCACCCCTTTGTGCACCTCTTTCTTTCATTTTTCCATCATTAAAAATAGCCCCTAACTCGGCTGATTAGTGGGCATTCAAGCTTGGTTACGATTACATCTTGGATCAAGTAAATGGAGTGCATAAGTGCTAATTTTTGTGCGAGATCTAGCATCATCTTATATTGTTAAATTTTGCTACTTTGGTCAATTGGTCCATTTTTTGTCATTATTTTTTCATAGAAACTAATCTAAACTCCCCGGGTCAGTGGTGGCTTCAGATCTTGTTTGCATCCTCGAATTGTAGCAAACAATGTAAGTATTGCTTACCGATAGTGGATCTATTGTGTCCTTTGTTAATTCCTTTTTAACCGAATCTGTTAGGCCCAATGTACGTTTCTACTAAAGTTTAATGATGATTAAGTGCAAATCTGACCTAGGGTAGTCTAGATCTAAGTTTTGGAGTTTCAAATTTTTGGGTTAGTGTTGTAGATTGAAAATTAAGGTGTGGGTATTTCCCTTTGCTAAATTAGTCTAAAAATCTTAAAATATGTTCTAAATTGGTAGTTATATTTGCTGGTTTTGGCATGGTCAAATGGCCTAAGTGCTAATAAATGGAGCGTCAAGCAAGGCACGTATTTAAATAGGAAGCCCAATTGTAGAGGGCCTTGTTGGGACCTATTGAATTGTGTATGTGTAAACACGAAAATATACACACTTTTTCATGCCCTTTTCAACTCAAATTCATGAAATTTGTAGTAATTCTCTTCGAAAAATGTATAATAATTATAAAATAATAAAATTGTAATTAAATTATTAACATATTTAATTTTAATTAATTTTATGTTAACTTTTGATTTATTTTGAATAGATTCGCACAAAAGGTGAAAATTGACTCGGCAGACACTACAAGAAGCACAAAATTTAGAAGTAATTTTGAAGCATTCAGGAAAAATAATTTTTTAGCCTAAGACAGTCCAAATTATGAATATTAATTCATAATATAATTAATTTTAATTTTAATCCAATTAATTTTGGGTTCAATAATTATTATTAATTAATTATGAAAGGAGGCCCAATTGAGCTGAATTGAGAAAACCGATCCGACTGAGCACTGGGCTACCCAAAACTGTCCCACATTCTGACCTAATCAACTTGTTTGGCTGATTATTTGGCTTGCACAATAGCCCTTGAAGACTCCTTGAATTTGAATTCAAACCCGTCTACTTATCATGCCTTCCTAGATTTGCCCCTACCTTAAAATAGCAAGTTTGAAACCTTCGAACTTGCCACATGTGTGGCCGACCATGGGGGGAGTTATGGCTGCTTCTTTTTACTATTTTTAGTATTCATCTCAACCTATAAATACCCCCCTTGGCTGTTCATTTCAATCACACCTCTCATCATTTCACTTCTCTCTCACTTTCTCTCTTCAAAACCCTTCATTTGTTCTTCATTTCCTTTCCCATTCCTTTTTCGATCTCACCTCTTCGAAAAGAGTCCTTCAACCACCATTTGAAGTAGCATTCAAGTGTTCATGGAAGCCTCGATTCAACAAGAATAAGTAGAGAATGAGGAGCGCAGAATGAGAAGCGGAGGTAGTCAAGCCTCGGAGAAACACCAGATTTGATTTTTGTTCCTTATCCTTTTAATTTTATTGTTGTTGTTATGAACATGTGTATGAATACTTGTGATGTTGATATGTTTAATTTAATTAATATGGCTTAAATTTAATTCGTATTAGGTTGATTGCATTTCGTCCACTTGAGTTATTAAAATTATGTTTGTGTTGTTATAGGTCTTGGTAAAATGTTTGATTAAGTAAAACCATGAATAAGTTATTCTTGCATTATAATTGTAAGGTGACTGATGAATTAATTATTTAAACATGTTGAAATTATAATTAATTGACACAATACTTAATCAAGTACATGTTTAATCTTCTAAGGTAGTTGAGGGTTAAATTAGCGACGGTATTAGACAATACATTAGCCTTGCATAACTTGCAAGATTATTGTGATTAAATTGTTTTGAGGTAGGAATACATTGTTACCTCACTTAATCTTCTATGTGCTTATGAAGATTGATTAATTGTTTGAATTAAAATTAGAAAATATTCAAGAGATTAGTTAATTTAATAAGTGTGTATGAGCGATAGTTAGCAAATTACCAAGTTGCCGTGAATTTATTTATAACAACATGAACATGAGTTTTGTAATTCCAAGTTAAGAAATGTAATTAATCTAACACAATTATGTCATCTTGATTAAAATCATCTTTTGAAATCATGCATTGGAAATTTTATTTTATATTTATTTTATTTTACATAGTTAAATTTAGTTTTTAATCACTTCCTCAAAATCAACATACTTTTTCCTCACCAAAGTGTTTTTAATTGCATTCATAAATAATTCTTTTCATAGTCCCTATGGGTACGATAATTCGATATTTACTTGTCACTTTATTACTTGTTGCAATTGTGTACACTTGCACTTTTCCATCATTCCAAGTTTTTGGCGCCGTTGTGAATTTGTGAATTTTGCATTTTGGTTTATTTTCTGTTCAATTTTAACTTAATTAGTTTTCCTATTTTTGTTTCAGGTGTTTGTTTCAATTTATTTTCAGGTGTTTATAAGTATTGATCGAATTATCGATTTACTTCCTGTAAACCCTAAGATTGAAAGAACTTTTCGACAACGAATAAGACAAGCAATTCAGAGAAGGACCGAAGAGATAAACTACAAAAATCTAAATCAAAGAAATAGAGCAAACCCTGCTTAAAATCCTATCCTTATTACTGATGATAGGGATAGAGCTTTAAGGCAGTATGTCATTCCAGTGTTTCATGATTTTAATTCGGGTTTTGAGAGACCCAAAATCAAGGCACAATAGTTCGACCTGAAGCTAGTCATGTTCCAGATGCTTCAGACAGTGGGCCAATTCAGTGGAATGCCTACTAAAGATCCTCACCTTCACTTAAGACTGTTTATGGAGGTGAGCAATTCTTTTAAGCTAGCCAGAGTACCCAAAGATGCACTACGATTAAAGCTATTCCCATATTCACTAAGGGACAGAGCTCGAGCTTGGTTGAACTCATTGCCACCAAAATCCATTTCAACATGGCAAGAGTTAGCAAAAAGATTCCTCATGAAGTATTTCTCGCCTAGCAAGAATGTTAATTTGAGGAACGAGATCATTGCTTTCCAACAAATGGATGATGAGTCCTCGTATGAGGCATGTGAAAGGTACAAAGAACTATTACGGAAGTGACCTCATCACAGAATCCCTCATTGCATCCAACTTGAGACGTTCTATAATGGTCTCAATGCTCACACAAGGATGGTAGTGGACGCTTATGCTAATGGTTTTCTCCTTTCAAATTGTTATAACAAGGATTATGAAATCATTGAGAGGATAGCTAGCAACAATTATCAATGGCCAATCAATCGAGCAGTGTTAGGAAGACGAGTCGTTGGAGTACATGAAGTGGATGCTCTCACTTCACTTGCATCTCAAGTATCCACAATATCATTGATGCTTAAAAATTTTACCACTAATGGGTTTAATAGTCTTGCAGCTCAGTCACCCAATCAATTTGAAAATCTAGCCTATGTTTATTATGGGGAAGGATATTTGTTCGAAGAATGTCCATCAAACCCAGAATCTATGTATTACATGGGTAATCAGAACCAGAATCGAGGAAGGCAAGGACTGCAATCCAATTTTTATAATCCATCTTGGTGAAACCACCCTAATTTCTCTTGGAGTAACCAAGGGGCTGGACCAAGTAACACTTATGTCCAACCCAGCCACCTATTTTTACCCAATAGGTTTAGAAGCAACCTCAAGTTGAATCTTCCAATGGCTTGGAAAACTTGTTGAAGGCATACATAGCCAAAAATGATGTCTTAATCCAAAGCCAAGTAGCAACATAGAAAAACCTGGAAAACCAAATGGGCCAGCTTGCCACTAAACTCAGAAACTGTCCACAAGGTGCTTTGCCTAGTGATACGGAGAATCTAAGAAATCTGGGGAAAGAGCATTGTAAAGCATTGAAATTGAGGAGTGGAAAGACATTAAGCCTAACACTGTCAAAGTTGAAGAAGAGTTAGCTGATGCTCAAGACTCAGTGGAAGTTCATCCGAGTGTTGAAATTCTAGTCTCACTGGAACCAAAATCTACAAAAACCGATAAGGTAACTTCTGAACCAGTTAATTTTGATAAACTAACAACTTTGTTAGATGCATAATTGCCACAGAATATGAATCAACCAGTTCTAGTAAAGAAGCCTCCATCACCTTACCCTCAAAGGCTTCAAAAGCAAAAACAAGAATTTTAGTTCAAGAAGTTTCAAGACGTACTTAAGCAACTTCATATCAACAGTCCATTAGTAGAAGCACTTGAAACGGATGCCGGATTATGTCAAATTCATGAAGGGTATCCTGTCTAAGAAACGGAGACTTGGAGAATTTGAGACGGTGGCATTAACGAAAGAATGCAGTGCATATCTTCAAGACAAACTACCCCTAAATTTGAAGGATCCTAGATGTTTTACCATACCTTGTAACATTGGAGCAATGTATTGTGGTAAGGCACTATGCGATTTGGGTGCAAGCATCAACTTGATGCCCATGCCCATAGTCAGAAAATTAGGGATATCTGAAGTTAGATCTACTACAGTTACACTTCAATTAGCAGGTCAATCTTTAGCACATCCAGAAGGAAAAATCGAGGATGTATTGGTACGTGTAGATAAATTTATTTTTCCTACTGACTTTGTTATTCTAGACTTTGAGGTAGATAAAGAGGTGCCAATCATCCTAGGAAGGCCTTTCCTAGTGACTAAAAGGACCCTTATTGATGTGCAGAATGGCGAGCTTACTATGCGTGTTCAGGATGATCAAGTAACATTTAATGTTTTTATGTTTATACGATTTCCTGACACACTTGATGATTGTTCTGCAGTGTCTAATTTAGAGGAACTAATCATGTAAAAGGAACTCAACTATGTTGAGAACCCGTTGGAGAAAATTTTGACATCAAACCCTCCAAGTGATGAAGAGGGGGATGAATACTTAGCTTTGCTAGAAGCTAATCAAAGGGGATTTAAACCGCAATCTCGCATTGAATCTTTGGAGTTAGAAAGTACAGATTACATCCAGCCGAAAGCGTCAATTGAGGAGCCACCTAAATTAGAACTGAAGGTACTTCTCTCACATTTAAAATATGTTTATTTAGGTAATTGTTCTACTTTGCCTGTAATTGTTTCAGCAGAGTTAACCGAAGAGCAAGAAGAGAAACTCATCCTAGTGTTGAAATAATTCAAGAAGGCTATTGGATAGACCATAGTCGATATTCGTGGCATTAGTCCGTCTATATGCATGCACAAGATCATCCTAGAAGATGCCGAGAAAGGGATGATTGATGAACAACGAAGACTGGACCCTATCACGAAGGACGTGGCAAAGAAAGAAATCATTAAGTGGTTAGAGCGGGTATAATTTACCCCATCTTAGACAATTCATGGGTAAGTCCAGTCCAGTGCGTGCCAAAAAAAGGAGGTATTACAGTTGTTCAGAACGAGAATAACGAGTTGATACTGACTAGAACGGTTATGGGATGAAGAATTTGTATCGATTACCGAAAGCTGAACAAAGCGACTAGGAAAGATCACTTTCCTTTGTCGTTCTTAGACTAGATGCTGGATAGACTTGCGAGGCAAGACTATTACTATTTTCTCGATGGATACTCAGGGTATAATCAGATTATAGCAGCACCAGAGGATCAACACAAGATAACATTCACATGCCTGTACGGTACATTTGCATTTAGACGCATGCCATTTGGTTTATGTAATGCACCTGGTACATTTCAAAGATGTATGGTGTCTACTTTTACTGAAATGGTTGAGAAGTATTTGAAAGTGTTTATGAATGATTTTCCAGTATTTGGAGATACATACAATGATTTCTTAGCCAATTTAGCAATGTACTAAGCCGATGCGAAGAAACAAACCTCGTACTCAACTGAGAAAACGGTCATTTCATGGTACGAGAAGGTATTGTTCTAGGGCATCGGATAACGAGACATGGAATCGAGGTAGATAAAGAAAAGGTAGATGTTATTGAGAAACTTCCACCTCCAACATCTGTAAACGGTGTTAGGAGCTTTTTGGGCCACGTTGGTTGATATCGAAGATTTATCAAGGACTTCTCCAAAATTGCTAAACCCTTGTGCAAATTATTGGAGAAGGACATGATGTTCAAATTTGATGAAGAGTGCTTAAGAGCTTTCAATGATTTGAAGATTTGGTTAGTTTTAGCACCCATCATCGTTACATCGAACTAGGATTTGCCATTTGAACTGATGTGTGACGCAAGTGACTTCGCGATAGGAGCTGTGATGGGCCACCAAAGGAACAAAGTTTTTCATCCTATCTACTATGCAATTCAAACTCTAACAAGGCTTAATTGAATTATACAGTCACAGAGAAAGAGCTAATTGCTATTGTGTTTTCTTTTGGCAAGTTTTGATCTTATCTTTTAGGTACCAAAGTGACGGTCTACATGGATCATTCGGCAATTAAGTATTTACTTGCTAAGAAAGACACTAAGCTGAGATTGATCCAATGGGTACTTCTACTCCAAGAGTTTGATCTAGAAATTCAAGATCGAAAGGGGCAGAAAATCAAGTAGCAGGCCACTTGTTCAGATTGGAGCCGCAAGAAGGGAATTCTCCACTTATACCCATTCAGGAGACATTCCCAGATGAACACAGACTGAAGCTAAATCATGTCCATAATACCCCTTGGTTTACTGATATTTCTAAGTATTTAGCTTGTGGTTGGATGTTGATTGATAAGACGTATCATCAAAAGAAAAAGTTTCTTCACTATGTGAAGTACTATTTTTGGGAAGAGTCATATTTGTTTAAAAAGTGTGCAGATGAAGTACATAAGATTCTATATCATTTCCACTCAGCTCCGAGTGGGGGACACTTTGGAGGTACACATACTGCGGACAAAGTATTGCAAGCCGGATTCTTTTGGCCAACATTATTCAAAAATGTGTATGTTTATATAAAGAGTTATGATCGATGCCAGAGGGTTGGAAACATCACCAACAGAAATGAGATACCCTGAACAAACATCATTGAGGTAGAATTATTCGATATTTGGGGGATTAACTTTCTCGATCCTTTCCCTCCTTCTTTTGGTCACAAGTACATATTGGTAGCAGTAGGCTATGTGTATAAATTGGTTGAGATGGAGGCATACCCGACGAATGATGTTAAGGTTGTGATGAAGTTTTTGTAGAAGCATGTGTTCACAAGGTTTGGAACCTCGAGAGCTATCATCAGTGATGAAGGGTCCCATTTTGTGAACAAATGGTTGAAATGGTTACTCGACAAACATGGAGTGAAGCATAAGGTTGCCACAGCTTACCATTCGCAGACGAATGGGCAAGCTGAACAGGAAAACGAAGAGATCAAAGGCATACTCGAGAAGGTAGTTTGCCTGAATCGACGAGATTGGTTCAAAAGATTGGATGATGCTTTATGGGCTTATAAGACAGCATACAAGACACCTTTAGGCATGTCACCCAATAGGTTGGTCTTTATGAAAGCCTGTCATCTGCCTTTAGAGTTAGAACACAAAGCTTGTTTGGCTCTCCAACAACTCAACTTGGATTTTAAGCTTGCTAAAGAGAAATGGATGCTTTAAATTAATGAGTTGGAAGAATATTGAATGTTCTCATACGAGAATGCCAAACTATTCAAGAAAAGACTTAAAAGATGGCATGACAAGCACAATCGAGTTCAAGAATTTGAAGCAGGTCAACAAGTCTAGTTATTCAACTCAAGATTAAGGTTCTCTCCAAGTAAGTTAAAATCACGTTAGTCCGATCCATTTAAGATTCCCCAAGTTTTCCCATATGGAGTTGTCGAACTTCAAGGTAAGGGAGGTAATTTTTGAGTCAATGCTCAGTGCTTAAAACATTACTGGGGGATAAAATTGAGCGGGATCAAATCTCGTTCATTTTATCAGATATTTAATTTTTCTCATTTTTCTTTTTAAATAAATGATTTAGGATATATTTTCAGGATTAGTATATTTAAATAAATCCTTTCTAGGAGATTGGAACTTAAGTGGGACCGTTTGTGGCCCCTCCAATCTTTCCTGGGAATTGATTTTAACATAATCTTCTGAGAAATTATTCCCTAAATGGAAAAATAAATTTTTAGTTTTTCAAATAAAATGGTCAATTTTGATCCAAGTTTTGATTGGAACTCAATTTTCAATTTTTCTTTAAGTCTAGATACTTAATTGAATTCTTTTCAAAATTTGGTTGCTCCTTTTGTAAACATTAGAAATTAGATAGCTCTTTTTGCTGATATTTTTTAAAGGCATCTAGAATAATTTTTTAATTTAATTTTAATAAATTAGATGATAATAACTAGTATATAATTATATTTATTATAATATTTATTAATTATTATCAACTTTGCATAGAATTAGGATTAATTTAAATTTGATCATATTTTATTTAATATTTTTGATTTCAATAAATTAATAGCAAATAATAATTTAATATGCATTATATTAATTATTAATTGTTATTAAGTTTGTGTAGAATTAGAACTTAGAATATTTTAACTATCAAATTGTTCTAAGAATTCTAATTAAACTCCTACCCTCTTCCCTATAAATTCCACCAACCTTATCCATCATTCATCACTCATCAAACCAACCTCCATTCACCCGTTCCACCATCGATCCTAGCATCCAAAAACCACCAAGTGCCATAGCTCCTAACCACTAGCAATAACACCGCCCAACAACCCTATTCGGCCAGCAGCTCACCCCGCACGTACTTATCATACCTGGTCAACAGCTCACCCCGCAAGGACCTGCCTCCATCGCACGCTGCTGCTACCTTACATGTCTTTCTCCTCGCTCATTATACCACTCCCAGCTCTAGTTCACGTGCCCCAACGCTACTACCTGCTGCTCGCGAAACTACTCACACCAAGCCCTACTACTCCCTCGCACATCTGCCCGCATGCCCGACAGCTTTCTAGAATCCGCGCGGCACACCAACCTTGCTACTCGCACCAACACCCCACACTTAGCCGATAACCCTTCCAACCATCCTTCAATTACAATAATTTTCTTCTAATTTTATTTGAGTTCTTAATTTTTATATATAATGTGGTAAGAAAGTTTTCTTCAAAATTTAAATTCGTTTTAATTATTTAAACTTTTCAATTTATTTTGAATTGTTAATATATTACTTTTACTAATTAAATTTTTGAGAAAATATTTGTTTCTATCTTATGTTCATGTTAATCATGCCTCGCAAGAGAACTCGTGCCTCTGTCCAAATTGACAAATCACAAAACAAATTTTACTGTGAAGAAGCCAAAGCGAGATATGAAAGCATTTTCAAGAATAAACAAATGCACCCTAAAAAAGGCTTTATACTGATAGAAAGAAACTATATTGTTTTCATGGCACGCATTCGACAAATTGTTGAAGCTCTCAATTGGGAGTTATTTTGTGAGAAAAGACCAAGTGTAGATGAGGAATTAGTTCGTGAATTTTATGCAAATTTGACCTCAAACGAATTAATGGAAGTTTCTGTCTGAGGAATGAAGGTACCAATAACCTCAAACACTATTAATGAATTCCTTGAATTATCTGATTTCGAAGACGATGAATATTCTTCCTTGATGAGAAATATTGAGACTAAAAATATACAAGAAATTCTCGAGGAACATACAGTTATAGTTTCTAAGTGGACTGTGTCAAAGCAAGGAATTCATACTTGTCACAGAGAATATTTGACACCACTAGCGAATGCATGGTTCTATTTCATTCGATTCAGCCTTATGCCTATTTCACATGGGACTATAATTTCATTAAAGTGAATGGTCTTATTATACTCGATTTTAACTGGAAATATCATTAATGTGGGAAAAATCATTCTAAGAGAAATTCAGAATTGTGCCACTATGCATTCTGGCCCAGCTTACTTTCCCTTTATGATAATAATTTTGTGCTTAAAAACTAAAAATCTTACAAACATAAAGAAGACAAGTTATAACCAGGGCACAATCACAGATTGGGACCTCTATCGAATAGCCAGAGACTCTGCTCTCCAGCAACGAGTTAAAGAGAGCGAGGATCCCAAAGAAGAAGAAAAAAAAGATCCCACAAAAATCGAACTAATGCAGTCAACTGAAATCCCTGATAAGGCAGAACCAATGGAACTAGTAACTGAACCTGACATGAAAACCTCAATGTTCAGAACTCAATCGCCTTACCCAGATCTTCGAAATGAGAGATCAAAGTTGGTGGACATAATGCAACTTATTCAGTGGCAGCAACAAGCTTATAGGAGATATTAAAAAATACGGGATTACTCAATGCAAAGTGCTCTTACGAAAATATACAATGACCCATTTATTTTTGTGCCTGAGTTTCCAGATTTCATATTTGAACCATGGAGTCTACTATCAAAGAAGGAGCGAAGCGATTCATGCAAAAATAAAGATGATGGAGCAAAAGATGAGTCGGATTCTGAGGGATCTGTAAGTAAATAAAAAGGAGGGATCTTTACCTTATGTTATTTTCTTTCTTAGGTTATTTTAGGATTAGGATCTATTAGGAATTTTATTTTAACATAATAAAATAAGATTTGGAAATCATAGATAAAAATGAACAAGTTTAAAAAAAAGAAGTGTGGCAATAGATATGTACATGTCTAGGATTGGATCTAGAGAGAGCTTGGTACTAAAGCAGTCCAACTGACTCACCTCCTCTTTTCTAGAATCCTACCTGGTGTACAGTATCTATTCACTTTTAACAATGAGGACATTGTTCATCTTAAGTAAGGGGACCAAAAATTTGAAATCATTTTCTCTCAGAATAATTTTTTCTTTTAGTTATGATTAGGATATATTTTGTTCAAAAATTTGAAATTTTGTTAAGTATGCTAAACTTCAATATGAATAAAATTCTAATATTTCAATAATTATTATGTTGGCTAAATTATGACATAAATGTATTCTTAATAAAGCATGCAAATCATACCATAAAATTTTTAGTTCCTCGAGAAAGTTAGGCATGTATAAAAGTTTAAGTATCTAAAATTGACTTAGTAGTTTCTTGAGGAGAAATCCTAGGAAGCATGGAATGTTGAAAATGATTTAGGAAACTTTTGTTTGGACCGTTTCAGCCTTTCAAACTAACTTTATTTGAACCCTTGCAATATTTAGTCATCACTTTTCTCTTAATTATCTTTAAATTGTCTCAAACACTAGACTCAGTACTATTCAAAATATTCTTTGAAAATAAGTTTGGGGGAGTTGAAAAGAAGTATCAAATGCTCAAAATTTGTAGTACATACAGCAAAATGCTTGTGTTAAAAAAAACATATGTACTTGAAAGAAAATATATGTACAAAAGAGCATGTGAAAGCAAAATAAGTTGGTGTTTTGAAGGTAATTATTTCGAAGATCCAATTCGAGCTGAGTCTAGGGTTCTTTTAGCCTAAATTTATCTATCTTTTACCTACCTCTAGCCTAGCCACGTTACAACCTATTTAAAAGACATATTGATTCAAGTTTTTATGCTACCTACATTAGTGGAGAGAAATTGCTATGTTCAACATATGAAGACATAAATTAAACTTAATGATTGCAACTTAATCTTGAATAAGTAAATAAAATCAAATTGGTAGAGATTTAACATGTATTTATTGAGAAAGCATTTAGTCTATTTTTGCTATCATAATAATAATTGAGATTAATTTGAATGATATGTATACTTAAGTAGCGTAAATATCTTTGTTCTTGCTAATAAGTGTACTAAATTCAAAATTTTGGGAAGAACGTAGTTCTGAAGGAATTTTTCAAAGGTGTTTCCGAGAAATTCTTTTCAATTTGTGCATTATTCGGGATGAGCAATGAATTAAGTTTGGGAGTGTGGAAACACGAAAATATACGCACTTTTTCATGCCCTTTTTAACTCAAATTCATGCAATTTCGTAGTAATTCTCATTAAAAAATATATAATAATTATAAAATAATTAAATTCTACTTAAATTATTAACATGTTGAATTTTAATTAATTTTATAATAAATTTTGATTAATTTTGGTTTATTTTCGACAGATTTACACAAAGGGCGAAAATTGGCTCAGCAGACACTATTGGAAGCACAAAATCGAGAAGCGGTTTTGAAGCATCGAGGCAAATTAATTTTTCAGCGTAAGATGGTCCAAATTATGAATATTAATTGATAATATAATTAATTTTAATTTTAATCCAATTTATTTTGGGTTAAATAATTATTATTAATTAATTATGAAAATAGGCCCAATTGTGCTGAACTGAGAAAACCGATCCAACCAAGAACTGGGCTACCTAAAATCGTCCCACATGCTGACCCAATCAAATTGTTAGGCTGATTATTTTGCTTGCAAAGTAGCCCTTGAAGACTCCTTGAATTTGTGTTCAAACCCCTCTACTTATCATGCCTTCCTAGATTTGCCCCTACCTTAAAATAGCAAGTTTGAAACCTTCAAACTTGCCACATGTGTGGCCGGCATGTAAGGAGTCTATGGCTGCTTATTTTTAATATTTTTAGTAGTCATCTCAACCTATAAATACCCCCTTTGGCTGCTCATTTCAATCACACCTCAAACACCTCTCATCCTTCACTTCTCTCTCACTTTCTCTCTTCAAAACCCTTCATTTGTTCTTCATTTCCCTTCCCATTCCTTTTCCGATCTCACCTCTTAGAAAAGAGTCCTTCAACCACCATTTGAAGCAGCATTCAAGTGTTGGTGGAAGCCTCGATTCAACAAGAACAAGTAGAGAATGAGGAGCGTAGAATGAGAAGTGGAGCTAGTCAAGCCTCGAAGAAACACCAGATTTGATTCTTGTTCCTTATCCTTTTAATTTTATTGTTGTTGTTATGAACATGTGTATGAATACTTGTGATGTTGATATGTTTAATTTAATTAATATAGCTTAAATTTAATTCAGTATTAGGTTGATTGCATTTAGTCCACTTGAGTTATTAAAATTATGTTTGTGTTGTTATAGGTCTTGGTAAAATATTTGATTAAGTAAAACCATGACTAAGTTATTCTTGCATTATAATTGTAAGGTGACTAATGAATTAATTATTTAAACATGTTGAAATTATAATTTATTGACACAATACTTAATCAATGCATGTTTAATCTTCTAAGGTAGCTGATGGTTAAATTAGTGATGGTATTAGACAATACATTAGCCTTGCATAACTTGCAAGATTATTGTGATTAAATTATTTCAAGGTAGGAATACATTGTTACCTCACTTAATCTTTTATGTGCTTATGAAGATTGATTAATTGTTTGAATTGGCATTGGAAAATGTTCAAGAGATTAGTTAATTTAATAAGTACGTATGAGCAGTAGTTAGCAAATTACCGAGTTGCCGCGAATTTATTCATAAAAACATGAACATGAGTTTAGTAATTCTAAGTTAAGAAATGTAATTAATCTAACACAAATATGTCATCTTGATTAAAATCATCTTTTAAAATCGTGCATTGGAACTTTTTTTATTTTATTTTATTTTACTCGATTAAATTTAGTTTTAATCACTTCCTCAAAATTAAAATATTTTTCTTCACCAAAGTGTTTTTAATTGCATTCATAAATAATTCTTGTCACAGTCCATATGGGTACAATAACTCGACATTTACTTGTCACTTTATTACTTGTTGCGATTGTGTACACTTACACATTTCCATCGTTCCAATATGAGTTGTATGTAATGTATGATTTTGTGTTATAATTTGGTTAACCGCATGTTTGATATGTTATTTCTCTTATTGCTAAATCCATCGTGAAAATTGTGTGTTGAATGCATGTATAGCATGTCAATTTTTTGAAACACTGATTGATATGCACGTAATATGCCATGATTGACATTGAGCGTGTATGCATTTAATTACATACCAAATGTGATATTGATTGTATGAAAGACATGTACTCATGCCTCTGTTATCGTTAAATGAATGGTGAGCAAGGCATACACTCATATTGTTTATTGATATGCATGTAAAGCATGTCATTGTACCGAAACTATTATTGGAAGAATGATGTGTTTACTGATTGTGTGACATATTGCATCTGCATAAGGTAGGTATTTGTGGTTGATGGAGGAGTTCCGTGGAGTACCAACGACATTTAAAGTCCGAAATATATTGTTAGTGCACTGCACTGGAATACCGAGGAGATTGTGCGATTTAATCGCATTACTAATAGCTTGTCTGCAATACTGGTGGCTAGTCGACATTACTGGCAGCTTAATTGCATTTTTACCGGTAGTTTATCTGCATTACTGTTATTGGTGATTTATCCACATCGAGTTTTGGCTTGCAGTATTTGGAGTTCGGTAGACAGGTTCTGGAAACTCGTGGTGTGTAGCAAATGGTTGGGTAGGAACCTTTTGTATTGCATCATGCAACATAACATGCTCATACACTGATTGAATATTGCTATGCAACGGTATGAATTTGTAATGTTGATTGTTATATCCGATATGAATAATTTATATGATGCTCTATAATTTTGACTCACACTAAGATTTTATTTCTTTTTATTTATTATTATTATTATTATTATTATTATTATTATTATTATTATTATCACATACGTTTTATTTTTATTGTTATTATTAGTGATATTGCTGATATTATTTGATGTGTTATTACTATTGTTGTTATTTGTCATTTCATGATATATATTTTTATATGTTTTGGTTTGCGTTTATGATTTATTTTCTACGTGTTTTATTTTTATTATTTGATATGTTTTTATTTGTACTTTTATTTGGGTTCTATTTTAGTTAGATATTAGTTGGTGGGATTATTTTATTTAATTTAAATTTTAGATTATTTTAGGCTCTCTTTAATTTTTTAGGTTAGATTTTAAAATCTTGTTTTAGATTTTTTTAATTAGACATTAGAATTTGTATATTAGAAAATAGGTTAACTTCTAAGATCTTGATTTTAGGTTTTAAGATATTTTTATTTTGATGTCGATATTAGAATTTAGGTTTTTATATTAAGTTTTGTTTTTTTTAGATTATATTTTGATTTTGAAATCTATGAGTTAAATTATAAATTCTCCTTTAGATTTTATATTTTAATATTGAATACGAAATTTTAGATTTTAAGTTTTTATTAGTTTTAAATATTAGATATTTATATTAGATTTAGAATTTTTATTTTATTTTAAATTTTAGGATTTTTATTATTTCAGATATTAAATTAGATCAATAGATTTGATTCAAAGGTTTAACCTTTTAGAACTTTTAGATTAGATTAGATTTTAGATTTTAGATCCTTAGTTTTGACATTAATCTTTAAATTTATTTTTGGATATTATTTAATTTTAAATTCTTAAGTTTTCGAATACATTCTAAATTTTAATATTCCTAATTAGATTTAGATTTATATTAGAGTGTATTTTGATTAGATTTTTAGTTTAAATTTTTACGTTAATTAAATTAGAATATTAAGATTCTACTTTTAATTAAATCGTACAATTTTGCTTAAGATTTTCTAACTTAAGCTTTAGCTTAGATTCTTTAGGTTTTGAAGATTTTTAGATTAAATTTTAATTTTAGATTTTAGATATCGTTGTCATTGGGATATCTATGAAATCAATTTATTTTATTTCATTTCTTTTTGTTTAAATAAGAAATCCTAATCATTGAACTACATAGGATTGTATTCAATCAGACGTTGTAGGGGTATTATAATCTTCTCATTATACTCCTGAATTTAAAATTTGGTGATGAGATCAAATCTTAGATTTTAAAATTTCTCTTAGGACTAGTCTTGAAACCTTAGACGATAAATGACTAACTGATTTAGCTCCAATATGACCATACTAATAGATTTGATTTGTAGGATTATATCTTGTGTCTGGCACCTCACGGACATGGCACTATTTTAGAGATATTAAAGTTTTCGATAATAAAATAAGTAGACGATAATTTCTTTTGCTTTCTCTCCAGATTTTTTTCACTTTATCAATTTCTTTCCATCTTGTTCATTAGTATATGCTTTAGTTGATTCTCTTACTTGAGCTTATAGGGCATTCTTATCCGCAACTCTTAAGTGATTAAAAAGAAAATAATCATTAAAAATATTATAATAAAATATGTGTATCTTTAATAAATAATTTAAAATTATATTTATATTTATATTAAAAATAAAATAAATGAATTTAAATTAAATTTATATTAAATAATAATTGAATAATTATTTTAATTTTATTTATGTAACTAACAATTCAATGACGTAAAAGTAAAAAGTAAATAATTTGAAAGTTAAAAAGTTTTTAATGGCATGTTTGGACATCATTGTTTGAGTTAAAATTTTGGATTTAGAATTTAAATTTTAAATTTTGTTTGGATAATAAATAAAAGGTTAGGGTTTGAATTTGGGTAAATCTAAATCCAATTTTATAAGAGTTAAATTTTGGATTTCAAAATTCATTTTAAATTTGGAATTTTCAAAGCTTAAGATTAATTAAAAGAACATGAGTTAAAAGAACATGAGAACTCTTTTTATTCTCTCTGCTTTCATACTTCCTTCAAAACCTAGACAATAAATAAATAATTTTATTTATATTATATCATCAAAAAAATTCAAGGTTTTTAAAAATTAGACCGGTAGGCAAACCGACCAGACCATCGATTTTTGTTTCAACCGGTTTGACAAATTCAATGGTTCCATTGGATAAATTATTAAAAATAAAAAATTATTTAAAAATAGATAAAATCAGTTCAACCATCAATTCAGTCAATTCGACTAGTTCAACCAGTTCATCAGTCAACTAATCTGATCTCTTATTCCGAACTAGTACTCGGACCGAATCACAATCCAAATTGTCTAACTGGCCGTTCCAATCCGATTTTCAAAACAGTGACAAAGTTTCATGCATTTAATACATTGTAAATATTCAAAAAAAAATGTATTTATACCATAATTTCCACAATTTTTTAATTTATAAACTCTTGACTTTTAATTTATAATTTCCATAATTAGGCCACCAGTTTAATGGTCCAACTGGTTTGATCAATCTGATCGGTTCGACTAATCCATCTGGTTCTATTAAATAAATCATTAAAAATTCATAAAAAAATTGGTTCAACTACCCAATAAATCAGTCCATATTAATTCTCGAGTCAACCGGTTTAATGCATTTTTCCAAATCAGTACCTTGACCAATTCCCAAACTAATTCAAACAACAAGGTTCAAAATCCTCATAAATAATTAAACTTTTAAAAATTATTTTTTAAACTTAGAATTAGTTGAAATCTAAATCTAAATTTGAATTAATTTAAAATCTTAAACTTTAAATATTTTAAATATTTTGCTATCTATGGTATTATATCTCACTAATTAAATTAAATCCATCTTAATTAGTAGATTAATTCTCATTATTTTCAAAATCATGAGGCTAAATTTATAAAGCAAATAAAACCTTCAAGTACAGTCAATGCATACATGTATCATTGGTCCTGGATCTCTAATGAACATCTAAATGAGACCCTTGATTGACTGTTCATGTTAGGGGGGTTATTCAATCTGAAAGAGGAGAGGATATGAGGGGTGGAAGGGAACAGGAGCCATTGATCAAAGCCAAGGCTATATGGCGATAGGCTGCTTCAGTTAGATGAATTCCATCCCAATTTGAATAAACGGAAGGATCTTTACATGCTTCAGATCCAGGATGACCACACCTTGCTGAGATATTGAAATTATATGGCCCACCCCCTCCACAGCATGCTTTTAGAGTCCCACCATAAAACCCTGTTCTTTTTTCAATATATATACTCATGTCACATCACTAAATTCAACATTAAGTTAATAGGGTCTATTTCGTACCTAATCCAGGCTGCAACTAAGTTAAATCAAGTTTAAATATTGAAATTCATGGGAATTAGAAGGAACTAACCGTGATGTAGTGGGGCATGAACGTAACGCATGGCGGCACCGTAGTAATCAGCGTAAAAAATCCTGGCATGGGGATACTTTTGTCTCAAGGTATCCAGGGCTTGT
The DNA here is from genome assembly GCF_025698545.1 of Gossypium raimondii. Taxonomy (NCBI): domain Eukaryota; kingdom Viridiplantae; phylum Streptophyta; class Magnoliopsida; order Malvales; family Malvaceae; genus Gossypium; species Gossypium raimondii. The sequence goes on from NC_068570.1 coordinate 41,768,750, forward strand.
TTAAGCTGATTATTATGATACTTCGCGAAACCATTAAATGCCTTCAAGCAACCATGACGGTCATAATCTTCCTTTTTAGGGCTTTCAAACAATGTCAAGTAAACAGCTGAGCAACCGATAGGAAAATTCCCTGGAACCATCAACTCCACTGCGCCTTCCTCTATCAATGCCTACCAAAATATCCACACATAATTATTAACATAATTTGCAAATGGTTTGGCTTAAGCATAAGGCTTGATGGGAAGCAAATTGTGTTAGCTTTGTAATACTTTTGTGCTTAAACTCTAACTTACACTGGTTGCATTAGCAATTGCTCCAACAACTGAAGGGACCATGGATTGAAGCTGTTTAATGCTTCCACCAAGAAAAAAGGCGTAATTATAATCATTTCCACCGATCTCTCCCACCAGAAAAAGTGATTTCTTAAAGAAATCATCACAAGCTACGACAGAAAACAGTACTATGTTATTCCGAGATGGGTCAGTGGAAGGACTGAAAGAAATGGAGATAATTTAACTCACATTCGTTATCGGAGCAAAGGTCGGACTTGAGCTTCCTGAACCAACCAAGCTGAACATTCAAAGAATTATTAGTCCACAAAATCGATCCCATGTTTCGTTGGAAGAAAAACTCAGCATCAAGTGCAGTAGCTCCGGAGAATGCGAAGTTGACTCCATGTTGAGAACTCTGGCCTTGTTTTACTGCTAGGTAAGGTTGCAAATAAGGCAAACTGAATGCCTCAGCTGGTTTGTAACAAATAAGACACACATATAGTTAGGAAAACGAAATCTGGGTTTTCAAGTTTGTTTCTGTAAGAGAAAGAGCATTTACCAATGAAGTCGATAATAAGACGTCCGTCAGAGCACCGCCCCGTTGCGTGTTGAAAGAAGGTTTCACCGTAAGGTAGCTGCCCGATGACTGGAAATACAAGGGCACCGGAGAGAAGTAAATTGCCAGTGTCGCTTAGGGAGTCACCGAAGTTGAAAATTGACTCATATTTTTTGGGGGTCGATAAAGCTAAGTCGACGGTTTGGAATAAGATTACGAGGATAAAAAATTTGTTCTTCATGGCAAAACAGTAGACAAAGAAAAGTGCCGACTACAGAATGTGAACTTTGATCATGTATCGTAATAGTAATGTAAGAAAGCAATTAGCCAATAATATTTGTACTGTATTTATATATTTTTATCTCAGCACTATGTTTAACTTATCTAAATTCAACAAAAAAAATTTTATCTACTGTAGTTTGTCGGTTACCTTATCCTTTAATTTTAGAAGACACTCGCTACCGAAAAATTAATTCCTATTGATGGTGGAGGGCCTGATTACCACAAAAAAACATATTTTTATTGTATTTTTTATTTTATCTCATAATTATTTGTAAGTAAAATTGTAAAACTCTGTGGAAATTAAGGTATCTCATTAACTCCGTAAAAAAATTAAAAATAATATTTACAAATCACCTATCAAACCAATCAAATTCTAACCTTATTATTTACCGGAATATTAATGAATATTAACAACATTTATAAATATATATAATATATATGTTTTAATAACAATAGTATGTTTTAATTTAAAGCATATTTGTTTATATTTAACATTGTTTATGTGTATTAGATTGAGTATTAGTTTAATTGACATTGACATTGACATTGACATTAACATTATTATCAATATAAAATAATATTAATTTTAATGTACTGAAACCTGCTATTCTTTTATTTAAGAGTAGAGAAAAATATTAAATAAAAAAATAAATATAATAACAATATATAATGAAATTAATGTAAAAAAAATATTATCTACGTGTAACCATGAATCCATGGTGTTTCACTTTTTGGCAGTTGAGCCATTAAAGAAGTTTGGTGAGAATTCAAATTTAACTCGAGAATCTACTGAACATCGTTGCGCATAGAAAGGAAATGAATTGGGCACCGCAAAATGTGTTAGTGGTTCTTTTAAAATCAGACATTTATTACTTGGTACGAAGCAAGCTCAGCAGCTTTCTTATTTCTTAAATTCATGTCGTGACAGGCTTTGTTGGCGATTGATTAAATTAATTAGCCATCTAGACTTAGCAGCTTTTATAAATGAGTAATACTATATTATTAGTCATTAAATTATGGATAAATTTTTATTTTGGTCATTTAATTAAAAAATTTATAATTTGATAACTAAACTATTAAAAAGTTTTTATTTAAATCACTGGACTTTTAAAATCAATGTTATATGACTTTCTATGTTCGCATTGTTTACATTAATTGAAAACTCTCTTTTCCCTTCTCTTCTACTATTCAGTTGTTTTTCCATTAAACAACTTTGGACGTTATGAATTTACGAACTAAAATTCAAACATGTTTTTTCTCTGATCTCTGACATTGACCGTTAGATCAACTTGAATTTAAGGTCTGTTCTTTTACTCGTCGATAAATATTGACACATTGTACCAATCGTTGAATTGTCGATTGGTGGTCATTGGCAGAACTTTTAAAAAAAAACTTAACAAACCTAGTGACTTAAATAAAAACTTTTGAATACTTTAGTATCTTAAATGAAAACTTTCAAATAATTCAATGATCAAATTGTATCTCTTTTTTTTTTAAATTTAAGTGACCTAAATAAAGAACTTACGCATAGTTTAATGACTAATGTCTAATGGTGTAGTTTACCCTTTATAAATTAATGATATCCCTTATTTGTGTATTTACAACAAGTTTGGCATTGAATTTTCAAGTGTATACACATCGGGTATTTAGATTTTTATCCTTAATATAAAAGAGTTTGAATAACTTATATAAAATTTTGGATTACTTTTTATATAATTTTGAGCTGAAACTTTGTTTGGCCCATCCTATATATGTTTAAATATTTGTAAAATTTTAAGCCTGCCATTTTAAGACTATTTTAGACTTTTTTTTATTCAAATTTGAAAATTGGTTTAAGCTTAGCCCATTCTTTTAAAAGATTTTCAATTAGGGTTCAAAACCCTAGCTTACATCAGCTTCCAGCATGAATGTGTACAGAAAAAGAAGTGAATTTCAACAAATAGGATTTCGATAGTAACAACTTCAAAACTAACAAAGACAAAGAAAACATATCAAATAGTAAGGTTAAAAATAAGAAACTGTTATGGAAAAAGAAAAGAACAGGAAAAGCATCGAAGAAAGAGGAAGAAGAAGAGAGAATTTAAGAGAGAAAGAGAAAGATAAAAGGAGTTCAAAACTGTTGCATAATTTCTATAACTACCTTCCCTACCCATGACTGGTGTTAAAAGGGAAGGGTAACGACTCGTGTAACAACCTGGCAATTGTTAACTAACTGTTGCTTCAATACACACTATTTAATTAAACAGCCTTAAGCCAAAACGACTTGTTTTAGATGCTACTCTGACCCTAGCCACGACACACCTTTTCATTAATTTTTTCTACAATAAAATGTTGCATTTTTCCAATTACACTTAAACAAACATAATAGAACAATAACAGAATTTTAAACTATTTGATTGTTGCTGCTACCTTCCATAACAATTAGTCCCCCCTCGAACTTAATCCTTGTCCCCAAAGATCAAATGTTGGATATCTTTATTGAAGGGTTTGCAAGTTCTCCTATGTGGAGTCTTCAAGGAATTTGTCGGCCCACTCCACTAGCACCTCTTTGGGTAGCAGGATTTCCCTTTCTCACCATATGCCTTTTAATAACTCAAATTGGCACCTTGAGAAGAGCCCTATTTGTCCCTACCAGTGGCAACTCAGAGCTACAGGGACCCTTGCTAATGTTCTTCTTAAGTTGGGACACGTGAAATGTGGAATGAATTCAAGATCCTTCTAGTAATGACAGTCTGTAAGCCACCTTTCCTACATTGGCTTCCACAAGGTACGGTCCAAAGTACTTGGGAGACAGTTTCTGGTTCATAATCCTTCTCATGGAATGTTATTTGTAAGGCTAGATCCTCAAATACACCATATATCCCACTTAAAACTTTCTATTGGATCTTATCCTATCAGCCATTTGTTTCATTTGATCCTAAGTTGTTTTCAAAAGGAACTTGAGAAGTTGTCTAGCTATCTCTTGGTGTTGAAGGTTGTGGTCCACTGTAGCTACAAGAGAAGAACCAACTAAATATGGTAAATGGAGAGGAGGTTCTTTTCCATAAAGGGCTTCATAATGTGTACATTTGATAGCTGAATGGTAAATGGTACTATACCACCATTCTGCAAAGAGTAACCACAAAAATTAGTCACTTGGTTTCTCACCTGACATGCACCTAAGGTACCCCCTCCAAGCATCGATTCAAGACTTCTATTTGACCATCTGTTTCAAGATGGTATGCAGTGGATAAATGAAATCGAGTACCAAGCTTCCTAAACAACTTCCTCCAAAAGTTGTTGATGAAAACCTTGTCCTTGTCAAACAAGTTGACTCAAGAGTTCTGATCTATCATAATTTGATATGTCAAATTAGGCTCTCTAATACACTTGAGGAGCTTATTCTCAAGCAACTCAAGTTTCTTTTATATGTTTTTTCGATTTTTATGTGGCAGTTTGCCCAGCAAAGATTATGGGTGTGTTTAGTATTTGCTTCTAAGAAGCACTTTTAGGACAAAAAGCACTTTTGGGACAAAAGCACTCTTAAACAAGCTACTTCTTGAGAGAAAAAGTGCTTCTCCCAAGACAAAAAAATTGGCCCAAAAGCACTTATTTTAGAAGCTAAAAATTTTAGCTTCTCCATAAAAGTGTTTTTTTCCCAAAAACACTTTTGAGAAGCATTGCTAAACTAAGCCTATATCGAGTCACTGTTTGACATTCATGTCGTTTATGCTAAGGGTAGAAAATAAGTAAGTTAGTGAACTATTCGTCCTGATTGATGGCATATTCTGTGGGATTCGCCATCTGGCAAACTCCAAGTTTTGGTGAACTCTAGGATTGAGAGACTCTTCTGTTAAGTTATCCGCCAATCCTAGATGTTTTGGGCGAACTTTATTCGTTTCTGTGTTTAACATAAATATGATGGTTTAGTAAGTTATGTTGGGGTTTAGTTGAGAACTAATTAAAATTGAACTAGGATACTGTAGATGGTTAGACTTTAAAATTATTAAGTAAGTTTATTCACGGGAATCAAGGGTAATAGTGGGATTTTTCTGATCCTTCCACTACACCTTGTCTCCGTTGCATAGGTATATATGGATATCGTTTGCCAACATGTGTTACATATACATCTTCTTTCCTGAATTATCGTATAAGTTTTTGAAAGACCTTCAGGTAGAAGGCTTCAAATGAAGAAGGTTCTCAGTGATTAATTAACACCAATGTTAGTAGCAACTTACTGGTAATTTTTGGTAAACCCTTAGGTTATTGTCGAAGGAATTTACGTGTTTACAGTAATGCATGCATAGATTTTAAAACTATTCATGAGGAATGAAACTTCTTGATTTTGGGTTAAAAGTTACCGATTTATGCATGCATGTTAAATTTCAATAGTTTAATGATTTAATAGATATCCTTGTCTTTCTTTTAGCTCAATAAGTTAATGAAGGTCCAAGCAATAAAGGCAAAGGACTTGCGAAGTAGATTACAGTACTAGATTTTTTGGTGATTTCCTTTTTACTTTTATGTGTTATAAATCCTCTTGCCATCTAAATTGTGAAAGGTAAGTGTTTCCTTCCAATAACGTCATATTTGGTGTCTGGTTTTGTTGTGTTAAACCAACATTATTAGCGTGAGTATGGTTAGTTAATGTTTTGATGTAAAATACCCTTCTTACTGCACGACCCTAATACCATCTATATATGAAATGTCATATGTGATGAATGAAAGGGGATATGTTTGTGATGCCTCCGACAGGGAAGCTATATTTCAAATCGGATTAACAGATCACAAGAAAACATGTTCAACTAAACAGAAATGATATGAGAAGTTAAGGGGATATATGCATATGAATACGTCTGATTGGAATGATTTTGATTCTAAATTTTGGGTACGAGGCTGGGAAAAAGATGGGTTGTGTGTAAGTTGTGCTTATTATATGAGTTATGATTAAGATGGCTCATAGTAACCACCTATAATTGCCCAAAATAGGGCCTAGTCGGAACAGTGGTTTCGACACCACAAACCCGAAGTAGAAATATTTATTTTATGATTGTTTTAGAGTCTATGATATGTTTGGGTGATGGTGTGCAAATTTTTTTAAGTAATTTTTATCGATAAAGTGCCCAATTTTATTATTGGGATTAAATTGTATTAATTGCAAAATAGGAGTTCTAGAACATAGGTACTTGTTTTAAATAGGGGCTTAAATTAGAGGTCTTTAAATGGTAAATAGACCATTATATTTTGTTATGGACAAAACTAGTCATGGAAGGGTAAAAATTGAAGGTTTAATAAAAAGGGCATTTTTGTCATTTGGGTGTTTTAAGGCATAAAGGACAAAATTGAAACCCAAAAATTTGCTCATTCTCTTCTCCATGCTGCCGAAATTTTTAAAAAGCCATGGCTAGGGTTTCAAGCTTTTTCAAGGTTCAATTGTAAGTGCATTTGAGCCCTGTTTTTAATGTTCTTCGTATTTTTAAGATCCTAGAAGCTTAACCTTTCTATTTTTACCATTTATTTGCATGAAAAATGATGTTTAAAAATTGACCTATGCTAGACATTTGTGCATTTTGATTTTTGATAGTAGAATAAGGGTGCACGAGGTTAGGAGAACGATTTTTGCTAAGTGATTTTCGTTGAAAATGATTAAAACAAATTAATTAATAAAAGTTGTAAATGCTCCTAAAAGTGTGAAATAATAAGAATTTGAGGTTGCTTTAGAAGAGAAAAAGGTTCGGCTGACCTTGAATGTTATGGAAGTTGAATAAAAATATATTACGGGCCTAGGGGCAAAATTGTAATTATGAGAAAGTTTAGGGGAAAAATTGCAAATTTTTTGTAGTATGATTTCTATATTAAAATGAGTAATGTGAGTGATAATTAAATGAAATGTGACATTTTAGATCAAAGAAATCGAGATTTGGATCAAGTACGGGGAAATGTCAATTAAAATAATCGATTCGCGTTGAGGTAAATTCATATGGTTAGTCTATAGTGATCGATTATTAAATTTTAATTGAGATGATGTATTATTTTATATATATATTTGTTATCTAATCATGACTTTATGCAAGTACGAGATTAGATTGAAGGATCAATAGTGAGAAATGCAGGGTCAAGTACATTCGTACTACAACTCGTGATGAATTGACGGAAAAGACCATGGTTGGACCATGGCAGTGAGTGTGCCAGTGTAAGACCATGTCTGGGACATGGCATCGGCACAGATCGAGGAGTGCTAGTGTAAGACCATGTCTGGGACATGGCATCAACACGGACAGAGGAGAGTCAGTGTAAGACCATGTTTGGGACATGACATCGGCTCGAGATGAGTGCCAGTGTAAGACCATGTCTGGGACATGGCATCGGCACAGATCGAGTAGTGCTAGTGTAAGACCATGTCTGGGACATGGCATCGGCACGGACAGAGGAGAGTTAGTGTAAGATCACGTTTGGGACATGGCAAAGGCACCGATATGCGATCCCATGTAAGACCATATCTAGGATATGGCATTGGCGTCCTACCAGATGTACGAGATATCTCGAACATCCCTAATATTACAAGTAGTTTAACGGAAAATTCAAGGAGTATGCTCAAGATAAGTAAGAGTAGGATATATGAGTATTATGACTATGGCACAGGTATGTATATGAGACTTATAAATAATGTGCTCAGATTATGATGCATTATTGATAAGGATGCAAACGAGTAAGATGTGTCTATGATCACTTGATTGTTATGTGCCAAGATATAATATGCTTTGGTGTAAGTGTGTATAAATGAAAGTGAACACAAAGAATTAATGAATGAGTGAAATTGACATTAAAACAGTTGTGGGCAGCAACATTAGTATAACTTTGAAAAATCACCAAAAATGGTGGAAATTGAATGAAAGGCTGGGTGAAATATGAAATTAAAGCTTAATGAGTCTATTTTTCCCATAAAAGAAACAGATTAAGCAAAAGAAGTGTGAATTATGAGATATTTGAATTTTAGTGAGACAGGGTCAGAATGAGTTTTAGAATCCCCTGTTCCAACTTTGAAAAATTATTAAAACTTGTACAAAAATAATTATGGAGTATAATTAATATGCTTGAAATCCTTAATAAGTCTATTTTCAAGTGAAATAAACAAGAGCATCATATGAATTTTGTATGTGGAGAAAATTAATTTGTAGTGAAGAAGTGTCAGAACTATTGGACAGCAAAATAGGGGTAAATTTATTGAATAAACTATATTAATTGGCTGGACCAAAAATTCTGAAATTTCTATGGTAAAAAATTATGTCAGTCTAGTTTCAGGAAAAATTAATGGTTCTTCATTCGGAGCTTTGTAGCTCAAGAAATAAATAATTTAGTGACAGTGACTCAAGTAGACAGATTAATGTGAACATTAGTAATAAAATGTAAGCATGTGATATATTGATTATATCATCTTAGGAAATTATTTTGAGGATTTTTTCACACAAGTTTACTAATTTCTTATTATTTGCATATGAGCATTTATGCTTACTTCCCCTCTCTTTTCCTTTGCCTTGTAGTATCGCCAAGTTAGCTCGGGGATCGGTGGACGTCGAAGATTCGCTCACACTACCAATTGAAACACTTGGTATATCTAGATACATTAATTTTTGGGTTACGGCATGTATAGTAGGCTTGGTCGTTTTGTCATATATATCATATTTCTTATGGCCTAAAATGTTGGCCCTTATTTAATAAATGTTCTTTTTGATTAAGGCTATTTGGAGATGGCCAATATTGATGGTTGTTATACGCCTATGATGTGGTTATTCATGTATGTGGTAATTGCATAATTGAGATGTTGTGGAGGTGGTTTACAAATGATTTCATGAACGACGATGTGTATAGGAATGTGTATACAAAATTGGATATTTGGATGTCCAATTATAGTATGATACATGTTGATGAAATGGATACAGAAGAGTTTGTGTTTTAGAGTGGGGAACTGGCTTGGAAAATAGCCAACTTCCAGACCACACGAGCGTGTGACCCTTGTTTTGACAAAAAAATTCTAAATTTTTCCAAAAGTTTCCAAAGTTCTCGGTTTAGTCCCAAACCATCCTAAAGGATGTTTTGGGCTTTATAAGCCCATATAAGAGACAAAATGCATGTGTTAGAAAAGTTTTAAATTTGACGAAATTTTATGACCCGATTTTACATGTTCAAGAAATTTTATGTCCGGTAACTCCTCGTACCCTATTCCGGTGTTGGGTACGGGTAAAGGGTGTTACACCACCTATGTGCCATGTTAAGTTGGGGATCAAGTCTGCCTGTATTATATGGAATCCATTGGGCATATTATGATTTGTATGCCTGAACCTCTCTGAAAGGTTGAGTATCATTATGGGTATTAATGCTTGTTTACCAGTGGTATCCATATACATTATTTGTGTTTCCTTTGTTTATGAAACTCACTAAGTTCATTTGAACTTACTTTGTTACCCTTTCCTTCTCAGGCATATTGATATAAGAAAGAGATTCCGTAGAAGGGGAATACGCCAAAGTTGCTGTTGATAGTGAGCCACTTGTCTATTTCTGTATCATGCATGACCTTTTGGAAGGGGCACGTGTAGATCTGTTTTATAACCAACTTTTGTAATAAATTACATCTTTTAGCAAAACACTGTTTTATGAGAAATTTTAAGTACTATAGAAATATATGTTAAATCATATTTAATTATGGTTTATGAGATCATCTTTTAGGCGTGTATGCCAAACTGTCTTAAATGATATTTAACCACTAGTGATGCACTTGAAACTTTTGTAAGATCGCATTTTATTTAACCTTGTCAACTTTTATAAGGCTTTTGCCAAATGTTTGTCTAAATATGTTTTACTTGGCATATTATTGATTTTATTGTTTTATTATTGTTATATTAGGTTTTACACCAAGACCTTGAAGCTTTTATAAACTTCAAGTGTTTTGTCAAATTTGTATGGTTTTAAGTTGTGACACACCACACTCGGATTCAGTGATTGGGTCAAGTAAGGAGTGTGACAAGTTTTGGTATCAGAGTCAAGGTTGAGTCAATTCTCAAAAAATTGAAGGCTAAGTCACGCCTCACTATGCATGATATATCTCTGGCTTAGTCTCTGTAAATTGATCTAATTTAAGTTTTGTTGTAGCTATTAAAGAATATGTCAAAAAGTTCGAGAGAGGCAATGAGTAAGAGATCAAGAGCCGTGTACCTCAAGCACAAGGGTAGGCTCCTACAAGTGATCTGGTGCAGGTGAAAATACTTTTTGAAATGCCTTCTTCACAATGATGAGTAAAATGTTTGAACAATTTATAAGCTTGGGAGCAGCTCAAGTTCCACCACCTTAGTAACTTCAGTTTGAAGTGGTACGGCCAGCACCTTTTGCACCTCTAGTGTTGGCTACAACCCAAGTTAAAGGTGATCCTATGAAAGAGATACGAAAAAGATACGGAGAGGAATCATGCGTCTGCAGGGTAATTAAGGAGTTAAAGTACATGTCGGTAGACAACCTCTTGTGTGCAGTCTCTTTGCTAGAAGGGGAGGCGTATCAATGGTGGGACATGTTGAATAGTGAGCTGATAGACTAGGAATTCTTTCTAGAGAAATTTAGAGAAAGGTTTGTGAACTAGATGTATGTTGAACAAATGAAGGAGTTTGTTAGACTTAACTGCTATGTAAAAGATATGTTTCAGAATGAGAAAGCCTTATGTGTGAAGTTCGAATGGAGCTTAAGGGATGAAATTCGCATCCTGGTGGCGGCATTAGAATGCCAGGGTTTAGTGACCATGACAGCTAAGGCCCTTAAAATAGAGATAACTATTTAAGGAAAGAGTGGAGCATATCACAAAGAAAGAATGAAACGTAGAATTTCTAGTCCACCACTCTTTTCAAATTTTAAGAAGCCAAAAGATAAAAGCTTTTCAGTGTCAAGGAGAGATTTACAGCCTATGAGTTTCAAGTGTGATGGAGGTGGTCGACAAGCTACCTCGATGGCGAGTACGGGAGAAACTAGGATGATGAAGAATTCTGTCTGCGAGCACTGTGAGAGAAATCACATAGGAGAATCCTGGAAGCATACCGAAGCTTGTTTTGGATGTGGGTCTCTGGACCAACAGCTTAGAAACTATTATGAGTATTGTGATATCAAAGCTTGGGTATTAGGATATCGTTTCCCAAATAGTGAAAAAAACTACAAGGACAATTTTGTGTCCAAACAATCTTAAGTCTTTATTTTCATTTAAGGGCATAGTGATCAATGTTAGGTTAAGTGTTAGTAGTTTTTTTGTGTCCAAACAAGCTTAAGTCTTTATTTTCATTTTCATTTTCCTTTTCATCCAGGATTGGCGTGTCACTACCTTAGCATTTCCATCTTTTCTAAACAAACCGGGCGTAACCCATGATTTAACTACAACTTATATAGACAAGTATATATGTATTAAAATTTAAGGAAAGACATTTAATCATTCAATATAGACACAAGCGATACTTTGTAATATCATATCAAATTTACTAAAATTTTCATTAGAATAGCAATTCTAAAGACATAGTCATGACACTACCCCCTTCTACGCCATGCATAATACAAAATTATTAGAAAGCTCACAATGACAAATATCATCTGGTGTAGTCTTTAAGATCCCTCGACTTCATCAGTAGGCCTAAGAAGGAAAGTCAACTAAGTAAGTTCGAAGAACTTAGTGAGTTTTGGGAATAGTAATTCAATAACCAAGCACAATTCAAGTAAGGCTTTTCATTTCAGCACAATCACACAGTTCGCTAGTTGGCAAATACTAGACACAAATAGACAATACGCCAGATACTGTTCATTTGGCGTGTACACTATGCCCATGCAGTCAGAAATACAACATTCATATAGACAATCTTCTTCGTGTTAGCCAATAATCCTAGTCCATGTTCAGAGTCATATCATTTGCTCTTTTCATTTCTTTTTTCATGCTTTGCCAATTTGGTTTGCAACAACACTTGCCCTAAGAAGGAAATACGACCATTTTCATGTATCGCGATCTGCCAGTACAATTCTCTTTCATTTAAGGCATGTAATAGCCAGTTTTTCAGTGGTGTTAAAAATAGTGGTTTCGGGGCCACAAATCCGACGAGCAAGTCCGTAAATATTATCACTTAATATTTACGAGTCGAATATAGTGTAACGAAAAATTTTGATTTAATGATTTATGTTAAATGAAAGAATAATTAAGTTCAAGTGGTATGTCCCTAAAGTCAAGTGGTTAAATATTTATGGAGTAATATTAAGGTCGTATTAAAATTTGGTTAAAAAATTTTAATGTTTAGATAGTTAATTAATTAAAAATGACTAAATCGTAAAAGATGCAAAAGTTAATCGCTATTGATTATTATGGGTTAATTAAGCATAGAAACATATTTGAATGTCTTTATATGGTAATTTAACTAGAATTTTAGATAGTGGACGATTTAGGTGATATGTTTTATGAAATTTTATTAAATAGTAAAGAGAAAATTTGTAATTTCATAAATAAATGAAATTTAAAACATAATTAAAAGATGAACAAAGCCATTATTTTTGTCATCTTTTTAGGGTAAAGGTCGAAACTCCATGGAAGCTTAAACCAAGCTTTCAGCCATGATTTGTTCACATGCATGGTATGTATTTTTTACCCGTTTTTAATGATTTTTATGTTTTTAGGCTTGTATTAGCTTAATCTAGATAACCTGAGGATCAATTTGTTAAATTGTTAAATTGTTAAATGTTTAAAATTTTACCATGGATGAAATTGTGATTTTCTTGAAATTTTATGATAGATTATAAAGCTTGGTTGTTAAATATAAGTATTTTGTTAAGTAATTTTTGTGATTTTCAAGTTTAGGGATGATTTATGAAAAGGTAAAATTCATAGAAAATAGTGTAAATTGTGGATAAATATGGGTTGTTATAAGATTGGGTAAAAATCGGCTAGCATGATTTATGGTTAAAATGGTGAAATTGCCGGTTTAAGTTTAAGGACTAAATTGCATAAATGTTAAAGTATTAGGGGTAATTTTGTAAAATTCTCAATAATAAGAGTTATAAGTTAAATTAATTATTTTGAGTTATTGAATGCTTTAATTTAGTGAAATATTATTATTTAGATCACAAAACAAACCTAACGGATCAAAATCGAGGAAAAATTGTTGTTGGATCAGTCGTTGACTTCGTTGTTACAACTGTCTTTGTCAAGGTAAGTTCGTATATAGATAGAAATTATTTTTTTTCCATTTTGGATGAATGTAAATAGTTATTTATGTTATGGTTAAATTATTTAATAAAGATATGATAAATTATTATTATAGATCAATTAGAAGAATTAATCAAATGAAAGTGATTAATGGATGGTGACGATCCTTGTGATGGCACATTGACAGTATGAATATATATTGATATCATATTATGTGTATGGAAATGATGAAGTGCTCTTGATTGATAAATATGTATAAAGGTATTGGATTGCATAAAAATTCCCGGTTGAACGTAGTAATCACTAGGATATGATTGGCATGCCAATAGGGTTAGTATCCACACTTGTATGGGATTTGCACTTTGGTGCCTTTGTTTGCACTTCGATGCCCCTATTTGTACATTTGTGCCCCTATCTGCACTTCAGTGCTCTTGTTATGCATCTATGATGCCTCTGGTGTGGTTTAGTTACCCAAGTATCTGAGTCAAGTTACTAGTTCATTGGGCTAAATGTTAATGGAATATACAAATTATTTATGTGCTTAAAGGCTAATATATAGTCAAGATATTAGTAAATGTTAAATGGTCAATGAACTACTTGATTATATGTAAGTATAATTATATTGATGGTTATACGGCTAAAGATAGATATTTATACATAAATTAATGAGTTTGGATTGAATTATTATAGTACAGAAGCATACGATGAACCATTTTCGGTACTAATCCTATAAGTTCTTCGTAAATTAATAACAAGTATGATTAATCATTTATCTAACTTTTACATTGTTTAGTGAAAGTAAGTGATTCGGAATGATATATTCATATAAAAGTTTGAAACAAAAGATGAATTACGAACAATTATATGTTAAATGTGTAAGTGTTATGGTAAGAAAAAGCGTTTAAATGAAATGGTTATATGAAATGCTTATAAGGAAAAATATATATGTATATGCAAGGCTACATCAATTATTCATGAGAGATGTAGTGAATAGAAAATGAAAGTTAGCTTAATATATAATGAAAATTATGTTTATTTATTTATTCTAATATGTTCATAGTTAAGTTGCCTTTATACGAGCTTACTAAGCATTATTGCTTACGTTAGTTGTTTTCTTTCATTAGAGACCTATCACACTATTCGAAGTTAATTTGGTAGTTTTGAGTATTTTCTTATCAAGGTTAATAATGGTATGTATAGGATGTTTTGTTATGGTATAGGATGATATGTAATGGTGATTTGGTATGTTATGTTTTGAAGAATGTTTGGTTGATTGACTTTTAATTGCTTCTTAAGCTATGTCATTTTGGTACTTTAAAGTGCTTGTGAACAAGATTCTTTTGGTATGTTGATGATGGCTTACAAATGGTCAATTTGAGACATGTTTTAGCACATATTTGAACTAGGCCTTTATGCATGAATTGAGGTAATGTTAGCATGAGTTGGTAAATGATGTGTTGATGCTATTGTGGTGCCTTTGAATGAAATATTGGTTAGGTGATTTAGTTTGTTTGAAATGGTATGTTTATTTGTGTTTGAATGGTGATTGAATCTCTTGAATATGTGCCATAATGGATTGGTTAGTTAAGTATGAGTTAGGCTTGAAATGGCATGAATTTAGGTGCATTTTTGGGTTCACACGGCCTAGGGCATGGGCCGTCACATGGCCGTGTGACATCTGAGGATTTCTTAAGGTTCAAGTCAGTGAGTTACATAGCCTGGCACACGGGCGTGCGACACGACCGTGTGACCATACTCAGAGAGTTACACGGGTGAGGACACGGGTTGGGACACGTCCTTGTGACCCCCGTTTCTAAATTTTGCAAATTTATCCTAAAATTTCCATTTTGTTTCAAATTAGTCCCAAATTGCTTCCAACCTATTTCTAGGGCCTCGAAGGCTCGATTTAAGGACAGGATGTATATGATTGAATGGATTATAATTTATTTAATTTATTTGAATGTTAAGACGTTAAATGTTCTAATTGTTCAGTAATGCTCCGTAACCTTAATCTGGCGAAAGAGACAGGTTAGGGTTGTTACAAGGCATCTCCATGAATTCATTTACATTTCCTTTCAAACCATACGATTAATTTCAGAGACAAGAGAGCTACAACTTAACACAAAAAAGGCTCACACACCTTTAACATTAACATACCAAATAGACTATTGACGAAAAAGATCTATCGCACTTGCACCAACATCTTATTTTCATAAAATAGGTATATTTACATTAAACTCCACATTATGAAAGCATTAAACACACATGGAGTAAGAAAAAGCTCACCAGAAAAGTGCAGTAAGGTTAAAAAGCAGGGCCTTTGACCTTATCTCGAGAGCTTTTAGGAGTATCTTGAGCAAGGGTTAAGCAATGAAGAGGTTGGCTGAATACAACTAACCCAAATCTTCCAACAAGCCTTAGGTTTAGGGCTTTTTCGAGAGAAAAAATGTAGAGAAAATTTGGGAGGGTAAATTTGGTTGCCAAAGAAAGCATAAACTTGCTGCAGAAGCTAAGGTTGGTTTTTATACAGAAATACACAAAAGGAAAACCCTAGTGGGTAAGTTAAATTACCACACTACCCTTCTTTCGATACACGTGACTAAGTACTTTCTCTCTCATCTTAAATGTGTGTCCTATCATCTACAGTAACTTTGTTTCATTCAAAACTAATTCTCTTTAGGCTAACCAAATCGTTCCATCAAAATATTAGGATAATACTAATAATAAACGTTCCTTCCAGACTCAGGTCTTGACAATAAGGACTTAACTATAAGGATTCAATATACTTATCTATCGACTAGGGCGGTGTGTATCTTACAGAAGAGTCTGCCAATTTCCAACTCGCCCAAATACAAGCTTTTCCCGAAGGCGCATCCTAGGATTTCATACACCAAGCGAGATGTAATACTCTACTCATTCATAACTTACTCTATTTACCTTACTTCTACAAACAACATCAAACACTAAGGCTTCGTCGGATAGGATTTTACAAGTAGACTATAAATATTATTTTATAAGATTTGGAAGAAAAATTTTGGTGGTTGAACATTTCTGCTTAGTTTTTCATGTTTTTAGGTTAGGTTTTCTTTTCATTTCATTTTTAGATTAGATTTAAAATATTTTTTTTGTTTTCTATTTCTTCTTTTATTGTTGAAGACTATGCAAAATAAATATCATCAAACTCTTGGGTTTCATTGGATTTCCATCATTTGAATGAGAATTTTCTTAAACCCTTCTAATTCCAACAGTTTATTTGAGCAGCAAGTGCTCAGCTCATTTGAGAGGTTGCAAAAGCGACTCAATCTCTTAGAGACTTAGTAACTTCGAATTGCTACAGACTTGGAAAAGGTACAAGAACGTATGGCCATTTTCTAGGCCTATGTGAAGAAGAAAGATGTAGCCATGAAGAGGTCCCTTTAGAAGAACATCACCAATCCCTGAATTTCCTAAGGAATTACAAGCATCTATCGAAGAAGGGATCTGAAGTAGAGCCAGTTGTTGCAAAACTTGGAGCCACCAACCCTACTACTGAGGGACAGAAACCAAATTCTCTTACTAAGACACAGAAAAGACTAAATTAGTCCACATAGAGACAGATGATGAGGGGACTTAAGAAGCAAACCATACACTGGTAACACTAGAGGATAGTAATACAACTGTCCCACCTACATCTACCGCAACAATACTGAAAAAGACTACGAAATAAATCATCTCATTGATGAGATCACTATATTTGACAACGAATAAGAGGACATACCAATCGAATCACTAAAAATAAAACTGGGTTATAAGCATTCAACACGTAAGTCCATCCATCGCAATTGAAGCAACAATAATAAGCTCCAAGCCAGGGGAGTTCTTTTCCCTTTACATTATAGCATCATAAAAAACATATTTTGGCCATGACATTCTAGGTGTAAATATATTCTTGCATTCATGATTCATGTTTGTGCATGCATTGAGGACAATGCATCCCTTAGGTTTGGGGGCGTGTTGAGCATTTAGGATGCATTAGATATTTAGTTGAGCATGTTCATTTTGCCATAGCACACGTAATTGCGAAGGATTTTTTAGACTATTATGAGTGTACTTTTTTTGTAATGTTCGATGAGGGGATTAATTCTTCAATAAATCTAGAAAAAAGTGACAGCGGATTAGGCGAATTTAGCTTAGAATATTTTGCCTAAGAATTGACCCCTAAAAATGAGATATCCTAACTTCTATTACAATTGATCTATAGTAAGTTCTTTTAATGAACTTAGAGATTTTTGAAGATAAGCTTAGTAAAATGGTAATACTCAATAATGAATAAAATGGCGAAGCTTAAGAAAAATAAAAAAATATCATAAAACACTCCAATGCTTAGAATTTTCGATTAGGTCAGCAACACTTATTGTATTGTTGATTATAAAAAGCAAGTTTAAGCAAGAGTGTGGAATAAAGAAAAAAGAAGTTTAGGGGCACTCCACTGTAGTAATAGGTTAAGTAGCTAAGGAGGTAGTTGTTTGCTCTATGCATCTTCTAAGTCAAAAGCCTTAGCTTCATGAGTGAGTTCTTTTCAAATCGTGATATGATTAAGTACCCGATAATTCAATGTATGCTCTATTGAGATTGTCGAGTCAAAAAATTGTGTAACGAGCTGAGCCCGCTGTTCTAAAAAAAAACCAAACTGAGTTTAGATGAAAGATGAACTAAATAAATTAGGAGATATTTGCTATAGTCAATTTGCATATAGAAGTATGTAAGATTTTTGTTCTTAGGACAATATTTTCTACAGCGCCTTTGCTAAATAAACTTATGAAACTAGAACACATTTTTAGACATTAAAGATTGCTAAGAACTGAAGTAAAAAATGCTCTCTATATGGTTTGACAATACAAAAATAGTTATGTGGCCATGACAATTTTTGCATTCATGCATTCATGAATACTTTTCTTATGGGCAAGCAATAGCTCGGGTTTGGGAGTGTGGTAACTCTTGAAAAGAGTTATATTTCATGCCCTTAGACTTATTTAGTTGTTTGTATTTAAGTGATTTTAGTTGCATTTTAGGATATTGTATTAGCATTTTTAGAACATTACATTAAAAAGCTTTGATTGTGCTTAAGTGTTATTACATGTTGCTTTTAATTGCCTATAGGGAAGACTTGCTTGGTGGCTGGTTGTCAGGTGAAAAGTGCAAGAAAATGAGTAAAGGGTTGAAGGTTTGCCATGACAAATTTTGGATAGTTTGCAAACACAAATGCTGTGGCAATAACTGGAAGATGCCTAGTCAGCACTTAAAGTGTACTATTCTCAGTCCCAACTGTACTTGTACTAGAAAAATCCACCTAAAAAAGAGAGAAAGGATTATAGGCTAATGGACCTACCCTATAAGGTCAAATCTATAAAAGCCAAAGGGGGAACCCAAAAAAGAGGGAAGTTTTCGGATAGAAAAAGGAAGAGCAGCTTTTGACAGAAAATGAGGGAAAGAGCAAGAAGGAAGGCTGCTGAAGATGGAGAAGACAATTGCATCATCTTTGGTAGTTGCAAAACATTGCACTACAAGTGTTGAAAGCTGGGTGAAAGCTATCATCTCAGATTTTCTCCTTTAATTCTTATCGCATTTTCTTTAGAAGTTAATTGTTAAAGATGATGTTGGTTATTGCATTAAACTCGAACTCGATTTTCCTAGCTATAAACTAAATCTTTTAGGCTTGGGATTAATTTGCTGAACCCTTTAATTTCTATTAATGTTCACAATTTAAGTTAAAATTATTCTACTATTTTTTTCAATGTTAGTTCATGTTTTATACGGGTTGTGTATTGAAGAATATGCAGCAGGTTATTAAAGATAGATTATTGTCGATAGGGAACTGGATAAACATTGGATAATATGAGTGAATGAAAATTTATTTATTTGTAGCAACCTCTATACATAAAGCCTTGCCTCATATGAAAGAAGGTAGAAAATATTAGTGGTAGCTGAACTTAAGTTTATAGACACATAGTACCTTAGGGGAGGTAAACCAAGGTTTTGCTCTTGAAAGAAGTTGACTACTGTACAAACCTATGGAGCAGTAAAATGTTTAAGACTTCACTATGGCATTAATAGTTAGAGAAGGTAGATACATCAGTAATCCTAGCCGTCCTAATCAACATTGCAATTCCTTAATCTTTTTTTTTTGTATTTACTTTGTCGTAACATTCTTGTTTTATTTACTTGTTTTATTTTGCACATTTTATACATCATCATTCTCTCATTTTGCCACTACATTCTCATTGTTATTTTGCTTTAGCATTAATCAAGTTTAACTCTAATAACTCGACTAAATTCTATCTATCTAATCACTGTAGAGACAATCTTACTCATCACTTTATTACTTGTTCGACGTGTATACTTACACAATTCGCACATCATATTCACAAGCAACACTCCAATTTCAATAGCTCCTACCGAGTTAAAAGAGTTGAAAGCACAGTTACAAGAATTATTAGATCATAGATTTATTCTACTGAGCATATCTCTTTGGGATGCTCTTGTTTTATTTGTGAAAAAGAAAGATGGGTCAATGAGATTACATATAGATTATCGGTACTTAAATTGAGTTACTATCAAGAATAAATATGTGTTACCTTGTATTGATGATTTGTTCAACCAATTACAGTGTTTTTAAAGATTGATCAGCGGTCCGGAAATTACCAGTTTCAAGTTAAAGAGCCTGATTTACCTAAGACTGCATTTGGAACTCGATACAGTCATTATGAATTTTTGGTAATGTCATTTGGTTTCATTAATGCTCTTACTATATTTATGGATTTGATGAATCAGATATTTCAACCGTATTTAGATTGGTTTGTTGTGGTGTTCATTGATAATATATTGTTTTATTCGCTGAACAAGTCAGATCATGCCAAGCATTTAAGAATTGTGTTGCAAACTTTGTGTGAAAAACAACTTTATGCAAAATTCATTAAATGTCAATTTTGGTTACGAGAGGTTGGATTTATGGGTCATGTTATTTATTCTGATCGTATCCGTGTTGATCCAAATAAAGTATCGATAATCAGTGATTGGGAAATACCAAAATTGTTTCTAAGGTTCGTAGTTTTCTGGGTTTGGTAGGATATTACCAATGTTTGTTAAAATCTTCTCCATTATAGCATATCCAATACTAAATTGTTGCAAAAAATGTTAATTTTGTTAGGACTGAGAAATGCCAAAAAAGTTTTGAGCAGTTGAGGAATATGTTAACCGAAGCTCCAGTTTTGACTCAACCTTAAACCGGGTAAGAATTTATTTTATATAGTGATGCATCTATTTGTGGTTTTGGTTGTGTTCTGATGCAGAATGGAAAAGTAGTCATTTACACTTCGAGACAACTAAAGCCTCATGAGCGGAATTCTCTGATACATGACTTAGAGTTAGCCACAGTAGTTTTTGCTTTGAAGATCTTGTGACATTATTTATACGGTGAGAAATGTCATATTTTTACTGATCATAAAAGCTTGAAATACCTGATGACTCAAAGAATTGAATTTGCGTCAATGTAAGTGGCTTGAATTACTAAAAGATTATGATTTAGTAATTGATTATCACCCCGGGAAAGCTAATGTTGTTGCAGACGCTTTGAGCCAAAAGTCTTTGTTTGCTCTAAGAGCCATAAACATAAATTTGACGTTGGAGCATGATGGTTCTATTTTAGCTGAGTTGATAGTAAAGCTGATATTTTTATCGAAGGTTCAAGAAATTTAGTAAGATGATTCAGAATTGTTGTCGAGCCTCAGTCTAGTAAAAAGTGGCCAAAAATCTGATTTTTATATCGGGAATGATGATTGTTTATATTTTCAGGATTGAATTTGTATACCAAACAATTTTGAGTTACAACGAGAATTGTTGAATAAAGCTTACAATAGTGTTTACTCATTTCACCATTGGGGTACGAAAATGTATAATGATTTGAAACAACATTACTAGTGATCTGATATGAAAAATGGAATAATAGAGTTTGTGTTCAGATGCCTAGTTTGCCAGCAGGTGAAAGCCAAACATCAGGTTTCTTGTGGTTTGTTGCAACCAGTGATGATTCCTGATTGGAAGTGGGAACGAGTCATGATGGATTTTGTTTCAAGGGTTACCTATGACTCTGAAAAGAAAAGACTCAATCTAGGTTATTGTGGATAAATTAACGAAAATAACTCATTTTATACATGTTCGAACCGATTATTCACTTGAGAAATTGGTAGAATTGTTTGTTTTAGAAATTTTGAGATTACATGGTGTACCACTGTCGATTATATCTAATCGTGATCCACATTTTACTTCTAGATTTTAGAGTAAATTACATGATGCTCTGGGCTCTAGATTGAATTTCAATACCACTTTTCATTCACAAACAGATGGACAGTTGGAGCGAATATTTCATGTTTTGGAGGATACGTGTGTTGTATTATTGAGTTCGACGGAAGCTGGAAGAAATATTTGTCATTGGTTGAATTTGCGTATAATAATAGTTACCAGTCAAGCATAAAAACGGCTTCGTACGAGTGTAAATGTAAAAGTTCATTGTATTGGTCTGAATTGAATAAAAGAAAGATAGTTGGGGTTGATTTAGTTCATGAAATTGAAGAAAAAGTTTGAGTTATTTGAGATAATTTGAAAGTTGCATCTGATCGTCAAAAATCTTATGCCGACTTGAAACATAAAGATATAGAATTTTCGGTCAATTAGAAAGTGTTCCTAAAAGTCTCACCCTAGAAGAAAGTGTTACGTTTTGGTAGAAAAAGAAAGCTCAGTCCCAGATTTATTAGGCCATATGAAGTTTTAAAAAGAATAGGACCTGTAACTTATCATTTGGCATTACTTCCGGAACTTGACAGAATTCATAATATTTTACATGTTTCGATGCTTTGACGTTATCGTTCTGATCCGTCACATGTTTTAACTATGGATGAAATTGTGTTACAACACGATTTGACTTATGATAAAGAGTTTGTGAAAATCTTAGCTTGGGAAATAAAAAAGTTGAGAAACAAATATGTATCATTAGTTAATGTCTTATGGCATCGACATGGGATAGAAGAAGCGACGTGGGAAACAAAAGAAAACATGAAATCTGAATACCCAAACCTTTTCTCTCGTAAGATTTTCGAGGACGAGAATTCCTTTAGGGGGAGAATTGTTGTAATAGCCTGTTTTCAGTGGTGTTAGAAATAGTGGTTTTAGGACCACAAATTCGATGAGTAAGTTTTTAAATATATTACAATTTAATATTTACGAGTCAAATATGGTATTAAAATAAATTTTTGAATTGACAATTTATGCTATTTGAATGAATAATTAAGTTCAAGTGGTATGACCCTAAAGTCGTGTGGTTTTAGAAAATGAGGTCTCCGGACCTCGTTTCTATAAACCAAGCTGTAAATATTTATTAAATATTTACAGAGTGTTATTAAGTTCGTATTAAAATTTGGTTAAGAAATTTTAGTGTTTAAATAGTTAATTAATTAAAATGACTAAATTGAAAAACTTGCAAAAGTATATTTCTTTTTGGTAAAGAAGACAATTGATTATGGAGTATTAAATCAATAGACTCAAATGGTAAATGTACCGAATGAGAGTGTAATGGGCAGTTAGTGGTACGTTTTGGGAGAAAACTATTTTAAAAACTATGGTTATAATAATAATTTAGTAAATAAGTTAAAAACAAATGATAACAAAAATGTTATCACCTTGCTTGATTTCTTATGTATCATGAACAAGTATGCTAACTTGTGAGTTTGATGGTGTTATATAGGTTTTTATTAAGCTTATGGCATTGGTAAAGGTTTATACTTATTCTATAAAGTTTTTTATTGCAATGATATGTTAAATTTAAAGTTTATACGAGCTTACTAAGCATTCTTTGCTTACGTAGTTATTTTCCTTTGCTTTACAAATTATCGAAAGCTCGATCGGTTGGAAGTTTCTCAAGGATCTATCACACTATTTAGTAGACAATTCTGCAGTTTTTGAGTAATTTGGCTAAGGTTTATAATTGTTAGGATCGTCCCGATTAAGCAACAAACAAGTAAAAATAGCAGAAGAAATTGAGAAGATGAACACACAAATTTAACGTGGAAAAACCCCTCCAAAGAGGATAAAAAAACCACGGGCAAAAATAATTTTACTATAATGACAAAAGAATGAAGAGTACAAAAGATGGAGATAAAACTAAACCCCGAAAACCCGAAAAACAAAAAACCCTCAAAACGTAAACACAAAATTCTCTAAATGTGTTATGAGCTCTAATCTAATGGTTATATTTTTCTAAGATTGTAAAAGAGCCTATTTATAGGCTAAATTAGTAAGTCAAATAAACTATACTAATAAATGCTAAATATATTGTACTAATAAATACTAAATCTTCTAGAAAGAAAATATATTTTTGTTTAACTTGACTTGCAAGGAATCTCTTAGAATTTGGGTCACACAACTTTAACAATAATGACATGTATAAGGTGATTTATAATGGTATTATGGTGCATGAGTTAATGGAATTTTGGTATGTGTAAGGTTTGGAAAGCTATGTTGGTTTGAAAAGCTTTGTTGGAAAGCTATGCAGTTACCAGGTTATTTGATTTTGGTTAGTTTAAAGTACTTGTTGATATGGTTCTCTTGGCATGTTAATGACAGTTTGAAAATGGTTACCTGTGACATGTTTTCGTTCATGTTTGAACTAGGTTATTATGTTTGGAAATGACAATATTAACATATATAAGATGGTTTATAATGGTGCTTTGATGAATATGTAAATGATAATTTGGTATGTTTGTGCCTTGATGTTTAAGTATGATTGAAGGACTTATAATGCTTGATTAAGCAAGTTCTTTTGGTTACTTTTTGCTAATTGATGTGTATGGCATTTTGGTAGAAGATGTTGACTTGGAAATGGTCAATTATGTTGGTTTTAGGTACATAATAGAATGGACCCTTTATGCATGGAATTAGGTAATATACATATGTATTGGTAAATGTTGTGTTGTTATAATTGTGGTGTCTTTGAATGGCATATTGGTTAGTTGATCTTGGATCTTGAAATGGTATTTTGACATATGTTTGGATGTTGTTTAGGTCCCCTTTTAAGTGTGCACAAATGAGTTGAATGTTCATACATGGTTAGGTTATGAAATGGCTTGATTTTAGGTAAATTTGGGTCTACACGGCTTGAAACACGGATATGTGACTCAACCGTGTGAGGCACACGAGCTGGCGACATGGTCGCGTGTCATCTGATGTTTTCCTTAGGGTGCAAGTCAGAAAGTTACACGGCATGGCGCACGAGTGTGTGACATGGCCGTGTGACCCTACTCAGAGAGTTACATGGGTTAGGACACAATCGTGTGTCCCTAGCTCAAAGGTTACACGGCCTGAGACAGGGGCATGTGTCTCAACTGTGTGAAGCACACGGCTTTGCCACACAGCCATGTGACCCCTGTTTTACAAATTTTTCTTCTTTTTCCCAAATTTTCTAAATTTTTTGAAATTGGTCCCGAATTGCTTCTATGTTATTTTTAGGGCCTTGAAGGCTCGATTTAGGGACAATATGCATGTGTATGAATGGTTTACGATGCGTTTAAATTATTGAATGATATAATGTATAAATGTTTTTTATTGTACAGTAATGCTCTGTAACCCTAATCTGATGACGGAGACGATTTAGAGGTGTTACATTTAGTGGTATCAAAGCTATGGTTTAATATGGTTGGACTGAACGTAGCATGTATGGAGTCTAGAAATACATGTCATTATATAACCTGTGATAGTGTGATGCCTCCTGACTCTGATGGGATTTGTTTTACATATAGATAAAAGATGACTTTCAACCGAGCTAATTCCAATGATGTTAAAAACAATACTCAAGTCTTTAATTAAAGGTTTCTAATGATGAGCATAAATTTATAAAGGTTAGAGTAAAAGTTCATAATGTTTATATTAATAATGAATGTTATGTCTGATGTGTATATATGAGAATTAATTTTATGGCTTTACGACTTCCACCCCCTTATCTCCAAAGTCTTATATAATGGAATATTTACAAGATTTATGTTGATTAAGTCTAAAAGAAGAACCGAAGAGATCAACAATTGATTGAGTAATAATATGGTCAGAACTGAGAGTTGGTTGGCAAATACAGAGAGCTCTAGATGAAATAATAGATTTTTCTAAAGACTATCTGAGATATGCAACATCACCGTTAAAAGAAGAAGTTATTCACTGGTAAGTATCTAAAGAACGGGTTAATCGAGATTTCTTCTGAATTGATTATTTTAGTGAAACAGAATGATGGGATATCATTGACGACTTTATTAGATAGTGGTGTGGTGTTCGAATTATAAATAGATTTGAATGCAACCATTATGGACAGGTATCTTACAAAGATCTCCTTTGGGTATTCTATGAGCTCTTTTGTTCTTAATGGTATATGTGATTGTTTTACCTCCAGATGTGGTTCTTATCATGTGAGAATGCTGGCTAATCATATTGTTAAGCAGAGATATTGTTAGTCTGGTTGAATAATGATCAGCATTGCTCTATATTTGGCATTCTATTCAAATATGTTTCGGCAGAGGACTTGATGGAAAAAATCATATGTTGTTATTTTCTGCTTCTACTGGTTGTTGCTCTGCTTTAGGTATATGAAATTTATGTTGTTTATGTCACAACTAGTTCCAGTACCTCTGAACGATATTCTCCTTCTGGATTTTTCTTTGGGGTATCGTCAATTTACTTAACAATGAATATGTTCTTATTATACTGCATGGTCTTGAATAGAAATAACTTGGATGTAGACGAGTGTGCCAGGAAGGTTCATAAATTTGCATATTCAGACAAAATAGAAATGGGTTATATTCTCGAGAGTTTAGCAGGGCTTTACATCTTGGCCTTATTTATCTTGGTTTTCTTATCATTCTTATTGTTTACTTTATCATATATAGTTCATCTGCAAAGGATATACATTGGCTTGGAGTTATTACAATTGATACGGTTATAATTTTTGTTTGGATCATGTGAGCATGTTGATACAGATCTTACCTTTTAGAGGTCATGTTGCTGCACTGGTTGTCATTAGAACTATATTGGGTTTTCTCTTTTGCTTCTTACTGTACTAGTGGTATTTGAGGTATTATTCTATCTATACTGTTGTAACGTCTGTCTTATTAGATCACTGTGGTTCGTTTGAGGGAAGATATTCATAGAAGGAACAAAATAATACTTCTAAGTCATCTGATGGTTGTGGCTCCAGTATAATTCAATGTTTTGTTGTTAATTATGGGAATAGTCTTCTTATGTTCAACTTTTAGCTTTCAAGAAGGGATAAATTGTAGTAAAAGTGTATACGATGGAAGATCAAGCATAACATTACACCTTAATTCTCATTACTCAGATATCTTGAATTGTGTCAACATGTCTAAATTAGATGTTATATTTCGTATGAGTTAATACAGTTTGTTATGATCTTTGATTGGTATTATGAGGGAATTATTATAGACTATATGTCTGGATTATCTTGACGACAAGAAGAAAGAATTTATTTGACTTGTTACTATCAGGTTGATAAAATCAACTCATTTGTTTTAGTCAGAATGGATTATTCACTTGAAGAGCTAGTTGAGTTGTATGTATTTGAGTTTATCTCTAGATTCGTGAATAAATTTTGTGAATTCACAGGCAAGTAAATAGATAGTTAGAATGGGAAATTTAGATTTTAGAAGACATGATATAGGGATATATCAACCATATTAGAGATAATCGGGAAATGTTATTATGGGTTAAAATCATCTTGCTAGTAGCAGCTATCACACTTGTATTTAAATGATACTGTTTGAAGCTTTTCATGAAATAGAATGTAGAACCCTGGTATGCTAGCCAGATAGAGCGACAATAAGTTAGTCGGGTCAGAACAACTGGAATGTTTATCAGTTGAGAGTCTGTTATGAAAATTATGAATTTCAGCTAAACACTATAAATTATCAAATGTATTTGAAACCTGATAATCTGGATTTTTTGGTTATGTTTCAATTGGTGATTTACCAGGAATTTCTTAGTAATTGTACTAGTAGTGGTGAAGCTATTATAGGAAAGTAACAAATTTGTTTAGTCAAGCTAGGTATCTACTTCAGCCTCAGTCAGAGAAGAATTTATTGTTTATAGAATGTTTCATTCAGATGATCTTGATTTAAGATGGTCTCAGTGTCATGAAGTCTATGGTTGAATCGTTAATTCTTTTAAGATGTAGAGAAAAATATTCGAATATGTACACTGAATAATTCTGGGATTTTATGGGATATCTTATATGAAGTTCATGCTATTACATATTTGATTTAAATCAGTCCGCGACGAAATGTATAATGCCTTGAGACAAAAATACTGGTACTTAGGAGTAAAACGTGAAAGTTTAGAGTTTATTCTGTAATATCTGTTATATCTATAAGTCAAGGTAGAATATTAAGTACTACTTGTAATATTAAGATATGGTATGAGTTTTGATTGGGGATAAGTTTGATGGATTTTATATATAGATTATCTTTGAGGTTGAGAAAGAAAAACTTGATCTGAATAGTTGTTATCAGGTAAGAAATTTTAAGGACGAAATTTTCGTAAAGGGAGAGGAGAGTTGTAACAGCATATCTTTTTAGTGGTGTCGAAAACAGTGGTTTCAGGGCCACAAATTCAATGAGTAATTTCGTAAATATTACTATTTAATATTTATGAGTCAAATATGGTATTAAAATAAATTTTTGAATTGACAATTTATGCTATTTGAATGAACAATTAGGTTCAAGTGGTATGACCCTAAAGTTGTGTGGTTTTAGAAAATGAGGTATCGGGACCTCATTTCTATAAACCAAGCTGTAAATATTTTATTAAATATTTATGGAGTGTTATTAAGGTCGTATTAAAATTTGGTTAAGAAATTTTAATGTTTAGATAGTTAATTAATTAAATAAAAAGGACTAAATTGAAAAATATGCAAAAGTAGATTTCTTTTACGTAAAGGGGTCAAATGATTATTGTAACAGCCTGAAATTGGGCCTAGTCGGAACAGTGGTTTTGGGACCACAAATATAATATTTTAAAAATTTCTACAGTAAGATATTATCCTTGGTATAGTAAAATAAGGAAATAAAGTGATAAAAAGGGTAATATTGAGTTATGTCAACATTGTGAAGTATATTATGACATATTAATTCAAAAAAGGATTAAATCGCAAAAGTGAGAAAAGTTTTGTGGGTCAAGAGTAAATATTCAAAATTTGAGGGGTTAAAGTGTAAATACAAAAAAAGTTGAAGGACCAAAGGTGTAAATATTTTAAGGGTGGAATGATCTAGAAACTAAGAAAAATGGATGGATTAGGACCAAATTGAAAAGGTGAAGAATTTTGAGGGACTAAATCATAATTTTACCAAATTAAGTGATGACTCAAGGATGGAATTTTAAAAGATCATAAAGGACAAAATGGTCATTTAGAAGAGAGAGAAATCTAGAAGATAATGATGATGTTGGATATATTTTAGATTAAATAAATAAATAAATATTAGTTTATTAATATTTTAATTTGATTTTTAAATAATATTTTATTATTTTATTATTTTATTGTTTAGTATATATATGTGGAAAGAAAGATGAAAAAAAAACCCAACCAACCCATCATCTTCCATGCATCCAACGTGAGGAGAAGAGAGAAAGAAAGAAAGTTTTGCTTTCTTTACAATTTGGTCCCTCCTTCAAAAAAATTACCATTTTCACCTAAAAATCAAAAGAATTTCCATATCCATCAAGAGAGAAAGATAACAAGGAGACTATGGGGAGCTAGAATATCAAGTTAGATTCAAGAAATAGAGGCTGGAGGAGAGAGAAAATGAAGTTAAAGATTGAAAACAATTGAGCAAGGTAAGAGCATCAAGATTTCAATATATTTTTGAGTTTGATATTATTGAAAAAGTATGACATTGATGTGAATGTAGGGTTTTATCATATAAGGCTTTATGTTCTTGATATGTTAGTGAAGAGAAAATAAGAGAAAGTGATGAGAAATAGTGTAGAGAAGGAAAATGAAAGTGTTATAAACTTAGTAATCAATATTTTGCACTAAAACAGTTTTGGACAATAGCAGAGGTTAATTTTGAAAAATCACCATAAATTTTGGAAATCTAATTAGAGGATGAATAAAATATGAAATTAAATCTTATTGAATCTAGTTTCTTATAGAATAAATGGTGTAAGAAATAGAATTGTAAATCATGAGATATAAGAAATTTTGTGAGACAAGGTCAGAATGATTTCGGGTTCCCCTGTACTGACTTTGGAAAATCATAAACAATTGGAGAAAAATAATTAGAGGCTTAAATTTATTTTTTTAAATACTTAATGAGTGTATTTTCAATAGAAACAAACAGAAACATCATTAGAATTCTGTATGAGGAGATAATTAACTTTTAGTGAAGAAGGGTAGGAACTGTTAGACAACAGAATAGGGATGACTTTAAAGAATAAACTGTACTTATTGGCTAAGCCAAAAATTCTGAAAATTTTATGGTAAGAACACATGTGAGTCTAGTTTTAGATAAAATTTACAGATCTTCATTTGGAGTTCTTTATCTCTAGATATAAATAATTTAGTAACTACGACTCAAGTGGACAGCTTTGAATGAATTTATATAAGTAAATGGTGAAATTATAGATAATGTTACCTATAAGCATGTTATATACATTAAGGATGTGGAATGGAGAGGAGGAGGATAAAAATATATGATTATTTAACTAGCATGAGTTTTCATTAAAAATGACCAATTTACATGTTTTAGGTCCAGGGACTAAATTGAACAAATATGAAACTTTAAGGGTACATTTGTAAAAATGTCAAAAAGTGACCAAATTGCATGAAATGGATTGGTTATTTATCTAAACTACAAAATTGAATGAAGTTTAGAACAATATTGGGTGGAAATATGAGAAAAATAGAAAATTTCCAAAATGTCCCTAAATTTTGGTATTTCTGCAATTTAGTCCGGTGAGCTCGTATGAGCTATATTCTATATAATTTTAATTGAAGTGAATGCTATTTGGTAATGAATACTATATATATGTGTGTTTTTTATTATTGGAATCGAATTATTATTGGTAATATGTATAATTATTTGGTGCATTTAAGTGATTATCTGAAACTCGATTGGGTTGGAAGCTTGTTGGAGATATATCACATTATCCATTGGTTCTATTGGTAATTTTGGATGATTTGATTCTGGTTATAATGACTTGTATAAGTTAAATTGGTTAATGTTAGCTCATAAATGTTTTGATTTTAATTGGTCATAAATATGAATGCTTGATGAAATGAAATGTCTGAAAATTAATTTATAAACTCCGGTAATGCTCTATAACCCTATTCTGGAGAAGGATATAGGTTAGGGGTGTTACATTTAGTGGTATCAGAGCTACGATTTAGTCGGTTCTCGGACCGAACGTAGCATATGTGAAGTCTAGTAATACATGTCATGCTATTACTTGTGATAGTGTGATATCTTCAGGCTCTAACAAAATTGTTTTGTTAAGTCAGAGATGATTTTCAACCGAGCTACTTTTGATAATGTTGAAAACAATATTGAGATAAATGAAATATGCTCATGTTATGTTGGAATTTGGAAAGGTAAGAATAGAAATTCAAAAAAAAAAGTCTATGTTGTGATAAGCTCATCCAAGTATGTTGGTGATCAGATGATGATATGTGCTTAACATATTTGATTTAGTGAATATGATAAGCGAATTTACTTAAATAGACGGAATGTGTGTTTATATACATTTACTTGAATAAGTGAGAATTATGAACTGTTATAGTTATGAAAATGGGTCGGCTAGGCGAAAAATTAAAGGAAATTGAATAAAAATTATTTTATGAGTCTAGGGCAAAATCGTAATTTTGTCAAACTCTAGCGGCAAAAATGTAAATTTTCCAAAGTGCGATTTTTGGATTGGATTGAATAATGTGAATGTTATATAAGCTAAATATGTTATTATAAATTAAAAAAGACGAGAAATTGACATTGATTGGTAAAAAGGAAAATGAGAAAAAGTGAGAAATTTACCGATTGAACATTCGGAATAAAAATGGATATGAATGAAGTGACAGAAATGATCATATGTGTGGCACGGACTGTGTGTAGGCCACTATGTAAAAGTGAAAGTGATGGTCACATGTGTAGTACTATGTGCAGGCTACTACGTGTACCAGAATGATAGGTCGCATGTGTAGTACTATATGCAGGCTACTATGCGTACCGGATAGCTTCGATCACGTGTGTAGTACTATGAGTAGGCTACTACGTGTATCGGATAGTGATGGTCACATGTGTAGTACTATGTGCAGGCTACTATGTGAGCCGATATCTTTGAACATAAAAGGGGTTGCTAAGTGCTGATTCCCCGATTCATTGGTGGTTGCTAAGTGCTGATTCCACTGTATTTTAAATGTGAAGGGGGTTGCTAGGTGCTGATTCCCCCAAGGGGTTGCTAAGTGCTGATTCTCCGATTCATTGGTGGTTGCTAAGTGCTGATTCCACCGTATTTTAAATGTGAAGGGGGTTGCTAAGTGCTGACTCCCCCAAGGGGTTGCTAAGTGCTGATTCTCCGATTCATTGGTGGTTGCTAAGTGTTGATTCCACCGTATCATTGAATGTGAAAGGGGTTGCTAAGTGCTGATTCCCCGAATCACTGGTGGTTGCTAAGTGCTGAATCCACCGATAACGGATAACATTCCGAGTGTTCAACAAGAAAATTTGAAAGGTGAATATATATATGGTGGACAAGATTATGTGAGAAATATTTGGGTTTGAAACTTTATCAACCCATATGTAAGATGGGAGGAAATATCAAAAGTACAAAAGAGCAATTTTAAATACAAAACTGTTTTGAACAACAACAGTGGAGCAACTTTGAAAAATCACTATAAATGGTGGAAAATGAATTAGAAGTTGAGTAATATATGACATTGAAGATGAATGAGTCTATTTTCATATGGAACAAAAAGGGAAAGCAAAAGAGTTGTATATTTGGGGATATTTTAATTTAATTGAGATAGGGTTAAATTGATTTCGAAATCCCCTGTTCCAACTTTGGGAAATCACCAAAAATTGTAAAAAAATAATTATGGCTTGAAATTTACATGCTTGAATTCCTTAATGAGCCTATTTTTAAGATAAAGAAACGAGAACATTGTTTGAATTCTGTACAGGGAGTTAAGTAAATTTTAGTAAGGAGAGGTAAGAACTATTGAGCAGTGAAACAGGGGAATCTTTAGAGAATAAACTGTACTAATTGGCTGAACTAAAAATTCTGAAAATTTTATGGTGGAGAGGTAAGTGAGTCTAGTTTTGGGGAAAATTTACAGAATTCAATTTTAAGCCCTATAACTCTAGATAAAAATAAATTAGTGACCATGACGCAGAAAATCAGCTTGCTGGAAATTGAATTGGAAGATTAAATTGAGTAGAACGCAAGAACGAGTACTTTCGGTAAGTGATATGTGATTCCGTATAGGAGCATAGCTGGGCTATGGCATCGGTATATGATATGTGATTACATGTAAGACCATAGTTGGACTATGGCATCGAGAAAACGAGGTACTCAATTCCATAAGACGTTCTCTAATTTGACAAATTGTGGTAAGTGTTAAGCAAATTTTACGTGATAAACCATATTGAACAGTGAAATTGAACTCAATTTTTAAAGAAATATCAGATTGTTAGTGAATGGAATAATGTGAGGTCCGTGATAACAAAATTAGTGAGAGAAATGATAATTAAGTGGTAAAGATGCCTATATGTGACGATTACAATCAAAATGAACACGATGATTTTTTTTATGGATATTCTATATATATATATTCTTTTATCCTCAGAGATATGTGTATAATTGTTCAGTTTCTAATAGAGTTATTATGTTATGAGAATGTTAGCTAATTATAATGTCAGACGAAAGCTCTATTGGATGGCCGGTTTGTGATCGGTTATTGTTCTGTTTTGCATGCATATTTAGAAAGTGTATTGTTTTACTACGATGAAATTCTAGAGCTAAAATGTGGTGATTCTGGTAATTTGCATGCTAAAAGAATGTTGAAAGATTGTGTGTTTGAGATATATTCTCAACATGAAGAAAAGAGTATTTTGATATGTTAATGTTCGATGGTTGAAATCAACTCAATTGTTTTATTAGAGTGAACTGATTTATCGAGATATGATTTGAGTTGTATGTATTTAAGCATGCGTATTCACGAGTATAAAGACGGATAGTCAAAATGAAAAATCTATATTTCAGAAAGTATGATATAGAGATATATTTATTGGAAAGAGATATATGAGATTAAATCGATTAGTGATTCTGGAAAGTTAGTGAAAGTGTTTTATGAGAGTTACAAGTAACTTCTCTTTGTAAGATTTTCGGGAACGAAAATCCCTAAAGGGGGGAGAGTTGTAACAGCCTGAAATCGGGCCTAGTCGGAACAGTGGTTTTGGGACCACAAATATAATATTTTAAAAATTTCTACAGTAAGATATTATCCTTG
Source organism: Gossypium raimondii (assembly GCF_025698545.1). Classification (NCBI taxonomy): domain Eukaryota; kingdom Viridiplantae; phylum Streptophyta; class Magnoliopsida; order Malvales; family Malvaceae; genus Gossypium; species Gossypium raimondii. The sequence continues at coordinate 41,802,628 of NC_068570.1, forward strand.
GTATAGTAAAATAAGGAAATAAAGTGATAAAAAGGGTAATATTGAGTTATGTCAACATTGGGAAGTATATTATGACATATTAATTCAAAAAAGGATTAAATCGCAAAAGTGAGAAAAGTTTTGTGGGTCAAGAGTAAATATTCAAAATTTGAGGGGTTAAAGTGTAAATACAAAAAAAGTTGAAGGACCAAAGGTGTAAATATTTTAAGGGTGGAATGATCTAGAAACTAAGCAAAATGGATGGATTAGGACCAAATTGAAAAGGTGAAGAATTTTGAGGGACTAAATCGTAATTTTACCAAATTAAGTGATGATTCAAGTATGAAATTTTATAAGATCATAAAGCGAAAAATGGTCATTTAGAAGAGAGATAAATCTAGAATATAATGATGATGTTGGAGATATTTTAGATTAAATAAATAAATAAATATTAGTTTATTAATATTTTAATTTGATTTTTAAATATTATTTTATTATTTTATTATTTTATTGTTTAGTATATATATGTGGAAAGAAAGATGAAAAAAAAAACTCAATCAACCCATCATCTTCCATGCATCCAACGTGAGGAGAAGAGAGAAAGAAAGAAAGTTTTGCTTTCTTTACAATTTGGTCTCCCCTTCAAAAAAATTACCATTTTCACCTAAAAATCAAAAGAATTTCCATATCCATCAAGAGAGAAAGATAACAAGAAGACTATGGGGAGCTAGAATATCAAGTTAGATTCAAGAAATAGAGGCTGGAGGAGAGAGAAAATCAAGTTAAAGATTGAAAACAATTGAGCAAGGTAAGAGCATCAAGATTTCAATATATTTTTGAGTTTGATATTATTGAAAAAGTATGAAATTGATGTTAATGTAGGGTTTTATTATATAAGGTTTTATGTTCTTGATATGTTAGTGAAGAGAAAATAAGAGAAAGTGATGAGAAGGAAAATAAGAGTGTTATAAACTTAGTAATCAATATTTTGCACTAAAACAATTTTGGACGAGAGCAGTAGGTTAAATTTGAAAAATCACCATAAATTTTGGAAATCTAATTAGAGGATGAATAAAATATGAACTTAAATCTTATTAAGTCTAGTTTCTTATAGAAGAAACAGTGTAAGCAATAGAATTGTAAATCATGAGATATAAGAAATTTTGTGAGACAAGGTCAGAATGATTTCGGGTTCCCCTGTACTGGCTTTGGAAAATCATAAAAAATTGGAGAAAAATAATTAGAGGCTTAAATTTATATTTTTAAATACTTAATGAGTATATTTTCAATAGAAACAAACGTAAACATCATTAGAATTATTTATGAGGAGATAATTAACTTTTAGTGAAGAAGGGTCGGAACTGTTAGACAACAGAATAGGGATGACTTTAAAGAATAAAATGTACTTATTGGCTAAGCTAAAATTCTGATAATTTTATGGTAAGAACATATGTGAGTCTAGTTTCAGATAAAATTTACGGATCTTAATTTGGAGTTCTGTATCTCCAGATATAAATAATTTAGTGACTACGACTCAAGTGGATAGCTTTGAATTAATTTATATAAGTAAATGGTGAAATTATAGATAATGTTACCTATAAGCATGTTATATACATTAAGGATGTGGAATGGAGAGGAGGAGGAGAAAAATATATGATTATTTAACTAGCATGAGTTTTCATTAAAAATGACCAATTTACATGTTTTAGGTCCAGGGACTAAATTGAACAAATGTGAAACTTTAAGGGTAAATTTGTAAAAATGTCAAAAAGTATCCAAATTGCATGAAATGGATTGGTTATTTACCTAAACTACAAAATTGAATGAAATTTAGAACAATATTGGGTGGAAATATGAGAAAAATAGAAAATTTCCAAAATATCCCTGAATTTTGGTATTTCTGCAATTTAGCCCGGTGAACTCGTATGAGCTATATTCTATATAATTTTAATTGAAGTGAATGCTATTTGGTAATGAATACTATATATATGTGTGTGTGTTTTATTATTGGAATCGAATTATTATTGGTAATATGTATAATTATTTGATGCATTTAAATGATTATCGGAAGCTCGATTGGGTTGGAAGCTTGTTGGAGATATATCACATTATCCATTGGTTCTATTGGTAATTTTGGATGATTTGATTCTGGTTATAATGACTTGTATAAGTTAAATTGGTTAATGTTATCTCATAAATGTTTTGATTTTAATTGGTCATAAATATGAATGCTTGATGAAATGAAATGTCTGAAAATTAATTTGTAAACTCTGGTAATGCTCTATAACCCTATTCTGGAGAAGGATACGGGTTAGGGGTGTTACAATTATGGAGTATTAAATCAATGGAATCAAATGGTAAATGTACCGTATGAGATTTTAGTGGGTGGTTAGTGGTAGGTTTTGAGAGAAATTTGTTTTTAAAACTATGGTTATAATAGTAATTTAGTAAATAAGTTTTAAAAAATGATAATAAAAATGTTATCATCTTTCGTTATCATCATCACCATCGAAAGATAAAAGAACTCCATGGATTAACGTTCTTAGGATTCAGCCAAGCTTGAAATGATGCATGATCAATAACGAGTGGAAAATCGAGGAGAAGAGAAAATTACCAAATAGCCCCTCTACTTAGTCATTGCTGTAACTTAGTCAGGTAAGTTCGTATGAACTGTAATAACTTAAATGTTGTTTAAATTGAATGTTTATTACGTTATTTTGATGTAAATGAATCAAAAATTTAAAAGAATCAAAGTTATAATGAATTGACGGATATTGAGTCCCGATTGAACCTTAGAAATTCTTAGGATACAAATGACATGTCATTAGGGATTTCATGTTTGAGGTGTTGGTCTTGAATGTCCTACCAATGGCAGACGTCTTGTATTTTTTACTGATTCTCCACAGCTCGTGTGAGCAAGCCCATTTCACAGCTCGTGTGAGCATTGATGTAAAGGAAAGCTTATGGTTATATGTAAAGGTACACTTCGTGTAAGCTTTCCCAAGTATCCGATCTAATTCTGGATGGTAGAACGGGTAAGAAAAGGAATGAAATGGTAAGTGACTTAATGGAAAGGTTCATAACTATATGGAAAGGTTGATGCTTATGTAATGTATCTTATGAAATCTATTTATGTTATAAATGAGTTTTTATGATTGTCAATGAATCTACTAACATGTGAGCTTGATGATGCTTGAATAGGCTTATATTAAACTCACGGTATTGGAAACAGTAAGTAAGCAAATGGAATGAAACATGATCGTATGGTAACGATGATGAATTAAATGTTATGTTTATATATATATGGTTGATTTCATATGTATCATGAACAAGTATGCTAACTTATGAGTTTGATGGTGTTATATAGGCTTTTATTAAGCTTATGACATTGGTAAAGATTTATACTTATTCTATAAAGTTATTATTGGAATGGTATGTTAAATTTAAAGTTTATACGAGCTTATTAAAGATTCATTGCTTACGTAGTTATTTTCCTTTGCTTTACAGATTATCGAAAGCTTGATTAGTTGGAAGTTTTTTCAAGAGCTATCACACTATCCAGTGGATAATTCGGTAGTTTTTGAGTAATTTGGCTAAGGTTTATAATGACATGTATAGGGTGATTTATAATGATATTATGGTCCATTTGTTAATGGTATTTTGGTATGTGTAAGCTTTGGGAAGCTATGTTGGTTTTGTACACCTTGATACCTTACCAAGTTATATGATTTTGGTTACTTTAAAGTGCTTGTTGATATGGTTCTCTTGGCATGTTGATGACAGTTTGAAAATGGTTACCTATAACATGTTTTAGTTTATGTTGAACTAGGTTATTATGTTTGGAAATGGCAATATTAACATATATAAGATGGTTTATAATGGTGCTTTGATGAAAATATAAATGGTAATTTGGTATGTTTGTTCCTTGATGTTTAAGTATGGTTGAAGGACTTATAATGCTTGATTAGGCAAGCTCTTTTGGTCACTTTTTGCTAATTGATGTGAATGGCATTTTGGTAGAAGATGTTGACTTGGAACTGGCCAATTATGTTGGTTTTAGGTACATAGTAGAATAGAGTCTTTATGCATGGAATTAGGTAATATACATATGCTTTGGTAAATGTTATGTTGTTATAATTGTGGTGCCTTTGAATGGCATATTGATTAGTTGATCTTGGATCTTGAAATGGTATTTTTGACGTATGTTTGGATGTTGTTTAGGTCCCCTTTTAAGTGTGCACAAATGAGTTGAATGTTCATACATGGTTAGGTTATGAAATAGCTTGATTTTAGGTAAATTTGAGTCCACACAGCAGGAGACATGGGCGTGTGACTTATTCGTGTGAGGCATATGGCCTGTCGACATGGTCATGTGTCATCTGATGTTTACCTTAGGGTGCAAGTCAGAGAGTTACACGGCCTCGCGCACGGGCGTGTGACCCTACTGAGAGGGTTACACGAGTGAGGACATAGGCTAAGACACGACCATGTGTCCTTAGTTCGAAGGTTACACAGTCATGTGTCCCTAGTTTGAATGTTACACGACTGTGTGACCCCTGTTTTACAAATTTTGCTTTTTTTTTCAAAAAATATCTGAATTGTTTCAAATTGGTCCAAAATTGCTTCTAAGTTCTTTTTAGGGCCTCGAGTGCTCGATTTAGGGATAGAATGCATGTGTATAAATGGTTTACGATGTGTTTAAATTATTGAATGATATTATATAAAATTTAGTATTGATGTTGTTTTGTGTTAGTTAATTTATTTTGAAGATGAAATTGAAATGGTTATCGATGAGTATGTTTAAGTATTACATTGGTTGAGAAAACGGATAAATTTACAAATGATGAAATCTTAAGGTGAACATACTGAAGTTATCGGTTATGTATAGTTATTATGGAAATGCACATAAAGTGAAAGTGATAAATTCAGTAATTGCCCAGTTGAACGTAGTAATCACTAGGATACGATTAGCACGCCAATAGGGTTAGTATGCGCGCTTGTATGGGTTTACACTTTGATGCCTCTATATACACTTCGGTGTTTCTAATCACACTACGATGCCTCCACTTGCACATTCGTGCCTCTATTCACACTTCAGTGCCTCTGTTATGCATCTTTGATGCTTCTGGTGTGGTGTAGTTACCCGTGTATCTGAGCCAAGTTACTAGTTTTTGGGGCCATGTGATAATTGAATTATAATCTATCTATGTGTTAATATGTATTACATAGTCATAAAATTTTTAAGTGAGAAATAATGCTATGAAATGTTTGTTACATGTGTGAATTGTTAATTGGAATAAATGTGGTTTATGGAATGTACAAGTCCTTTGAGATGGAAGTCATTTGATATGTATGAATATATGAAAGTTACTAATATGAATTGGTGAACTTGGATTTGGTGATCAGGATACTAAGTTGTCTATTAAAGTGTTTATTTTGGATTAAGGTAAGTTAATTTGATGTTAATGCTATGGACTTACTAAGCTTCTTTAGTTTACTTGTTCCTTTTATGTTATTTGTAGTTTTCAAATTGCGGACTGACGAAACAGATTGATTTGAGGGCTCACACTATCCAGCTGGCGTGGTAGCTTTTGTATTTCTTTTTGGGTTGTGGCATGTATATAGGCTCTTTATTGTTCATATGTCAAATGTTGTGTTGTGATGCTATATCTAGTTGAATGGTTAATCTTGAATATGAATATAAGTTAGCTTTTGGTTAGATGAATCTTTAAGGTTAAGATTTGGTAATGGTGTTTTGTGTTGGTAAGCTTTTATCCATGTTTTTATTATGGCCACAATGTTTAATGAATGGAAAAAGAATAGATGGTTTATGCTATGTGAAATTTGGATTAGATCATTTGAATGAGTGAACTTGGTTTGAGGTGCCTTTGAATGGCATATTGGTTAGTTTTAGGATAGATAAAGCTTTTAGCATGAATTGAATTTTCTAAGATGAGATTTTTTAACCATTATTGAGATAAGTATTAATACTTTGGCATTTGGTACAGTATTCAAATATAATGAATGCTAAAATAATAACAATTTTCGTTAAGTATCAATACTTTTTAATGAAATATCAATACCATCAACTAATTACCGATACCACGGTTTTACAAAGAAAACATAATTGAATTTTGGTATTAGTTTTTCTGAAAGGTATCGATTGGGTATCGGTACCAATTGCGGAATTTTCTTTATAAATTTTAAATCTTAATGATTTTGAGACTTAATCCTATTATATGTTGAGGTTCACAAATAGGTCTTCTTAGAGTTCTAGAATTAAATTATATATATTATTTTACACGTGATTGATGTTTTAAATACTAGAATTTTGTGTATAATAAAGCGATTATCAATTGTCTAGCTTTGTCGTAACATTGTTTACTCGAGTAAGGGGTGTTACATTAGTAAGGACAAATTTGATTCGAGAAACTGAAGATAAAGTTTGGGTTATCAAAGATTGTTTTGAAACATCATTGGATCGTCAAAAATCGAATGCAGATTTGAAAAGAAAATATATAAAATTTAATGTTGGCGATCAAATGTTTTTAAAAGTTTCTCCGTGGAAAAAAGTGTCGTGATTCGACAGAAAAGGGAAACTTAGTCTGAGGTTTATCGAGTAGTAAGAAATTGTTGAAAAAATCTATCTTGTAACCTATAGGTTGGCTCTAACTCCTAAAACCGAAAAGATCCACAATGTTTTTCATGTTTCAATGCTGAAATAGTATAGATCAGATCCTTCACATGTGATTTCTCCCAGTGAGATTAAATTACAGCCTGAGCTGTCATATTCAAAGGAGCCAGTAGCGATTTTAGCTCAAGAGGTAAAAGAACTTTGGAATAAACGGGTACCATTAGTAAATTTTTTGTGGCATCAGCTTGATATTTAGGAAGCTGTGTGGGAAACTGAGAAGTTGATGGAATCTCAATATCCGAATCTATTCTCAGGTAAAAATTCGAGGATAAAATTTTCTAAGGGATGAGAGTTATAATAGACTGTTTTTCAGTGGTGTTGGAAATAGTGGTTTTGGGACCATAATTCGGACATGTGAGTCCTTAATCTTGGTTCTTAATATTAATTAATTAATATTTATGAGGTTATTACAATGTCGTGTTAAAGTTTGGTCCATTAATTTGACGTTTGGATAGTTAATTAAGGAAAATTGACTAAATCGTGAAAGCTGCAAAAGTTAATCACTATTAGTTATTATAGGCCAAATGGGTTGGAAAACATGATTGAATGGATTTAAATGAAAATTTAGCTATTCTTGATGTTAGTGGCTGGTTTTAGGCTTGATTAATTAAGTTTTATGGTTTTAAAAAAATTATATTAAAATAAGGTTAATGAATTAATAATAAAACATAAGAAACCAGTATCATATTCTCCATTTTCTTTCTATTTCCAGTCGAACACCATCTTTATAACCTAAGGAAGCTTCATCCAAGCTTGAGCTTGGCATGTAAGTCAATTTTGATTTCATTTTTAGTCATTTTTATGTTTTTGCGATCATTGTAACTTAATTCATCTAACTCAGGGACTATTTTGAAATTTTGTTAAAGTTTTGAAAACTTGTCCTTAATTTTCTTGAAGCTTTTTATTTGATAATGGTTTAGCTTGAAGCTTGATGACGAACTTGGACTATTTCGTAAAGTGATTTTGTATAGTTTTTATGTTTAAGGACTAAACTGAAAGTCTGTTAAATTTGGCATGGCTTTCTTGTAAAATTTTAGTATTAAAAGGATGATTAAGGATGGAAATGAATTCGACACTATGGTTAGGGATTAATTGTGAAATTAAGTTTGTTTCGATTTTAGGGACTAAATTAAAAAAGTGTAAAAATTTCAGGAAATTGTGGAAATGTTAATAGTAATTCATATGCATATATTTCAAGCTTTTAAACAAATAGGTACATATAAACTAATAGTGATTAACTTTTGTAACTTCTATGATTTAGTCCTTTTTACTAATTGACTATCTAAACATTAAATGTTTCTAACCAAATTTTAATATAACACTATAATGATCTTATAAATATTAAATATATAATAATTATTTACTCATTGGTCAGAATTGTGGTCCTAAAACCATTATTTTTGACACCACTGAAAATAGGCTGTTATAAGTGCCCTAAGTGTAGTATTTTCGTCAAAGTACACTTGTAAAATTTTGAACAGATTGATTAATAAAATTATCCATAACTTACATCAATACTTTGTATATTTTTCTCACATGATTTTTGCATCGCAAGTAAAATGGAAGCATATGTTGCTTGTTGGTTGTCTAATGTTTAACTAATATTAAGCTGTATTACGTGGTCGAATCGTAATATAGAAAGACAACTTATATTAGTAGATGAACTTAAACATGTCTTTAGTATAATCGGACATGAGCAAACTGATTGAAAGACTAATATGTCTTCTATCGATTCCAATTAAGGAGATGTTTTATCTTGTGCATCAAAGCGGATGACTCTTAGATGATAGAGACATAGATATGGCTGACTAGATTAATAGTACATCAGATAGGACCTAAGCAGAATTGATTCTGAAACTGTTTATGGATTTATTTACTTGTGATGTTCATTGTGTGGCATACCTAAATCCTAAGTGGATGGCAGACTATGTATGCGTGACTCGTACACTTTGGTGTAAGTAAAAGCCTTAGTTCAAATAGATAAGGAGCTAAAAGCTGGTGCGTTGGGTGTCGTAGCATCATTCACAATAGTGGAATTCATGGACCGAAACATTGGCAAATGATATCCTCTCATTGGCATTACATTGTTTATGAAAAATAAACATGGTCATGGGTATTTCGTCTTTGTGATGAATGACTTAATTACTATTCGATAGTAATTGAGTTTTCATGAAAGAAGATGTAATGGTTTCCTTGAGATAAAATATGATCATATTGGGAGAACGGATATTATCTCGATAAGATCAAGAATATTCTATGAGGGTAACACACTTACAACAATGTCATTGGATGGGCATTCAGTAGTTGCTTTCGTAATGGTATGTCGTTAGGAAGAGCTTAGTCATGATACTATAGTGGAATGACTTCGTGACTAAATGAGTTTATAATTAATAGGCAAAAAACTGAAACTTAGTTATAAATCATTTGATCTCTAACTACATATGTCCAATCTTTGTAGCAGTACTCACACTATTGACATTTGCATGTCGGGAGGCAGTCAGTGACCAACCGATCACAGCTTACCCTCCAACCCTTATGTTTTTTTACAACAACCATTTTTTAAAATTTCAAGCCGGTGTTGCTACTATGTCAAGTGGCACCACAAAAGAAAAGTATTTTCCGTACCCATATATTATTTGTACTGTATTTAGGAGAAAATACATTAAGTTTTTTAATTCCAAACTGATGTTGTCAATGTATTAGGCGACACTTAAAAAATATTTTTTTGAACAAAATGATTGATTGATCATTGGGGGAGAGTTTAAGGTGGTGCGCCTGACATGTTGGTGACACCCAATGGCACTGTAGAATACACTCAATTTTCGTAAACAATCACACCCTATACCATTTTTGTAATTAATTTTTTATATTATTTTGATAAAAAATCCCAAATTATAACAAATTAAAATTTTAGTAGTCATAATTCAATTATATATTTTTATATATTTTGTCAATCCAACAATCGATGTTTTACATACACTCCACCTCAATAAAGATCACTACATAAAGCGAATTTTGAGCCTTGATCCCAAGGTTTTTTTTTTTATGGGAAATGAGATTGGCTTTGATGAGATTAAAATTAGCAGTGATACTGATAAGATTAGTTACTATAGCATTGAAATTGAGTATTGTAACAATGAGATTAAAAACTATGGTGGGATATGTATTTGGGTTACATCATAGTGGTGGCAATGAGATGAAAGTAGAAAATAACCATTAAAGACATTAAATTAAGTGTATATATAATAAAAACAATTAAAATCATATTTATATTAAATATTATATTTATATTAATGTTAAATGATAGTAAAAAGATATTGAAGCGCTTAAGTATTAGACACATTAATTTAAAATGATTTTATAATTTAACAAATTAATTAATTTTTATTTTCTAAAGGTTTGCAATTCTAGAAACATGTAACTTAATAACGTACACTTGGGAGTTTACTGGAAAATTGATATAATTTAACTTATTCATCATAATCAATTACTTTGTTTTGAATTAACTATACTATGTTTTCCATTGTATCCTACAACCTTTTTAATTATTTATTAGAAGTGCCTCGCATAAACATATCACGGTTCCTCTGAGAGAATTTAACGTAAAGTCTAAAACCCACTCATCCATATCAATTCCAAACCATGGCAAATCTCATCGTTGGTTCCAATAAAAGCTATAGTTTACTGTTTAAATATTGCTCTGGTCATTGGTTAGATTTGAAGGGGAAAAAAGAAAGAACCAAAAAGCCAAAAAAAATCCGACCAAAACCTTCCTTTCTTTAACCTTGACTTCTTGTCTGTATTTCCTCTCTCCTTTTAGGGTGCAAATAAGTTGGCGAGCATTTAATAATACCCATCTTTTCTGTGACAAACACAAGGCAATTCATAGCTACTGATAAGCTCCTCCTTAGCCCTTTGTTTGTAAACATGAGGCCAAAGATCTATCAGTTTGGAGACTTTATCACGGAGTCTTTCGGTGATGGCGGTTGGGGCGCTTCTCTTGCCAACCATTTCTCTCGCACGGTACATATAGTTTATTTTTATTTTTATTTTTATGGGCAGTGTTTGTGTTGTTTTATTTCTATGGTATTGTAGAGATTTTGAGAGTGGGTTTGGTGGTTTAATATTTACAGGTAGATGTGGTGCTGAGAGGGTACAGTGGATACAATAAAAGGTTGGCGTTGAAGATAGTTGATAGGGTATTTCCAGGGGCGGAAAGCTCTGGTGCGGCGGCGCCACTTGCAGTAACGGTGTTCTTTGGAGCTAACGACGCTTGCCTTCCCGATAGATACGGTGCTTTCCAACACGTGCCGCTTGATGAGTACAAGCGGAATCTCCACTCTATCGTCGCCTCTCTCAAGGTCAAGCTTCCTTCACCTCTTTAATCTACACTACTACAAAATTTGCTAACACTTATCCATAAAATCTGAACAGTTTCCTTGGGTATAATTAATCCGAAATAATATTTTTAGAGGAGAAATATTAAAATAATATTCAATAAAATTATAAAAATTTTCCTATTATCTATAGTGACTAGAATTAAAACCGTCACTTGTCATCGTAGATATCTCCATCACTATTATATTTGTGGCAACTTATACGAAATCATCATAATTATTCAATATTTTTGTGATCAAATTTTTGACACAAATTTTAAGCAATTGTGATAAAAATAAATGGTCATAGGTATTCAATTTTTTTTACCAAAGTTTCGATACTAAAATTATAAATAACTGTGACAAAATTGAATCATCAAAATTATTAAATTTTTTGTAATTAAAACGCAATATCCTCCTATTTAGGGTCTGTTTGATTGACGGAATTGATTTTTTGGAAAATCATTTTCAACTTTTCCAGTGTTTGATTGGCAGAAAATATTTTCCATTTGGAAAATGAACTCCAAAACAAGGGAAAATGGGTTACATTTTAGGGAAAATGTCTTACCCTTTCAATTTCCGTAAGACATTTTCCGTGCTCTCCTCTCTATCGCCTCCTTCATTCCTTCCTTCATTTCCGGTAGAAAAATGCTTCTATTTATCGATTTTCCAAGAACTTGTTTTTTAATTATTCAATACTTGTTTTTTAACACAATTACAAATAATTTATTTGATATTAGTTTTTTCAATTTATAACGATTAATATTGTAGCTTAATAATTGAGTATTATTATAAATAAATTATTGCAATATATGTAAAAATAATTTAAAATATAAAATTTATTAATATATATTAATATATGTAAAAAAACTTTTCCAAAAATATTTTCAAAAAATCCAAGCAAAGAAAATATTTTACATGATTCAATCAAACACCGTAAAATATTTTCCAAAAATCATTTTACGTAAAAGTAAAACATTTTCTAGAAATCATTTTACGGAAAATATTTTCTTGGCAATCAAACAGACCCTTAATCTTTTTAAAACCATTTATTATTATTTTTAAAAAGACTAAATAGGAGGATATTGCATTTTAACTTACTAGAGCACACGTCCTCCTACATTGCCAACAATATCCATACCAATCGAGCTAAGACTCAATCGACAACTGTCCCAACTTATTATAATTTTTTTTCAAAATATATAAAATAATAAACTTAATTCAATATATATCAAAGATAATTTTTTAAATTAAATTATAAATTATTTTGAAATACTTTTTTAGTTGTAATAATAATTAGAAATTTTATCATATTCAGATATGTGTGGAAACCACATATTTAGAACATATGTGTGGTTTTAAAAATAACATCCAATAAACAATAAAACGTATGGTTTGAAACTAATAATAATCACAACGTATATGCAAAATGTATGAAATTAAAATAAAAGAAAATTAGTTTAAATTGGGAGTGAAAAATTAAATAAGTAAATACATTTATTAAAAAAGATAAATACATTTGGTTAATGCAATTCAATTACTTTCTAACTTGTATAGCCATTTTTTCTATAGCTTGTTAATTAAAATGTCATCATGTTAGAAAGCATTAAAATATGTCATAAGTCCTTGTACTCTTCAAAATTTAGAACTTAGTCTTTATAATTTTATTTCAAGAGTTTAGTCCTACTTTTCAGATTTTAAATTTCAAGTTCAATTGTTAACAATGTTAAAATTATTTTGTTAAAATTAAGTACATTACAAGGTTTTTTTTTTTAGTTATATGACTACCAAGTGATTTTTTTCCATTTCAAAGTATCACATTAATAAATTTAACAAAAATAAATTGCATTAACAACAATACCTAAATTTTGAAAATTGAAAAATAGAGGACTGATTTCCCAAAAATAAAAGTACTATGGTTAAATTCTAAATTTGTGAAGATTACATGAACTTATGACATATCTTAACCTTTAACATATTATCAAAATGTTATCATGTTCGTGAAAGAAAAATTCAACATTAAAAATAGAGTTATAAAATGTTTATTTAACAATTGAATCATAGGTAGAGCGGTAATTTATTTAAAACAAATTCCCATTAATCTTGAATTGACTTGTGACACTAAGCTATGTAACAAATGAATCATATGTAAAGTTCAGATTTTATGCATGTTAATAATATGGGTTCAAATCTCACCATTTGCAAGTTTTTATTGGTTTCATTAAAAAGTAAAAGGAGAAAAGTACCTAGTAATAATATAACTTATTTCAAATATGTAAGGGTAGTTTAATAATTTTCAAACCGAGTTGATATCTAATCGACTCATGACTCCAACTCAATTAGGGGTTTAAATAATAACATAGATACAAATGATGAAATAGGATGTGTATTAATATTAGCAGTTTTTATAGTGAAAAAATTGTATGGTCGCAATAATAATTAATAATAGTGACATGATATGTTATCACTATTACATCAGTTCTCAAGAAAAAAACTTGAAGGCAATTCGTATGGCCACAATAATAATTAATAATAGTGACTTTATATGATGTCACTATTACATCATTCTCGAGGAAAAAAGAATTTGGAGGTAATTTGAACATTTCGTAAGTGACAAATTGGTATTGACAAATAGATTTGGTCACAAATATAAATTTATAGTGGCGATTTACTTGTGAAGTAATTTAAACGATCATAATTACATCACTATAAAAATAAAATTATAGTGAAAAATTATCATTATAATAATGATTAATAATAGTGATTACTAGATATGTTATTACTATTACAATTATTTAGTAACAATTATACACTTATAGTTATGATTTACTTGTGAAGTAATTAAATATTAATAATAGTGACTATACATATGTTGTCACTATTATATAATTACTTGGGGAGAAAACTTCGTGTTGATATTTAACGTTTCATTACTGACAAATTGATAGTGACCAACGAATTTGGAAACAATTTTACACTTGTAGTGGCTATTTATTTGTGATATAAATTTATATTATGACAATTACATCATTATAAAAAGTAAACTTTATGGCAACGAAATATTTTATTATCACAGTAATGGTTAATAGTAGTGAATATTATATTTGTCACTGTTGCACCATTTCTTGGGAAATAGAACTTCACGCCAATATTAGCATTTCTTAAGTGATGAATTGATAGTGAGCAACATATACACTTATAGTGACAATTTTACTTGTGACATAATTTAAATTGTCACAACTATTGTTGTAATAATGAATCACAATTGTTCATTTTACTAGTGTCACAAATAATCAACTATTTGTGATGAAAATCTTTATTGCCACAACTATATCAATACTAAAAATCTTAATTGTTGTAGTGTCTCCTTTTATTTATAATATGATTGTAATCGGTCTAAATTGCCCGGCCCATATATAAATAAATAAAATCAAATACCAAATGAAAATTCAAACTCCCAAATATAGTCCAATTACATTAAAATTGCCAGCCCAAATTCAAACCCGATTACAAGCCCAAATACACCAAGACCCAATCTAAAACCCAAACCCAATTACAGAGGCCCAATACCTAGCCCTAGACCACGAAACAGAAACTCTAGAAGATCCAAGCGCCGCCCGCCTCCGAAGCGTCTTTGCGCCTCACATGAAAAGGTCCCCTCCGAGCTTGTACCTGCACAACAAAAATGACAACAAGCAAGAAAAATAGAAAATCTCAAATCAAAGGCAAATAATGCATTTAAAGTTAGATTTTTTTTACATTTTCCTTTTTCCATTATCTACTATAAAAAGCAAACTTGATTGTAAAAAGAGGGGATCGAAAGTTGACAAAATGAAAATTCGAAAGCAATAAAAATCACAGTTCTTTTTTTAAGGTGATTGGATTTTTTTCTCTTTTTTGTTTCTTCGATTATTTTGGTTGATGCTTGTTTATTGTTTAAGAAAAGAAACACACACAAAAAAAGGGGACGAGGGTTTACCTTATATCGGTGCCATCGAATCCCCGTCGCTTCGTCGCAATCGAAGTTTGAATGGAGATTTGGGGGCATGAGAACGGCGGTTGAGGTTAGGGTCGAAACCCTAGCAAAGGAAAAAGAAGCAGCCATTATTAAAAAAAAATGGGCTACTAATGGTTTTTTTTAGGAAATTTTTGTTTAAATAACATTACAATACGACGTTGTTTTGAACTAGGGTTCCTAATATCAAAACAACGCCGTTTAGTGGCCATGATCCGCGCGGTGACCCAACTCATGGAAAGATCTGTGAGTTTCTGTCATTTGGGTTATTTGCGCATACGACCCCTCCTCCTTTCAGACACATTTCGATTTTTTTTATTGTTTTATTTCCTTTTAAATTTAATCATGCATTTGATTTTTGATTCAATTTAGTCCATGCTAAAGTGCTGCGTTTTGTGGCGAGGGAATATTCCCTACTTGGCCCTCATGTAATACGCATATTGCATTTTGATCATTCTTTTTTGTTTTTAATTTCATTTGTTTCTTGGTAATTCTGTTTTAGTTACGATTTAATCTTTTTTTGTTATTTGTGTTTTTTTCATTAATTAGTTTAATATTGTTATTATTATTGCTATTAATACTATTATTATTATTATATATATATATTAATTTATTTAACTCTTTATATACATTATTTTATTCCATTATGTACTTGTATTTTAAATTTTTATATTATTGTCATATATTATTATTTAATTTCATAATGTATAATTTTATATTTTTACGTTTAATCCAATATTTTAATGGTTTTATTTTATAATAGTTTTTAAAAAAATGCATTTATATATACTTCTATGCTTTAAAGTTTTATTTATACGTACATATAACTTATTTCTTTAAAAAGATCCTATTTTAATATATTTAGCTTATTTTAACTTTTACATATAGTATTATATATAATATAATTTATATTAAGTTTTCACTCCATATGTATTAGTTTTAAAATTAATATATGTATATTGTGTTATGTACTTTGATTTTTCTCCTTATAATATTTACTTAAAAATGCTTTTAGATACCATTATTTTATGTAGTGTTCATTTTTAACTATATTTTCGATTTATTTCAAACTTACATATATGTATATATTATTTGTTTTAAGGTATAATTTATTGATTATGATTTCTCCTCTTGCTATTAATTTTTCTTTTAGTGTATCTTTTAAATTTGATTATTAATTCATTAAATTTTGAATGTTGATATTGATATTGGCATAATGTATGATTGAGATTATTGTTGCTATGCTTGTTTGTATTTATTTATTGATTATTTGTTACTCACTAGTGTATGTTATTTACAAATTATCCTTTACGTTGTCCATTATCATTCACTCGCATTTTATTTCGTTTAAAAGGTTGCATTTGGTTTAAATATTGAAATCATTTTATCCATAAATTTTTAAATACTCGGTATCTAAGATTCTCAAGAGGATTGTGCCCTAACTTGCTAGGCTTCAATTTTCCTTGTTGAATTTAAGTAACCGAATATCCCTTTTTCAATTTAAATGTAAATATTCCAAAATTAAAGCTTATCTCGAGGATTCAAAACGTGGTGTCCTAACTCATTGGATATGACATTTTACTATCTCGAGACGAGGTTTTTTAATAAAGGCAAATTCATGTTGTCATAGGAACTTCAAAGAATCGTACCCTAACTTACGGGGTTTCGATTTTTTCATTGAAGCAAGATGACCAAATTTTTAATTTTCAAAATAATAAATTTCAATAAAGATTTTTAAAAGGGGAATCGCTTTAATTTTTTTTTTGATATTTGACCTTAAGACATTAAATAATCAATTAGGTACCAATTTTGGGCGTTACGGGGGTGCTAATCCTTCCTCGTACGTAACTGACTCCCGAAGCCATTTTTTTTAAAAACTTGTAGACCAAAATTATTTTTTTAAAGTGATCCAATTACACCTCAATAAAGGATCGGTGGCGACTCCAATTTATATTTTTTTAGTCGACTCTATCTTTTTTCAAAAATGGTTTCAACAATGATAATTGCTTTATATATATTTAGGTCAACAGATATATAAATTAACAAGTTCCACAAAAATATAAGATAAGTATTTTATACATCTTTAATGAAATTTAAAAATCTCATCAAATAATTATTTTAAAATGATAGATAAATAAATAAATAAATAAATGAGATGTGGGTAATATTTTAACTCACTCGTGAATTTTATTTTATTTTAAAAGTAACCTCATCTAGTAATAATACAAAATAATATTACAATTCATAAATTTATTTATCAAAATATGCAATTTTTTACTTGAAAATGATATTATATTATATATATATATAATGATTACTTCTATTAAAACTCTTAACCTTTAAATTGGAGAAAAATTATGTTTAAGCATATCTAAATTTACGTGTTTGAATTCACGTTCTTCTTATTGCAATAACAACAATACCGATCAAATTAAAACTCGATCGGTTACTTTAAAAATAGGTCAACCTCTTTTATTATTATTATTTTTTAGAATGCACACACCTGAACATACATTTTAAAATATGATTTTCTAAACAACTTTTAGACATACTTTCAGAAAAGGAAGTTATAGCCTGTATAATTTTGGCGATTATTGCTTGAAGCACTTCTTTGTTTATTAATTATTATGTATTTTATACATATATATATTAATTCTAGGTTTTCTAGTATATTTCGTTGATAAGTTATTTATGAATCTTATTAAAAGAAAGTAATAGTATACGTGAATAAATATCATAAACAAAATTTCTTTTGATAAATTATATTAATCGTATTAGTTTACTGAATTTTCAAGCTAGGATTGGAATTTGGGCCGTGGGATTGTGCTACCCTTTGTTTTCTTGTGTGTGTTCTATTTTTAAATTATTTAAAAACCCTATAAGTAAGGTTGAAGGGATGATATATATTTTAATTTTTTATATATTATCGTAAACTTATACATCACCCTTTTAACTTTGTGAAATCTAAATACTATGGAATATTTCTTCTCTTTTATATGATTTTAATATTGGGAATGCACATGGCTTATGTCACCCTTTATTATTTGGTAGAAAGCATGGTGAGCCTTAGGCATTTTGGTTGGGAAAGTGGATCTCCGGATATCCAAAAAGTAAGAGATGAAGGGTGGGTGGGTAAGGCCCAGTTGTCGCTATTCTTGTTCGCCACTTGGCTATTATGAATATCCCTTGTTTAATTTCCTTTTAAATTACTGCCTATAGGCTATACCCAGCTACTAGTCTAAATTTCTATTAGGATTGGTACCTTTGTTCGGTCAAAGAAAGGCAATAATTTCTGGAGATCCAAAGATCACTTTAGGGAAACGTTTTTAAATTTAATAGATACTTAATATCATGGGCATAAGGGCTAGTAGATGGGGTTGCAGTTATAGTGGTCCTTCTCTTGGTTGGATTGGAAGTCTCTTGTGTGCATGCATATATTTCTAGAACGTTTATGCTGAGAAAAATATTCATACGCCCTTTGTGATTATGGTTCCACTTTTGTGCCTCTCGAGAAGTAAAGTTGGGCCATTGATATAAAGGATTATATGATGGGAAGCCACCAGAGTTGAATATTTTAATTTGCTTTCAATGATTATGAAAGAAGGTAAGTTTACTTATCAAGCATTACAGCCTTTTTCCATTTGTTTTTAGTTTCTTTTTCAATGTTAGGTACTTGGATTATTTAGCGGATTAGCTTTCTAAATCAAACATATGGCTGCTCAACAAATCATTTATGTGGGAACAGTTTATATAATCTCTTGTATTTACATTTTCTTTTTCGTCCTTCTAGGCCAAAATTATGAGGGTATACAGCAGGTTATCATGGATTTCATATAATATATAGTATATAAATATATATTTTATATATATTATTTGCTGGTCCTGCTCATAGACTGTGCTCTTCTATTTTCTGGTCTCAGAAGCGGTGGCCAAGTACTTTGATTCTCCTAATTACACCTCCTCCAATTGATGAAGTTCAACGCATTAGGTATTGTTCAACATTTTCTATTTACTTTGGCCTTTTACATTCCATTGCGCCTTATGATCTCTATTATACATGCTTAAACTGGTGTTAAACCGTAGACATCCTTACGTTGAGAATCCATTGGGTTTGCCGGAGAGGACAAATGAAGCTGCCGGGGCTTTTGCCAAGGCATGTGTTGAAACTGCTGGAGAATGTGGAATTTCAGTGGTAGATCTCTGGACCAGGATGCAGCACTATCCTGATTGGCGCAATGCTTTTCTTAGGTATCTCACACTTTTCGGGTTTTAATAATTTAGAATTCTACTTTTCATGCACATATATATATATATATATATATGAATTTTGTTGAAATAACACAATCACATATCTAAAAAATATAAGATTGTGGAGAGTTTATTATTATAAATAGGGGTTGCTTCTTGATGTCCACGAAACTAACTAAAAATACGACTAAGGCAAATGCACCTATCGATAAATAGTATAGTTATGGTGAGCAAAGATATTGTTCCCACGAGGACTAAAAGTACTAGTAATTACCGTCTTTCTATTATTTAATCGACAAATTGAAGTGATTGAGTTAAACTAAAATTAACTAAATTAATTAAATAAGAACTCAATAAAGAACAAATCATCGAAATAACCGAATAATAACCAAGAAGGGAAACAATACTCAGGAAATAATCCACCTAGACCGCGTCAGTCATTATCAATTTGAATTAAACAATTTATTCACTTAATATCTTGATCTGTAGAAATCCCTAAATTATGCTAATATCTCTCTTCAAGACTAAAAGCAACTGACTCTAGGTTGATTAATTGAAATTTCTTTCTAATTAAAACCCCTATTATCGCATTAACTCGATCTATGAGTTCCCCCATTATATTTGACTCTAATCTGGTAGATTTATGTTGTCCTATTTCTAGAATTGCATGCAACTCCACTCAATTATGCTAGATTTACTCTTAAATAGGGTCTATTCCTCCTTTGAATTAAGCACATCAAATATGAAATAATAATCCAAAAATATTAAATCAAGAATTAAGCACACATAGCTGAGAACAAGATTCAAGTATTTATTGCGTAAAACAGAAATCAAAAGAAAAAATTTATCATAGGGTTCATCTCCCATAGGTATTTAGAAAATTAGTTCATAATCGCGAATAAAAACATCTTAAATTCAGTATAACCACAAGAAATAATTAACTTTCCTTTTTCGCTCATGACTGATTCGAATTTTGGAGCCAGAGCTCCTTTATTGTACCGTAGGGAAAAATAATTTTTACCACGTAAGGACCTGACCATCTCGATTTTAGCTTTCCTAGAAACAATTCGAGCCTTGAATTATATAAAAGCACTCGATCTCCAACTGTGAATTGTGAATTGTTTGGGCTGCTTTAAATGAGCATCGTAGCATTTTTTTGTTGCTTCTTCGTATAATTTTGAGTTATTGTAAGCATTTGCTTGCCATTCATCAAACTCATTTAGTTGCAACAGTCTCTTATCATCTGCAAGTTTAGGATCGAAATTTAGAGATTTTATTGCCCAAAATGCTTTATTTCGAGTTCTAGTGGTATGTGACAACTCTTCCCATGAACAAGTTTGTAGGGGGATGTTCCTATGGTGTTTTCTACGCAGTCCCATAAGCCCAAAAAGCATCATTTAAATTTAAAGCCCAATCCTTCCTATTTGTCTCTATAGTTTTTTTTAGGATGCGTTTCAATTCGCGGTTCAACACTTCAACTTGCCCACTAGCTTGAGGATGATAAGGGGTAGCTGTTCTATAATATATCGTATTTCTTAAGAATCTTATAAAATTGAGTGTTACAGAAATGTGTACCCTTATCGCAAATGATTGCTTGAGGTGTTCCATAACGAGTGAACAGTTTCTTAATAAATCTAACGACCACCCCAACATCATTAGTTTGTAAAGCTTGTGCTTGAACCCATTTTGATACATAATCGACCGCTACCAATATGTATTTATTACCATAAAAACTAAGAAACAGTCCCATGAAATCAATACCCTAAATGTAAAAAATTTCACAAGAAAGCATGTAAGTTTGAGGCACTTCATCAGGTTTGGAAATATTACTTGTTCTCTAGAATCTATCATAATAAGCAACATACCTGTTAGCATCTTTGAATAGCGTGGGCCAATAAAAACCTAATTCAAGTGCTTTATGTGCTATCCTAATCCCACTGTAATGTCCTCTTGTCGGTCCAAAATGGCAATGGTCCAAAATTTTATTCGCTTCTGGTTTCAAAACACACCTTCAAATTACCTGATCTGCACACACACGAAAAAGAAAAGGATCCTCCCAAAAATAGTTTTTCACATCAGTAAAGAATTGTTTTTTTTATGATGAGTCAACCCTTTTGGGAAAATGTTAGCAACCAAATAATTCGTGAAATTTGCAAACCAAGGGCCTTCAGAATCGGTTACCGCAAAGAGTCGTTCGTCAAGAAATGAGTCATTTATCTCCTTCTCATTAAGGTGCTCAAGATGAGGATTCTTGAGCCTCAAGAGGTGGTCTGTTGCAAGATTTTCAACCCCTTTCTTATCTTTAATTTTCAAATTGAATTCCTGCAATAATAAAATCTACCTTATAAGTCGAGGTTTTGCATCCAATTTTGTCAAAAGGTAGCGAAGAGCAGAGTGGTTAGTGTACACAACAATTTTAGACAGTATTAAATAATGTCTAAATTTATTGAATGCAAAAACCACAGCTAGCAATTCTTTTTCGGTAGAGGTGTAATTCTCTTGTGCGTCTGTCAAAGTCTTGCTAACACAATAAATCGGCTGAAAATGCTAGTCTCTTCGTTGTCCAAAAACTGCACCTACTGCAAAATCACTCGCAGTACATATTAGTTCAAAAGGTAAATTCCCATCAGCTGTGATCATAATTGAGGCATTAATTAAATTTTTTCTTAAGAACATTAAACGCATCTAAACATTCTTGACTGAAATTAAATGGCACATCTTTTTCTAGCAAATTAGTTAACGGCTTAGCCATCTCAGAAAAATCTTTGATAAATCTTCTATAGAACCCAACATGTCCTAAGAAACTTCTAATAGCCTTAACTGAATTAGGGGGTAACTTTTTGAAGGTTTCAATTTTTTCTTTATCAACCTCAATCCCTTTACTAGAAATTTTATGGCCCAAAACAGTCCCTTCTTGAACCACGAAGTGACATTTTCCCCAATTAAGTACAATGTTCTCTTCCTCACATCTCATCAAAACACGTTTTAAATTATTAAGGCAATGATGAAAAGAATTATCGAATATCGAGAAGTCATTCGTAAATACCTTCATAATATATTCTACGAGTTCATCAAAGATGGCTAACATGAAACGCTGAAAAGTAGCAAGAGCATTACATAATCTAAAAGGCATTCTTTGGTAAGCAAACATACCATATGGACATGTAAATGCCATTTTCTTTTGATCCTCCAAAGCTATTAGAATTTGGAAGTAGCTAGAAAGCCTATCTAGGAAGCAATAATACATGTGACCAGATAATCTCTCCAACATTTGATTCAGAAATGGTAGAGGAAAATGGTCTTTCCTTGTAGCATCGTTTAACTTCCTATAATCAATACAAACTCTGCATCCCGTGACTATTCTTATTGGAATCAACTTATTCTTATCATTAGCCACAATAGTCATGCCTCCCTTTTTAGGAACAACTTGCATAAGACTAACCCAAGTACTATAAAAAATAGGATAAATAACTCCAGCATCTAGAAGTTTAATTACCTCAGCCTTGACAACTTTCTTGATGTTGGGATTTAACCTCCTTTGAGCTTGCACACATGGCTTATACTCATCTTCCATTAAAATTTTATGGGTGAAAAAAGGACTGATCCCTTTAATGTTTGAAATTTTCTAGGTTATAGCTCTTTTGTGTTCCTTTAACACTTGCAGTAACTCTTTTTTCTCATTCCGCTTTAAATTCGAAACAATAATCACCGATAATGTAGAATCGTTTCCAAGGAATGCATACTCCAAATGATTTGGCAATTGTTTCAGTTCCAACTTGAGTGGTTCTTCAATAGAGGGCTTCAATTTCAGTTCTTTACTTACCTTAATGGTCTCATAATTTTTTTTGTCTCAGTGGAGACTCATTAGTATCTAGATCAATTCCCATCATGTTTATCACAGCATTATCTCTATCGACCTCCTCTCATTGAACAAGACACAGTTCCAATATGTCCTTATGAATAATTTCTTGCAAAGAATCCTGAATAGCATGATCAATATAATCAATAAAATAACAGGAATCATCTTGCTCTCTAGAAAATCGCATGACATCATAAATTTGAAAAATGATCTCATCATCACCCACCCTAAGCACAAGTTTATCATTACCCATATTAATAATAGCTCTAACTGTGGCTGAAAAGGGTAGACATAAAATTAAAGGTAACTTAACGTCTTCATTCATGACAAGTATAACAAAATCAATAGCGAATATGAATTTATCTACATTAACAAGTACATCTTCAGTAATACCCCTAGGATATTTAACAGATCTATCAGCTAATTGAATACTCATCCTAGTGGGTTTTGGTTCCCCAAGACCAAGTTGCTTCAACATTTTATAGTTAATACTAGCACCCAAAACAGCCAATGCTTTTTCAATGTTAAAACTACCAATAAAACAAGGAATAGTAACACTTCCTAGATCTTATAGCTTGGTAGGCAGTTTATTTTGGAGAATGGCTAAACACTCCCCATTGAGTTCCACAGTGGATAGCTCGTCAAACTTTTTTTTATTTGTTAAAAGCTCCTTTAAAAAGTTTGCATATGTGGGCATCTATGAAAGAGCTTCAAAAAAAGGTAAGTTAATATGTAATTGTTTAAAAAGTTCAAGAAATCTACCAAATTATTCATCAATGCGGTCTTTCTTCAACTTTGCTGGGTATAGTATTGGTGGTTTGTATTCTTTAAGTACCGATGTTTAAATTTTTTCAGTTTTTGCCACTCCATCATCTTTCTCATCAGTTTCTTATTTCAGCTTCTTTTCGGTTTCAGAAAACTCCTTTCCATTCTTCAATGTAACTGCCTTCATATGCTCTTTTGTGTTGGGCTCAGTGTTATTATGTAAGCTCCATTGCTGTCTTTTCGAAACTAGTTTAGCAAGTTGCTAAATCTAATTTTCGAGCCCATGAATTGATGCTTGTTGATTTTTCAAAGCTGTCTCAGTGTTTTGAAATTAAGTTTCTGACACCGAAATAAATTTGGCTAACATCTCTTCAAGGTTTGGTTTTTTTTTCTAACTGATAAGATTGTTGAAAACTTGGAAGGGGTCATGACCTTTGATTTCCTTGACCACTCCATGAGAAATTTAGATGGTTCCTCCAACCTGCATTATACGTAATGCTATAGGGATTATTTTGAGATCTAGAATTATTACCCATAAAGTTGACTTGCTCATGCTCCATGTTAGACTTGAAGCGTGAATATTCTGAATTAACCATCCCTGCTTCATTCGTATCGCACTAAATCACCAGATTCACCTGTTTAGACAAATTTAAACCATTAATTTTCTTACCAAAAGCTTCAACCTGGTTAGTTAGCATAAAAATTGCATCAATATCAAAAACTCTGGCTGCCTTAACAGGTTTTACTCTGGTAAATTGCAACTGATAATTATTTAGTGCTATATCCTCAATAAATTCTTGAGTTCCCTTAGGTGTTTTGTTATTTAAAGTTCCTCCAGCTCTGCATCAATCTTCTGTCTAGTCGAGGGGTTCAAACCATTGTAAAAAGTTTGTACTTGGAGCCACAAAGGTAATCCATGGTGAGGACACCTTTTTAACAAATCCTTGAATATCTTCCATTTATCATAAAAAGTCTCAATATCAAACTGAACAAAAGAAGAGATATCATACCTCAACTTAGCTATGTTAGCCGGTGGAAAATATTTTAACAAAAACTTTTCAATCATCTACGCCCAAGTAGTGATAGAACCTCGTGGTAAAGAGCTTAACCACTATTTTTCCTTGCTCCTCAATGAGAATGGGAACAACGATAAGCGTATGGCATCATCAGTAATGCCATTGATCTTGAAAGTGTCACAAATCTCCAAAAAGTTAGCCAAATGAGCATTTGGATCTTCATCTTGGAAACCATCAAACTGAACATATTGTTGCACCATATGAATTGTGTTTAGTTTGATCTCAAAGGTGTTTGCATTAACAGTCGGCCTAACAATACTCGATTCAATTCCAATCAGAGTGGGCTTAGTATAATCACACATATAGCGAGGGGCATGACCTACAGGAGGTAGCTAATTATTTTGATTATCACCCATCTCCACAGTAATATTCTTTTCCTCGTGATCGCCTATGTTGATTTTGCATTATTTCTCTAACCTTTTTTACGATTTATACGAATAGTTCTTTCAATCTCATTATAAAAAAAATTATTGGTTCCAACAGGTTTTCTCTAGTCATAAACCAAAAGAACCTGTCAAAATCAAAGAAATGAATATATTAAAATATAAAAATTAAATTAAAAACAAATAAAATAAAAAATTACTAAATTAGTATAAATAAAGTTTTCTTAATATTTCAGTCCCCGACAATGGCACAAAACACTTGATGTCCACGAAACCAACTAAAAATACGAAAAAGGTAGGTGCACTTATTGATAAATAGTATAGCTATGATGAACAAAGATATCGTTCCCACGAGGACTAAAAGTACTAGTAATTGCCGTCTTTCTATTATTTAACTAACAAATTGAAGTAATTGAATTAAACTAAAATTAACTAAATTATTAACTAAGAACTTGACAAAGAACAAATTAGGGAAATAATCGAATAATAATCAAGAAGTGAAACAATACCCAGGAAAGAATCCACCCAAACTGCATCTGTCATTATCAATCTGAATTAAAAAAATTATTCACTTAATATCTTGATCTGTAGAAATCCCTAAATATGCTAATATCTCTCTTCAAGACTAAAAGCAACTGACTCTATGTTGATTAATGAAATTTCTTTCTAATTAAAACCCCTATTATCACATTAACTCAATTTATGAATTCCCCTATTAGATTTGACTATAATCTGGTAGATTTATGTTGTTCTATTTCTAGGATTGCATGCAACTCCACTCAATTATGTTATATCTACTCTTGAACAAGGTCTATTCCTCCTTTGAATTAAGCACATTAAATATGAAATAATAGTATGAAAATATTAAATAAAGAATTAAACACACATAACTGAGAAGAAGATTCAAGTATTTATTTTGTAAAACAGAAATCAAAAGATAGAATTCATCATAGGGTTCATCTCCCCTAGGTATTTAGAAAATTAGTTCATAATCGCGAATATAAACATCTCAAAGTCAGTATAACCACAAGAAATAAAAGAGAACTTCAATCTTGATGAAAATCTACTTCCGAGTCAGCTTCAATGGTGTTTTTCGAGTTGTTTCCTTCAAAATTCTCTAACGGATCTCTTTCCTCTTCTTGTATTTGGTATTTATAGGTCTTGCATTTTTTTCGCAAAATCCACACGGTCTAGCACATTGTCATGTGTCAACCCGTATGGCTCACACAAACATCTGTCCAGCCCGTGTGGCTCTTGAAATCTTCTCCAATTGTTTGATTTTTGTTTCGTTTTCACTCGATTTGCTCCCAAATGCTCTCCTAAGTATAGAAACATGGCTTTAAAGGATTAGGATAATAAAATTCACCATTTTTCATTGATTAATCTCCCAAAAGCGCATTAAGAATGATATTAACATATGTTATTTTTGACACTTATCATTTCTCCACCTTTAAATCATCCCAAAATTTGTTATTTTCTTCATAAGGAAATTTTCTCTTCTTCTTATTTGCAGTGAAATACATTTGGTAGTGTCTGAAGACGTAGGCGTAATTTACAAAACGTCGTTAAATTTTTGGTGTTCTTTATTGTTTTTATTTATTTTTCAATATTTTGTAGGATATAATTGTAGTGATATAGTGTGCTATTAAATTACATTGTAGGGAGATTCTATATAATAGGTTGGGTTTTAATTGGGACCATTTATGACGCTTCCAATCATTCATGACAATTAAAGTTAGTGTGATTTTCTAGTACAATAATTTACTCTTTTTTATCCTATTCGCACAACAAGTGGTATTAGAGTCAAAGGTTATTCAAAATATGTTTTGTGGTTGCAATTTAAACTGATCATCCACATCAGAAAATATTTCCTTTAGCATATTGAAAGATTATGACTGAAATGGTGAACAATCTAAGAGGATCCACATCAACAACTCCAACATCATCTATATGGATGAGACTGGCAGTGGAATCTTCAATGGCATGGGCCAATTCATTATGTGGCAAAGTAAGGTTCTAGATATTCTCTTTTAGCAAGGTCTACACATTGTTGAAAGAAAACCAGATGATGCGGAGGAGAAAGATTGGAAGATTATTAATCGTTTGGCATGTGGTACAATTCAACCGTGCCTTTTTTGAGAGCAAAGGTATGCTTTCTCAGAGGAGACTTTTGTAAATAACTTGTGGTCAGCATTAGAAGAAAGTTTTTTGAAGAAAAATAGTCAAAATAAGCTCCATATGGAAAAAAAGGTTGTTTCGCTTCACTTGTATTCCGACTACCACTATGAATTATCACATCACCAGTTTTAATAAATAAATCATTGATCTGGTGAATGTGGATGAGACTTTGAAAGATGAAGATTTAGCTTTAATGTTGTTGAGGTCACTTCCTGAGGAGTTTGAGTTCCTCGAAACTACTCTACTTCATAGAAAGGTTAATGTATCTCTTAGTGAAGCGTTAAGAGATTTTCTTAACTGGAAAAAGATGATGGAAAATCAAACGGGTAAAAGGATCAACCACTTTCGCATAGAAAATGGTGGAAAGTATAGAAGTGATCCATTTGCATAAAATTGTGAAGATGAGGGCATCATTAGACACTTCACTGTCAAATCTACACCACAACAAAATGGGGTGGCAAAATGCATGAATCAAATGTTGCTGGAGAAAGTTTGATGTATGATATCTAATGATGGATTGGGTAGAGAGTTTTGAGCTAAGGATATGACATAGGCATATCGTCTCATTAATTGCCTACCATATATGTAACATCCTCTACTCTACACGGGTCACCAAAATCAGATATCAGAGGTTACAACACATATACACTTAGCAAAAATTTTACATCTGGCGTATAACCATTCTAAAACATACTTATTATTTATATACTTACAATTCTTAATACAAAAGTTTAATATTATAAAATATTTAAAATTTACATCAGACTTTCAAACAGCATAAAATGTTACAACTTAAAAACTTTGCTAGAAACAGACTCTACATGGCATAATGACTAAACGTCATGCCTCTATTGAGCCTTCTGTATGCATAACACCATAACTCGAACTACCACCTTGGTGTAATCTTATCTTGGTCCATTTTGGCACAACCACTCTTAAATTAAAATCTGTATCAGAAATAGACACTTGTAATTTTCAACGAACTTAGTGAGTTTTAACTCAGATTAGCTTGAAATATCTGTTATTTATTTTCTCATCTTGAATATTCTGGATTTCCTTTCTATCTTCAGCGGATACTTTTCCAATATCGGTGCATACTTATATGCCAACTTTCATACTTGATTATCTTATACATAATTCACTTCATATGCGGATTAAAAAATTCACTACTTAATATGGATCTCATTTCCTTTACAATAAGCATATACATTTATCATAAGAATACCAATATAAAACTTACCTTAGGTGGATTTCCAGTCAAACGAATGTAGACTTTTCCTAGGTTGGGGTACTCATAGATGTTATTCTTGGCGAACACTTATACTAAATAATCTTTAAGACGGGCTTCATATCAATCCAATCTTAAACGAGTTCTCATAATGAATTTAGCAACTATCAAAACACTAGCCAGATCAGATCTTGAAACAACCCAACTCACACATTATTCTAACGGAGGCAACATTCTAAGTCAACTAGGAAATCCCAGATAATCATATTACATGTCATAGGAACAACAAGGTTGACAGATAACTTAAACTTTAGATAACCTTTTCTCTACAGTAGGAAACACTCAGATTTGGTGAATACCAAATAACTCAGATTACTTCCTTACACAGTATAAGCAAATTCAGATCTGACAACTCTTTGACTACTCATGATTTCGAATACGCCAAATTACCTGTACTGACAGCCTACTATGGCGGATTCACCCTTCAGGAACACTACTAATAACTTTATCCATGTAACGTCCAAACCCGATCAGATGTTACTACTCAAGTACATATGCAGTTCACTCAATCATACCCATTTACATTCGATTACAACTATTTTAATTATAAATTTCTCTAAGAAATACATAATATGAATAATACAATAATTTTATTTTAGTATAGATACAGAATTTATTTACAACTATAATTGAATAGATGTTCTGGTCAATTACAATTATTCCATGTAAAAGACTCATATAAAATAATTCAAACTTGAACATGGCAACAGACTTGCTCTATATTCATAATAGCTCGATACGTCGCTCCTTTGGCGTAGCCCTGGTGTCGTCCCTTATGGTGTAGACCCAAATTAACATTCTTGTAACATAAAACACATTGGTAAGTTCATGAGAGTTTAGTGAGATAAACACCAAATTACGTGATTTATATTTTTGTATTTCTAATTTGGTAGTTTAGTCTGTCACCATTGTCCTTTGTTCTTCAACTTGTCTCTAGTGAAAACCTTTCTAGGGTGTCATTCTTTATACTCTTGATGTCACCCTTAACTTCTAAAATCATGCCTTACTTTTTACATATTGATACATTACTTACGTTCTTCACTCTACACTATTATGATTCCTTAACCATACCTATTCCAGAGGCCCATATAGACAAAATACTGTTGTTCTTACATTCATACTCTTAAAGACACGTTCTTTAATTATAAAGTTTGATTCTTTCTAGAGAATACCCTTCTTCTTTTAATAATTACAAATATATTACCTTCTATGATTACCTTATTCTACTTACCAGACATAACCTTTACCTAGATTTTCTCTTCAAATCTAATTAACCTATACTTTGAATTCGCTACGTATTTTGGTGCATTCCAGCTTCTTTATTCTTATCTTAAAACTATGTAGGGTTCACCCCAAAAACTCATATGGAGCTTTCCCCAATGGAAACACATTAAATTATCATATCCAAAGTGTAACATGATACTCCACAAGGGCTTTTCTTTTAGGGCTTGTTATACAGACTATTCCTTTAGAGTTCGTCATACATGGTATCCCTTTGGTATTCTTTAAGAACACCATTTCTTTCTTTCAGAGTTCGCTACAGAGCGTTTCCCTCAGATGGTTGCCACAAACGCTTTCCTTTCCTTAGATCGCTACAAAGGCTTCTATCTCATAGATTGCCACAAATGCTTCCATCTCATAGGTTGCCACAAAGACTTCCATTTTCCAGCTTGTTCAGGATAGGGATTTGCCTAAACTCATGTTTCATAAGGTTTGTCCCTCATTGTCTTGGGTCACTAATCAAATGTTTAACATCACAGAAATAATGTTCAAGCATACACTGTCGATAGAAGTATAGTGACAGATGTGAGTTTGTCGGATATCGATCCCACAGGATTGGTTGTCTTTTGTCTATTAATGTCGGTGCAATAACAAGAAATTCATAATGTCTATAACTGGTTCTAAAAGTAATTTTCGGCACATGTGAGTCTTCAACCCGTAGCTGATAATATCTAGAACGGAGATCAATCTTCGATAACACTGTCCTACCTTTCAGTTGATCAAACAAATCATCAATACTTGGTAAAGGATATTTGTTCTTGATCGTGACTCTCTTCAACTACCGGTAATCTATACATAATCGTATTGACCGGTCCTTTTTCTTGACAAACAACACAGGAGCACCCCAAGGAGAAAAACTGGGCCGAGCAAAGCCCCTATCTATCAACTCTTGCAACTGTTCTTTCAACTCTTTTAATTCTGTAAGTGCCATTCTATACGGAGCTATCGATATCGGAGGTGTCCCCGACATTAATTCAATAGCAAACTCAACCTCTTCGATCAGTGATAACCCTAATAATTCTTTTGAAAATACATCTGTAAACTCAGAAATAATTGGAACAGATTTTAACTTTAATTCTGAAACTCTAGAATCAAATATATAAGCGAGATACGCTTCATAGCCCTTTCTAACATATTTCTGTGCTGTCATAGTTGAAATAACATTAGATGTACTATCCAGTCTATCTAATTAAATTCAAATCCTTTCACCGTTCTGACATTTTAACACGATGCTTTCGTCTATAGTTCACAACAACATCATGTAGAGTTAACTAGTCCATACCTAAAATTACATCAAACTCATCAAATAGTAATAACATCAAATCAGCCAGAAAGTTGTAACCCCGAATCATCAAAGGGCAGTTTTTACAGACTTTATTGACTAATACATACCGACCTAAACAATTTGTTACTTTAATAACAAATTTAGTAGACTCAAAAGGTATTTTCGTATCTGACATTAAATTTGTGCATACATGTGACTGCGTTGACCCCAAGTCAATCAAAGCATTAACATTAGTATCAAAGATATAGTATGTACCAGTGATCACATCTGGTGCTGAAGCTTCCTCTTGAGCACGAATCTATAAGCCCTAGCTGGTTCCTATGCCTTAGATCTAATAGTAGAATCTTTTGTTCCACCTCGACTGTTACCCGCATTTCCAGTGTTCTGGGGTGGTCTCCCTCTCGTAGCTGTATTACTTGAACGAGTTTTCTTAACTTTTTCTATATCAGGCCTTTTAGGGCAGTCTCGAAGATAATGATCATAAGAACCACATTTAAAACATGACCCGTCTTTCAATCTGCATTCACCAAAATGTCGTCTATTACATTGCTGACATTCATGCTTGTTGTTCTTGACGCTACCCGTACTCGCTACAGATATAGCCTGAGGTTTCGAGCTCGAGTGTTGTTACTTTATCTCTCCCAGAATATCCCACCAAAGTTAACAAACAACTATGAAATTCTTTTAATTTTTCTGATGGAGACGAGAACAATTTTCCAATAGGTCATTTTCATGTATCACGAGTCGCTAAATCTTCTTTTCTTTTTGCTTTGCTGAATTCTTTAGCCTTGTGTGCTCGATCAACAAAAATTACAAATTCTTTCAGCTCAAGAATTTCGACTACCAGTTTGATATCCCTATTTAGACCATCTTCAAAATGAGTGCACATAAAATCTTTGTTGGTACACATTCCCTGGTGTACGTACTGAGCTGCAAAAATTCCCTCTCATGCTCAGCCACTATCATACAGCCTTGCTTCAATTCTAGAAATTCTTTACGTTTCTTATCGAGAAACCTCTGACTTATATATTTCTTTCGAAACTCTGTCTAGAAGAATTCCCAATTTACATGATCCCTCAATACTACCGCAACCAAGGTGTTCCACCACTGGTAAGCCGAGTCTTTCAATAAAGAAACAACACATTTCAAGCATTCAACTTGTGTACAAGATAATTCATCGAAAACCCTCACAGTGTTTTCTAACCAGAACTCAGCTCTCTTAGGATCATCTTTGGTTGTACCACGAAACTCTTCAACCCTATACTTTCAGATTTTATCAACTGGGGGCTTGCTCACTCGTATTGGTTTCAAACCATAAGGAACTATAGGGATCAGTTGGGGTACGAGTGGGGGTGAAGGTCGTTGAGCCATTGGGTTTATTCGCATGAACTCCGAAAATCACTCAGACATCATCTGGAAGAAAGCTTTTTAGCCTCTCCTCCTCAATCCTCAGATACGGGCCTACTACCACTAGAAGTTGTCTCGTGAACAGAGGTTTGCACATTACTTTCTACTTCATCTGAACCGACTCAGTTCTATGACATCTTATCTATATAAAAACATAGTTCAATTTGAGTTAGGAGTTATCACACTATCATAGGTTATAAAATGACATGTATTTCTAAAATTCATACATGCTACGTTCATTTTGAGAACCGACTAAATAGTAGGTAGCTCTGATACCACTAAATGTAATACCCTTAACCCATATCCATCGTCAGATTAGGGTTACAAAGTATTACCGTACAAACAAAAATATTTAAAGTTAACTTTATTCAATAGTAAAAACAATTCATAAAAAAATTATATACATACATACCATCCCTAAATCGAGCTCTCGAGGCCCTAAAAATATCATAAAAATGAATCAAAACCAATTTAAAGTCATTTGGAAAGTTTAGGAAAGAGTCATAAAATTTTAGAAACAGGGGTCACACGGCCGCGTAACCAGGACGTTTACCTCACACGGCTAAGACATACGCCCATGTCTTAGGCTATGTAACCTTCAAACTAGGGACAAACGGTCGTGTCCCAGCCAATGTGCTCACCCGTGTAACTCTTTGAGTAGGGTCAAACGGCCGTGTCACACGCTCGAGTACCAGGGCGTGTAACTCTCTGAGTTGCCCCACATGCCCGTGTGTTAGGCTGTGTAACTCACAACTTGGATGTAAAGAAACTTTCAGATGACACACGGCCATGTCACCAGGCCATGTGCCACACACGCCTATGTCCCAGGCTATGTGTACCAAAAATTCACCTAGAACAAACCATTTCCATCACCATGTCATGCACAAACATTTGGACCATTTGTGCATCACTTCAAGGCATCCAAATCTATCTAAACATACATATGTATATGCCATTCCAATACCTAAATCAACTAACCAATATGTCATCCAAATGCACCTCAAATGCAATCATCAAAACTTACCTAAACATATCAACTATACCTATTTTCAACCATCAATATATAGTTCAATACCTTCCAAAATATACCATAACTTGACCATAATCATACCAATTCAAAACATACCATATGAGCCATTTAAAACATGCAACATGAAATAGCCACGATGACACAAACTAGCAGGGTTCCTAAGGTTCAAGAGCAGCAACCAAACCATGAAATCACTAATGACATGTCATTTGTATCCTACGAATTCCTAAGGTTCAATCGAGACTTGGTAATTGCCATAGCATTGATTTGGATATACATCATTCAATTACATTATGAATACATAATAAACATATATTTGAATAACATGAATGTAACAACCCTTCATACGAACTTACCTCGATAACTAGGGTGTAGAAGTTAAAAGGAGCTAATTCAAAGCTTTTGTTTTGCCTAGATCTAGGTCCATACGTGGTTTATCTTTATTTAAATAGACAATTTCAATCAATTTAATACTTATAGTATTCAATTTAGTCCCCATTTCATATTTATGCAAAATTACTATTTTACCCCTAACATTTAAACTTTTTCACAATTTAGTCCTAGAGCTTATAAATTGAAATGTAAGCATTTTAATCCCTCTTATAAGCTAACCGAAATCTTTAGGGAATTAAACCAACCCAAAAAAATTATCATTTCATAATTTTAACATGAATTTTTACCATATTTACAAATCAATCCCTAAATGCAGATTGCATCAAAAATCACTTTACAAAACATGTTTATTTATCAACAGGGAGTCATAATCTACCATTTAACATCAAGAACCATTCAAAAAAAATTCTTGGCATAACCCTCAATCTTTAACAATTTTACAAATTAAACCCCGGGCTAGCTAGATTACGTTAGAAAGACCTCAAAAACATAAAAATAATTAAAAACGAGGTTCAAAATCAATTACATGCAATAATCAAACTTGAATGAACCTTCAAGGTGTAAAGCTGGCTTCCTCTTTCATTTATTTCAGTGGTGATGAGAGAATGAAGAAGATGACACTAAATTTTTACCATATTTTACCTGAATTTAATTATTAAATTACCTTTTTAACCTTATTTATTAATTAAACAAAACATCAAACTCATGCCCATCTTTGTCCACTAACATTATGAATGGTATAATTACCATTTAAGTCCATTTACTTTCATTTCATAGTCATTTAGTCCTTTTAACTATTAGAACTCCACTTTTGCATTTTTTACGATTTAGTCCTTTTTAGTTAATTAATCATGCAAACCACAAAATTTCTTAACGAAATTTTAATACGACCTTACTAATATCCCATAGACATTAAAATAATAATAAAAACTTACTCGTCAAATTTGTGGTCTCAGAACCACTATTCTGATTTCACTAAAAACGGGCTGTTACATCATATACTAGCATCGTTCATTACTCAACACTTTATTCATACAAACACCCCAACAATTTTACATCTCATTACATCCTTCTAAATATGCCCATACAACTATACTTTAACTTTAAAGATTTAAGACACTTACTCATTTCTTAAATTTCCTACATACTACATATGCAAAACCTATCAAACACACATGCAATAGCATTATCACCATACCATACTTTTCCAATTCGATTACATAGATCAATCACTATTCATAGAAGAACTAACATGAATAATATACAGGCAATATTTGACTTAGGGACTCACCTGACACCCACGAACAACATCTTGATCGCCAAATCCCAAACATCCAACATGAAAACCCAACAATCACTGCTTATAAGACACAGGGACTCATTCTTATAACTTTTGTTGTAATATTAAACCCAGATAACCTCCAGGCAAAACCTTATTCCCTCATCTTACTATTTACACACATAAAACATGTGTATTCTTTTAGAATTCAACATAAAAGTTCCTAATACTTCAGAGAGATGCCTTTAAGTCATATTCAATTTCATCACAAGGTTAACCAAACAGATATATCTTCATAGCTTACTTAAATTTCTACCACAAAATCAACTAATGAAGAAGTCTCAAAACTTACTCTGATTACGCCACAAAGGTGGTTATCCAGAACACACCACAAAGTCTTTACAAAATACACCACACATGCATCACAAAACGCGCCAAAAAGGCTTTACAGAACATTACATGTTTACTGTCCCGGTGAACTATCTCAGGGAGTGCCATGAGGTTTCTCCTACATGGTCTTATACATATTTTCATGTTGTGCTTTGCTAGTCCGATTTACATCTTACTGGAGGAAACACCATGAATAATCTTATTTTTATATGCTGTAATGGGTCCCTACCACATAATCTTACATATATTTTCATATTATGATCTGCCAGTCCAACTAGTAATGTACCTGTCCTACCGGAGGCATCACTTACCATAGAATACACTTACCTATATTTGTTTACACACCTGACTGATTCATATTCTCCCATGTCAGACTTCACATGCATTCATACCATACATCATCTTATTCATGCAGTAACTCGTATACCTCATTTTTCATCATGCAGTAACCTTACGGTACTTCATACACAGATACACTTATCAATTATCAGAGTAGATATCAACATACGAATAATCTTGTATAAATTAATATCCATAAGTCAAGTTAGAGACTGACCTAAAACTCTCATTTACTATAACTCAGAGTTCCAAATTTGATCGTTCTACTTGAACCACCAACATCAACTACTTAAAAGATCATGAAACTTTATTAAAATCCTAATTAAGACAATTTACTAACATCTCAATTATAGATGACCCCTATGCAGAACCTCTTATTCACACCCTATCATTTATATACTTCTAACACTTTTACTCTTTCAAAATCGTAACATGTAGAGCTATCAAACTTACCATGATATTGAAATATCCACTGATTAACCCAAAAACCTTAGTTTCCAATTTAACAAATAAGAAGAGAATATTTGAGGTTCAAAAAGAAAAACTTGAATGTAGAACAAAAGAAAGAAAAACCATCTCGATGCTCCATTCATTCCATATATATACTTAGTTTCCCCTTAGTGGATCTTGACAAGTGTCGACTGTATACAATAATTTTCCTTTAAATGACCTACAAGAATCGAGAGAAATATAAAAGACAATATTGTACAGATGTTATTTGACCAGTCAATCCATTCAGTTGACTCCTAACCAGATTACATTACAAGACCTGCCTTGAAAAGTTTTCAAATTAACAAGGTGTAGTACGCCTCTGACGGTAACTCTCATGAGGCATGCTCTTCGTTTGTCATACTCTTTTTTCATTTAAAGAAAATCTCGAATTGAAATTTTGACACAGTGGATACTTTATATGCTAAACTTTAGTTCGTCAAAAGTTTATAAATTGGTAGACTACACTACCATAGTGCCCCAAAATAAGCAACATTCATATCTACTCGCATTTTTCTCAAATCTGCCAAATTTGGGGTGTTACAATATACTACACATGAGAGGAAAACATCGTTAGAGAAATGGACCAGGAAGCCAACTACAAGTTATAATTCCTTACATGTGTTTCATTCCAGTGCACACTATTATGTTTGGTTTTGCTGCACAAAAAAATTTTTTTGGCATAAAGGGTTTTTGCCTATGGTGTCAAGAAATAAAGAAAGTTATCTTCAGCAAGGATGTAATCTTTGATGAATCTACCATGTTTTCAAAGGCACAAAGGGAGTAGTTAGATAATTGAAAGTTTGAAAGAGTGGTGATTCTAGCAAATGAAGAAGTTAATGATTCTCTTCTGATAGGAGACTCTAGTAGAGAAGAACTAGAAGAAGAAGGAGACTCTAGTGAAAAGGAGGTTTAGACCCAAGAACTTTCATAGAAACTTGAATCAATTGCAACTAATAATTCAAGGAGAATAATTAGAAAGCTTACTCACTTTGCTAATATGGTGCCTTATGCATTCCCAATTGTAACTGATGACAGTCCTACCACTTTTAATAAAGCAATTAAAGTTTAGAAGAAGAAAAGTGGAGGGCTTCCATGAATAAAGAAATGATGTCTCTTTGTAAAAATTAGACCTGAAAACTAGCTAGTCTGGAAAAAGGAAAGAAGACAATTGGATGCAAGTGACGTTTGTGAAGATAGAAGGATTTCCTGGTCAAGATGATGTTTTCTACAAAGTAGGATCAGTGGGAAAAGACTTTGCTCAGATGGAGGAAATTGATTACAATGAGGTATTTTCTCTAGTTGTGAAGCATTCCTCCATTAGAATTTTATTGGCTTTAGTGGTACAATTGGATTTGAAAACTCTTTTTTTTACTTCGAGCCTTGGAAGAGGAAATCTCTATGACTCAGCTAAAAGGATTGAAGGTTGCTAAAAAAAATTAGTGTGTAAACTTGAAAAATTGACAAGTACAAGTGATTTGACAAGTTTAAAGCAATCTCCTAGGCAGTGGTACAAGTGATTTGACAAGTTCATAACATAATAGATTTACATAAGAAGAAAATATGATCATTGTGTGTATTTTCGCAAGCTTCAAGATAGTTCTATCATATATCTTCTTCTTTATGTTGATATATTGATGACTTCCAAAAATAAAATAGAGATTGAGAAGCTAAAGACACAATTGAATAATGACTTTTTAGAAAAGGATCTAAGAGAAGAAAAGAAGATCCTTGGCATGGAGATAACTCGAGATAGAAGTTTGAAGAGGCTTTGTTTTACTCAGAACAATATTTGAGAAAATTGCTAAAGTGTTTTGGCATGAATGAAAAATCAAAACCTGTTAGCATTCCCCTTGCTCCTCTTTCCAAGCTTAATGCGTCTATGTCGCCAAAGAATGATACAAAATGAGAATATCTGTCAAAGATACCATATGCAAATGTTGTTGGTAGTTTAATGTATGCTATGGTAGTTGGGGTCATGAGTGAGTTTATACATGATGCAGGAAAGGAGCATTGGCAAGCTGTGAAATGGATTTTGCAATATATTCAGGATATAATAGATATTAAATTGAGTTTTGAGTAGGAAGATAATCAGGGTATGGTTTGATATTTTGATTCAAACTATACTAGTGATTTGGATAATGGAAAACTAAGAACTGGTTATGTGTTTACTCTTGCAAAGGAACAGGTTTGTTGGAAGTCTACTTTATAATCAACAATTACTTTGTCTACTATAGAAACGGAGTATATGACAATCACAAAGGCTGTAAAAGAGGTAATTTGGCTCCAAGGGTTCCTTGGTAAACTAGAAATTAAGTAGAAGTATGTCAAAGTACATTGCGATAGTCAGAGTGCTATTCATTTTGCAAACAGTCAAGTTTATCATTCAAGGACGAAGAACGTTGATGTCTGATATCATTTTGTTGGAGAGATTCTAAAAGAAGGTGGTGTAAAGATCCCAAAAATTTCAACCACTGGGAATCCTGTCAATATGATGACTAAGGTTGTGACTGTAGTCAAGTTCCAACTATGTTTGGACATGATCAATGTTAAAACTTGAAGGTTGAAATTTGAAGATGCTACCAAATGTTGTTTTATAAGGAGATTGAAGATGTGAAAATTTGCTAAGGTGAAGACTTGTTGAAAAAACACAATCCTAAAAAATACAAGGTTGTGAAGAGTTTGTACTACTATAAATATGGGTTGTTTCTCCACCTTTAAATCATGCCAAAATTTATCATTTTCTTTGTAAGGTAATTTTTACTTATATTTTTTGTAGTGAAATATATTTAGGAATGCCCGAGGACATAGACATGATTTATCGAATCTTGTTAAATTTTGGTGTTCTTTATTTTTTTATTTATATTTCAATATTTTGTAGTGATATACTATGCTATTAGAATCGGTCTAAAAGGTTAGGTTTTAACTGGAACCGTTTGTAACCCCTCCAATCTTTTTTGAGAATTAAACTTAATATGATTTTTCTAGTATAGTAATTTACTCTTTCTTACCCCCTTCGCACAATAAATTTTATGTATATATATTCTACACTAATGAAACAACATATTATGCTAATATGATAATGTTTGTGGGAATGCAGGGATGGTTTGCACCTGACACAAGAAGGCAAAAAGGTTGTATTTGAGGAAGTAATGAAGAAGCTAAATGAGGGAGGCTTAAGCCTCAAAAATCTAACTGTTCATCTCCCTATTTTATTTGATATTGATCATGCTGACCATCTTAAGTCTTTTTAACAGTAGCTAAAAACTTTACATTGCTTAATATTTTATTGTTATTAGTTGGGATAGGGTCTCTTTTTGGTCTTCAAGTGTTCTTATATGATTGAAGTCATTGGAAGTATGCTACATCTGAAGGAGTTTTTTCCCCGTATTATAAAATCCTAATTCTCAAACAATGATGCTTTTACTCTTATTTCTAAAAAGTATGTTACTTATTTAACTAAACACAAAAGAAAAAAATCTCAATTCAGCCTCTTTTGGTTTCTCTTTCATTTGTAAGATTTTTAGATATCATTTATATTTTATTATTCAAACAATAACGATAAAATATTAAATATAAGTTTTTCCCTCATGAAAGATATTGCAACATTATTTATTTTCCAAACTTCTAACCATCTTTTTCATATATGTTGTTGTAAGAGAACATTTTTTTTAATCAAATTTCTTAATTAAAAATATAAAATAATAAAAACATTTAAAATAATATTTTCTTACAAATCACAGACCCAAAAATGAGTTTTTTTTAAAATTCATTTTACATACTAAATCATCAAATGTAAATATGTATGGTTATTAAAATGATGCAATATCTTTGCTTAGAAAAAAATAAAGTCACTCAAATATAATTGTCTTTTCTAAATTGTTTTTACTATCAATCAATTTCATTTCATTTGTGCACAAGATATTTTGAAATTTAAATAAAATACTTTTTATTATAAAATTTTAATATTTACGATTTTGAATGGCTATTAATTCAAAATATTAGTATTATTAAAAAATAACTTCAGTAGTAGTAAAATTAAAACTTAGGAATACCTTACCAAACTCAAATTTAATTTGGTTCCCATAATAATATTGCCATTTGATTTTGGGTAACGAGATGTATAATTTCAATTATAATACTTATTTTTATTTGGTTATTTTATGAATAATATAAATAAAAACTCATGTTTGAGGTTTTGAGAAAAAATATGATTCTCAATACATGTGCTTTCACAATGTTAATTATTATTCAATAAAAATTGAATTAGGTGTGTGATTTACAAGAATAAAAAGAGGATTTGTATATTCTCTTGCAACGAGTGTGGATGAAAGAGGATAAGAAAGATGTTTATGAAAAAGGCTTATATTTATTTTTATTTTTATTTTTTAATAAGTGAAATGTACAAAATATATGAAAAAGTGAAATGAAAGGAAAAACTATAAGAGATGAAGTTAAGGGTTGGGTTGATTTTTTTTTAAAAGTATTTAGGTTGATAAATATTTGTATTAGAAATGAGAAGAAAAGTATACTTATTTAGGAATTAAGATTTTGGATTTTTATAGCTTCAAGATCAGTCCAATATCAAATCTCTTTAAATATGTATTTCTTTGGAGATGTTTAACCTGCTTGTCAATGTAGTTTATTTCACCATCGAGATGCTTGAGAAGTCTGTTGTGTTGAAGAAGTCATATCAACAGTTGTAGTCGGAGGAACAACTTCTAGACCAAATCCAGAATTAGAGCCTTGTTCTAGGTTGGATTCATTGATATTAAACTATTTTATCCTCTCTTCTACTTACTAGAGAACTTAATCTTAGATTGCTCAACTTCATAAAAAAATCATCCTAAAAAAAAATATTTTTCTAGTCCAATAGTATTTGAAGGATGGAAAGGTAGCTTCCTTCACTTGTTTTTAATCATGACGTGCTTCAAAATTTGATCAAATATAAGAGTTCCAAAATCAAAAGAGAGCACAATAGTTACCTTATGCAGAAAAAGTCTCATCTTCTTGCTCAATGACATGCAATAATTTGAAGGCAACCATTTCTTGGCGATTATACTTTGCAAGGATGCATACTTTGTGCTCTACTAAGTAGTTTTGAATTCTTGTCCTTCAAGCCAAGTCTTTTTAAAACCATGAATAAAAAACCCAGAAAGATTGTCATAATTAGCTTCAAATGGCATTGTCATAATTAGCTTCAAATGGCATCTCATGACTTGTATGCTTCAAAACCTTATTGATTATAGTAGGATTGAATGCAAAGTAATTACCATGAACAGATGGCTTTATTTAAAACTTTGAGTCTTTATCCTTGATAGACTATTAGTAAAATACATATTTTGATGTTGAAGAATTGTGTCGATGCCATGTCCGTAACACCCTCTACCCGACCTGAATCACCGAGTTCGGATATCAAATGTTACGACATATAAACACTTAGCATAAATTTTAAACAATTTGCATACAATCATTTTCAACAAACTTCTTATTATTTTATTAAATGTTTTCTGAACAATAAATAAATAAAACATCTAAGAATACAATAAGCTCTTAAATATAATATAAGGCATTACAACACAAAAGCTCATTAAAGATAGACTTTTGTTGGCATAATTCACTATGCACCATACTCCTAAGGACATTCAAGACCAGCACTCGAAACATGAAATCTCTAATGACATGTCATTTATGTCCTAAGAATTCTAAGATTCAATCGAGACTCAATATCCGTCAATTCATCATAGCTGTGATACATTTATTATTATGATTCATTTACATCAAACAACAAAATAAATATTCAATTTAAACAACATTTAAGTGATTACAGTTCATACGAAATTACCTCGACAATTAGAGCGTAGAAACAGAATCGACTAATCCTAGGCTTTAGCCTAATCTAAATCTATTCATGATCTATCTTAATCTAAATAGACAAATTCAATTTATTTAGTACGTCTATTATTCAATTAAGTCCATATTTCATATTTTGCTAAGTGGCTTTATCATCTCAGTATATTAAATGAAAGTTGTGATCTCGACATGCATAATCAAAACAAGTTCTAGAATAACAAATCAAGTTAACACACTTATAACCAATAATAGAATGAGCATGAAAAATGTATGCTCTAAAGGCTCAAAATCTCACAAAAAAATCTTGGTTTTGATGTCAAACTTGCAAATTTCAAACTTTAAGATAATACCTAAATTCAGGGAAGCAACCTAAATATTTTTATTTCTGAAAAATAAGTTATCATGCTTGATTCTCTCATGTCTTAAAGTTTAAATCAACCAATGTACAAATAGCTACAAATTAATCATAAAGACATCAACAAAAATCCCTAATCAACAAAAAATCATTCTAATGGAAGTATGAGAAAATTACTTTAAAAAAGAAATAATTTAGGAATTTTTAATATTTATATAAATAAGCTCCCCACACATAAGATGTACATTGTCCTCAATTTACAAGCAGATATGAGCATAGTATAAGCAAAATATCATAAGAGAGAGAAAACTAAAATTATCGAACCACTTAAAATAGTGTCGCTCGAAACGATTGAACCGCTTGTAGAGGTCCACTAAGGTGGTAACAGAAGTAGCAGGACGGTGACTCTGAGATGGAGGATGAAGTAGATCCTTATGGTGGAAGGGGACAGTGTTAGTGAAGTCCGCATGCTCATCCTGAGGGTGAGAATGAGATAATTGGTATTGAGAAGGATCCACTCCATGCACTCGCTTGATCATCCTCATGTGACTCATACTGGATAACCACTGTAGGGTCATCTGTCAAACCAATGTAAAGTAAGACGACTGCTCCAAAGTGTCGAGGATGCCAAAATGCCATGTGAGGCGAGTCACATAATGGCCTAAACAGATAGGACCCTTCCTACTGCACTCTGATTGATGGCGGAAAGCTAAGGCGATGAAATAAGCAAGACCAAGGGTGCGCCCCATGGCCATGCTCCATAGAAAATAAGCGTCGCTTGTACCGACGATGCTAGTGCTCTCCCTCTGACTGGTCAAAGTGTGAGCCAAGATGGCATGGATATAGTGTAAGGCCGTAGGTAGGGAATTTGGCTTCGATCAACTAGCATCATAGGGCGTCATACTTGCAGTAAGGTTTATCCAGCATAAAGAAGGCGAGTAGTGGATGTGTCGGTATTGGATGTGCCGGTATAAAGTGAGAACCCCCTTGGCACCTATGAACTCCTTAGTGTAGAGTCTTAATACAGCTCCGAACTCTAGGACACTCATATGACAACTCATCGTGTGTCGACATTACGTGTTGTAAGAGGAATGCCAAACAAAACTCGAGAGTAAGCTCCGAGTAGGTGGGCTCGACGATAGAGAAGAATCGGTCCCAAAGAGTTGTTGTAATCAGCGCGCGGACTTGATCAACCAACTGGACTTACTCTAAAGCCGCCCAATCAATACACCGACCTTATCCAAACAATCATTGTCGAAGATGCTGATAAAGTTTCTCATGGGGACCCTGTGAGAATCAGAGGCATGGATGTCGTGCCTTGGCAGAAGCGC
This sequence comes from Gossypium raimondii, assembly GCF_025698545.1. Classification (NCBI taxonomy): domain Eukaryota; kingdom Viridiplantae; phylum Streptophyta; class Magnoliopsida; order Malvales; family Malvaceae; genus Gossypium; species Gossypium raimondii. The sequence goes on from NC_068570.1 coordinate 41,846,921, forward strand.
CTGATGATGAGGTCGCGCCTAGAGTCTTTCACTTTTCGAAGGGGGGACGCAACCTTGGATTTCCCTCTAGTGTTCGTCATGAAGAATCTACAAGAAAATAAAACAATCAAATATTAAAGTCAAATGAAGTAAATGGACGAACCAATCGTAATAGAGGCAATCCAATAACCCATGCAATAAAAATCGAAGTCAACATCAATAACTTGACGAAAGAAAATAGATTGACAGCGAAAACAATATAAACAATAATTATAGAAGAATACTAAGAGAGATAAGACTTATTACTAAAAAAATCAAGAATGAACAAGTACTAAAAAATAATAATAGTATTGAAATAATCAATAACAACCATAATACTAAGTACTAAAATAAGAAAACATCAACTCTTAAAATAACTATAGCAATACTAAAATGATTTATAATCATAATAAAAATAAAACTAATTAATAATAAAAATAAAAATAAAGGAATATAATAAATCAACAAAAACAAAAACATCATACTAATTCAAGTCACCAAAACATAGCTAAAATAACATAACAACAACAAGAATAAAAGTAATAAACATAATAATAAAACAAATGAAAAGCAGAATAAGAAAACAAATGAAAATAAATATAATATAAATAAGAATAATAAATAAATAAATAAATAAATAAAATAAGGAAGAAGGGTAAACGGGGAGGACTAACGGTAAGGCAGTTGCCGAAGTTAAAACGGGGTGGTGGGCACGGCGGTTGATGCAAGGAAAAAATGCGGCAAAGGGGAAGTGCGACGGCGGTTGCATGGAGGAGTGGTGGATGGTGGAGAGGAGAGGGGCATGGGGAGAAGGTAAAAAATTAAGGAGGAAAGATAAAAGGACGGGGGAAGGAGTCGGTCGTGGTGGTTCGAAGAAGCGATGTGAAGGTCGGCGGGAAGGGCTGTTACGAAAGGAGGAAGGAGAAGAGGGAAACCAATGGATGGATGCTTGAGGCTATGAGGGTGAGGGAAGGGCTTGGTTAGGTGAAAAAGATTGGAGGTTAGGGAAAAGTAGAGGGGAAGGCAGGAGAAGGTGGTCGGCAATGAGGAAGAGGGGATAGGCGGCGTGAAGAGTGGACGGGCGAGGGCGGCTAGAATGATATAGGGACGGCGGTGGCTAGTGTTTGGGAAATAGTTAGGGAAGAAGGACACAAAGTGGAAGAAAAAAATAGGGTTTTTGGTTTTAAAAGAGGGACAAGGTTGTGTAAAACCCGTGTTGGGCCACACGGTCGTGTTACACGCCTGTGTGTGACTCCCTCAACCCATGTGCTTTTTAAACATTCTAACCTAGTCTTCACACGGCCGTGTCTAGGCTATGTCTGCTAACCTTCACTTCACCCACGCCCGTGTGAGAGGCTGTGTGGGGAACACTACCGTGTCTCTTACCTGTGTAACTCACTGGCTTTAAATTAAAACTGAAAACTTAGCTCCAGTTCTCACACAGCCTAGGACATGCCCATGTGACCTACACGGCCATGTCTTTACACTGTGTAACTTACTATCAATTCCCCTATTGTGAACACGGCTTGGGACACGCCCGTGTGTCCAAGCCGTGTGGGTCAAAAACAATTTTTTATTTAATTTAATTTAAAATTAGCATGCAATAAAATTAAAAGAGTTATCAGAAGTTAAACATTAGGGTTGCCTCTCGAGAAGCGCTTATTTAGAGTTTAAGCTCGACTTACCTTGTACACGCACGATCACGGTGGTTCATGGAGCCTAAGCTCCTATTTCTCGTTATCAAATACTTTACCAAGATAAGGTTTAAGTTGAGTATTGTTTACCTTAAACGTGCCGAACTCAAAATGAGTTACCTCAACTATACCGTATGGAAAGACATTCAGTACCATAAATAGGGCTGATCCATTTGACTCGAGCTCCAAAGGGTGATTTGTGGATCCGTTTTGTCCAGCAATACTTTGTCCCCAACCTTAAACTAGTTCATTCCATTTAGATGCTCATCATGGCATCACTTTGGTTCTTCATTGTGTTCTTTCGGTTTCTCCTTAACATGTGTTCGCCATTCATCTAGTTCATCGATTTGAACCATTCGTTCTTTATATGTTGTTCTGTTTCTATCACCTTCACTAAAACATGGCTCCATTACATTTTCACGAGGGATTTCTTCCAAAGAAAGTTGAGCCATATGGTTACCCACATTAACAAAATGTTTCGTATCTTCTCACTCACTAGAGACTTTCACAGAATCACGTGCTTGGAGAGTAATCATTTTGTCACCTACACGAAGTAACAATTCTCCTGTACCAACATCAATAATAGTCCTGGCAGTTGCTAAAAAGGGGCGACCTAAAATCAAAGGTGCGTCACTATCCTTATCCATGTCTAAGACAACAAAGTCAATGAGGAATATGAATTTGTCAATTTTTTCGAGTACATCCACAATAATACCCCTAGGATATCTAATGATTCTATCCTCTAGTTGAATACTCATCCTAGTTTGTTTAGGTTTCCCAAGACCAAGTTGTTTAAACATTTTGTAGGGAAAAACATTAATAGTAGCCCTTAAATCAGTCAAAGTATTATCGATATTTAAACTACCAATGAGACGAGGAATAATAAAACTCACTAGATCTTTTAGTTTGTTAGGCAATTTATTTTCTAAAATGGCCGAGCAGACTACATTGATCTCCACAGTCGACGAGTCGTCTAACTTCCTTTTGTTTGCCAATAACTCCTTTAAAAATTTAACGTAATTTGGCATTTGCAAAAGAACTTGAAAAAATAGTAAGTTAATATGTAATTTTTTTGAGAGCTTGAGGAATTTACCAATTTGTTCGTTCGTCTGGTCTTTCTTTGACGCGTTAGGATATGACACTCGAGGTATATATTCTTTGATAGTTGGTTTTTACTCTTTCCTATTGTCGAAAACCTTATCATTGTTCACCACAATTTCTTGCCTCGGTTCTTGTTAAAATTCAACTAACCCTTCTTCGTCTCAAAAAGTAATTGCATAAAGCTGCTCCTTTGGGTTAGTTTCAGTATTACTAAGCAAGCTACCTTGTGGTGTTTCCGTGATTAGTTTAGCAAACTGATCGATTTGGTTTTTGAGCCCTTAAATCAATGATTGTTGATTTTTTAGTACTGGTTAAGTATTTTGGAGACGAGTATCTGACACCGAGATAAACTTCGTCAACATCTCCTCAAGGTTCAACTTTTTCTCTTGCTAGTAAGGTTGTTAGATGCCTGAAGGTGGTTGTTCTCTCTGATTTCCTTGACCACCCCAAGAAAAATTGGGATGGTTCCTCCAACCTGTGTTATAGTTGTTACTACAAGGGTTATTTTAAGGCCTCGAATTATTACCCATATAATTGAGTTTCTCGTTCTCTGTGCTAGAACCGTAGGATAAACATTTTGGATTAATCATTCCACCTCTTTTTGTTTCGCATTGCATCACTAGATGTACCTGCGTAGAAAGATATAAACCATAAATTTTCTTATTAAGTACTTCTACCTAGTTTGATAACATGGTAACTGCATCTAAAATAAAAACACTGGTGACTTTCATCGGTTTTTTCCTCATGACTTGCCACTAATAATTATTCAGTGCCATCTCCTATATAAATTCATAAGCTACTTCAGGTGTTTTATTGTTAAGTGTTCCACTGGCTGTTGCTTTGATTAACTGCCTAATTGAGGGATTCAAACCATTGTAGAAGGTTTGAACTTGTAACCATAAGGGTAACCCAAGGTGAGGGCACTGTCTCAATAAGTCCTTGTATCTCTCCCATGCAAAATATAATGTCTCTAAATTGATTTGCACAAAAGAAGAGATGTCATTCCTCAACTTGGTTGTCTTAGCCGATGGGAAGTACTTCAGAAGGAACTTCTCAGTCATTTGAGCCCATGTAGTGATGGAACCTCATGGTAAAGAGCTTAACAACTATTTTTCTTTGTTCCTCAACGAGAATGGGAACAACCATAAGCGAATGGCATTGTCAGTGACGCCATTAATCTTGAAAGTGTAACGGATTTCCAGGAAATTGGCCAAATAAGTATTTGGATCTTTCTCTTACAAACCATTGAACTGAACATATTGTTGTACCATCTGAATAGTGTTCGGATTCAGTTCAAAATTATTTACAGAAATAGTGGGTCACACAATATTCGATTCAACCTCAATCAGAGTGGGCTTGGCATAATTGTACATAGTACGAGGAATAAAAGCTGCAGCAGTTTTAGGAGGTAGCTAAACATTCTGATTATCACCCATCTCCTTGGTAATAATGATGCCTTCTTGTTCGTCTACTATATTATGTCGACTCTGGCTTTCTTCTCTACTATTTCTGCGAGTAGTACTTTCAATTTCGCTATCAAAAAGTAATGGTCTCGACGGGTTTCTTCTAGTCATAAACAAAAAAAAACCTACTAGAAGCAAACAAAAGAAAAATTAGAATGTAAAAATTAAACTAAATAATATAATAAAATAAAAAATGGCTAAATTAATAAAAAGAAAGTGTTCCTAATATTTTAGTCCTCAACAACTGCGCTAAAAACATGATGTGTTTTCAGTGACTAACTAAAAATACGACAAAGGCAAGCGCACCTATCTATAATAGTATAGCTACGGTGAGCAAAGGTATCACATCCGTGAGGACTAAAAGTAGTAGTAATTACTGTTTTCTTATTATTTAGCTGACAAATTGGAGTGATGGGTTTTAAGCTAAAATTACTAAACTAATTTAACTAAGAATTCAACAGAGAATTAATCAAGGAGATAATCGAATATTAACCAATGAGAGAGACAATACCCAGGAAAGAATCCACCTAGACTTCATCAATTATTATGACTCTGAATTAAACGAGTTATTCACTTGGTGTCTTGATCTGTAGAAATCCCTAAATTATGCTAATATCTCTTTCGAGAGTAAGGGCAACTAACTCTAGGTTGATTAATTGAAATCTCTTTCTAATTAAAACCCCTATCGTTGAATTAACTCAATCTATGAATTCCCCTATTAAATTTGATTCTAATCCGGTAGATTTATGTCATCCTATTTCTAGGATTGCATGCAACTCCACTCAATTATGCTAGATCTACTCTTAATCAAGGACTTGTCCTCCATTGAATTAAGCACATTAAACATTAATTAGTATCCCACATATATTAAAACAAGAAATAAGCACACATAATTGAGAACAAGAATCAAGTCTTTATTGTTTAAAATAGAAATTAAATAATAGAACTCATCATAGGTTTCATCTTCCCTGGGTATCTAGGGAATTAGTTCATAATTCTGTATGGAAACATCTCAAAGTCAGAAAAACCACAAGAAACAGAAAAACTCATAAAAATTTCAAGAGGAATTAAAAGGGGATCTTCAATCTTGGTGGAAATCCGCTTCAAAATTGGTTTGATGGTGTTCTTGGAGTTGTTTTCTTGATCTTCTCTAGTGGCTTCCTCTTCTCTTCTTCTAATTAGTATTTATAGACTTTAGAATTGTCAGAAAGCCTAAAAATTGTGTTTTTTGGCACATTTGGGATCCAAGTTGGGAAATTTATGTGGGTTGGCACATGAGCGTGTGTCCAACCCGTGTGGCTCCTGAAACTTACACTATTTGTCTGATTTTAGCTTGTTTTTCACTCCTTTTGCTCCCAAATGCTCACCTAAGTGTAGGAACATGAATTCAAAAGGATTAGGAGCATCAAATTCATCAATTTGCATAGATAATCATCCAAAAACACATTAAAAATGGGATCAAAATATGTTAGTTTTATCATTTATCACTTATCAAATCAAAACAAGTAAAATTGAATGTTTAACATAATTTTATAAAAACCTGATAATTGTAGGAATCAAAATATTTAATATTTCATTTGTATAAATTCAATCATTATTCAAAACTATTTTAGATTTTATTAAAAACTCATTTTTCAGTATTTGTAGTGAAAAAATGTGTTATTGACAGATTCTATTTAAAAACCAAGTTTTATGCGAAATCATTTAAAATACTCGTTCGAGTAGTTGTTAAAACTCTAGTGTCATGCAGTCAAGTCATACAAATCAAAATGAATATCTAAAAGTTAGTGTCTCATGCCACAGTCCATAAAGAAAATTATTATAGTCCCAAAATAATGATTAATAATTAATTGAAAATACTTAAATACGGAAACATTCGTGAAGCTCCTCTGAATGTTGTGTTCAAGTGCTAACCTTGAGTTTTATCTGAAAAGTCAAAGAATTAATGAGTGAGCTAAATAAGCCTAGTGTAAGTATTAAATTAGGTAACAAACAGAAATTAAAACATACATTTTCGAATATAGGAGAAAATATATATAAGCAGTCCAATTTTACATATATTAATATGTACGATGATGTCGATGCAGAGTTTTCAAAAATAATTGTTGAATTTTTAGAAAAGTTCTTACCCAACTCTGCTACACACCATAAAAGAGTTCCCCCAAAATTGATCCATCCAATAACATACCAAAATTGTGGACAAACCACAATGAAAGTTTGAGCCAACAAGCATTACAACGGAAGTTGAGTGAGAATTAGAGGAATTTAGTCCACTTGTTCTTAATAGTGTCGTATTGCCATCATTGGAAGGTGAGTTTAGTATGCATGTTTAAGTCTCAGATTAAATAGAGGAGTGACGCTGGGTAAGATAAACATTGAACTTTATAGCTTCGACAATCACCTATCTTTTTATACCTTGTGAGCACTTAGTATTCTGCTGAAGATTCATGTTGGGGATCCCATTTTATCATTATCATATTTTATTTTATTTTTTTCAAGTTATTGTATTGATAAATATTCTCAATTTATCTCATTTCCATCTAGTTGTTACACCGACATTAATAGACAAAAGACTACCATCCTTGTAGGATCGATATCTGACTGACTCACATCTGTCTACTATACTTGCATCTACAGTGTACACTTGCACATTACACTTGCACATTATTGTTGTGACATTAAACAGCTGATCAAGTTTTTGGCACCGTTATCGGGATGGCTTTTGTTTGATGTTTATTTTTGTTTTTATGTGTTTTTTCACTTTATTTTCCATATATAATATTTACTATTCACTAACTGGTTTTTCTTTGTTGCTAATTCTTTAACATCAATTTAGGTGTTTTATGACCCGAAGTAATTCAGGTTTTCTTACCACTTTGATCCAGAAATTGAAAGGACTGTTCGGAGTAGACTTCGAGAACAAAGAAATATGGCTTTACCAGGGAATAATGCAACTGCAAAATGTTAATAACCCATTGTTGCCGCAAGATGCTCGCATACAAAATAGGACTATATGAGTTTTGGTTGTACCTGTCTTGTATGATTTACAGCCAGGAGTTGTTAGGCTAGCAATCCAAGCTGGGAATTTTGAACTCAAGCCAATAATGTTTCAAATGCTAAATTCTAATGGACAATATGTTAGACTGCCACATGAAGATGCGAGAGAACATCTTAAATCATTTTTATTGCTTTGTGCTTCCTTTAGTCAACAAGGTGTTCCTGATGATGCCTTGAAGATTCAATTATTTCCTTATTCCCTACAAGGAAGAGCCCGTACTTGGTTTTTTGGACTATCTGCTGGATCAATTACTTCTTGGGATGCACTAGCAACACAGTTTTTTTGAGATTAAACCTGCCTACAATGAATGCTCGTATTTGAAATGACATTAATGCTTATCATTAGTTGGATGATGAAAATCTTCACACCACATGGGAACGTTATAAATCTTTACTTCGACGTTGTCCCATGCATAGCACTCAACCAGAAACACAAACTGAGATTTTTTTTAATGGGTTGAATTCACATACAAGGAATCTTGTTAATGCATCAGCCAATAGACCTTTGATGGATTATACTTATAATGATGCTGCAAAAATTCTTGAGAGAATTGCTCAGAATGATTATCAATACCCTATCTCCAATGCTGTACAAGAAAAAGGTACTCCAAGAGTTATCGAATTGGATGCCATACCCGCACTAAGTGCTCAAATGTCTTCTCTCACCAACATGATTAAAAATATGCAACGGACTAGTGGAGTTGCACCTATACAAGTCGCTCAGCAAGTTGATGTTCCTACTATTTGTTGTGAGATTTGTAGTGACAACCATAGCTATGAAGATTCTCCGCAACATGCAGAGAATGCATGTTATATTAGTAACATCCGCAACAATTCTTATGGTAATTCTTACAACAACTCTGCACGCAACAAATAGCTTTGGGGAATTCAGAATGTTGGAAAAAATGCTGCGACATTCAAATATGGGAATACATCTACTTAGGGTAATTATAATCCCAGGCAGGGGAACTACAACCAACAATAGTAGAATTACAACCAGCACACTCTGATGCATCCACAACAAGGCCAAACACATCCACACCAAAATTCGATGCAGCCACAACACTCTTCAATACTAAATCAACATGTTCAAGGACATCAACAGTAACCGTACACACAAGCTTTTACTTCTGACCCATTCGCAACTCTTGACGTGTTAATGTGGGAGCATATTACTCACAGGGAAGCATAATTAGGACAACTTGCTTCAAATTTGAATACTCAACCACCAGGCTCATTACCTAATGATATGGAAAATCCTAGCCCAATAAGGAAAGAACATTGTAAGACTATCACTCTTAGGACTAGTTATCAAACTGGCAAACCATTTCTAAACTCAAGATACGGATAGAGTGATCACTGGTGAGAATGTTGAATCTAAAGAGTTTTTCGATGCATTTGACAAAGAAGTTCCACAAGTTTTCACTGATATGCCTAATGTCTGACCTTCGAAACTGTCACCACAATCAAAGATGTCAGCACAAGCAGATACATCTCTACCTGTACCCTTCCCACAAAGATTCAGGAAGAATGAGCATGACAAGCAGTATCAGTAGTTCCTGGACACACTGAAGCAACTACAGATAACAATCCTTTAGTAGATGCTCTATTATAAAATTTAAGTTATGGGAAATTTATGAAAGACCTCTTGTCCAAGAAGAAGAAGCTCACTGATATTTAAACTATTGCACTCACAGAAGGCTGTAATGCTGTTTTGACAAACAAGATGCCCCTTAAATTGAAAGATACTGGGAGCTTTACCATCCCATGTTTAATTGGCAATCATTATTTGGGTAAGGCTTTATGTGACTTAGGAGCTAAAATTAACCTAATGCCACTATCTACTTTTAGAAAGTTGGGAATTGGTCACATGAAATCTATTGTAGTGACATTACAACTAGCCGATCAATCCTTGGCTCCACCTGAAGGGAAAATAAAAGACATCTTAGTTCACATGGATAAATTCATTTTTTTGGCTGATTTTATCCTACTTGATTGCAAGGCAACAAAGAGGTTCCTATAATCTTGGGACGACCAATTTTAGCCACCTGTCGAACTCTTATTGATGTTTATAAAGGTAAACTAACCATGCGACTTAATGATAAGCTCGTCACCTTCAGTGTTTTTGAATCTATTCAATGCAAGGACAAAGAAGAATGCCATACTGTTGATGTGCTAGATGATCTAATTGAGGAAGAGTTCAATAACCAAAGCACAGTACTTTCTGAAGAGTTTGCACTGACATCTATTGCTGAATCTTTAGACGATTGTGATAGCATGGTTGAAGCTACTAATCTTGAACTCAAGCATGGATGGCAGATTGAATCCTTAGACCTAGCTAACAGAACAACCTAATTTTCAAGCCATCTATTGAAGAAGCTCCTACTTTGGAATTAAAACCACTACCTCCTCATCTTAAATGTCTTTCTAGGTGACCACAATACTCTCCCAGTTATTGTCTTCGCAACACTGGATGTAACTAAAGAAGCGAAATTGGTCCATTTTCTCAAGCAGCACAAACGAGCTATTGCTTAGAGTATTACTGATATTCAAGGTATTAGTCCTTTTTGCATACACAAGATCAAGTTGGAGGATGAAGGCAAGCAATCGATTGAACAACAAATAATATTAAACGAGAAGATAAAAGAACTTCTCAAGAAGGAAATCATAAAATGGCTTGACGCTTGAATTATTTACCCGATTTCTGAGAGTAATTGGGTAAGTCCAGCGTAATGCGTGCCTGAAAAGAGTAGCATCATTGTGGTTCACAATGATAATGACAAATTAATCCCTACACATATTCCCACGGGATGGCGAGTTTGTATGGATTATCACAAAATTGAATGCGACCACAAAGAAGGATCATTTCCCGCTTCCTTTCATTGACCAAATGCTGGATCGACTTACTAGAAAGGCTTATTATTTATTTTTAGATGACTATTCTGGGTTCAATCAAATTGCTATTGCATCGGAGGATTAGGATAAAACAACCTTCACCTGCCCCTTTGGTACTGTCGCTTTTCATCGTATGCCTTTCGATCTTTGCAATGCACAAACCACATTTCAAAGGTACACGATGGAAATATTGTCAGATATGATCGAAGACACTTTAGAGGTTTTTATGGATGATTTCTTAGTCTACGGGAATGATTTTGATCATTGCGTTGACAATTTAGATAAAGTACTGAAGCAATGTGAGGACACATATCTCGTCCTGAATTGTGAAAAATGTCATTTCATAGAAACTAAAGTCATTTTGTTAGGACATTGCATCTCTTGTTAAGGCATTCAAGTAGACAAAGCTAAGGTGGAAATCATTGAGAAATTACCTCCACCAACTAACGTGAAAACTATTCATAGCTTTTTTGGACATGCGCAGTTTTATTGAGGGTTTATTAGAGATTTTTTGAAAATTACAAAGCCCTTATGCTCATTGTTAGAATAGAATCGAAAATTCTTCTTTGATGATACATGTCTAGATGCCTTTATTCAATTAAAAAAGAAGCTAGTAAATACACCCATTGTCTTTACACCTGATTGGTCTCAACCTTTTGAAGTTATGTGTAATGAAAGCCACTTTGCTATGGGTGCGTTTCTAGGAAAAAGAAAAGGAAAAATATTTCATGTCATCTATTGTGCTAGCAAAACTTTTATACAGGCTCAACTCAATTATACAACTACGGAGAAAGAACTACCCGTTGAATTCTTTGCTTTCAACAAGTTTCATTCCTATCTTTTCGGTGCAAATGTTACTATATTCACTGACCACTTGGCGTGGAGATATCTTTTTGCGAAAAAGGATGCCAAACCAAGACTGATACGCTTGATATCACTGCTACAATAAATTGACATCTAGATAAAAGATCGTAAAGGTTCAGAGAATCAAGTTGCAGACCATCTGTCTTAATTAGAAGGCCGCAGCGAAAGCAGAAACATACTTCAAATTTTTGATGCATTCCTAGATGAAAAGTTATTTGCTATAGATTCATCTCATTGGTTTGCAGATTTTGTTAATTATCTAGTGTGTGGAAAACTTCCATTGGGTGTCACAGGCCATAAAAAAGAAAGATTTCTTTGTGACATAGTGAAGTATCATTGGAACGAGCCGTATTTATTCAGGGTATGCAATACAACATCATTCAACGTAGTGTTTTGGAAGAGGAGATGCTTTCAATCCTACAGCATTGTCATGATGCTCCTTATGGAGGTCATATTGGTGGTATAAGAACTATGGCTAAAGTTCTCCAATCAAGATTCGACTGGCCGACATTATTCAAAGACACCCACAATTTTGTGAATCAATACGATAGGTGTCAGTGCATTGGTTCTATATCCCAACGTAATGAAATGTTGTAGCAGCCAATTATAGAGGTTGAACTATTCAATGATTTTGGTATGGATTTTATGGGACCGTTTTTTAGCTAATTTGAAAATCTTTATATATTAGTACCTATTGACTACATCTCAAAGTGGGTGAGAGTTGTTGCAGTCCCAAAGGATAATGCAAAGACAGTGCTAAATTATTTTCACAAGCATATACTCACTCGCTTTGGCACACGAAAGGCATTTATTAGTTATCAGGGTACACACTTTCATTGCAACCAAGTGGAAACCGCATTGAAGAGATATGGAGCTAATCATAGAATGGCTACTACTTATCATCCGCAAACCAATGGACAAGCCGAAGTATCGAATCGAAAAATCAAGAACATTCTTGAGAAGATTGTAAACCCTTCGAGGAAAGATTGGTCTTTCCGAGTGGATGACGATTTGTGGGCATTACGGACAGCATACAAAACTCCATTAGGGATGTCGACGAATCAATTGGTTTTTGGGAAAGTATGTTACTTGCTAGTCGAACTGGAACACAAAGCAATGTGGGAAATTAAGCAAGTGAACATGGACTATCAAGCAGCTGAAAAGAAAAGACTGTTGGATATCACTAAACTAGAGGAGATTAAATGCTTATGAAAATGCTGTAATTTACAAGGAAAAGACCAAATGATGGCATGACAAGATTAGTTTGTAGCGACAATTTATCACGGGTCAACAGGTTTTATTATTCAATTCTCGACTCAAATTGCACCCAGGTAAATTGCGTTCACATTGGTCTGGACCTTTTGAAGTTTTCGATGTATTTCCACATGGTGCAATTATAATTTGAGATTTACGTGATGGAAAACAGTTCAAAGTAAATGGACAGAGGCTGAAACACTATTTTGGCAACAGTGATCAAAAGTAGATAGAGACCATTAAATTGGTCGAAAAGTTTACTTTTTAATTAGTACTCAGTGATTTTAGTTTATTTTATTTATGTTTTCTTAAATTTTGTTTTCCTTCCTTTTTGCAGAATAAATTAGGTACCTTTGTCGACATATTAAAATTTTTCTGTCGGCGCATTCCATAAGTCTGTGCTACCATTGATATCTCATCAGAATTTAGGGAAATTCAGATTCCATTGTTGGATCAAAACTCACACAATCGTTTGATCCTTCTAAGTGTGCACAATTTCTATTGGACACAACTCTTCCCGCCAACCTTATATCTCTCCAGACAACAACAATAAATCCTCTCCCACTGTCCCGACTATAATGCATTCAAGCAACCATTTTTATTTCTTTTCTCTTCTCAAGATCATATGTTTTTAACTTCAAACCATTCTCCCTTAACAAAAGATGGCTAAAACAAGAGGCTCAGTGAAGCAAGCTACCAATTCTGTTGGAGAACAAGCGTCCTCTACTACCACAGCCCGTAAATCAAAATCCCCTAGGCCAATGCAGACAAAGGAGCCAGTAATCTTTTTGAATAAAGCAGCAAAAGAATGATTTCACGACAAGATGTTGAAGCGAAACTTCCATCCTGAATAGGGCATTTCCCTTTCGCCACAACAAGATTTAGGTAAACAAGTCTATAAGACCATCTCGAAGTTAAAGTGGGAAACTTTTTGCACCCATCCTAGAAGCTACTCGCGTTCACTGGTACGTGAGTTTTATGCAAATCTCTATAGTTAGATTTCATTTTCGTTTGAGAAGATTTAATACCATGGGACGCTGAAAAAAACAACGAGTTGTACAACACTAAGGTCAATGTCAATAAACACTCTTAGTTCATTGATGAGAGACTTGTGTGTCGAGGGAGCAGTGTGGACGGGTTCCCATCAAAAGAATTATACTATGCACCATCGCACCCTGACACTGTAAGGCAAAATTTGTTTTCATTTTACCAACTACAAGCTAAAGCCCTCTACTCACAGCTCCACAGTCACCCTCGAGAGAATGTGTCTAATACATTCTATCGTCAAGGGCAGAAAAATTGATGTAGGAGCAATACTTCACCAAGAAATTGCTGACTGCACCGCAAGGCAGACTGGGATCTTGGTTTTCCCATCACTGGTGATGTTATTGTGCCAGTAAAGAGGAATCGTGCCCAGTGCTACCCAATTAATGAAGCCTCTATGGAGAGAATGACTCATGGCAAGGACACGTCGATACTGAAGAAGGCAGAAACCAACAAGACAAGAAAAGGTAAAGCCAAAGTCGACAGCAAAGGAAGAAAACTAAATGCAGAGACATTATTATGGCGTAAACCAAAAGATGTCAAAAAAATGTTAAATTTCATCAACAACAAACAATCAGGCTTGTCGCTACAGTAGAAGATATGGAGAAATCCCATAATTTTTTTATGCTTATACTAGAGCCTGGAACAGTTCTATTGTAGCCGCATTAGGCCAACTGAGCCCATCCCTACTATCATTCAAAATTATGACCTCTCTTCCTCGAATGACGACTTTGAAGACCGAGATAGATCGGTGGCATCTCCACTCATTGTGCAAGTCTCTGATAATGAGAAAGAAGAGGAATGTAGGGACATTGAAGAATGCCTGCGAAAGATTGATAGCTTGTTTGAGGGTGGTATTTTTGCTGATTAAGAGGACACTGTTGATGAGAAGGAAGTTGCTGCTGCAAAAAAGGAAGTTGTTGCTGAAGAATAAGAAGATTTTGTTGAGAAGACTGTCATCGTACCTAAGTTTGTGGGAGAAAATATTGATAATTTGGAGCGATATACAGTGAGACCAATGGAAATGGCTAAGGTAACCAGTGAGGAGGAATGCAATTCATTGGCAATAATGGTCTACACTAGACCACTCTAGGTGGCTTCTCCTACACAGGAAGCAACCGATGATGCGAGGACAGAGTCGAGAACTGAGGAGCAATCCAAAGACCGTACAAAGCCCAAAGAAATGAAATGAAAGTACTCCAAGGATAAAAATGAAAGAAGAAGGAGAAAGAAACATAATGCAGCCACATCGACGGCTGCGGATAACTGAGTTAGTTTATTTTAAGCTTTAGTTGTAGTATTCATGCATTGCATGTAGCTGTAAGTTTTATTTTAATAAGTATACATTGCCATTGCATTTTTTTTTGTCATTACATTTTCATGTTAGTGCATTGGGGACAATGTAAACTTTAAGTTTAGGGGAATGCACATGGGGCATGGAAATGCACCCACATTTCAAAATATAATTTTTTTCAAAAATGAAGCATGCAAGGTTTAATTATAGTTAATGAAATTTGTTCAAAAATTTTTGTTACATTTGATGTTTAATTCTTGAATCATGTGAATTATCAATGAATGAGTTGGATAAATTTGACAGAAGGTTGTATCTTCAATTCTTTGATGAATGGATTAAGTTGCATTAGTAGTGGATGACTTTGCTTTTTACAGCTACTTATATATGTATATATAGTTATAAATTAGAGACACTCCAAAGTGGGTGTAGTACGGAATGTTAAAAAGGGAACACTCCAATACAAGCGTTAGAAAAATCAATCTGGCCAGCTGTCGTTGCATGAGTGTGTGTCGACGCAATTACATACTCTTTGGGGGTTTGTTGCACCCCATCGTTACTTCTCAGGAACAAAGGTACAGTAATGCAACTATATCCCTTATTTTGAAAAGAAAATGTATATATATAATATATAAATACTTAGTATTGTACAATAAATATTGTAATTGTAGATAAAACTTAGTGTTTGAAGCATGATGCTAGTATTGATGAAGTTGCAGCCTTATTCATTCATGCTTATGAATTGTCGGTGCAATATTCTTTCATCTGAATGTGATTCATCCATTGGGAATTTAGAGGGTTCAGGTTGCTAGAATGATCATTTGCCTTAGTAAAATTTTTTTAGCATTGCTAGTTTCTGTTTTACTTGAGGACACGTAAAAACTCAAGTTTCGGGGTGTGATAGCACTAGAAAGAACATAGGTTTTCCCCTTTACTTGTTGGTTAAATTGTTCCTATGTAGTTATCCTTAGCATACATTATACCATTTCAGTTTAGTAAATTTCATTTTATAATTCAGTGAATCCTAGCCTATTTTATCCTTAATTTTTCTATCTTTTTGCATTAATGTCGTTGCATAAGTGAATTCCAGATTGCGTCTAGAATTGTCACCACACCTGACAACTATCCAGATAAGAACTAAAATTGTGTGAGCTGTCCAGCCTGGTATAACCAACCTATTCGTACAAGGACCGAATAATTTTGAGGAAAGGACATCTGTACTGTTGGAGGAGGACATATATAAAAGGTAGACGTGACAAGAAAATCTAGCTCTTTTTTTCGGATCATCATCTTCATCATCCTACCTTGAAGCTTGTGGCCATGGTAGCTTAAGCCTCGGGTGAGCCAACATAAAAACCAGATGCAGACTAGCTTCTGACGAGAAGACCAAAGTGCGAGACAAGAGATAATAGAGAGATTCAGTCAAGTTTGTCTAGGAATAGTATTCTTCACTCGATTCTTTCTTATTTCTTTATGAATGCTGGTGATTATTCCCTATTTTTTTGTTTGTATGGAAGTACACATGAATTCTTGATTAAATGTGAATTTTTAGGCTTTGATTCCCCCTTGTTAGACGGTTTCTTAGTCCAATAGTTTAGCAGACATGTCTCTCTTTTAGTACATATTTCACTGAGTGAAATTATCAACCTCATGACCCAGTTTGCATGGTCTTGTCATCCACATGTATTGATTTGTGCATGTCCATGTTTCTTTCATATTAATCGCATCTTCAATGGTCCTCCTACATAGTGAAAAATCACATAGTAATAAATTATCATGGAATACTATAAAATATGTACAAAAATCGTGTAATTAAGCATAATTTCGCATACTTCATAAATCCATGCCCAATATTACTAATTAAATAAAATTCACTTATTTTAATAACAATTACTCAGTATTAACATATTTATTAAGTAAAAGGTGGTAAAATATATATAGAAAATCCATATATAATTTTGAGTTTACATAAACCTACACGAATAATGAATAATAGTGTTTGGTTACCTGTTAGGGATAAACTTACATGAATAGTGAATAATAGTGTCTTGTTACCTGTTTGGGTTAAACCCATATGATAAATAGCCTGATCAAGGCTTAATATACATGTATTCTGAAGTCCGCAACACATGCTGGAGCTCAAAACCTTTAGGCATTAACCTGTAACCTATACGAGACTTTTACTAAGTTCATCGAGATTTATCCTCACGTTATATCAAAATTCATAATCACCAACAAATTACCATTTTATAAGTATAACACATCAGTAATATTATTTTAGTTAACTCTATGAACTTACCTGACAAAATAGTAGCAGTTAGCTGACAGTGACTAGTTAATAATTTTCTCTTTTCCACGTATGTCCTCCGGTTATTGTAATTCTTGATCTAAACCATAATTCAAATCAACCATCTATTCTAAATATCTTCTAATAGTATATTTAATTTAAATAATAGCTCAATTCATCTATACAATAATTTTTCAACTTTTGCATTTATCTCAATTCATCTATACAATAAAGTTTACTAAAAACGACATCAAAGTTACTTACATACAAAGACCGATTTTCATGAAAAGTTTGAAGCTTTCTCCACACTTCAAAAATGGCTTTCAAACAGTGGAGGATGATTGTAACGAACCATTACCTTTCCATCCAATTTTCTTATCTTATTTTACTTATTATTTCTTTAAATTTTTATTACAATTTTAACATGTTTTCTAATTAATCACATGCTTAAACTGTACAAACTTTAACACCAGGGTCTAATTACCTTATAGGTCCTTAAACATTCATTAATTAAACATTTTAATTGATAAAAATTAATAGCGATTCACTTTTGTAGGTTTTATGATTTAGTCTTTTTTCCTTAATTAACTAACCAAATGTCAAAATTACCGAACCAAATATTAATAAGACACTTAAATAAATTTGTAAATATTAAATAAATAATATTTATGGACTCACACATCGTATTTGTGGTCCTGAAACAACTATTTTCAACACCAATGAAAAACGGGCTATTACACCGACTTTTTTAATGGTCCTAAGATAATTCCACGAGTATGATATTATCCTTTCCTTTTATACAATAGTAAAATTCAAGCAATTAATCGCCTTTAGGATCAAGTGAAGATAAAGGAGCATTGTCATCAAATTTTATAGTTGGTTGTATAATAGGTGAGGTTGACTATATTGTCATTTATTTAGTTGTAGTGCAACAACTTCAAGTTCTTTCTTAGTTTCCATCAGTTCAACAAATTCTACATTGGAGATCAATAAAACTCCCATTTAATATCTTGTCTCTTGCAGATCAATAAGAAACTTAAGAATATCTAGAACTTACTTCTATTCTATGATGGACAAGGTGTTGTTACATCATTAGTAATATTGACCACATTAGGACCAATTATAATTGAAGGTGAAACAACTACTAGGGTTTTTCTCAAGTATGACAGATTCACCAAATAAATAAAATGAAGTCCTTTTAGCATATCTTTCTCTTGCCAAAATAAATTCAATTACCTTACCATTGTTTCTTGCATCAACCCAAGAAAACATAAGAATAAATTAACGCAAGTATAAGTTAGCATAAAAACAAGAAATTATCGCATCAACATCTATCATAACAAAAGCATTATTACTTCCTCACAATAAGTTGTTCCAGTAGGTGGTACGATAGGACACTAACTTTTTAATAAGATTTTTTACTCATGAAACTACAATGATCTTTTCTTCGAAATCTTAAGAGAGTTTTTATGGCGGTAGAAATATCTTCATTTTGATTTCCAATTGTTGCTTCAGTAGTTGCAACTTCATGATTGACTAAAGAATCAACCCATAGTTAATTTTCAAAACTAACACGTGATTTGAATTCTCTCACCCACACTTTATTGTGATTGTGAGATTTTTTAAAAAAATATATTTTTTTTCCTTTCTAGAACACCATGTGCAACATATTTATTCCCCCCAACTCAAATCATTTAGCATCTTATGACATTGAGGTCTAATGTGACCCGCAACATCATTATAATGACATGTTTGTCTCTACTTCTTTTTTTTCATTCTGACTCTACTTCCTCTAATATTGTTTCTAGAAGTATGTACTAGTAGTTGTAAAGTGAGTTGTAATTGGAGATACTCCAGTAGATATAATAGGATATCTTCTCCTATGATCCTTGAAGAGTTTGTAACATCTGATCTTGATATGACTCATAACTCCACAGTAATAGCACATAGGTCTAATTTTTTGTTTTTGTATATTCTTTATAGTATAGGTGATCTTTCATAATTTTAAATGGTAAATTAAGTCCTTTTTGACACTTAAAGATCTTGTGATTAAGCATTTTATGGATTTATTTTTTTATTTTTAATACTTATAAGGTTTCTATATTAGTAGTTAGTTTGTGTACTTTTAGTATTTTTTGTAACAAAAATGAGAAAATCTCACCTTTCAGTGATCTAACAATTAATTCTAGCTTGTGTAGGAGATGACTAAGGCAAAACATGAAGAAACTTTGATACTGCCAAGGATGTCGTGGCACTAGACCCTTGGCGTATGCATTCAAAAAATCAAAATGAGGAATCTTTTGTTTTCGCTTCATCATAATCAACAAATCAAGGACTTCGTCAAAACAAAACTTTGAGCAATTTTAAACCCTTTAATTTTCATTTTATTTAACTGCTTAAGTAAACATGAGATTAATTGGGCATTGGTTGATTAAGATGAGCATGAACTAATTTTTCTTGGGTAGTTGGTTAATTGATTGTTGAATAATTATCTTAAGGATTACCAACTGAATTGAATAATTCGAACTCAATTGAATAGAAATAAAAACTTAGAATTGACAACTATAGGTAAAAATTTAGATAAGTGAGATCGAAAGAAGAACTTATCATGTAACAATTCAATTGTCCTTATTTAGTTTAAATTAGATCGAGAGATTAATTGGACTAAATTGCAAATTGGGTAAATTATAGACCTAGAGCTATTAACTAATATGATTAGAAAATTATTTTATTAAACTCCCTAATTCAAGAGTTAATTGTCAACACGAAATTAATAAACCATCATTTTTATTATCTCTTTTAAAATATTTGAAATCTTTACACTTAGGTCGATAGATATAGTTTTTAGCAAAATAACTCCAATTTATGTTTTACCATACTACCGGTTGTTAGATAATAACCATTTAGACTTCCTATTTTCATGTTTGTTTCTTTTGATTCAATTTTATCACCGATCTCCTATGGGTTTGATCCTTGAAATACTCTGTAAGGTGTTCCATTTTATGCTTTATATAAATATTACAACTAGACCTATTACACTTGAAGTACACTGCACGTTTAATATTTGTGTAACCTCCCAAACTCAACCTAGACATTATGGTCAAATCCTGAACTTACATTGGTCATTGGTATGACACGGAAAAATGTTCCTATTTTAAATCACTCTTTAAAACCAATTTTCTATTTATTTAAGACTAGTGATCTCAATTATTTGCTTTGTTCCAAGAAAAATCATATTAATTTCAAAATCATCAAGCATCATTAAAGTTTCATTTTAAAGATTAATTATTTCAAAAAATATATTTATTAAAAACAAACTTTTATGTATTGCAACAGAAAAATTGTATTAAAATCATATTTTTGTTGAAAATCGATCATTCATGCATTTTCAATAAAACATCAGTAAGCAGATTAAAACTTCAAATCATGCAAATATAAAATAAATCCCCAAATATGAACTTGAGAATACTCTTCCACGAGTTTCCACTCCCACTTATGAATGTAACACCTTATAAGAAGAAGCACACCTTTTTTTAGCAACCCGAGGCTTCCATTGCCCAAATTTTGCTTACAATGTTGAAATACCACCAAGGTGTCGTTTGAGTGACAACACCCAAAGTTTCATCCTTCCCCTCATTCTATTAGAGGTTGGATTCCACTTACCCTTACATCCCTTATTTTCTCAGTTTTGACTGAGTATGATATTGCACTGGGATAGTTGTCAGTGTTATCTTAGTGGACTCTAATAGCCTATTTCATCGATTGCTACCAAGAAATGAACCACCCCTCCTAGGGTTTTTTAGAAGTTCTATCAGTTGAAGGTTATAAGACAAGGGGCTAGTGCAAGGTATGCCCACTTTAGTGTTCGGCAAGGGTATGAACCTATCATTCAAAATAGCCTTTCCAACTTACACTGGAAAAAGGAACGATTCATAAGGGTTGTTTGCAAGCTTGAGAGTGCTTTTGGCTTTCCCATCAATTAATCATTTCCTAAAGAATCCATTTGTTCTCAAAGTCTTCCTGTTGATCTAAGGTTGCTAACAAGCAGTTCAAACGTCTGAACAAGGGGCATATTTGACCGCATTTGGACGTACCAACATCTAGAGTGTGAATGCTACAACTAAAGTATAGATTTGAGGTGGTGTCCACAAGTATACGAGTTAGGTTGTAATATAGTTTGTTTACAACAAAACACTTGGTAAGTATTTCGAGGATTGTACCCAAGGGATTGCAGTTTGGGGAAAACTACTATTAAGCCAATTTCCAAAAATAATTACTAATTTACTCGAGTCACGAATTAGTCGTGTCAATCAAGAAGTAAGATGATAATAATAATAAACTAGATAAATTGTATTAAATCTAAATCTACTCCTAAGTTCATGTATCAGTTTCTCTTGTCCCTTATTTCCACTACGTAAGTTCCTTTAGCCTAGATCCAATTATTTTACCTAATTAATTATTGATGCAAGGTTCTAATCAATCAACTAGTCGATACCCTAGCAGGATCTTCCAATTTTCCACTAAATAATGAGTTAAAAGTGACTACTTATCTTCTAACCTCACAGTCCAGACTAGTCCAGGGTTAAGGTGTTCACAGATAAGCCATACCAATTTTGGGTTAATTCCCACCTAAATGGCTTCCTAAGGTCGTCAAGCCTAGGGTTTAAGTTCTTCCTCTCCCAAATAGCTTAAGGTGTTCACAGATAAGCCATACCAATTTTGGGTTAATTCCCACCTAAATGACTTCCTAGGGTCGTCAAGCGTAAGGTTTAATTTCTTCCTCTCCCAAATAACTAATCCACTAAGAAACCATTTCCTTTAATCAATTAATAACATTAGAACAGTTGAAACCATGCGAGGTATGTATGAAGCATAAATTGATTCTAATCTTTACACAAACATTCAATTAAACAGAGTTAAAGAAAGAGGTATCAGGAATAGAATAAAGGAAAAGAGATGCTTATGGATTTATCGATGAAAGCATGGCTCTGGAACAATCTCCACTCGCGAGATGATTAAGTATATGTTCTTGTAATCGGATGATCCTATTAAACATGCAGTGATTAAGTACTGTGTCAATTAATTACAATTTCAATCCGTTTAAATAATTAATTCATTAGTTACCTTACAATTGTAATCTAAGAACAACTTAGTCATGGTTTTACTTAATCAAACATCTTATCGAGGCCTATAACGACACAAACACAATTTTAATAACTCAAGTAGACGACATGCAATCAACGTAACACGAATTAAATTTAAGCCATATTAATTAAATTAAGCATATCAACATCTCAAATATTCATAGACATGTTCATCATAACAACAAAAAAATTAAAAGGATAGGGAACAAGAATCAAATCCAGTGTTTCTCTGAGGCTTGACTAATGTGCTCCGCTCTTCCTTCTCTGATTATTCTTGTCAAACCAAGGCTTCTATTAACACTTGAATGCTTCTCAAATGGTGGATGAATGACTCTTTTCAAGAGGTGAAATCGGCAAGGGAATGAAGAATAATG
Source organism: Gossypium raimondii (assembly GCF_025698545.1). Taxonomy (NCBI): domain Eukaryota; kingdom Viridiplantae; phylum Streptophyta; class Magnoliopsida; order Malvales; family Malvaceae; genus Gossypium; species Gossypium raimondii. The sequence continues at coordinate 41,869,407 of NC_068570.1, forward strand.
GAAGGGAAATGAAAAGAGAAAAATGAGAGAGAAGTGAAGAGATGAGAAGAGTTGAGATGTGTTTGGAATGAGCAACCAAGGGGTATTTATAGGTTGAGTAGGCTGTTAAAAATAGCAAAAATCAGCAGCCATAGAGTCCCCTCATGGCCAACCACATGTATGGCAAGTTTAAAGATTTCAAACTTGCTATTTTAAGGTAGGGCAAATCTAAGAAGCCATGATAAGTGGAGGGGTTTGAATGCAAATTCAAGGAGTCTTGAAGGCCAGTTTTGCAAGCCAAAAAAGCTGATTGGGTCAGCATGTGCGACGGTTTTGGGCAGCCTAGTGCTCGGTTGGATCGGTTTTCTCGGTTCAGCTCAACTAGGCCTTTTTTATACTTAATTAATAATAATTTTTTAACCCAAAATAAATTGGATTAAAATTAAAATTAATTATATTATGAATTAATATTCATAATTTGGACTATCTTCGGCTAAAAAAGTAATTCGCCTTTATGCTTCAAAAATCGCTTCTTGGTTTTGCACTTTTAGTAGTGTCTGCCGAGCCAATTTTTACCTTTGTGCAAATCTGTTGAAAATGATCAAAATTAATCAAAATTTATTATAAATTCATTTAAAATTAAACATGTTAATAATTTAGGTACAATTTAATTATTTTATAATTATTATATATTTTTCGACAAGAATTACTATGAATTTAAAAAGTGTGTATATTTTCGTATTTCCAATATGTCGCAACCCAGGAGGGTCGTATAGCAACATTAAGGCCAATTTCACTCTAGAACTTGTTTTTAGCTTCTTTCTTCAATGTTGAGACTTAAGTATCTTGGTGTTACGACATAAGCATCAGTTTTGGCTCGAATAAGCATCTTTTGCTCCCGACTTCATGTAACCTTATTTAGATATATAAAATGTAATAAAAAATACTAGAAAACATAAATTACTACTTTAAGTATGAAAACCTAAATATATACTAGGATGCTTTAATTTAACTATTAAACAAGCTAAAGCTATGTGTAAAAAGGATGTAAATAGTAGTGTAATTCATGGCAAATCAATATTCTTGAGTTAGTGGAATTGGTTACAGTTTGAAATATTTTCCAATATTGTCTACTAAACCAAAGTCCCAATGGTTGACGAAGTACCGGCCTCATTAGTTGGCTAAACAACTACCATATACCTTCTGCTTCAGAGGCTTGGTTTTTCAATGGCAACACTATCTTGGCATAGATCTTAACTGGGCACGCTTATTTTTATGAATTTTGTGGAATACGTTCTCGAAATTGGTTTATCACTCAAGGTATTCCTTACTCTTCTTATTCCTCTTTAGGTGAGGCTAATACTTGCGTTGATAGTGCAGGACCCAATCCAAAATCTCACAATTCAATCATCCAAGCACCGAGTATGGACATATTAAAGCTATTTTAGAGAAGTCTCGTGCTAAGGAAAAAGCCACAACTATTCCCTCTAAGAAACCAGTTATGAAGAAATATTAGAAGAGGTCTAGAGCAAGTGAAGACACTCTAGTTGCTGAAGAGAGTGAACTCCTTCAGCCAAAGTGGCGTAGAATTAAGAAGGGACTTCCAGTTCCAAAAGTTCCTTCTCCTGCAACTCCATCTTTGTCTGTTATGCCATGAATCCCCTTAGAGTCCACCCCTTCCATAGAAATCCCTATTCCAAATTAGGGTCCTTCCTGTGTTGATATCCCAGGAGAAACATTTTCATTGGATCTGCCTGTGATCCCCACTGGCCCTCATCCACAACAATTCCCTTCTACAGAGAGGAGGGAATTATTTTCATGGTGTGGCTTATATGCTTCAGTGCCACCCTCTATTTCTTTTTATTCGATTTTCCAAGTCAATATAACATGATACCTTCTCAGATGAAAGAGGCTATCCATTCCTACCTTACATCCAATTCAGATTCATCTCCTATTTTAGAAATGGCTAAACCTCTCCAAGCTCTACCTGTAGAGGCTGGATTATGGACTGGAATCCTTCAAGAGTTCAGTAATTACCATAATGCCAAGGTTACAAACTTGGAGGAGTTGAATAAATCTAAAGATAATACGATAAATGAGTTATGCTACAATGACCAGATCCAAAGAAGCAAGCTCAAGCATTTCGACTCTTGTATTATGGCTTGGAAGCTCAAAGATAAAGACACAGAGGATAAGTGCAAGCAGTTGGAAAGAAAGGTCAAATCATTAGAGGAGGGTGAATACTCTTTAAAGGAACAACTCAAATACCAAGAGCTGCATTATAAGGCTAAGTTGGATAATCTTCACTAGTCCAATAATGAAGCCTTCAAAAGGTACCAGGAAGACACAACAAAGAGTTTAGTTGAGGCACTGTTAGAACTGATGTCTAACCTAGTCCTTCACACTCAAGTGGCAATTGGTCCAATAAATCTGAGCCAAGTGGATTTTAATTTTATTAAGGATATCCCCACAAATTCTATTGGTTTCTTTATTACTAATATGCCTAAGGTAGAAAATTTTGAGGGCTCAATCGATTTAGAGAAAGTTTTTAGGGGCGTGGAACAAACTAAAGAAGTCATTGATGAACTAATGGATCATCGGTCTGGAGAAAAGAACTAAGTCTTCTTTGTTTTTGGTTTTTTTGTACTTTTCTGATAGATATTATTGTAATGGTCGTCATACTTTTAATGAATCTTTCCCTTATGAAGTCTAGTTCTTTGATTTCTTTATTATCTTAGGAATGCATTTTATCTTTAGCAATGAAATGATCATTTACCTTTCTTTTGTCTTCTTACTTCATCATTATTTCTCTTCATTTATCCATTATTAATATATCTATCACATGATGAGATAATTTCAACATACTTGAGGAACTCTGCCAGGTTCAGTGTATTATGTATACAAGGCTTCTTCACTTCATCAGGTCTAAGAATCGACTAAACTGTTCTTTGATACCAAACTTGGAACGCCCTCAACCCGATACAATTAACTGGATCCAAATCTTGGGTATTACTATGCAAACACAAATACAAGCTTAATCTACTTATACAATCTACAGATAATTACAACTTATTTAATTACAAAATTTCAAACTAAAATACATAAGTATATCCAATGAGTAAAAACAACTACAACATGTGATAATTAAATTACAATGATATCTAATTTGAGATCCTAATCAATTGCAGATACCCTAAAGTATGGATTTCTGAAGAACATTTCAGTCTTTGGACACGCTGCCAAACTCACTTAGTATTTATAATAACTCGATAGGTCATTTCCCTGATGTAGTCTTGGCATCGCTCCTCCTGGCGTAGACCCATACCAATTTACCTGTAATATAACACACAGATAAGTTCATAATAACTTAGCAAGCAACACATCATTTACCTAAGTCATATTTGCAGATCACAATTGATAACTTATATAAGCGGTTTTATTGTTCTTAACCTTCAACCTTGTCTCTGGTGAATGCTTCCTCAAGTTTTATTCCTTTTCACTTGTCCATTACTATACCTGACTCTGGAACATTTCCTTTTCTCAACAAAACATCTTCATTACATCAATTTCATCCTTCAATCACTGAGCCATCTCTTCATCACGATTCAAGAAGAAACACATACACAGATCACAGTTATATTTTCATGTCCTTAATCAGAATACATTTTCAATACTAACTCATTACTTCTTTGTATCTCTTCAAGTCTTGTATAGTAGTTTATCATGTAGTCCATAGATATATTTTGTCCTTACAGATTCCTCTGATTTTTTTTAAGAGCCATACAAAATTGCCCACCAGAGAAAATCTATTAGAATGTGCCATGAAGGCCTTATCATTGGGAATCCTATTAAGACTGCCAAACTCACTTAGTATGTATAATAACTCGATAGGTCATTTCCCTGATGTAGTCTTGGCATCGCTCCTCCTGACGTAGACCCTTACCAATTTACCTGTAATATAACACACAGATAAGTTCATAATAACTTAGCAAGCAATACATCATTTACCTAAGTCATATTTGCATATCACAATTGATAACTTATATAAGCGGATTTATTGTTCTTAACCTTCAACCTTGTCTCTGGTGAATGCTTCCTCAAGTTTTATTCCTTTTCACTTGTCCATTACTATACCTGACTCTGGAACATTTCCTTTTCTCAACAAAACATCTTCATTACATCAATTTCATCCTTCAATCACTAAGCCATCTCTTCATCACGATTCAAGAAAAAACACATACGCAGATCACAGTTATATTTTCATGTCCTTAATCAGAATACATTTTCAATACTAACTCATTACTTCTTTGTATCTCTTCAAGTCTTGTATAGTAGTTTATCATGTAGTCCATAGATATATTTTGTCCTTACAGATTCCTCTGATATTTTTTAAGAGCCATACAAAATTGCCCACCAGAGAAAATCTATTAGAATGTGCCATGAAGGCCTTATCATTGGGAATCCTATTAAGACACGCCACAAGGACAGTCCATCCAAAGTTCGCCACAAAAACTATTCTTTTTGACTTCACCACAAAGGCTATTCTTTTTTATGTGTTTACAAAATGGATTTTCCTAAACTTACCTTCCATTCTTGGCTTAACATACATGTAAGATTATCAGTCCAGGCTAAACCTTTAAAATGACAACAGATTACCAGTTCAGGCTAAATCTGGGTCACATGTATCTTTGATTCAACAAAAAATGCTAGAGCTCGGTTTCAAAACATATTTACTTGTAGGAACTTCATACATTCGATCAAACTAAGCCTAATCTTCTTTGTCTACAATAAGCAACCAATATAACACCCATCTCATAACATGCATTTCAGACGTTCTAGTAAAACTATGATTTACCTTACATTATTCATGCAACATTCAACACACACTTGAAATCATTAGACTCTGTACCAATCTTACATATTATTCTCAACAATAATCATAGATATCCTTTAGTAATCTCTTACCTTACTTACTATACCTTTCATGATCTCGGCATCAACTTTCAATTAGTTCCACAGACATCAAGGTATGAACAGTACCAGGCAAGAGCCAACTTAAAGACTCACATGAAATCCATGAATAGTGACTTACACTCTAGATTCAACATTCAACATGAAACTGCAACGACCACTACTTATAAAACAAAGAGACACCATTAAATCTCATTCATAAAACCTTTACCATCATCTCAAACCCAGACAACCTCATGCAAATATTTACTTCTTCATCTTACGATTCATGCACCCTTACAGGCTTAATCTTTCATAACATAACATACAGAGTTATAAAACTTACCTAGACATAAAGCATCTTCCCATAATAACCTAAAACCACAACTTCTAGCTTGAGGAAGAAATGCTTGTAGTTCCTTAAGAATCAGATAGTAGCACTTTTTGAAAAATGGAGAAGATAACTTCCCCCACAATCATACTAAATACAAATGTATATACAACCTAAGTCCCTATTGAAACTTGACACCTATCACCTTTTTTTAGAATTGTGTCTATAATGGCCTATAACCTCTGAGAAGAACATAAGTGAAGGTCAAATATTTTAGTTACTCCAATACTCAATCCAGTTGACTTCTAACTAAATTACCTTGTATCCTATATTGAATACTTACAACATGATTAGTACAGTAACTTAAACAAACTTGGTGCACATTGCCCATAGCGTTAATCTAACTTACAAATTTCTCTTACTGACTCTTCTCCCTTATGAATCCATTTTCTTAGATCAATCCTTACTTAATATCCAGACTTTGGTTATGTGCCCAAATCTATATGCCACAGGAAACAATTGGCAGGTAGAACCACGCTACACAGATTACTTTTAGGGTACACGCAAAAACTTAGAACTTGCCAAACATGGGTGTTACAATGTAAGTATAAGGCTTTGCATGGGGTTGTAAGTGCTTGAGATGGTATTAAATTTTATATGAATAAGTTTTTACATGTGTTTCTTTATTCTGTAAGCATTGGTTGTTGCTTTTTTATATGGATGATTAAGTATGAGTTCAGTTAAAGGAATGATGTTTGATAAGCACACAGGTAAGGTCTGGTATACGAGATGTACAAGCCAGTAAAGAAGTGATCATCTAGGTAAGTAAATGTTGAGCTAACATTCTATTGTGAAGCCTCTGGTAAGGCAGTTATATTGCTAACCAAACTGGCATGCCACGAGTTGAAATCAAGTGTAAGACCATGAGGTAGAAGCCCATGACAACTTGGTATGATTTGGAAACTTTCATGATGTAGCCTCCAATAAGATGAAGACTGGATTGGCAGAACACAATACATGAATGTATGTAAGACTATGTGGTTAAGACCTATAGCATGATATGTCTGTTTGAATATTCATGGTGTAGCCTTTGAAGTATGTAAATCGAATTGGTTGATCACTATACATGGATTTTTGTAAAAGTCTATCGAGATAGTAAACATATGGCTCTGTATGACGCTTTTGTGGCATATTCTATGTGAAGCCTTATGGCATATTCTGTTTGGCCCTTGTGGCATGTTCCTTGTAAGATTTGTGTATTTATACTTATGGTAAATTATGGATAAATTTTGTTGATTATGAAGTAACGTATGACTATGGTAAGTTATTGATATGCTCAAGAGTAAGGTTTAAGTAATATTTGTAAGATAAATAAATAAGTTTTGAAAAGAATTGAGTGTTCATGTCTTAATAAAAGTATTCGTCATGATGGTCAGATAATGTTGGACATGGATATATTCGTAGCAATGTGTGACTTAAGAAATGGACAATATGGGTTTGATTGTGTTATGAAATTTTTGAATTAAAGTTATCTAGAATCTATTTTGTCTAGGTTGTATAATGAATTCATCTAAAACTATATGAAATTTGCTTATTAATTATTTGAGAGTCTGGGGTTCTGGAGTAAAATGGCATGGAAGTCATCTGAATGATCTATATAGTAAATTATCAGCATGGGTCTATATAGTAATGAACCAAGATATGTTTTGAGTGTGAGTTTGGTGGTATTTAGTTCTGCGAAAGTATTTTCCAAACTATATGTATCCGTCTGCGATGAATGTTTGTGAACAACTATTTGAGATAAGTGTACGTGTTAAGGTAGGGTTAGCTTGAGGTGGACTCTGTGGGCATGTTCTGTAGACAAGCACATAAGTGACAAAGAGATTTGTGAAATGTTTGGAAGGATCTTTAGTTAGTTAGACAAAAAAGATATGGGTATGATAAGGGTATGATATTTGGCATGTAAGCGTATGCTAAAACTAAAGTGACATCCGCTCGAAATGAATGATTTAGAAGGATAGCTGACGCACAGAAGTTATTACAAGAAAATAAAGTATCTGCCAAGGTAATTCTGTGATAAGGCTTACTAAGTTCTCTTGAACTTGCCATGTTTATTATCATTTCAGGTGTTCAACACGAGTTTGCGCCAAGAAAGACAATGCCAGGAGTATCCCCAAGGTAGAGGCAAATAGGGCTATTATGCATACAGTGGAAAAATGGCGTAATCTAAGATTGCACCTTCTGTGTCTGTCTTTAATAAACTTTTATATTATAAAGATCTGTATCAAGTCTATTGTAATAAGTTATTTTAAAATAATTCATTTGTTTTCAGATGATAAGTTTTTTAGTTAAAGTGTTAAATAAAATAATTAGAGAAATGAGAAATTGTTAACTATTTGTTAAATTGTTAAGTAGCCTGCGCAATAACACCCAAGATCTGGACCTGGTTAATCGGGTCTGGTTGAAGGCATTACCCTAGGTGCTTCTAACCCAATTTTGTTTTCATTCTTAACGGAAGGACCACCACTATTTATATCATGATCGACATCATTTCCTTATTCTACAAACATCTTTAGCTATAAAATAGAAAAAATATAATTAGCATCCAAATCCTGAATCAGACTCGACTCAACTTTGGCAAGTACTTCTAGACTAAATTTTTAACTCGATCTAGTCTAAGAATTGGCTATATAGCTCTAATACCACTAAATGTGACACCTTATATCCAATCCAGTTGGAGGATTAGAATATAAAATGCCACATTTAGTTGCCAAAACAACCTACTTTTATATCTCACTTTATCGAAATGGAAGCGTAGTGGTAAAATTATCTTATTAAAAATTTCGGCAGCATTTCTGCTTATTTTACGTAAAAACCTCCTACAAAATTCAGATTTCACAATATATCCATATTCAAATCATCTCCCAAATCAATTCCTAGCACTTCAATATTCCAAAACATACCCGAAACTAAGCTTATCACATTAAAACCATTTAATTGACTAATAACATTATAACTATTGCAACCAAAAGTTAAATTTTTCATGTCACACATATACAAATATAACCAAATGACTCTACTAAAAACCAATTACATGCCACCTTGAAACAAATCAAAATATACAAACATTGTTGAGTCCAAGATTTGTCGGTTGGATACTAACGAATCTGAGTACAAGATCTAAAAATACACCTAGCCTGCATAAGAAAACAAGACCCTTTGGTGAGTAATAATTCCAATGGTATTACTATAACTCACTCAATATAGCATGAAATTTAGATGATTGGACACAGTTGATTTATTTCTTCCATAGACCAATTCAAGTATGTTTCACATCAAAGTTTATCCAATACATTAATATACATATGTATCCCAAATAAATCAAATGTGATATTTCAAGTAACCAATCTATTTTAACGAACTTATTAACACTTTATGGTAACGATGTAAGCAACCTCATTCGATTTTGTCTCATTTCATCATATCGCATTGCATTTCCAATTTGAATCAAACCATTCTTGTTCAACATTTATATTCATTAATACATAGCTCAGATCTGAACTAATTTAAGGATCCTACTAATACCATGATTCGACACTCAATGCCTCGCCAATACGTCTCGAACTAAACAAATTGCGCCCACCACTCATTGGTTCATCTAAAGCAATAATCGTGCCCAACACTCATCGGTACGTCTGATGGTTAACGCGCCGAGCACTCATTGATAACTCTTGAAAAGAGTTATATTTCATGCCTTTAGAACTAGCTAATTGCTTGTACTTGGGTACATTTAATTGCATTTTAGGACATTTTATTAGTATTTTTATCGTTGCATTAGGAGTTTGGACTGTGTTTAAATGTTAGGTACTTTTCATTGCATGTGCAAGTGTTGTGTTTGGTGGTTTGGCAGCTGCAAGATGTGGAGAATGAAATAAAAGAGTGAAGGTTTGTCAGGGCAAAAGGTTGGATAGTTTGCCAACTTATATGCCGTGGCAATTCCAGGAAGATGACCGAGTCAACATTCAACGCATACCAGTCTCAACCCAACTCTACTTGTACCAGAAAAATCTGCCTAAAAAAGAGAAAAAGATATCATGGGCTGTTGGATTTACCCTAGGAAAAAGCTTATAAAAAGCCAAAAGAGGAAACTCTAAGGGGTGTGGAGATCCGTTGGAGTGTGAACTGAACAAGCGAAATTTGTCTTCCCAAAGTTCTTCTGTATTTCTTACTTCGTTCCTCCGTGAATTGATTTGATTGAAACGATGTTGGATGATATTTTGGTTTTGAATTTTACTTGCCAACCCATGAGCTAAATCTTATAGGGTTGGGATTACATGATGAAATATTTATTTTCTTTAATGGTCGAAGCATAGATCTGAATTAATTTAATGTTTCATTCAACTATTTTTGTTTCTGAATTGTATGCGTGCAATCCTTAGACATAGATAATTGTGCAGCATGCCCATAAGCTAATTTAATTCTGAAAAGGTTGGATTAGTTGGACTGAAATTAAATGATATGAGTAAGTACTCAATCGATACTTGTAGTAGACTCTAGACATAGAGCAGTGTTCATATGGAAAGAAAACAAAACAGTGTAGGATACCATGCTAAAGGCTTATAGACATATATTGCTTAAGGCAAGGTAACTTGAGGTTTTTGCTCTCGAAGGAAGCTGCTCACTTTAGAACTCTTTTGAGCAGTAGATGAAGTATATTTTGATGAGTCATTATTGATAGAAAAGGTATATTCTTAGTAATCCCGACCTTCCAAATCAACATCATATATCCTCTATCATTTGCCATAGCATCTTGCCATTTCATGGCATGTAGTTATTCCTTTAAACTACCACGTAGTTATTCTAAAAAAATTACTTGTTTGTTACATATTATTCGCGTAGTTATTCTCGTAATTGTAACTACATTTTTACTCTTGCTTTGCCTTAGCATTTTCCAATATTAGTCAGTACACATTTAGCACACATTATTATTCCTTTAAACTACCACTGCATACTTATCTTTGTTTTGCAATAGCATTAATCATAATTCGTTATAATAACTCGACCACTTTTATACCTAATTCGATCACTATGGAGACGATCTTACTTATCACTTTATTACTTTATCCGATGTGTATACTTGCACAATTTGCATATCATATTCACACGCGACACTCATCGACCTATAGTCGAAGTAATTCAATATTGGAACATTTGACGTAAGCAATTTGCGCATGGCACCTATCGACTTAGCCGAAGTAGTAATTGTGAAATCCACACGGTTGGGACGTCCAAAGAAAAATTCACTTAGCACTCATCGACTTATAGTCGAAGAAATTTTTTTTACTCGATTCTATAACTCATTAATTGTTCTCAACTTTGCCCAACAATTACTACGACAACCAGTAATCCAATTTCATTCTAAATTTAGTTTTCATTCTATTGATCTCAACAACAAAAATTCTTCCGTTGAATGTAATTTCATATAAAACATGGCACGATTCATCTCATGTTCATATCAAATGAACTATTTTACTAAATTATTCTATTTCAAATTTCATACAATTTAACTCTCTATCACAATAATCTATCTCAATATTGTATTTCTAGTCAGTCACTCATATGTAACTTCTTTCGTTTTGTCAATTTACCTAACAGTGAAAATAGAAAAGAAAATAAATAATAAGTTCAGTTATAAATATACCTATAAGAAATTTCGAATTATTCATTGGCGACTTTAACTTTTTCCTTCGCTCTTGAGGAAACTAATCCGTCGAAGTAATATGTGGATTAAAGCTTGAAATCCCTAAGCAAATGCTTTTATGTTTCTTTTCTTTCTTTTGTACGTAAAAGGCTGGAGAAGATCGTCTCTCTCCTTCCACTCAACTCATTTGACATTTTACTCTTTTTTTTTTTTTACTTTTTTTTTATAATTAATAATAATTTCAGAGAACCCCTCAGTTTCCTAGCCATAAATTTGGCATGTTTTCTTGTCATTTTAGACTTTTGGGCTATTAGTAATTTTAGTCTCTGAACTATTTTTTAATTAAAATCTGTAGCTATCTAATTTTATAATTTAGTCCTTGGGCAAGATTAAAATTTTAAATTAACTAAATTAACTCCTTAAATATTTTTATTAATTATTTACAAAGTTTAGTTCACTAAAACAAAATCTTGAAATCGTAATTTCTAACATCACTGTACCGAGTCATTACAAGCAATGCCATAAGTAAGGGACTTCCTCCCAAAATGATAGAATTATGGTTTAATCACTCTAAAGTTATTCGATTTTATTCCTCAAAAAGTTATTTTTGACTTCGTCGACGTATGACATTAATTTATTATAGTTGATAAGTAAGATTATGTTCTTCTTAACACAGGGCTGGCTGAAGACCAAATTCAATATTGCTCAATACAAATTCAACTGCTTAACTAGTAAATTTTAGTCATCTTTCCATTTTGAAATTTATGGAGTATGGTTTCTTTTAATTAAAATTTAACTGATAAATACTGCAGGCTTGTATGAACATGGTGCTTGAGCTTTGAAGTTTCAACTCAAGTGGCTGCTGAAGGGGTTGCCTTTTCATTTATACCTTTAATGCCTACTTTCACTCTTTATAAGGGGATGAATTCCTCATGCTATAGCTATAGAGTGGAATACCCTAACTTACATGTCATTTAATTTTCTGTTTCTGTTTTAGCTTATTATCTGCAAATTTAGCTGATCAAAACATAAAGATAGTTGAAGCATATGTAAACCTAAAAAAGAGTCCTATCAGAAAAGGATATCTTCACAAGTATACAACAATGGGTGTCTTATTTCCCTTCTTTTATTCAACTAAAAAAGAACCCACATTTTGATTATTTTTTCTCCATTTCTAGAGAGAGAGAAGGAGAAAGATACCAACAAGGTCATACATACATATATATGTAATAGTTATTTATGATGTACTCCATCAGGTCCCCCAGGACTTGTTCTCTCAACCTGTTGAAACTGATTTTTCTTAGCTTCTTCCAGCAGGTACTGTCTCAAGCCCTCCACACGTTGGTTTAGATTCATCATCTCCTCTTTCAAGACCCGACTTTCGGAGGGTGCAAACAAAAATAACACCAAGGCAAGCCATAACAGACGCCTAAAGATAGACATTGTACGTAAATATAGGTGATTTAAGGGACAAGTACAAACTTGTGCTTTGACATAGATTTATATTCCTCCTAAATCAAACTTTATTAGAAAGTGGATGAGGAATTGCTAATCAATCAGTACTCCACTGTAAAATGTCGTCTGACAAGGAAAGACTGTTTTTTCCTGGTAGGAAAACCTTGTAAAAATACAAAAGGTTCGCTAATACGTCACCGTTGGGCTGGCCACTGGTGTGCCATGGAGAATAAGTGGATAATCCATACACCGACCAGTCACCAGTGACAGTAGAAAAAGAAAAAGGAAAATGAACTTTACATTAAACCAATTCCCTTTAGGTCAAGTAAAAAGGCCCTTAATCCGGCACATTGTTTTAGACTGGCCGGTTTATCATTTATTAATTGGGATAACTGGATAAGCCAAGCGTCGAATTAATAGAGGCAATGATCCATTGGATATATCGAGGATAGTACCGCAAAATTTTCTGTAGTATATCCTTATTGCATTTTAGTTGTTTTACTTATAAATTAGTAAATAAATTTTTATACATGAGTTAATAAATTATTCTTTCTATTAAAATTTTATGTTTATATATAAATTATAATAATAAATTTAGTTCTTAAATTTTACATATTTATTTAATGACCTCTTTTTATTGGGTTGGTATTATTATTTTTAATAAAATTGAATATATGTGCAAATGTTAAGGGTTAAATTTATTATTATATCTTATATGTAAATATCAAACTTTTACGGATATACTGTTTTGCTCATCCAACTAATATATGAACTAGTTTATCTATTTTTCAATAAAAAATTTAAAACATAATCTAAAATATAATATAAAAAATTTTATGGTACTTTTACCTAATAATAAATTACTCTTGTTTGAGAATCTCTCCTAGACATGCTAAGAGCCCTCTTATTGTCTATATGTTACTGAAATTTAAAAATCAATATTGGATACTATTGTATGTTAAAATTGATATATTCTATTTTGTTTTTAATTTAAGAGTAAATGTTAGATACAAATATAGAATTGTATTTTTTTACTATAAAATTAAATGGTAATTTAAAGATAATATTTATATGTATACTGATACAAATATTCAAAGAAATAAAGAAATTTTGAGTAAAGTTATTTTTTTTGGTGAATTACAATAACAAGATAATGCCCGAATAGCAAACACATGATTAGCGTGATTTGAATCCAGACCACACATAGGATGATGAATACCCTAACCATTAAGTCATTATATGGAGTTCTAAGTAAAGCTATTTAATACTACTCTTTAATGTTACGAGTAAAATGAAATTCACTTGATGAAGTAAATTATTAAAATCATTTTTTATATTAATATAAACAAATAAAATAAAAATAAAATTAGTGATTTCACTCTTTAAAAATATATCAAACTTTAAAATAATACTCATTCTGTCGTAAACTTCTCACTTTAACCTTTTTTATTCAACAAAACAAAACAAATCTTTATTTCTATTATCCAAAACAAAAATCTATTATAAAACCAAATTTTTACCACGTTTTTCTACTTTACTTTCAGTCATTTTAATCTTAAAAATCAGGTAAAACCGCTATCTACTCATTCATAAATTACTCAGATAAAAATTTTTTAAATACAATAAAACCAATAAATTAGGTAGCTTTCACTAGAGTTGTCCATGGGCCGGGCCGGATCAAGTAAACAAATTTAGGTTCATTTTTTAGGTCCGGGCCTAACCCGGATAAAAATGCTAAAATTTGAGCTCGACTCGCCTGTATTCAATTGTTGTATATTATTTTTATATAAAAATAAATTTAAAAAATATAATATATCAAATATACTAAAAACATTAAAATAAATGTTTCCCAACAAATAGAAAAAAATAAAAATATAAGACTAAGATAAGTGCAACTTAGCAAGCAAATACCTTTAAGATAGTAGTAAAATTAATAATAAAACAAGAGTTATATAATATCCAAATATTATTAAAAACGAAATAATAGCAATATAATAGCGAAATGATAGCAAAACAATGAAAAAAATAGTGGCAAAACAATAAAATTTACTTTACAAATTTGGATTGGACCGAGTCGACTCAAGCCAAAAAAAGCTTACTCAAGGCTCAACACGTTTAGAAAACGGGCTTTCTTTTTTGTCCAAGCTCATTTTTCGGGCATATATCTTTATCTAAATCTTCCCATTTTTCAAGCAAACCTGACTCGGCCCATGAACAAGTCTAACTTTGACTAATACTCCTCATTAATACCTCAATGATTAGAATTGTTGTTACAAATCAATTAAACATCAATTCAATTAGAGAATTATTAAAATATTTTTTTATTTATTTTGCTAAGCCATAAAAATTTTTAAAGAAATCTTGAAATAGTTTCAAAAGAAAACCTATAAACGAAATGAAGACTCAAAAAAGACAACACTACTCAAAAACTAGTAGAACATTCATAGGATAAAAACGGCATAGCAAAACTCTCCTAAAACAAAAGTGATAAAACTTGTAAAAATAAATCAAATGACAACAATCTCCTACATAAGACCTTATTACAAACACACACACCCGCGAAACAAACCAAAAAGCCTGAACAATTCTTCAAAGCAATCAGCCCTAAAAACTCTTCACCATGACACAACCAACTCCCCAATCATATCTCCAAAACCATGCACCAATCTACAAACCGTAGAGCACAATACCTCACCAAATCGAAAATATGACCAAGCATAGAACCAAATAATGGTGAGGACATTCTCCCTTCGTTGCTCTAGTCATTGGCAATTTTGAATCATGTATCCAAAAAACTAGCCAGTTTTGAATTCACACCCATAATTTTAGAGACCAAAATCTTAAACTGTATCAATCTGTCAACTTTCTTCTCACAAAGTTTCCTAAAGAAGAGTTTCTCTCCACAACTATGGTTAAAGTGCAAGAACCCCATGAAATCAATGAATCAATGTCATAGTAGACTTCAAATTTCACCCTCGTACCTTCAACAATTGCTTTTCTTGAACACGGTTTTCAACTTAAAACATGTTTAATCCCAACTCGAAATTGTTCAGCTTTTTGCTTTTCAAGAAACAATTGCCTTTAATTGATTGCCAACTCGAAATTGTTCAGCAATTAAAGCTTGGCCTCCCGTCCTTTTTGCTGCAATTTAACGATAATCTCTTCATTTTTAAAAACAACCAAGAACACATTACCTGAAATCCTCCTAACTGCAGTAATTCTTATTTCTGCATTATCAATCTCTTTTTGAACTCCATTAACTGTGAAATGCTGACTTGTTTTACGAACTAAACTTTTTTCCAGCCAATGAAGGTTTTCGTTACTTACTGTACCAACCGCATCTTCTTCCCTGGTTTATCCACCAAATGTTTCTCATTCTTCTCATTGTCTCTTTCTTAAAACCTGCATATAGGACTTACTCATCTTGTCCCTGGTTTGTTAATATCCATATCTTCGTTCAGTTGTCTCTTATTCAGGTTTACAGATTTCCCAGCATCATGTCCAACCCGATCTTGTGTTATCTTCCTTCTCGAGTACGTATCTCGTGGTTGAAAACATGCAAACTTAAATTCAAGTCTCTCCTCCGTCCACCTCACTCCATTCAACCTAGAAACAACGCCTCTTGCTTGATCGAGATTATAGAATCTTACAAACTCAAATTTTGATCTTTTTGTACTTCTCTTTGTAGGGATAAAAGCATCAGCCACATTACCATGCTTGCTGCAGATCGTTTTCAACCATCTCCAGTCTACCTTAGATGTTATGTTATTGAAGTACACTGTCGAGACTTGCTGCAGATTGCTTTCACCCATTGTTCCTTTGCCTTTTACGATTACCTTTTCCTAATAATCGACAAATACCCTTTTTATATAATAATATTTTTGTCTTTTTATATTTTTATTTAAAATTAATAAAAACTCTATTATATTAAAATTTGAACCCGTGATGGTTTTAAACATGGAATTTTGCCATTCAAATAAAAAATTCATTCCTTAACCGTTTCTCTTTTTTTTTCTTAATTTTGTAGCCGCAAAACATTGCAGAACATATTCCACTTTGTAGCGAAATATGATCCTATAAACATTTATCCATCGATCTTTTCCATTAAAATATGCAGCCAAGTAAAAGTTTGTGCACTGAATGTAATTGTTCAAAACAAGTTTCTGGTTTCCAGCATTGTTAGATTTTCAATTAGGGTTCGGATTCTATCACCTGTACTTTTTTCTTTAACGAAAGAAATTCATGCTGAAACTTATGTTATGAATCAATGCTGCGGTTTAAAGCTCATCTTTCTTTAAGGACCAAAAAAATGGAGGATTGGAGTGAAGTATATATGTCATTTCATTCCGTAATCTCCCTTATCTTATCCATTCTATTAAAGGACCAATATTCCAGTTAACTATGTTAGTTGGTAATCACTTTAAAGGTGGTGGTTATCAGTCTATGCAATCCCATTTTATTATAAACTCGAAACCTTATCATGAAAGAGACATCTCCGGAGAAGATATAGTCGTAGCATTTCTCCTTCCTTCCCACACCGCTATGAAATACACAAACTAACACATCTATATCTATAACATGTATAAAAAGAAAATACATTTTTTCATTGTAGAAATACTTTGCTCAACATCTGTAACACCCTAAACCTGACCTAGACGTCAAAACCAAGTCTAGAGAATTACATCATTGATACTAAAAATATCACATTTATAACGCAGTCAAAATGAACCATTCATGACATCATATCCATCACAGCAATTACCTAATTATATAATCCTCCCAAACATCATAATATCATAGAACACCGGAATTCCTAATAGTAGCATTTAAAGAGAAAGATAAAAGCTTGAACGAGCTCCCCCGATGCTGACCCATTCAAGTTTGAGAACCACTTGAAATCCATTCAATAACAAAATGAGTTGTAAACTCAGTGCATAAAAGACATTTATTAAATTAAAACACATTTATAAGATAGTTCTCGAATCTCAAGATTCGGTTTGGTAACAGAAGTAATTTCAGTTTAGATTCAGATTAGTTACATATGCAGAAGTAATTGTAGTTTCGTATACAGAATAGATCAGATTCAGATACAGACATTCCTACCCCCATCTGCTACACACTATCTTCAGCCATCCTTACACACCAATAAAGGTGTTTAATGCCCAATCAACCCTACACACCATAGAGTGTCTGTCTGACACGTTTACAGAGGCGCAACTTAGCTGATGTATTGAAATGCGAAAAGTGTCAGATTCAGATTTATACACATTGTGGCTTAGCCACTAATTCAGAGCAGAATACTTTCTTCTTCACAATACCCCAACCCATGTAAATGTAGAGTACAAATGACTACATTATGTGTCCAGTCATTCTAATTCATCTCACAATTAGATAATATAGTTAAGTATCAGAAATAGCTATCACAGTACACATACAGTTATGTTATTCATATGTTAGTCATATAGCTTCAGAGAATCCTCATACGAGCAAATTCAGATCATTCATACATTGGGGAGGTCAATATTAGTGTTGGACAACATTCATGGCCTCAAAAAAAGGATTCGGACCCTATTTATATGCCACACGGCCCAGACACACGCCTATGTCCTTGGCCATGTGGCTCACACGTCCTGGGCATACGCCCATGTCCCTGACCGTGTGGTCCTAAGTCACAAACAGTAAGTTACACGACCTAGACACACGCCCGTATCCTTGCCCATGTGAACCCTGTACTAACATGGCCAAACACGACCTGGACACACTCCCGTCTGCCTTGCCCGTGTGGATCCAAATCGATGAACAGTGAGTTACAAAGCCACCTACACGGCTGTGTGGCTCACACGGCCTGGGCACAGGCCCATGTGCCTGGCCGTGGTGTTGACACCCATATTTTTTGACGACCTAAATTCGCATAAAAAGAGGTTTTCGGTATGCACCTGTAGAGGTTTAGAAGTAACAATAACGCAAAGGATCCTTGAAGCCTATAACAACCATTTATATACACAATTCAACCATTTAACCAACAGAATTTCCCAATTACGCACATAATGCTTATGTCGAAAGTTTCGACATGAAACCTTCAATAGACCCAAACTTATAGAAACTACAACGACAATCACGAAAATTGTCGTGTTACTATTCCTTACTGCCAATATTCCCGCCTATTAGGGAAACAAACAATCGTTTATCAGAAATTCTCGCAACTCACAAAATACCCAATTCAAAGTAAGTTATGGAAACAATAGAAAACCACGAAAATGCACAAATTGACACTTACTTACTCGATAGCCTTTCAACCAAAGACTAACAGTAAAAATTCAGTTAATCTTGACCCTTACGACCACGATTAACAAAAATAAAAGAAACGAAAAAGAACGAAGAAGAAAACAAAAGTAAAAAAGAAGAAAAGGAAAAACTAAAGAAGGAAAAGAACTAACGTTAATTAAATTTTTAACTTCCAAGTAGATTTCTAGCAATTGACAAAAATATTCCTTATCGACCTCTTAGGGATTCGAACACGGGACCTAGCAGAATATAGACACTTAGCCAGTGAATCAGTAGGCTCATTCTTGACACAAGTTTATACAGAATTACACTTAACTATGCGATGCATGGATAGGGGTTGGTTGTTAAAAGTAATAAAACTTTTAACGATACGACTCGATCTCCAGACCTTAAACACAATAGCAGAACACAAAGCCACAGATACAGATATTTAATTACTGCAGATTCTCACAATTAAATTATCAAAATTTTGGGGCATTACAACTTTCTCCCCCTAAAAGAAATTTTGGCCTCGAAATATACCTGATTCAAATAGATACGGGTACTGCCATTGGATCGATTTTTCGGGTTCCCACGTGGCTTCCTCAATACCTTCACCAGAGGAATATTCTTGTTCCTCAGTACCTTAACATCACGTTTGATGATCTAAATAAGTTCCTCCTTGAATGTTAGATCCGGTCATTGTTTAAGTTAAAATCAAAAGTTTCGTTCGTACCAACCTGTTGTAGTCATTGAACTAATGACTCATCGCTCAACTATGTAGCTCGAATCTATTCGACCCAAGTCGGTTTAACCTGTAATTCAGCTAACAGCGTACTATCCTCAACCAAACTCAAACGAGCTAACATTGCTCTCAGGTTAGTCATCGCTCAATAGCTAAGGGCATCAGCTACCACATTAGCCTTACCCGAATGATACTCTATCGTGCAGTTATAATCCTTAAATAACTCGACCCACCTATGCTGATGAAGGTTTAACTCCTTTTGAGTTAATAGATATTTGAGGCTCTTGTGATTGGTGCAAATGATACACCTCTCACAATATAGATAGTGCCTCTAAATCTTCAGAGCAAACACGACCAAAGCCAGCTCAAAATCATGTATAGGGTAGTTACCCTCGTGTGTGTTAAGCTGTTGCGACGTGTAAGTAACATTTTACTATATTGCATCAGAACACATCCTACACCGACGTGTGACGTATCACTGTATACCACAAACTCCCATCCCAGTTTTAGTTGAACTAGAATAGGAGCTTGGGTTAAAACAAACTTGAGCTTATTGAAACTAGACTACTGTGCCTTAGACCACACAAACGGAACATTATTACATAGCAACTTTATCAGAGGTGACACTATCAAAGTAAGTTCCTCGACAAACCTTTGGTAGTAATTGGCTGAGCCTAGGAAACTACGAAGGTCAAATACATTTTTCAATTGCTTCCACTCAATTATAGCTTTTATTTTCTTAGGATCGACTTGGATCCCTTCCACAGTTACCACATGACCCAGAAAAGCAACTTCTTGTAACCAAAACTCATACTTACTTAACTTAGCATACAACTGTTTTTTTTTGAAGTATGTGAAGTACAATGCAAAGGTGATATCGTGCTCGGACTCAATTTTAGAATAGATCAGGATGTCATCGATAAAAACCACCACAAATTGGTCTAAATACAGTTGGAACACCTGATTCATTAAATCCATAAATGTCGTTGGGGCATTCATCAACCCAAAAGGCATCACCAAAAACTCGTAGTGTCCATAAGGAGTCCTAAAGGCGGTTTTGTACACATCAGTCTCTTTGACCTTGAGCTGATGGTAACCAGAACGTAGATCAATTTTGGAAAAAACATATGCCCTTCGAAACTGGTCAAACAAGTCATCAATTCTCGGTAACGGGTACTTATTCTTGATTGTTAACTTCTTCAACTATCGATAATCTATGCACATCCTCATTGACCCATCTTTCTTCTTAACAAATAACACTAGTGCCCCCTATAGAGAAACACTTGGTCGGATGAACCCCTATTAAGAAGTTCCTGGAGCTGCGGTAAGGTGCAATGGACATCGGAGCAGTACCTGGTAACATATCAAAACCAAATTTCACCTCCCTATTCGGAGGTAGTTTGGGCAATTCCTCAGGAAAGACATTCAGGAATTCCTTCATAGTACGAATATCTCCTACAAAAAGTTTCGGGGGAACAGAATTGGATATGTAGGCAAGCTATGCCTCGCACCCCTTTCGGACTAACTTGTCTGCTACAAGAGTGAAGATTACATTAGAGAGGTAATCTTGACGCTCACCAACCATGACCACCTCGTCGTTCTTAGAGTAACTCTCTCAGTTGCACAATCTAGACTGACCTGATATTCTACGAGCCAACCCATTCCCAGAATCAAATCAAACTCATTAAAGGATAACTCCATTAGATCAGCTAGAAACATCTTACCCTGGAGCTCTAGGGTACTCATCTGTATACTCTATCAACCCGAACCGACTGACCCAAAGGATTAATCACAAAAAATTCTGTAGTAGTATTTTCACCAGTTAAACCCAGATTCGCAGAAAAAAAACTAGCAATATACAAGTGAGTAGATCCAATATCAATGAGAGCATAGTACGGAACAAAATGAATAAAGAATTTACCTACAATGACATCAGCATCATCGCTATCCTTGCGGCGTCTCACCGCGTAAACTAGTCCCGACTATCAAGTCTCAGTCTGACCTGCACCTCCACCCAGTGCTCTATGTACTCTCCCCTAACCATTACCCCCACCAATACCACGAGCTCTAAGTGGTTGCTGGACCACCCTTAGTGGTTGAACAGAACCTGAAGTCAAAGTTTGTACCGCAGCTGGCACCTGATCAGAGGCACGCTCTTAACTTCCTCTAACACTCGTTCGAATGGCGTTTCCCACAATCATTGCATAGCTAAATCTCAGTCACTACAGCTAGTGCCTCGAGCCTCGAGGGCCTATCAAATCTCTCCCGTTTCTTAGGGCGCTGTCCAGAACCAGAGGAACCCGAATCCCTCTTAATCTTACTTTGATCCCTCTCGCAGTCATGCCACTTACGCTCATTGCGTTTCATCTCTTCCACTATCTTTACTTTATCAACCAGAACCATAAAAACTTGTTCCCTCTGAGGAGCTATCAAAACCCACAGATCATATCTTGACCCTTCCTCAAACCTCAAGTACTTATCGTAGTCAAACGCTACTAGTGCTTGTGCATACCTACTTAGTCGCAGAAACTCTACTTCATATTCATCCACAGATTAATCGCCCTGAACAATGCTATAAACTCACGTCGGCGAGCTTCAACATAACTCGCGCTCACATATTTACTCAGAAAGGCGTTCTTGAAATAATCTCAGTCAATCTGTTCAAGCTGATCATCTTGCTCAACCGTCAGCCACCATTGATAAGCCTCGTCCTGAAGTAGGGACACAGCACCCCTCAATTTTTGAGTGGGAGTGCAATCCAAATCAGTCATGATATGCTCGGTAGCCTCGAGCCAATATTCAAGAACAGTAGGAGCGACTCCTATGAGGCCTCTAAATAATTCAGCCCCATTCGACTGGAGTCATTCAGTAATTGACCTTCAGCCTCCTGATCTAGAACGGGTCCCTACGACCCTCTCTAGTGCTCGAATCATGGCCTGAGACAGTGCGTCGTCCCCAGCCGTCAGATTCTGAGACTCCATCTCAGTAGTAGAAGTACCAACCATCTCGCTGGTCTTTAGGTTAGGTATACTACCCATAAAGGATGACTCTACACGAGCTCCTCCTCGGCGTCCTCGACACCCACCAGTTCCACGTCCATGACTACTGCGCAAACTCATTTTAGCAATTTAGCTACAGTGTTACATCAAAAAAATTAACCAAATACCAGTTCAGGTACTACAATCATGATAACAAAACAGAAATACTTACAGGTTCGGCGTTAGAGGCTCGGTCATTTACTAATGTTTCAGCTTCCAGGTTCACTAAGATACTAAATAATCACCTAATTACTTTTTATCACACATAATGAGCCCAAACACAGTTAGAGTGTTGACAAACCTAGCTCTAATACCATTAAATGTAACACCTTAAACCCGGCCTAGATGTCCAGACCAAGTCCAAAGAATTACATCATCGATACTAAAATAACACATTTATAACGCAATCAAAAGGAACCATTCATTACATCATATCCATCATAGCAATTACCTAATTATATAATCCTTCCAAACATCATAAAATTATAGAATACCAAAATTCGAAACAGTAGCATTTTAAAAGAAAGATAAAAGCTTGAGTGAGCTCTCACATTGCCGACTCGTTCGAGTCTAAGAACCACCTAAAATCTATTCAATAACAAAATGAATTGTGAACTCAGTGCGTAAAAGACATTTGTTCAATTAGAACACATTTATAAGATAGTTGTTGACTCTTAAGATTCGGTTTGGTAGCAGAAGCAATTTCAGTTCAGATTCAGGACAGATTAGTTACATATACAGAAGTAATTGTAGTTTCATGTATAGAATAGATCAGATTTAGATGCAGGCGTTCCTATCTCCATTCACTACACACCGTCTTCGGCCATCCCAACACACCGTTAAGGGCGCTTAATGCCCAACCAACCCTACAATCCATAGCGATAGCTGCTAGATTGAAATGCGATAAAGCACTAGATTCAGATTTATATGCATTATGGATTAACTAGTAATTCAGAGTAGCCCAACCAATGTAAATGCAGAGTACAAATGTCCACATTATGTGTTCAGTTATTCTAATTCATCTCACAATTAGACAATACAGTTAAATATCAAAAATAACTATCACAGTACACATACAATTATGTTATTCATATGTTAGTCATAGAGCGTCAGAGAATCCTCGTACAATCAAATTTAGGTCATTCATACATTGGGAAGGTCAATATCAGTGTTGCACAACACTCACGACCTCAAAAACAGGATTCGAACCCTATTTATATGCCACATGGGCCAGACACACACCCATGTCCTTGGTCGTGTGGCTCACATGGCCTGGGCACACGCCCATGTCTTTGGCCGTGTGAGGAACACACCTATGTCCTCTGTATGTGTGGTTCTAAAACATAAACAGTGAGTTACACGACCTAGACACGCCCGTGTCCTTGCCCTTGTAGCTCACATGGCCTGGGCACACGTCCATGTCCCTGGCCATGTGGTCTTAAGTCACAAACAGTGAGTTACATGGCGTAAACACATGCCCGTGTACTTGCACATATGAATCCTGCACTAATTTTGCCACACACGGCCTAGACACTTGCCCATGTGCCTTGCCCGTGTGGCTCCAACTCGATGAATAGTGAGTTACATAGCCACCCACATGGCCTGGCACACAATCGTATGGGGTCGACAGCCACATTTTTTGGTGATCTAAATTTGCATAAAAAGAGGTTTTCAGTACGCACCTGCAGAGGTTTCAAAGTAACAACAACGCAAAGGATCCTCGAAGCCTAAAACAACCATTTAGATACATAATTCAGCCATTTAACCAACAGAATTTCCCAATTATGCACATAATGCTTATGTCAAAAGTTTCGACACGAATCCTTCAATGGACCTAAACTTACCGAAACTACTGCGACAATCACAAAAATTATCGTGTTGTTATTTCTTACTGCCAATATTCCTGCCTATTAGGGAAACAAACGATCGTTTATCATAAATTCTCGTAACTCACAAAATACCCAATTCAAAACAAGTTACGAAAATGAAAGAAAAATACAAAAACACACAAATTGACAATTACTTACTCAATAGCCTTCCGACCAATGAATAAAAGCAAAAATTTAGTTAATCTTGTATCCTTCACAACCACGATTAGCAAAAATAAATGAATCGAAAAAGAACGAAGAAGAAAAAAGTAACAAAGAAGAAAAGGAAAAACTAAAGAAGGAAAAGAACTAACGTTAATTAAATTTTTAACTTCCAAGCAGATTTCTAGCAATTGGCAAAAATATTTCTTATCGACCTCTTAAGGATTCGAACACGGGGACTTAACAAAATACAAACGATTAACCAGTAAACCAACAAACTCATTCTTGACATGAGTTTCCACAGAATTACAATTAACTATGTAATGCATGGATAGGGGTTGGTTGTTAAAACTAATAAAACTTTTAATGATGCAACTCAAACTCCGGACCTTAAACACAATAACAGAACGCAGAACCACATATACAAAGATTTAATTACTATAGATTCTCACAATTAAATTCTCAAAATTTCGGGGCGTGACAACATTGAACAGGTGTCCTTTTAATCTCCACCTCTTTTTAATTTGGATGTCTTCATGTATGTTAACAATTGACTAGCATTTTCAATAAAATTTTTAATATAAGCAAATAAAATTAATTACAACATTAGTTATAACATTTAGTTTTTTTGGTTTTAGCATAAAATATAAACAAATACAATTAGTTTCTGTTTCGAAGTGACCATCCATGTATTGGCGAACCCAACTCCTATACAACTGCGAGTTTACCAAGACTGTGAGCTCACCATATCTCCGAGCTCATCAAACCTGCAAATTGTGAGCTCACTAAACCTGCGAGCTAACCAAATATGCAAGCTCTACAAAACTGTATGTTCACTAAACCTGCAAGCTCACCAAATATGCAAGGTCTACAAAACTGTGAGCCTACCAAAAAGTACGAGCTCACCAACACCGCCAGCTCACCAAGCTTGAGATCTGACTTGCGAGCTCTTCACTCTGCAAGTTTCCAACTTGCCAACTTGTACTGAAACAACAATAATTTTTTATAAGATATTTTTGGTTGCGGATTAGACTGAAATCAGCCAATGAAGAAGCATGGTGAATTAACCAACTTCTAAGATTTGTCAAGTTGTAATATTTTATTATTATTTTTAGTTTATTTAAGCATGGATGTTTATGTAAATTGACATGTTGGAATAAAAAATTAGAAGTTTATAATCCATTAACTTCTCGCTCATTCTATTGCTTTCTATCTCAATACATTCATTCATTAAATATCCAACAGTTTGATTATTAGTTATTTTCTTCATTTTGATTTTTCATAAATTTGAATTCTTATTTATAATACTTGTTATAAAAAGAAAATAGTTATTATAAAAATATGTTAATGATTAAGGATTGAATTTCCAATTATTTGCTCCACATGTCTGTTTCCAAGTTCGATTCAGATCATATCTTATTCGCCTGCAAACGATTTTTTCATTTACTTTTTAACTAATATATAAAGAAGTTAATCCATATTTTACTTGCAAGTAGATTTAATAGTTGTATTGATAAGAGGGAGCGTGGAAATCTTAAATGTTGCAAGATGATTCAAAATTGTTTCGAATGGGAAGATTCGATTCGACTTGGGATATTCTAGACTGAATCCTAAGTTTAGGTTGTAAACAAGATACGTAGAATCTAATATATTCAATAAAAAAGAAAATTAATCAAACGATAGTTGATTGAATGAAGGAAAAGCAACAAGTAAATAAAGAAAACAAAAATTAAATACGTAAAACGAAATAGATAAATTGATAGAAATGAATAGATTGGTAAGTGTCTGATTAAACCTTTGAGAAAAGATTTCTCGATAAACTTAATTAATTATCCTAATTGACTGGCCGCCACCAAACATTCGACTGTTTGACTAGAAAATAACACACCAAAAATATATTAAATTAAATCAGCGGTGTCTACAAGTATACGAGTCAAATTGTAATATAGATGTGTACAACAGAACGCAGTGAAGTATTCTAAGGATCGTACCCAAAGGAGGACGAATTAAATCAAAAATCTACTTTTACAATAGCATGTCCAAATAGTAATAAAATGGATAATAAGCATAAACTAAATTAATTGAATTATATAAACAGAAAATAAACAAACAATTAAATCAGAATAACAAATATATAATTAACTTATTTCAGTGGTTGTAATTAATTTCAAAATTCGGGTTTAAATGGAATTAACTATTAATTAACTAGAATCACCTCCTGACCTTTACTAATCAACTAATCGATAAGTTCATGCTTATCTCCCGACCTCACTTTCCCCACGGGGATAAATTATGATTTTCTCTGCAAACTTATCTCTCGACATCGTTTCACCTAGATCACTTCCTAGGGTCGTCACTCTTAGGGTTTAAACATACACAATTTAAAACCAACTAATTGCTATACAAAACCCCCATTCTTCCGTTAACAACTCCCACATCCACTCATTAATCTTCCTAGAGACTTAGCCTTTCATTGATCTAGATACCATAACTCTTAAATTTAATTTAAACATGCAAAGGAACACGAATAAATTAAAGTAAAAGGAAGGGTAAGAAATTGCTTAGTTGATTGAATCAAGTGTGCCTAGAGTTGCGTAACCTCTTAACAGCTAACTGATCTTGATGTTTGCGAAAGAAAAATGAAAGAAAACTATTGAATACTTCAATAGAAAAGACTTGGGTTCAAACTAAATATAGTCAAAAAGAACAAAGTATGTAGAAACAGAAAATAAAACGAAATAAAACCTAAATCTACTATCTACGGCTCCTAAAGGCATGCTTACATTTAGCATTAACCTTTCTATTTATAAGGATGTTTAGAAATCCTAATTACATTTATTACAGGCCATAATCTCAAAAAATATTGATTGTGTGGATGATTTTAGCCTTGTTGGTTCTTACCTCCCACGTTCAAACCTCTGTCATGACACAACCAAGGTGTGTCGTGACACGACACCGATATTTTGAGCTTGGAGTTCCGATTTCACGTGTTACGTTTCGAGAAACTTGTGCTACACTTGGCTGTTGTCTATAAAGTTGTTGGGTGGAACGATGGAAATGTGCAAGTATACACAATTGCAGCAAGTAATAAAGTGATAAGTAAATTTCGAGTTATTGTACCCACATGGACTGTGGAAAGAATTTATTTTTGAATGCAATTAAAAACACTTTGGTGAAGAAAAATATTTTGATTTTGAGGAAGTGATCAAAAACTAAATTTAACTAAATAAAATAAAATAAAATTTCCAATGCACGATTTCAAAAAATGATTTTAATCAATATGACATAATTGTGTTAGATTAAATACATTTCTTAACTTAGAATTACTAAACTCATGTTCATGTTGTTACGAATAAATTCACGGTAACTCGGTAATTTGCTAACTACTGCTCATATATACTTATTAAATTCACTAATCTCTTAAACATTTTCCAATGCTAATTTAAACAATTAATCAATCTTCATAATCACATAAAAGATTAAGTGAGGTAACAATGTATTCCTACCTTGAAACAGTTTAATCACAATAATCTTGCAAGTTATGCAAGACTAATGTATCGTCTAATACCGTCGCTAATTTAACCCTCAGTTACCTTAGAAGATTAAACATGCACTGATTAAGTATTGTCAATTAATTATAATTTCAACACGATTAAATAATTAATTCATTAGTTACTTTACAGCTATAATGCAAGAATAGCTTAATCATGATTTTACTTAATCAAACAACTTACCAAGACATATAACAACACAAACACAATTGTAATAACTTAAGTGGATGAAATGCAATCAACCTAACACAAATTAAATTTAAGCCATATTAATTAAATTAAACATATCAACATCACAAGTATTCATAGACATGTTCATAACAACAACAATAAAAATTAAAGGATAGGGAACTAGAATCAATCTGGTGTTCTCCGTGGCTTGACTAGTTTGTTCTGCTCCTCCTTTTCCGCTTATTTTTGTTGAATTGAGGCTTCTATGAGCACTTGAATACTTCTTCCAACGATGATTAAAGGGATCTTTTCCAAGAGGTATAATCGGCAAGGGAATGGAAGGGAAAAAGAAGAACAAATGAAGGGGTTTTGAAGAGAAAAAGTGAGAGAGAAGTGAAAAAAGAAAGGATGTGAGGAGTGTTTGAAATGAGAAACCAATGGGTATTTATAGGTTGGAGAGGCTCTAAAAATAGAAAAAATCAGCAGTCATAGACTGCCCCCATGGCTGGCCACACACGTGGCATGTTTGAAGCTTTCAAACTTGCTAAATTTAGCTAGGGGCAAATCTACAAAGGCTTGAATAGTGGAGGGGTTTGAATGCAATTTTAAGGAAGCTTCAAGGGCTGTTTTTCAAGCCAAATAATAAGCTAAATAAGCTGATTAGGTCAGCATGTGGGACGGTTTTGGGCAGCCCAGTTGCTCAATTGGATCAGTCTCTCGGTTTAGCACAATTGGGCCTCTTTTCATAATTTAATTAATAATAATTATTTAACCTAAAATAAATTAGATTAAAATTAAAATTAATTATATTATGAATTAATATTCATAATTTCGACCATCTGAGGCTAAAAAATTAATTAGCCTTGATGCTTCAAAATCGCTTCTTGGTTTTGTGCTTCCAACAGTGTCTGCCGAGCCAATTTTCACCCTTTATGCAAATCTGTCGAAAATAAATCAAAATAAATTAAAATATAATTTAAGTACAATTTAATTATTTTATAATTATTATATATTTTTTGACAAGAATTACTACGAAATTGCATGAATTTGAGTTAAAACGAGCATGAAAAAGTGTGTATATTTTTGTGCTTCCACACCCCCAAACTTAATGCATTGGTTGCCCCCAGTAATGCACAATTTGAAAAGAATTTATCAGTAACACCTTTGATATTTATGCTACTTAAGTATACATATCATTCAAATTAATCTCAATTATTATTATGATAGAAAAAATAGACTAAATGCTTATTCAATAAAGACATGTTAAATCCCTACCAATTTGATTTTATTCCCTTGTTTAAGATTAAGCTGCAATCATCAAGTTTAATTTATACCTTCATATGTTGACATAGCAATTTCTCTCCACTAATGTAGTTAGCATAGGAACTTGAATCAATAGGTCTTTTAAATAGGTTTTAACGTGGCTAGGCTAGGGGTAGGTAAAAGATAGATAAATTTAGGCTTAAAACCCTAGACTCAGCTTCAATCGGACATTTGGAATATTTGCCTTCAATACACCAACTTATTTTTCTTTCACATGCTCTTTTGTACATCTATTTTTTCAAGTACATATGTTCTTCACTTTTTTTTCTTTTTCACGAGCATTTTACTGTATGTACTATAATTTTTTGAGCATTTGATACTTCTTTTTAACTCCCCCAAACTTATTTCCAAAACATATTCTGAATAGTACTAAGTCTAGTGTTTGTGACAATTTAAAGATAATTAAGAGAGAGGTGATGGCTAAATATTGCATATGTTCAAATAAAATCAGGTCATATAGTCTCAAAATTGGGTTTCAAATGATAAAAATTCATTAAGGTTGGCTTGAAAGGCTCAAACGGTCCAAACAAAAGTTGCCTAAATTATTTTCAACATTCCATGCTTCCTAGGATATCGCCTCAAGAAATTACTAAGTCAATTCTAGAGACTTAAACTTTCATGCATGCCTAGCTTTCCTAAGGAACTAAAAATTTTTACGGTATGATTTACATACTTTATGAAGAGTACATTTATGTCATAATTCAGCTAACAAAATAATTATTGAAATAATAGAACTTTATTCATACTGAAGTTTAGCATACTTAACAAAATTTCAAATTTTTGAACAAAATATAACCTAATCATAATTAAAAGAAAATTTTATTCTAAGAGGAAATAATTTTAGTTTTTCAATCCCCCCTACTTAAGATGAACAATGTCCTCATTTTTAAAAGTGACTAGATACTATACACCAGATAGGACTCTAGAAAAGAAGAGTTGAGTCAATTTGACTGCTTAAGTACCAAGCTTTTTCTAGATCTAATGCTAGACATGTATATATCTATTACCACACTTCTTATTATAAAAACTTGTTCATTTTTATTCATGATTTCCATCTCTTGTTTTATTATGCGAAAAATTAAAAATCCTAATAGATCCTAATCCTAAAATAACCTAGGAAAGAAAATAACATAAGGTAAAGATCCTCCACCTTTTTTATTTATTTGTAGATCCCACAGAATCTAACTTATCTTTTGCTCCATCATATTTGTTTTTGCATGAATCACTTTGTTCCCTCTTCGATAGTGGACTCCATGGTTCAAATATAAAATCTAGAAACTCAGGAACAAAAATAAATAGGCCATTGAATATTTTCATAATTGAGTCATCCCGTAATTTTGAATATCTCCAGTAAGCTTGTTGCTGCCAATGCATATGTTGCATTATGTCTATCAATTTTGGCAGCTCATCTCGAAGATCTGGGCGAGGCAATTGAGTTCTGAACATTGAGGTTGTCATGTCAAGTTTGGTTACTGGTTCCATTGGTTTTTCCTTAACAGGGATTTCAACTGATTGCATTGGTTCGATCCCTATAGGATATTCTTCTTCTTCTTCGAGATCTTTGTTCACTTCAACTCGATACTGGAGAATAGATTCTCCGGTTAATTGGTAGAGGTCCCAATTTGTGACTGTGCCCTAGTTATAAGTTTTCTTCATTACATTTGCAAGAATTATAGCTTTCAAGCGCAAAATTGTTATTGTAAAGGAAAAGTAAGCTGGGCTAGAACATCTAGCGGCACAATTCCGCATTTCTCTCAGAATGATTTTTCCCACATCAATGGTCTTTGTAGTTAAAATTAAGTATAACAAGACCATTTGCTCTAATGAAATTGTAGTCCCATGTGAAATAGGCATAAGGCTAAACCGAATAAAATAGAACCATACCTTCGCTAGTGGTGTCAAATATTCTTGCGACAAGTGTGAATTCCTCGCTTTGATCCACTTAGAACCTGAAACTACTCGTGGTCTTCGAAATCAAGTAATTCAAGAATTCACTAATAGCGTTTAAGCTTATTGATGCCTTAATTCCTAGGATAGAAACTTCCGTCAATTCATTTGAGGTCAAATTCGCATAAAATTCACAAACTAATTCCTCATCTGCACTAGGTCTTTTCTCACAAAACAACTCACATGAAATCAATATAGTTGCTTTCTTTCAGTGTAAAGCCTTTTTCTGGGTGCATTTTTTGATTCTTAAAGACGCTTTCATATCTTGCTTTGGCTTCTTCAGAGTAAAATTTATTTTGGGATTTGTCAATTTGGACAGAAGCACGAGTTCTCTTGCGAGGCATGATTAACTTGAACATAAGATGGAAGCAAATATTTTCTCAAAAAGTTAATTAGTATATAATATTAACAATTCAATAAATTGAAAAATTAAATAATTAAATAAAATTAAAATTTAGGAGAAAAAATTGTTTTACCACCTTGATATAGAAATTAAGAACTCATAAATAAATTAGAAGCAAAAGAATTTAATTGAGGGATGATTGAAGGCTAAATGTGGTAGAAGTGTTGTGCAAATTTGACAAGGGTGTTTGGGTTGTGCAAGGGTACGCACGGCACAAGGAAGGAATGGTAACAGCGTACAGCCTTGTTGTGAGCAGATCTGCGAGCACCAGGTAGCAACGCTTGGCGAGCAGCAGGGCTGGTGTGTTGGTGCGTGCAAGCTAAAGCTGGTAGCAGGCCTTGCGTGAGCTGCAGTACTAGCGTGCATATGTAACTGCTTCCCGAATGGGGCTACTGGGCAGTGCTACTGCTGATGGTTAGGAGCTGCGGCACTTGGTTGTTTTTCAATGCTAGGATCAATGGTGGAATGGACGAATGGAGGTTGGTTTGATGGATGGTGAATGATGGAGAAGGTTGGTGGAATTTATAGTGAAGAGGGTAGGAGTTCAATTAGAATTCCTAGAACAATTTAATAGTTTAAATATTCTAAGTTCTAATTCTACACAAAGTTAATAACAATTAATAATTAATATAATGCATATTAAATTATTATTTGCTATTAATATATTGAAACAAAAACTATTAATTAAAATATGATCAAATTTAAACTAATCTTAATTCTATATAAAGTTAATAACAATTAATATATATTATAACAAATCTAATTATATACTAGTTATTATCATCTTATTTATTAAATTAAATTAAAATCATTTATTCTAAATGCCTTTGAAAATATTTACAAAAGAGACATCTAATTTCTAAAAAGAGCAATCAAATTTTAAAATAGTTCAATTAAGTACCTAGACTTAAAGAAAATTTGAAAATTGATTAAGACTTGGATAAAAATTGACCCTTTTATTTGAAAAACTAAAACTTTATTTTGCCATTTAGGGAATAATTTCTCAGAAGATTATGTTAAAATTAATTCCCAAGAAAGATTGGAGGGGTCACAAGCAGTCTCACTTATTTTCCAATCTCCTAGTCAGAATTTATTTAAACATACTAACCCCGAAATTGTACCCTAAATCATTTATTTAAAAAAATTAAATAACTGATAAAATGAACGAGACTGTATCCCGCTCAATTTTATCCCCCCAGTAGTGTTTTAAGCGCTGAGCATTGACTCGAAAATTACCTCCCTTACCTTAAAGTTCGACAACTCCATATAGGAAAACTTGGTGAATCATAAATAGACCGGACCAATGTGATTTTAACTTACCTGGAAAGAACCTTAATCTAAAATTGAATAACAAGACTTGCTGACCTGCTTCAAATTCTCAACTTGAATGTGCTTGTCATGCCATCTTTTAAGTCTTTCATTGAATAGCTTGACATTCTCATATGAGAACATTCGGAACTCTTCTAACTCGTTGAGTTGAAGCGTCTGTTTCACTTTAGGAAGCTTAAGATCCAAATTGAGTTGTTTGAGAGCCCAATAAGTTTTGTTTTCTAACTCCAAGGGCAGATGACAGGCTTTCCAAAAAACCAAACTATAGGATGACATCTCTAAACATGTCTTGTATGCTGTCTTGTAGGCCCATAAAGCATCTTCTAGTCTTTTGAACTAATCTCGTCGGATCGGGAACATAACCTTCTCGAGTATGCCTTTGATATCTTTGTTTGCTAGTTCAGCTTGCCCATTTGTCTGCGGATGTTAAGTAGTGGCAACCTTGTGTTTCACTTCATGTTTGTCAAGTACCCATTTCAATGATTTGTTCACAAAACGGGATCTTTCATCATTGATGATAGCTCTCGGGGTTCCAAACCTTGTGAACACATACTTCTGCAAAAACTTCATCACAACCTTAGCATCGTTCATCGGATATGCCTCGACCTCAACCCACTTAGACACGTAATCTACTGCTACTAATATATACTTGTGACTAAAAACAGAGGGAAAGGACCAAGGAAGTCAATACCCCAAACATCAAATAATTCTAACTCAATGATGTTTTTCTGGGGCATCTCATTTCTGTTGGTGACGTTTCCAACCCTTTGGCATCGATCACAACTCTTTAAATAAGCATATGTGTCTTTGAATAACATTGGCCAAAAAAATTCGGCTGTGCAATACTTTGGCCGCAGTACGTGTACCTCCGAAGTGTCCCTCACTTGGAGTTGTGTGACAATGATATAGAATCTTATGTACTTCATCTTCTACCATGCATCTCTTGATAATTTGATCTACACACTTTTTAAACAAATATGGCTCTTCCTAGAAAAAGTACTTCACATCATGAAGAAACTTTTTCTTTTGATGATACGTCTTATCAATCGGCATCAAACCACAAGCTAAATAGTTAGCAATATCAACAAACCAAGGGGTATTATGGACATGATTTACCTTCAGTATGTTTTCATCAGGGAATGTCTCCTGAATAGGTATAAGTGGAGAATTCCCTTCTTGCGGCTCCAATTTGGACAAGTGGTCTACTACTTGATTTTCTACCCCTTTTCGATCTTGAATTTCTAGATCGAACTCTTAGAGTAGAAGTACCCATCAAATTAGTCTCAGCTTAGCGTCCTTCTTGGTAAGTAAATACTTATTGTCGAATGGTCCATATAGACAGTCACTTTGGTACCTACAAGATAAGATCAAAACTTGTAAAAAGCAAACACAATAGCAAGTAACACTTTCTCTGTTATTGTATAATTCAATTGTGCTCCTGTCAGAGTCTGACTTGTATAGTAGATGGGATAAGAAACTTTGTTCCTTCGCTGGCCCATCACAACTCGTATCGTGAAGTCACTTGCCTCACACATCAATTCAAATGGAAAATCCTAGTCCAGTGTGACGATGATGGGTGCCAAAAATAACAGACTCTTCAAATCATTGAAAGTTCTTAAGCCCTCCTCATCAAAGTTGAACATCGTGTTCTTCTCTAATAATTTGCATAAGGGTTTAGCAATTTTGAAGAAGTCCTTGATAAATCTCCTATAGAAACTAACGTGGCCCAAAATGCTCCTAAGACCCTTTACAGTTGTTGGAGGTGGGAGTTTCTCAATAACATCTACCTTTTCTTTATCTACCTTGATTCCATGCCTTGTTATCCGATACCCTAGAACAATACCTTCTCGTACCATGAAATGACACTTTTCCCAGTTGAGCATGAGGTTTGTTTCCTCGCATCGCCTTAGTACCTTGGCTAGATTGGCTAAGCAATCATTATAAGTGTCTCCAAACACTAAAAAATCATCCATAAAAACT
The DNA here is from genome assembly GCF_025698545.1 of Gossypium raimondii. Lineage (NCBI taxonomy): Eukaryota > Viridiplantae > Streptophyta > Magnoliopsida > Malvales > Malvaceae > Gossypium > Gossypium raimondii. Next base: position 41,904,604 of record NC_068570.1, read on the forward strand.
TCTAAGTAATTCTCAACCATGTCATTTAAAACTGACATCATACATCATTGAAATGTAGCAGGTGCATTACATAAACCAAATGACATGCGTCTAAATGCAAATGTACCATACGGGCAAGTGAATGTTGTTTTGTGTTGATCCTTCAGTGCTACTGTAATCTAATTATACCCCAAGTATTCATCAAGAAAACAGTAATAGTCTCACCCCACGAGTCTATAGCATATGGTCTAAGAACGATAAAGGAAAGTGATCTTTCCTAGTCGTCTTGTTCAACTTCCGATAATCGATGCAAATTCTCCATCCCGTAATTGTTCTAGTCGGTATTAATTCTTTATTCTCGTTCTCTACGACCGTAATACCTCCTTTCTTTGGCATGCACTAGACCGAACTTACCCACAAGTTGTCTAATATGGGCTAAATTATACTCGTATCTAACCACTTAATAATTTCTTTCTTTACCACGTCCTTCATGATGGGGTTCAATCTTCGTTGTCCATCAATTGTCTCTCTCTCGCCATCTCCCAAGATGATCTTATGCATGCATACAGACGGATTAATGCCACGGATATCAGCTATGGTCCATTCGATAGCCTTCTTAAATTGTTTCAACACTAGGATGAGTTTCTCTTCTTGCTCTTCGGTCAATTCTGCTGACACAATCACACGCAAAGTAGAAGTGTTACCTAAATAAACATATTTTAAATATGAGGAAAGTACCTTCAGTTCTAATTTAGGTGGCTTCGCAATTGACACTTTTGGCTGAACATAATCTTTACTTTCTAACTCCAAAGATTCAAAGCAGGATTGAATATTAAATCCCCTTTGATTAGCTTCTAGCAAAGCTAAGTATTCCTCCCCCTCTTCATCACTTAAAGGGTCTAATGTCAAAATTTGTTCCAATAGGTCCTCAACAGAGTTGAGTTCCCATTCTACGGCTAAATCCTCTAACTCAGGTACTACAAAATAATCATCAATTGTGTCAGGAAATAGCATAGACTTAAAAACATTAAATGTTACCTGATCTTCTTGAACACTCATAGTAAGCTCGCCCTTCTGCACATCGATAAAGGTCATTCCAGTTGCTAGGAAAGGCCTTCCTAGGATGATTGACACCTCTTTATCTGGCCTTTCTAAGATGATTGACACCTCTTTATCTACTTCAAAGACTAGAATAACAAAGTCTGCAGGAAACATAAATTTATCTACACGTACCAATACATCCTCGATTTTTCCTTTTGGATGTGCTAATAACCAATCGTTAATTGAAGTGCAACCATAATAGGTCTAACTTCACCTATCCCTAACTTTCTGAATATGGACATGGGCATCAAGTTAATGCTTGCACCCAAATCGCATAATGCCTTACCACAATATGTTGCTCCAATGTTGCAAGGTATGGTAAAACATCCAGGATCTTTCAACTTTAGGGGTATTTTATCTTGAAGATATACACTACATTCCTTCGTTAGGGCTACTGTCTCAAATTCTCCAAGTCTTCACTTCTTAAACAGGATATCTTTCATGAATTTGACGTAATTCGGCATTTTTTCAAGTGCTTCTACCAACGAAATGTTGATATGAAGTTGCTTGAGTACGTCTAACAACTTCTTGAACTAGACTTCTTGTTTCTGCATTTGAAGCCTTTGAGGGTAAGGTTGTGGAGGATTCTTTACTTGATCTGGTTGATTCATCTTCTATGGCATCTATATCTAACGAAGTTGTTAGTTCATCAGAATTAACTGGTTCAGAAGGTACCTTATTAGATTTTGCAGATTTTGTTTCCGGTGAAACTGAAATTTTAACACTCAGTTGAACTTCCATTAAGTCTTAAGCATTAGCTGGCTCCTCTTCAACTTCGACAGTGTTGGGCTATAATATCTTTACGCTCCTCAATGTCAATGCTTTACAATGCCTCTTCCCTGTATTTCTTGGATTCTCCGTATCACTAGGCAAAGCACCTTGTGGACGGTTTCTAAGTTCAGTGGTAAGTTGGCCCATTTGATTTTTGAGGTTTATCAATGTGGGTTCTTGGCTTTGGATTAAGGCATCATTTTTTCCATATACGCCATCAATAGGTTCTCTAAACTATTGAAAGGTTCAATTTGAGTTGGTTTTTGAACTTGTTAGGTAAAAAATATGTGGCTGGGTCGATCTAGGTTGGGCGTAAGTGTTACTGGTTCCAGCCCCTTGGTTACTCCAAGAAGGGTTAGGGTGGTTTCGCCAAGATAGGTTATAAAAATTGGATTGTAGTCCTTACCTTCCTCGATTTTGATTCTAATTAGCCATGTAATACACGAATTCTAGGTTTGATGGACATTCTTCGAACAAATTTCCTTCCCACAATAAACATAGGCTATATTTTCAAATTAATTGGGTGGCTAAGCTGCAAAACTATTAAACTCATAAGTGGTAAAATTTTAAAGCATTGAGGAAATTGAAGATACCTGAGATGCGAGTGAAGTGAGTGGATCCACTTCATGTATTTCAATGACTTGTCTTCTTGACGTTGCTTAATTAGTTGGCCATTGATAATTATTGCTAACAATCCTCTCAATGATTTCATAGGTACGACTTAGAAAGGAGAGTACCATTAGTAGAATCGTCCACTACCTTCTTGTGTGAGCATTGAGACCTTTATAAAACGTCTCAAGTTGGATGCAATGAGGGATTCCATGATAAGGGCACTTCTGTAATAATTCTTTGTACCTTTCGCATGCCTCAGACAAGGACTCGTCATCCATTTATTGGAAAGTAGTGATCTCGTTCCTCAACTTAGTATTCTTTCTAGGCGTGAAATGCTTCATGAGGAATCTTTCTGCTAATTCTTGCCATGTGGAAATGGAATTCGGTGGCAATGAGTTCAACCAGACTCAAGCTTTTTCCTTTAGCAAATATTGAAACATGTTTAATCGTAATGCATCTTCGGGTACTCTGGTTAACTTGAAAGAATCGCTCACCTCCATAAACAGTCTTAAGTGAAGATGAGGATCTTCGGTAGGCATTCCATTGAATTGGCTTATTGTCTGAAGCATCTGGAACATGACTGGCTTTAGCTCGAATTATTGTGCCTCGATTTCGGGTCTCTTAATACCGGGATTAAGATCATGAAACACTGGCATGACATATTATGTAACACCTTGAATTATTTCACTTTGATTTTGTGAATCCTGACATAAATATATATCTACTTCAGTGATTAAGTGATTTATGTGTGTGTTTAAGGTCTTGGGTTCAAGTCCTATTTTTGGAAAATCCTGTTATTTTTTATCATAACCTTATCCCTATTGGGCAGGCTTATGTTATATTTTCGGTGAATTCATATCAAAATGAGCCTGCTGGTTCAAGTAGTAAGGTGTTAGCTTATCCTAAGGTCTCGTGTTCGAATTTCCATGTGAGCGTGGATGGTATTTTTTATTTTGGTTGTATGATAGAGGTTCGGTGGAACTAAAACTCTGAGGTTGTTGGATGAGAATCTGATATCAGTTTCAGTGGGATATGTTGGTTAGTGGGTTAATGGGGAGTTGGGGATTTTTAGTTTGAATTATTTTTTATTTTTCTTTCTAAAAATTCCCTTTTTTTGCCTCACATTCTTACGTTATTCTTTTCTATTCTTCTTCTTTCCCTTTTTTTCCCTGCAACTTTTTATGTTTTTTTTCTCTTTATTCCGTTCAACGAATTTATCGTTTTAATCATTGGGGATCGACGTTTCATTTGTTCTCCATTCGTCTTGGTAAGTTTGTAAGTTTGTTTCGTTTGGATCTCTTTCCTTTTTGGATTGACGTGTTGGTGTTGTAGTTAGGGAGTTTAATTCTATGAATGGTTGTGTAGGAGAAGGTGGTGAAGCAATGGATTTCACTCCAACGGCCTAATTTGCGGGGGTGATGATGTTCATTAGTGGTAAGTCCGTGTGCGTAGTTTGGTTTAGTCATTATTAATTCATAAATTTACTACTAAAACAGTGTTTGGGATACAGTCTTTAGGTTTTAGAGGTCTCAAGATTACTGTGGCATCAAAATTGAACCAGGGGTGTAACAAAAATAACATTCGGTGAAAGCCGAAAAACTAGCCTATTGACACCACACGGGCGTGTGCCAGGCCGTGTACGACACATGACGATGTGACGGGTGAGTGTATGGCCATGTGGGTCACACAACCTGGGCCGGTTTGGGTGTGTGGGCCGTAGGCCAGGCCGTGTAGCCCACACAGGTAGGGACAATTTTGGTGTGTGGGCCCACACGAGCATGTGGGCCCAAAAATTTAAAATTTTTCCCTAGGGTCGTACATGTCGTTTCGATCAACTGTGGGCTTTCCGTAGGGTCGGTAAGGGCAAAACAAACCCTAATGTATGAAATATGCTATTCTGATAGATTGGTTTGAGTATTGTGAGGTACAATATGTATGATTCGATTGTTCTGTATAAACATATGTAATATCTTTATTTTAGCATACAGGACATGTTGATTCTGATATATCTTTTGATCAGTTATCTATATCTGTGTACTGGGTGGGATATGTATATTGTGAGGTGACATTTCACCAATATACAAGCAGCATGGCTGCAACTTAATCTAATAAGTGTTGTACGGACACCATGTGGTGTGTAGGGCTGAGTGCGTGTTTTATACCCCACATGGTGTGTTGGGATGGTTGAAGTTGATGTGTAGAGGATGGGGGTAGGACTTTGCATATCTACATGATTCCATTATATTCTGATTCTGTTAAGGACTTATGTCCGTATCTGTTCTGCTATGTGAGAAATCCGATATTATATGTATGTATGTTTCCGTTAAGTTACACACTGAGTTTTTGAAAGCTCACATCTGTATGTCTATTCTGTTCAGGTAATCCTTAGGCTTAGGTGGGTCGGTGCGAAGGAGGCTTAGAGGTGTCCACACATCTGTAAACTTCGATTACTTAAAAATTTTTATTTCAATTCTAGTTTATTTGAGAGTTTTGTAACTTTGGGACTCTCCAGAATTTTGGTTTTCTTTTGGTTTTTATTATTGGTTTTGGTTTTGATTAAGTTTTCTATGACACACAACAAATAATTTTACAGAAATAACAGTTTCACGCAAATAAACGTTTTGAAAATTCAAACTCGGTTCTTAAAATATAACGACTTATAAAATTTTCGCTGCAAAGTATTTTTTTTCTAAAAGAGCAGTTATTGATGTGTTCGTTAATGAATATGAGAATAATATGTTTTACAACATGTGCATTATATGTTTTACAACATGTACACTATCTTTTAGTAATAAACTACCCGAAGTTTTTAATACAATAAAGTTGGATTTTAAATTCTCCTTCGTAACATTTCCAGATTCGGTCATAACGTCTAGGCCGAGTTTGGGGTGTTACATACTGTCTTAGAGCTCTATCCCTATCATCAGCAATAAGGATAGGATTTTGAGCAGGGTTTCCTCGGTTTCCTTGATTCAGATTTTTGTAGTTCATCTTTTCGGTCCTTTTCTAACTTGATTGTCTTCTTTGCTATTGAAAAGTTCTTTCAATCTTAGGGTCTACGGGGAGTAAATCGATGATTCGATCAATACTCATAAACACCTGAAACAAACACAGAAAAATTAATTAAGTTAAAATTGAATAGAAAAATAACCAAAATGCAAAATTAACAAATTCACATATAATGACTTTTAAAACAGTCCCCGGCAACGGCGCCAAAAACTTGGAACAATGGAAATGTGCAAGTGTACACAATCGCAATAAGTAATAAAGTGACAAGTAAATGTCGACTTATCGTACCCACAGGGATTGTGAAAAGAATTTATTTATGACAACAATTAAAAACACTTTGGTGAAGAAAAATGTTTTGATTTTGAGGAAGTGATTAAAAACTAAATTTAACTAAGTAAAATAAAATAAAATAAAAATAAAAGCTCAAATACACCGTTTCAAAAGATGATTTTAATCAATATGACATAATTGTGTTAGATTAATTACATTTCTTAACTTAGAATTACTAAACTCATGTTCATATTGTGACGAATAAATTCAAAACAACTCGTAATTTCCTAACTACAGCTCATACATACTTATTAGATTAACTAATCTCTTGAACATTTTCCAATGCCAATTCAAACAATTAATCAATCTTCATAAGCACATAAAAGATTAAGTGAGGTAACAATGTATTCCTACATTGAAACAGTTTAATCACAATAATCTTGCAAGTTATGCAAGGTTAATGTATCGTCTAATACTGTCGCTAATTTAACCTTCAACTATCTTAGAAGATTAAACATGCATTGATTAAGTATTGTGTCAATTAATTACAATTTCAACACGATTAAATAATTAATTCATTAGTTACCTTACAGTTATAATGCAAGAATAACTTAATCATGATTTTACTTAATCAAACAACTTACCAAGACCTATAACAACACAAACACAATTTTAATAACTTAAGTGGACGAAATGCAATCAACCTAACACGAATTAAATTTAAGCCATATTAATTAAATTAAACATATCAACATCACAAGTATTCATAGACATGTTTATAACAACAACAATAAAAATTAAAGGATTGAAAATTAGAATCAAATCTGGTGTTTCTCCGTGGCTTGACTAGTTTGTTCCGCTCCTCCTTCTCTGCTTATTCTTGTTGAACCGAGGCTTCTATGAGCACTTGAATGCTGCTTCCAACGGTGGTTGAAGGGCTATTTTCCAATAGGGGAAATCGACAAGGGAATGGAAGGGAAAAAGAAGAACAAAGGAAGGGGTTTTGAAGAGAGAAAGTGAGAGAAAATTGAAAAATGAAAGGATGAGAGGTGTGTTTGAAATGAGCAGCCAAGGGTGGTATTTATAGGTTGGAAAGGCTGCTAAAAATAGCAAAAATCAGCAGCCATAGACTCCCCCCATATCTACATAGGCTTGAACAGTGGAAGGGTTTGAATGCAATTTTAAGGAAGCTTCAAGAGTTATTTTGCAAGCCAAATAATCAGCTAAATAAGTTGATTTGGTCAGCATGTGGGACAGTTTTGGGCAGCCAAGTTGATCGATTGGATCAGACTCTCGGTTTAAAACAATTAGACTTCTTTTCATAATTTAATTAATAATAATAATTTAACCCAAAATAAATTAGATTAAAATTAAAATTAATTATATTATGAATTAATATTCATAATTTGGACCGTCTTAGATTGAAAAATTAATTAGCCTTGAGGCTTCAAAATCGCTTCTTGGTTTTGTGCTTCCAGTAGTGTTTGCTGAGCCAATTTTCGCCCTTTGTGCAAATCTGTCGAAAATAAATCAAAATAAATCAAAATTTATTATAAAATTCATTAAAATTGAACATGTTAATAATTTAAGTACAATTTAATTATTTTGTAATTATTATATATTTCTTGGCAAGAATTACTACGAAATTGCATGAATTTGAGTTTAAAAGGGCATGAAAAAGTGTGTATATTTTCGTGTTTCCATCAGGCTGTTAAATACAAATCATGGACACCCACTTAAGCCCGTATTGGCCTAAGGCTGCTAAAACTACCTAAGGCCCATATTGGCCTAATACGTCAACTAACATCAATTCTTGCGTAAAAACGTTTATTTTTCACATATCTAAATCTAAACTATGAAAGCAGAAAATGTGTTAATTAAATATAAAATTACCAGAAAACAAGCTGCTTAAGTGCTAAAATGTACTAAAATTGCCACCACATTTGGTGACAGGTCAAATATCCTCCATACTTAAGTTTTTGTCTTCAAGCAAACAAAAAGAAGAAAAATGAAACTAAAAACGAAAAATAATGATACAAGAAAATGTACTTGACCAAGCTTGATACATGAGATTGAATCGAAACATCAACACTAGAAAGATTTGCTTAAACACAAAACTCTGGCTAGAAAATTAAACAATTTACAATTATTTACACTCAAACAGAATAGTTCAACAAATTACAAGGTAAACAAGTTAAATAAAGTTAAACATATATCTCCATCAAAATGTACATGCAAATATAGCATTTATATTTGACAAAAATATAGTTGGTTCACAATTTTCCTACTCAACTTATTTTTATCCATGCATTGAGCTCTAATACGATATTTACAAGAAGGGCTAAACAAAATTCGATTAGACTCGAAAAAAATTAAAATTTTGAATTATTCGAATCAACTCTTTTTTTTTTTTGCAAATTTCGAGTTCGAATTGAGTTGAATTTTAAAATTCAAATAACACGAATAATTTGAACAAACTGAATATCAAACCCTTTTACTTCCCTCCCTCCTCAACCCCCTTCAAAAGTCAAACCTTTTTACTTTCCCTCAAAAATTTTATTTCCTCAAACTCCCCAAACTTTTTTTTCTTTTACGTTTCCCCAAAACTTTTACTTCCCCCTTAAAAAAATTACTTCCCCCCAAACCCTAAAACTTTTTCCCTTTTACTTTCCCCCCAAAATTTTTACTTCGCCCAAACCCCCCAAAACTTTTTTTCCTTTTTCTTTCCCTCAAAACTTTTACTTCATCCTAAACCTCAAAAACTTTTTTTTCGATTTTATGTCAACTATTTATACTATTGAATTCTTTAATCATGTTGAATCTTTACCAATTTCGTTAAAATTGAATTATTGATGAAGACATAAAGTATTTTCGTGTTAAATTTTTTTATTGGTATCAATTTCACATTTTATCTTTAAAATAAATTTTATTAAAAATCAATTTTTTCATTTAATATATTTTTAATTTTAAAATACATGGTGATAAGAATCAAAAAATAATTAAAGCAACTAAAGAAGCTAGCACGTATATAAAAGATTAAAAAATAAATTATGAGGGGATGAAAACTAATATCAAATTTGATTACGGTGGGTGGTAGTGGCTACAAGGACCCAAAGTCTTTTTTTTTAACTTAACTCGAACAAATATATTTGATTCGATTTGATTCGAATTCCATCTCACTCGGCTCGATTCGAGAAAATTTTAAATCGAGTTTGGATGATAAAATAATATCCATCAACTCGACCAACTCAAATTTTTTTCATTCAATTCGATTCGATCGAACGCTCACCCTATTTATAAGTATAAGCACTTATGAGTTTTTGTGCCAATATGAGTAAGATTTTTTTAATTTCTCATATTTTTATTTCACTGTGAGCACTCAACACTCTCTTGACTTTTATCTTGTTCTATGCTTTTATCACATTCGCAATACTTTTAGCCCTCACAATGCTTTTGTTCCCAGAGTTCATTTTAACATAAGCACATGTTTGTTAAGCTTATACTTGATATACTGCACCATTCAATAGCCATTAATTTATTTGCTGAATAGTTTTAGTTTAAGCATCCTATACTTCAACAAACATAAATTCCTATTTGTATTTATCTTTATCACTTAGTACATTTAATCTCTTTTCCTATTTACAATCTAATAAATTGAACTAACTAGTCTAAATATAAACAACCTGAATTATTTATTTTTAGGCTAATTTTATAGTTTAAGAAATTAAGAATCCAAATACCATTTATGTAAATCGTGTTCGTAAATATTATTATTTAATATTTATGAGACTAGTATAGAAATATATTAAAATTTAGTCTAATAATTTTGTTTAATTGATAGTTAATTAAGGAAAAGTGTAAGGATCATAAAGTTAGTTGTATTGAAAATGTGATTTTGAGACCCCATTTCGTAAACTGAACTCATAAATATTTACGGTATTATTATAGATGTAAATTTAATTTTGGATAGCTAATTTTATCGAATTAGTGATTAATTAAGTTAAAAAGACTAAATTGTAAAACTGGTAAAATTTCAATTACTATAAAATTTTAATTAGAAAATAGACTAGGGTCTAAAATGGCAATTATACAACTTAAGGATTAAGTGGACGGTGACTTGTAAATGTGTATGGTATTATATATTATAAAATTATAATTAAATTATAAAACATAAAATAATATTAATAAAATAAGGTTAAATAAAGCTAGTGGAGAGAAAGAGAAAAAAATGCTCTTTCTCATTCTCATCACCGAATTTTGAAGAAGGAAGATAGGAAACTTTTGGCCTGGTACTCAATTGGTTAGTAAAATTTAGTTTTTTTTTTTAATTTTTATAATTTTGAGATCATGAAAGTTTAATCTAGCTAACTCGTGTCTCAATTCGTTAAATTGTTACTCAATTGGTTAGTAAAATTTAGTTTTTTTTAATTTTTATAATTTTGAGATCATGAAAGTTTAATCTAGCTAACTCGTGTCTCAATTCGTTAAATTGTTCAAGTTTCAAAAGTTGCAATAGTTGAGAATTAAAAGTTTTAGGTGTTAAATTGATAGATTTTAAGCTTTGAAATAAAAAGGACTAGTTTGTAAAGTTTAATAGCTAATTTTTGAACAAAAGGATTAAAGTGCATAATTTTCAAAATAGTTGTAATATTTCTATAATTATTGATAATATAGGGCTATAGAAGGATGTAACTAAATCGGTTTCGAAATCAAAGCTCAAAGTTGAAAGTTATGCCAAATTCGATTTTTGAGACTAAATTGAATAAAATGCAAAACTATAGAGGCATCTGAATAATGAAGTTGGACTAATATATGTACATAATAGGATGATATAAGTTGTGTGGAATTTATAAATTGAATTAAATAATTGTATAGATGAAAAATTGGACTAAATCGAAAATAATTGAAGAAAAGACAATTGTTGAATAGTCCTTAAAGTTTCAACTTATTTGTTGATTTAACTAGGTAAGTTCATATGGTATGATTATATTTAAATTTTTGTATACTTGAATTATGAACTTGAGTATGTTTGATAGTAATTTGAATTTTTACATTTTGGTACAAAAGGTGAGATATGGACTAAATCGTAAAGAAATGATAAATTGACTGATGAATTGAATATTATGAATTTTAGTTTGGGATATTTAATGAATTGATATTTGATTATGACCGAACGAATCATATTGGTATGAATTTGACTGATTATTGAGATAGAGGATTAAATTGAATAATTTTTAAAATATGAATGAACATGTAATTGAATATGATTTGGATAGAAATTGATATTATACCATTACTAAATTATCATGTGTAACTAAAAACGATGTAGGATCGTCGAAAGGGAAAGAAAAGGCAATAGTCGACGTCAAGTGATGTAAGCTTTTAGTTTGTATTTCTATGACCCAAAACTAATTTTAATTAAAGCATATTCATGATATAATGCATTATATAATATTAAGGTAAGCTATTAATAGATATTGAGCTAAAATGCTAAGGGTGAAAGTGAATATCAAGGCAAGGAACATATTGAATATAATAGAAAGTTGTATGAATTAATTGATACATGAAATTGAATATGAGTTGTGATAGTATATAATAAAGTATGTACCTAGTGGAATCCTATACATTGCCATGTTTGAAATATTGAGTTGCATTTGATAAGGCATGTAATATGTTTTGCAAGATTGACATTTGAAGTTGGTATACTTTGAATACATCTTAGATCTTGATAGATGTTATGTTAGTACATGTGAAAGATGGTATGTTTTGGGTAATAGTTTGAATGCATTCAAATATATATGACTTGATAATTGAAATGTGAATTGGTATTAAAACTATTTATTAATTGGTTAAAGATTTACATGTACTCTTGAAAAGGGTTATTTGGCTAAATGGATGATTGAAGTTGAAGTAGGTAAATAAGATGCATATAGTTAATTGTATGTGTATTAGATATGCTTTTGGAATGTTTATGTTAGTATGAATATGCCTTGAATGTTGGTACTTTGAATCTTGAATATGGCTTGTATTTGGAATGGTCTATGTTATATACATAGGAGTTATTAGTGTGTTATTTAAATTTTAATAGTTGGTTTGAACTTGGCTAGTATATGCATTGTGATATGTTATTACATATATATGTATTATGACATGTCTTGGTCATAATTTGAGACCATATGAATAATGTTCGAATGGTTCATTTGAATATGCAAATGGTATGTTTTGAACAAGGACATGGCATAGTTGAAAGATGTTTTGATAAGCTTGAAAGCATAGACAACTAGTAGTATTTAAAACAAGTTGTTGGATGTGTTTTGGTATTAAATTAAGATATTTCAATTGGTTGTTTTGATCAAGAGTAAATGATGTTGTAGTATGCATATTTGAATGGTTTTGTACAGGAAATAAGGTGCATATAAGTATCAAATGAGTTTTGAAAAGATTGGCTTAAAATAGGTATCAAATAACATTTTACCAAAAATAGGACATAGTGGACACTCTCTAGTATTGTGATACTACACCTTAGTTATCTCGATACCTATTTAATTTTAATCGATGTTTAGATATTGTTCTTGATATCGCGATACCAAGCCTTAGACATCACAATACCTTTTTCTACCATTTTGAAATAATTCGGTTTAGTCATGTTTAAAATTCGAGTAAACAAAAGAGCTTTCGTAAGCTCAAATGATTTTCAGTTTAGATTGTATACTATAATGTGCACGCATTTATGATAAGAATCGATGAGTGAATAAATTACTTTTGAGATTTACGTGTGATTGCTCTGGTAATAATGTAGCATCTTGTAGCTCGGGTCTGACGACCGTGCAGGGTGAGGGGTGTTACAGTATTGAGCTTTTGTAAACTCGTATTAAACCTAAAATTGATTGTATATTAATTGAAACGAATGAATTAGGTGATATTAGAAGCAATAAATTGGAAATAGGACTGATAAGGATATGTTTGATATTGAAAATTTATTAAAATGTTATTATTATAAGTACAATGAAATGTCTCTGTAGATTGCCTTAAAGAGGGATGAGTTGATGTCAGTTCCATACACATAACATCTTTATATTGAGATGAAAGGTTGGTAACTCTGAGTTACAAGTTTATAGTAGAAAAGTGGATATAGATATACATGTTTACTTAAGGTAGAATTTTTAATACTAATATTACATACTTAATATAACATCCTCTACCCAACTCAAATAACCGGATCCGAATATTGGATGTTACCACATATGAATACTTAACATAAATTTTTAAAGTCATCTATGCATATTCCTTTTTCAACTTATTTCATATTATTATTGTAAAAGTTTTCTGAGCAGAAGAAAGAAGGAAAACGTTCAAGAATACATCCAACTCTTAAAATTAGTACATTACAACACAACAGTTTGTTAAAAATAGACTATTTTGGCATAGAGAACTAAACACCATACTCCTAAGATATGTTCTATATGTATAGTATCCCTACTCATCGTTTCCCTGGCACAATCCTAACTTGGTCTCTTCTAGCGAACTCATTTAAACTGCCCCACCTAAAACATGAACAAAACACTTATAAGTTCACATGCATTTAGTGAGTTTGAATACAAAATACCTTGGGACCTTTGTAGTTGAACTCTTCTTCCTGAAGACTTTGGATTACTATTTCGTCTTTGGTGAATACATTCATAATATTGGATATATATGCTTATATTCCAAGTACCATACTTAACGTATCGGCTCTTACTTCATTACTTGGTTGTCTCCAAGCCTTACTAGATGATTTCTACCTCTCTTTTAACGAAGGTACTTCTTAGAAGAATATCTATACATAACCCACTTTCAAAGGATTTCCTCGTCAATCTTATACTACACATTTCCCAGATTGGTTATTCACAGATACTATTTCTTTACGAATACGTACTAATTAATCTTGCATTTGGCAGAATCCCATACTGAGTTGGATAGCTACCAGACTACTAGTCAGATCATACCCTGAATCAAATTAGAAACAAGCTCATACTAATGATGAAATGTTCCAAATGGTTAAGAAGAATCTCAAACGTCTATGTTACATAACGCAAGAACGCCTAATATAACGAACGGCTCAAATTCCAATTAACCCTAGAATAAGACATAATATTATTTATATATATGGTGCTTACAAGATAATTCAGACTTGGACCCTTCATGGTGTTGACAATCTTAGACCCACAAACACTTGTACCTTTCATAACTAAGAATATGCCCATATCTTATACTGGCAAACTACTATGGCTGACTCCCCCTTTAGGAATAATAATACATGTGACACCCCAAACCCGACCAGGACGGGCCGACCCAAATTTGAAGCGTTACATTAGCCACCGAAGCGACTCTCTAGCTAACGAGTACTCCCTAAGCCTTTTTGACCTCATATTCTATAATGTCATCCAACTTGATTTAGTTTTTCTATTTCCCAAAATAAACTTTAATATTTACATGCTAAATAATTTTCTCATCTCAATTTTACTCCAGTAAAATTTTTACGACTTTAACCTTTGGTAAAATTTTTGACAATTTTACCCTCGATAAAATTTCGAGAAAATTTGTTCAATATGAAACAACTCAACATGTTTACTATGACCGAATGGTTTATTTTCATTTTTGGGCTTCAAAACAGTCCAAAAACATAAACTCATTCTTCCATTATTTTTTAAATAATCATATATAGGATTGCAATTTTCTAGTTTCAGATTTCCATTTTTGGAAACCTACATTCATTTCCAAATGATCACATTTCTTTATTTTGGAAAAAACCATATCATTTCTAAATTTTTCCCATTTCTCTTTTTCTATTCATTCCATTCATTTTTATTCAAACACGCAATTCATTTATGGTTTCAACAAGATAGCGGAGGGACCGATTGGACATATGAAGTTGATGCTCAAATGTTTTATAATTAAGTTCTATCTTTTTGCCTATTAATTATTAACTCATTTAGTCACGAAGTCATTCCACTATAGTATCATGACTGAGCTCTCCCCAACAACATACCATTACGAAAGCAACTACTTAATACTCATCTAATGACCATGTCATTAGTGTGTTAACCTTATAGGATATCCTTGACCTCCTTGGGATAATATTCGTTCTCCCAATACGATCCTATTTTATCTCATCGTAACTATTACATCTTTCTTCATTAAAAGTCATTGACTATCAATTAGTAATCAAGTCATCAATCACAAAGACGGACGACTCGTGGCCATGTTTACTTTTCATCAACCATGTAATGCCAATGAGAGGATATCATTACCCATGATTTGGGCTATGAATTCCATTTTTGTGAATGACACTACATACTAAAGAAGTCATACACCCAATGCACCAAGTTTCAGTTCCTTATCTATTTGAACTCAGGCTTTTATTTACATCAAAGTGTACAAGTCACACATATATAATCTCCCATCCACTCAGTATTTAGGTATGTCACACTATAAACATCACAAATGAATAAATCCATAAATAGATTCAGGATCAATTCTGCTTGGGTCATGTCCGATGTACTATTAGTCTAGTAGGTCACATATATGTCTCTATCTTCTAGGAGTCATCCGCTTCGATGCCCAAGACAAGGCATCTCCCCAATTGGACTTGATAGACGGCATATTAGTCTTTCAATTGGTTTTCTCATTTCTGATTAGACTAAGAACATGTTTAGGTTCGTCCACTAATACAAGTTGTATTTTCGTACTATGATCTGACCACATAATACCGCTTAGTATTAGTTAAACATTTAGACAACCAATGAGCAGCATTTGCTTCCATTTTTCTTTGCATGCAAAAAACATGTGAGGGCAATTATACAAAATATATTGATGTAATCAATGAATTTATTTTATTAATCAATCTGTTCCAAAAAAATTACAAGTGTATATTGACGAAAATACTATACATAGGGCACTAGACACTTGCCCTAGTGAAGTAGATGAGTCATGTTTCACATTCTTGTGCCCTTCCATATGTTTCCCAAAGAGCTCTCTAGCTATAAGTGTCTTGACTAAACAAATCTCCGGGGTTTGTCCTTATATGCAATTTTTGAATACGTCTACTGGTTCGTCAAACACTATTATCTCCCTTATGTGTTTTGTCCTTTTGTGATTAATTTGAGTTTAGTTATATCCATACTATTATAGTACCATAGCTTTTTCATACCTCATATTCGACCCTCCATAGTGAAGTTAGTAGTGCGACCCTGCTTAACCATTGTTCACACTATAGACCGTCATCTATGACAAAAACACAGCCTATTGTCGATTTCCTTGAATCTCGACACGTAATAGAAGTCAGAATCAATATATCTGATAGGAGTGATATCTCCTCTGGAATACACAGGCATATAATCCCTCGTTTTCTGTAAATACTTCAGTATATGCTTAATTGATTGCCAGTGTCTTGGTCCTAGATTCGCCTAATATCGACTTACCAATCTCACTGCAAAATAGATATTTGAGTGTGTGCATAGCGTAACATACATGAGACTTCTTACTACCAAGGCATAAGGAACCTTTCTCATGTTCTGTTTTTCTCCCGCTGTCTTAGGACAGTCTTTTAAAGAGAGATGAAATTTCGATACGAAGGGTTGATTTTCCTTCTTCAAATCAGTCATTGCATAACACTCCAATATCTTGTCTATGTATGAAGCCTGAGACAGTGCTATCACTTTGTTCTTTTGATCTTTTAAGATTCGAATACCTAAAACTAAATTAGCTTCTCCCAAGTCCTTCATGCTAAATTGTTGAGTTAACCACAGTTTAACCGCTAACAATGCCCCTACATCAATTACAATGTGTAGAATGTCATCAACATATAGAACGACAAAGACCATCTTTCCATCCCCTAAATGTTTGTAAACACAAGGTTCATCTACGCTTTGCTCAAATCCAAAATTCTTGATCGCTTGATCAAATATTTGCTTCCATGAGCAGGATGTTTGCTTAAGTCCATAGTTGGATCTAAGCAGTTTGCAAACTTTTTCCTTGTTTCCTTTAGCTATATATCCGGTGGGTAGCATCATGTAAATGCTCTCATCAAGATAGGCATTAAAAAATGTTGTCTTAAGATCCATTTGCTAGAACTCGTAATCAAGAGCCGTCGTAATGGATAGTAATATGTGGATTAACTTTGAGCATGACAACCGAAAAAAAGGTTTCTTCATAATTGATACCTTCTTTTTGAGTATAACATTTTGCTACAAGTCTAACCTTATAAGTTTCTACTTTTCCATCAGGATTTCTTTTCCTTTTATAGACCCACTTACACCATATGGGTTATTTCCCTTTCGGTAAGTCTACAAGTTCCCACACTGAGTTGGAATACATAAAGTCCATCTAAGCTTTCATAACTATTTCCCAGAGCTTGGAATCAAAACTCTGCATCGCTTCATCATATGCGAGTGGGTCATCTTCTTCTTGTTCGACAAACTTAGTGTTAAAAACACTTCCACCAATTTAGAAGAACTCAGACCTACGAGATACCCTCCCACTACGACGAGGCTCCCTATGCTGCTGATTGTTTGCAAGTCTATCGTCTGTGACCCCTCCAATCTTTCTTGGGAATTGAACCTGCTGTGGTTTACCCGAGTTTCTTCCAATGTATTTCCTGACTTTAACGAGAAGAGAAATCCTTTTGAGTTCCATCTTTCTCATTCGAGTGTACGAATTTGGAAGTATTATGTTAACATTAGGAGCGACATCCACTTTCGATTATACCGACCAGGGCAAAATCGTTTTTAAAGCAGTAGTTCTTCCACGACACAATAATTGTTTTATTTATTTACACTTAATTTGATATCTTGTTAGTGCTAACGGTTTTGTTTGCAGTAGTATATTTCTAGCAGTAGATCCATTGCCCAGTGTTGTCCCTTCACTACAGGCAGATGCTTATGGTAGAGTAATTAGATTATAATTTTCTTACTATTTCATTCTTTTGACCAAAACAAATCAATCTCAATAAAGCTAGTGAGCCGTCTGTAGTCTATCATAATTTTGTGATCATTTTTTTCAAAATACTAATAACTAGGTGAAGTCGAATTTTATTTTAGAATAAACACCATGGGGGACTGGTACAACTACCCCTTGCATTTGTTTTCTTGTTCCAAATTGACTGTATTTAACATCAGTCACCAATTGATTAAAAAGGTACATTATTTTTTTCTAATTTTTCCTTCACGTTGTTGAGGATCATCCAAAATGTAAATAATTTAGAACCATAATAATATTGGTAAAGAATAAGTGGGTGAGAATAGCGGGGTTTGGTAGAGGGCCTGACTTTTCCATCATGCTCCTGTTCACTTTCTCTTTAATTAGAAAAAAATGTAATGGAAAGGAACAATATACATATATTATAATAAAGTAAGAGTAGATGAGTAGCAATGAAGAAAATATTAACAATTGTATTCTCAATTCTTAATGACCAGCACGGCAGTTCCCCACTAGTCAATATCCAAAGAAGGGACACTGAACCGGGATGATTTTTAGGCATATTAGTTAAAAGGCAAAGGTTTGTTTAGCCTTGAGGCAAAGCCTTCAATTTCACTAGTCAACACCAACCATTTTTGACGAACCCTCACCCTTTTAAACACCAACCCTGGAATTCCCCCTAACAAACCCAAAAAATATGAAGGTCCAAGTCTTAGAAACTGCTCTCATCCGCCCCTCCACCGCACCTTTCACCCACGATCACACCCTCCCCCTCTCTCACCTAGATAATGACCACTCCCTCAACGTCACCTTCCGTTACCTGCGAGCTTACGTCAACAGCGACACCACAGGTCGTGACCCTTTCCAGGTCATCTCCTCCGCCATCTCCGCCGCTCTCCACCACTATTATCCTCTGGCTGGATCTCTCCGCCGTTCCAGCAACGGTAGGTATGAGCTTTTCTGTAAGTTGGATCAAAGCCTACCGCTCGTCAGTGCCAGCGTGGACTGCACATTGGAGTCTGTAAATCACCTTGATGACCCTGATATGAACTCGGCTGAACAACTGGTTCCCGACCCAAGCCCGGAAGACACGTTGGTTAACCCCTGTACTTTACAGCTAACGGTGTTCAAATGTGGTGGGTTTACTCTTGGGGTGGCTATACACAATGCTTTATGCGATGGGCTTGGTGCGACCCAGTTTTTCTGTACGGCAGCTGATATCGCACGTGGGGTGGACAAAGTAAAATATCAGCCGGTTTGGGATCGATCCACTCTGTTGGGTCCAAGAAACCCACCGAAAGTTGAAGCCCCAGTTCCTGAGTTCCTAAGCTTGGAGAAAGGTTTTAATCCTTACAAACAGGATATCGGACATGTTGAAAGGGAGTGCTTTTATGTGGAAGATGAATGCTTGGACCAGCTCAAGGCTTTGCTTTTTGAACAAAGTGGTCTGGGTTTAACCACTTTTGAAATCTTAGGTGCATATATTTGGCGAGCCAAGTAAGTTAAAAAAAGTTTGGTGTAATTAAATTCACATAATGTGTAAGCAATGGAAGTGTTTTTGACCTGGTCTTCATTGTTGATATAAACAGGGTGAAAGCCTCAAAGATTCCAAGCGAGGAGACGGTGAAGTTTTCATATTTGATGAACATCCGCAAAGTGGTAAAGCCAGCATTGCCTGTAGGCTACTGGGGCAACGGCTGCGTTGCAATGTACGCCAAGGTCAGTGCCAAGGACCTAATCGAGCAACCTTTGTGGAAAACGGCAGAGTTGATCAAGAAGAGCAAAAGCAATGCCAGTGACGAGTACGTGCGTTCTTTCATTGACTTACAAGAACTGCACTATGAAGACGGCATCACGGCTGGGAAAGGGGTGAGTGGGTTCACTGATTGGCGACATTTGGGCCATTCGGCTGTAGATTTTGGTTGGGGAGGTCCCATGACAGTGTTGCCACTTTCAACCAATTTCCTTGGGAGTATGGAGCCATGCTTTTTCCTGCCTTATGCTTCATCAAATATAGGGAAGAATAAAGGATTTAAAGTGTTGGTGAGCTTGCGTGAGAGTGCCATAGCTGATTTTAGAGAAGAGATGGAGAAATTTAGTAGGAAAGAATTTAGTAAACTTTGAGCTGTTTCCAGATATCTGAATCCTGCTAGCAGAGCTGTCTTGTTGCTAATTTGGCTAATAATAATAATAATAATAATAATAATAATAATAATTTGTTCTTGTTCTAATTGTGTGAAGGAAGAGTAAAACAAAGGGAAGATTGACATGAATGAACGGTCTCGTTTATAATTTATGATGGACTATTTACTTTTCGAGTTGCCATTGATGCACAAGTTACGTTGACTAAATTTTTTTCTATGATGCATAGTTTGATTATTTGTCCACAAGTCCAGGAAACTTGAACTTGGGACTCTGTTCCAGGAAAGCAGGTGGTCGCTGGTAGACCACTGAAGCAGCTCTTATCAAAATACCAGCAGTTAAACCCCATATTAAATACCTCTTATTCTCGATTTCATAGTTGAAGAAGTGAAGAAGATACTTTTCTCCCATCCATTCTCTCTCTTCTGCGCTTCGATTTTCATCCTGAACCCAGCAATTCATTCATACAACAGATTAAAAAAGAGAGTAAAACAAGTATGTGAGTAGGAGTTGGAAGAGACAAACCTTAATGAACATTTCCAGTGGAGCATCGAATACTGCATCCACTTCAGCAGGATTCGGAGTAGGCTTGAATGCCTTTCTGTCATTAAGTACACCGATAACAGGAACTACTCTTAGGAGATGCTGCATGGAAAACCAATAAGTTTTAAACAAGCTGAAAGCCAATACAGTATTCGGCACAAATTTCAGCTATACTGTGTACCTTGCTATGCACTGTAAGTCAAAAGATTGAGAAAGGTACATTACATTATATTTTATAACCAAAATATCTAAACACAACTCATCATTCTAACATTTCCATCACAAGGTCCATGTCCTGTTGATAGTTGTCAGATCAAACTTCAAGATTATATCAATATTGATTTTCAAACAAAAAGTACCCAATTCTAGTATTCTCCATATAGAACTTGTTCATTAATCCATCTTAACACATATATATAAAATATATATATATACCATGTCCATATAGTTTTTAATGACATTTTAAATAACAATGGGGACAATTAAACAAGCTGAAACATGCTCAACATTTTATATTGAAACACTCATGTGTAGAAAAAGAAGGATCTTTGGATCAATAGCACGCAGTACTGACCATATTATTCATCTACATAGCAAGTAACTAGCATTATACATAGACATAACAGTCCACATCAACAAACATACATGTACAAGTGTCTATTTTAAGGTAAAACAAAGTATATATGCTTAAAGATTATTAGTCCAATCCAAGGACCACAAAAGTCATTTCTCAGTCAACTGGTTCATGTAGAAGAATTCAGATTATTTCATATCATTCACAGAAAGAACCAGCAACAGTCAATCTCACATTTCGATAGCACCTTATAGGATTATACAACTTAGGTTGGAAGAGCAATTTCAATTACTTGATAATGAGAAGAGCTATTAAAAAACCATGATAGAAATCATGCTTGGATCAGGTAGGTAGCTCATATAAACTAAATCACACCTTTCTTTATTCCAGTGTACCAGCTTTCACTCTCTTCTAAGGGTTTTCTTTTTGTTTTCTTTCTGTTAAGTTTATAGCATTAGTACCAGTTATCCCCATCTTGTGTCACCCCTTGCCAAACACAGCCATGAGTTTCACATTTTTACAGATAGAGAAGGTCTCCGAAGAGAAACTCAGAGAATTTTAGAGTAGGCATAGACAAACAGATTATCCATTCATGATGCCAAGTGATAAATTTGCTGTACACCTAACAGTTATCTCACATTACATAGACTCTTCTTTGCTTTTATGCTAAGTTTTAGATATCAAGTTTAAAACATAGACGCCCACAATACCCTCCAACAAGAAATTAATTCTAAACTTGCAACAATATTACTACAGATATATAGAACAGAAAATGTCACAATCATCCAAATGAGAACTGAACTGATTCAAAACAGACTAATGCAATTTACCATGTATATGAATGGTTAATGAAGATACTAAAAAAGCCTGATGTTATGTTGGGAACATGATTTTGAAAATTTCTATTTGGATTTCATTTGCTAAATAAATCATAAAAATGAAATGCATACATTATGAATAAATTAGTTGGGTTAAATCTAATATATATTCAGAAAATATAAAAGCATAAATATATTGAATTCCTAAATTCCTTAGGAAATTCGAATTCACTATTAAATGCACATCCAACAAATCCATGGATATGAGAATCATGAATGCAACATTTCTATATGTTATCACTTAATTTACAGTATTTTTGAAATCCAAGTTCCAAAATGCTACCTAAAAGAAAATTTTTAATACCTTAGACAAAAATGGTTCAAGAACAGTTATAATATTGACAAGTGAAGGGTCCAACCCAATCTCTTCTTTAGCCTCTCTAGTTGCTGTATCACCATCATCGTTGTCCCCCTCATCTGCTTTCCCACCAGGCAATGAAACTTCCCCTGCAGCAAACCACCAAAGACACTAAGTCAAACAATTAAGTCTACATCTGGTAGCCACACGGGAAAAATAAGAAACCGAAACCACAATCTTATACATGTCAACTTTAAAGTGACTGTTAGACTTAACTGAACCTAAAGCAACTAATGCAAGTGAACTGAAACACCCACACTTTCTTAGGAAACCAAAAAGTGATATTATCCGACATATAGTCATTCCTCTTTCTACTCTTCCCTAAAGCCATCGAATATAACTCAATCAAGCACACAACTTCTTGATTTCATTAGTTGGTTGCTAACACTCAAAAAGGAAAAGGTACTGCAATGAGCCTTCCATTCATAGAAGATAGAAAATTAGAACTCAAATGATAGAGGATGGGCATCTTTAAAAGGATACTTTCTGCTCTTTGGCTTGAATTTTCTTATTAACCAAACAAGGGGTATTTAAAATATCATCATTCCCTTCCCAAGAAAAAGTAAAATTTTCATGCCTCAAAATCTCCCATCAAATAATCAAAAGCTGATCCCAAAGCCTTTATCCCAGGTGAGTAGACAATCCAAGGAAACAAAAAACAAAAATTTCACTTTTGTTAAGTATTTTGAGACCGTTAGTTTTATGTTCTCTGTTATTGCAGCTGGATTGCCCTTGTATCGCATGATCATATATGACCAAAAAAAAAGGAACAGAAAACATTTCATCTAACCATTAACTTTCCAAACATTAATCAAGCAAAGGAGAAGGAAACTGACCCGAATGAGTAGATAATCTGGACGACCTTTTGGTCAAAATGACACGCAAATCCCCAGCATCCCCTTCAAAGAGACAGATCAAAACAGCAGCTCTTTTGGATCTAAACTTTTCTGGGTTTTGAGCCACTCGGGTAACGGATTCTTGAAAACCCACTTGGGAAACAAATTTCCCGGCGGCTTCCTCGATGATTCGTTCCTCGTTGTCATCCCAGGAACAAGGTGGAGGCTTATAATGACGCAGCTGCTGGGCTAACACTAAGAATCTCTTTGATTGAACTCCACAGTAGAAAGATGATGAAGCCATTACGTTGACAAATGGTGGAGAAAATAAAGGTAATCTCTTTAGAATTGAGAAGCTCATGAATCCAGGTTTTGCATGGTACAACCAAATTCGTATAACGAGAAGAAAAGGAAATAATGATTCTCTGCTCTTTTTTTTTTTTTTCCTCTCTTATGAGACATAAGAGGTTTGGCAGAAATAAAATTGGGTGAATTAACCAAAAATACTTATTTTTAACCTAATTACCGGGTCGATTTTTGCTAAATTTACCTGATTAGGCTAATTTTAAAAAATTTGTCCGATTGAACGCATTTTTAGTGAATATTTCAGAAAAATACTTCTAATTAAAAGTGTTTTCAATTTTGGCTAGATGATTAAATATTAATATTTTTATTTTATGTTTTGGATTCGATTATTCTTCTACTCATGTTGCTTCAAGCTTTAAAATTTTAATTAATTTTTAACATATTAGTTCTTTAGTTAGATGATTAGATAATTGTAATTGTATCATTAAGTTTTGAGTTTGATTATTCGCTACTCATTTAGTATTTTTATTTCATATTGCTTCAAGCTTTTAAATTTTAATCAATATTTTTTTAATATATTAGTTCTTTTGTTAGATAGTTGTAATTACATCTTTGAGTCTTGAGTTTAGAGGTGAATCTAGAGGGGTTGGCAGGGTGCTCGACTCCTTAAAATAGAAAATTACTATTTAGGCCCTTAATTTTTTAAAAATTTTAAATTAGTAAATGTAAAATTGCAGTTTGGCCTCCTTAAAATTATAAAAATTCGATTTAATCCTTTAAAAATGATAAAGATATAGACAATAAAAAAAATTAAAATTTCATTCGGACCCCGCTAAAAAATTGTTCTGGCTTCGCCCCTGGTTGAGTTCGATTCTTCTACTACTCACATTTCTATTTTTTATTTCATATTGCTTCAAGTTTTTTTATTAATATTTTTAACATATTAGCTCATTTTGTTAGATGGTTAGATAATTGATATTACATTTTTGAGTCCGAGGTTCCATTATTTTTATAAGCATATTAATGTATTTTGTTTTCATATTGTTACAAGCTTTTTTTAATTAATGTTATGATGATATTTTTAATTATTTTATAAGCATAAATTAAATAATTATTGTAAATATCATTAATTGAAAGAAAAATACTATTATGCTTATAAAAATAATTAAAAATACCATCAAAATATTAATTTAAAATAAAAGAGCTTGAAACAATATAAAATAAAAATACATTAATATTCTTATAAAAATAATGGAACCTTAGACTCAATGATGTAATTGTAATTATCTAACCACAAAATGAGCTAATATGTTAAAAATATTAATTGAAAAAACCTACATGAAATAAAAAATACAAATGTGAATAGTACAAGAATTAAACTGGAGACTCAAAGATGTAATTACAACTATCTAACCATCTAACAAAAGTACTAATATGTTAAAAATATTAATTAAAAATTTAAAAGCTTGAAGCAATGTAAAATAAAAAAAAATACAAAGAGATGAATCGAATTCGAGACTCAATGATATAATTTCAACTATCAAACCAAAAACTAATATGTTAAAAAAATTATTTAAAAATTTAAAAAGCTTGAAGCAACATGAAATAAAAAAAAATACAAATGTAAGTAGGAGAGGAATCGAACTCGGGACTCAAGGATAAAAACACCAACATTTAACTATTTAGCCAAAGCTAAAAGCACATCCAATTAGAAGTGTTTTCCTATCATATCCACTGAAAATGTATTTAGCTGGACACGTTTTCCCAAAATCGACCTAATCTGGTAATTATGGTTAAAAATCAACATTTTTGGGTAATTCACCATTAGAAGGGTTTTGAATACGCTAAGGTTTATTTAATATCCATTAATTTGTGGGTTAATTAGCCAAAAAGGCTGAGTTTAAAGGTTAATTATAGATGTAGGCCAGTTTTTCTCAAATTTAGGAAACAAGTCAATTTTGGAGAGCAAAATAGAAAATGTCTCCTACTGGACACGTTTTCAGCGTCCTTGCTACCACCTCAGCTGAAAACGCATCCTGCTGAACATGTTTTTCAAACGTCTACTTTTTTTTTCTAACAGCTAGGTTATTTGCTATATAAACCCAACTAATTTTCTTTCTTTTGCATTCAAATCCTATCTAGTTCTCAATTTTTCATTAAATTTTTCTCAATTTCTTATTTTTAAAATTTTATATTTCGTAATTTCTTTGATTTGATTTGATTTTTATAATTTTAAAAATGTCAATGTCACTTATTCATTTGGATGACACACATTTTCGGTGTTCAATTGCAAATGGTAAGAAAATATTATTAATTTTCTTTTAATTTCAATTAATTTAATTATTCAGTTGTTAACATTTTTATAATTTTTTATGTTTATATAATCAGATCGAAGATCAAATTATGGAGACATACATACACAATTTAAGTGCGAGGATCTTGCGTTTTATTGAACACTACTTGTAAGAGGCGGGATTCTTGTATGTGTCACATATATTTGGGGGGACTAAATCAGATCCTGCACTTATCAGCGCATTGCTGGAAAGATGGAGACCTAAGACACACACATTCCATCTTTCTTGCAGTGAGTGTACAATTACACTCGAGGACACGTTGTTTTACAACTCGAATTACCGGTGGATGGGGCATTCGTTACGACGGTAGTGGGCATTGGCGATTGGAGCGCAATTCGCGAACAACTATTAGGCAAGGTGTCAGACATGTATAGTGATACTCAAGTAGAGATGAAATAGTTAGAAGACAAATTCAACTATATCGACAACTCTACAAGTGCCATTGAAAGAGATAAATATGCGCAAGCATTCATCCTGAGGTTAATCGGGGGTCTTCCAATGCCACATAAATCTCGAAATCTTGTACATTTAAGGTGGTTACTACAACTAGTCGACTTGAAAGAAGCGGGGAGACCCAGTTGGGGATCATATATGTTGGCGAAATTGTATCGAGAAATGTGTCGGGTGACAGAACCACAAAAAATTAAAATCTATGGTTGCATACTCCTTCAGTCATGGGCATGGTGACGGATACCATTTTTATGTCCCTGAGTAAACGCTATTTATAAATTCTCACTCATAATAAGGTAAAATTCATTTGATAATATGGTTATCATAATTTTTTTTCATTATTATATTTTTGAAATAACATGTTATTTGACTAGGTGGAACAATGACGCGAGTCATGTGGGTATACTAGATGAGCTTGAAGATATCCGATTATTGTTAGATCAATGATAGAAAGTCAATGTTAGTTTTTGAAATTTTAAATTATATAATATTTACTTAAGAGTTTGAAATTTAATATTAGGTACGTAATAAAATTTATAATTTTATATTGTAGTTTAAATGGGTGTCATACTTTAATCCAAGAATTCAAGAATGCATCCTGGTCGAATTTTTGGCCAATCGTAATATCTGGCGTATCAAAGTGTTATTGATAGTTTTTGCAAAGATCAATATGCACGAATCCGATCGAGTGATGCACCAGATCGAGTTTAGGAAAAGAACTACGTCGTCAGCCTAGGAGCTCGATGAACTGCACAAGATTAACTTGCGGGGGAGAACCAATGAAGATTGGCCAAAATTCCATGCCAAATATATCTACATTTGGGAGCATAGGTACGATTTCATACCTATGCGTGAACCAATTCTCCCACTGGATTTGGTGACCTCTCTAGATTACATGACATGGTTTAGACTTCATAGTAAGCCATATCTACTGCCAAAGGAGGAAAGGAGTAGGCAATGTCATAGTAGGAGGGCAAGACGACCATGCATGAATCCTAGGTCAGAAATACATGCCTTGAAGGAATCATCATCAGCTCCAACCTTACATGAGGCACTGATGGGTGCACAACCTCTCGGTTAGTATGGTTCATATTTTTTTTGGTGCTTTCACTAACCCCATTTTTTTTACACAAGCACCACATTATACATTATCATACCATCCATCTACACCTTCTCTGGGTATATTTTTTGCACCATCTCCATCCTCGGGACCATATTACACACCAATGCCAACAACAACATCGATGTATCTGCCATCACTTACAATTCCAACTTTCTATTCACAACCGGGTTATACGACACCATATACTTATCTACCTATAGTATCATAAACACCCAACATCATTGTTTTACAAAGGTGGGTCATCTTCGGAACTAGTTGTTAAAACAACAGGCAATATATGATGGGATCCAAGGACACAAATGCACTCTTACACGGAGGAACGCGATGAAGATGAAAACCAACATGGAGGTCAAGGTGAAGATGAAGAAGATAAGGAGCCAGAACCCTAACTACAACAAAATCCTCCTCGTAATCGACACCCACCGGGTTGTGGCACACATTCAGGCTGACAATGCCAATGAATATTTTATTTTAAATTTTTGTCATGTAAATTACCATTTACTTTGTTAACTTTTAATTTGTATTATATTAAAATTTCTCATCCATAATGTACTTATTCTAGCTATATAAAAAAAAGTTGTTATATTGTATTTTACATCAATAATATACTTATTTACAATCTAAGAAAAAAATTTTGTATTTTATTTCATATCAATAATATATATCTATTTATAATCTACGAACTAAATGACAAAATTTTTTATATTGTATTCTACTATATTTTACATCAATAATATATACTTATTTACAATTTACCAAAAATGAGAAACAATGAATAAATGAATAAATGAACAATTTGTTTGTTTGTTTCTTTCTTTATATGCCCAAACATAATTGAATAAAAGTTTTAATTTAGGTCTTCTCTTCAATTTTGCCCCCAAGTGTGAACATGTTAGCTTATTATGCCCTAGGTTCCTACAATAACTATATAGCCTCATTTGGTCTATCCTCTCTTGAATATACATATTGTCACGTATCTAAGTGGAATTCAATAGACCTTTTGGCTTGCAACGCAACATAATATATGGTACCAACTTGAATGGAGCGCTCGAGATAGGTGACCACATACTTTCATTTAGGACCAGTAGGAATTTAGATTTCCATACTTTATATATGCATTTTAGTTGTAAACTTCATCAACATAGCTTATGCAATCCAAACGTGTCGAGGCACATGCAAAAATTACATGTGCACATGGAAAACGAAATGCTTGAAATTTCTCACAATTGTAGGTCTTTCGTCCAGGTATACACAGTACGATCCCCCGATAATACCTTCGTCAGGTCAATGGAACTCTGTAACCTAAAATATTTGATTTGAACGTGAGTGATACAACGCAAACATAGAGTTCAATCTTTTGGAATTTTCTCTAATATATTTCATCACCTCCTAGCACCTAATGTAACTGCATTTATCTATCCAACATATTTTTCCATTTGCTTTGTAAACAAGTTTGATAAGTAAAAATATGTTTTTTTACCATTGAGGTTATCGACAAATGACGGGTCCCTTTCAATACGAAATTTATGCTTATATCGTAAACCTCTATCATATGATTGAGTCAACTACTCATTAGGTATCCCATCGAGGTATTCCGCACTATCTTTGTTTATAGCCCACAAGTTCTCCAACATTTCATGGAATCGATATTGTACAAGCTTGTACCTTGTCGAAGAAAATATAGAGTATATCCATGAATGCAAACAATGTCTATGTTAAAAAATGATATAGAAAATAATGGCTAGTACGTATCCATGTTAATAACATGTTGCTATTCAGTATCCTTATGATATCGGCCAATGCAATTAGACTCTATATGACGTATACAATACCTATGCTGTGCATGGTCCTAGTGGCTTCCACACCAATCAATTGCAACCTATATTTCGGGTCCCTTATCAGAAATGATGCATATATCGTGTTGTCGCACAACATGCCTTGTCAAGTTAGTTAAGAAGAAATTGCAAGCATCACTATATTTTCCTTCTGTTATTACAAAAGCTATTGGAAGGTTTTCTCGATTACCATCCTATACAACAACGAACTATAATCGATGCTCATATCTGTCATAAATGAATTTGGCGTCAATTTGGAGTAATGGCTTATAGTATCATAATGTTGCAATGCATTGCTTGAATGTAAAAAAAATGATGGAAAACTCTTTTCCCTTGGACTAATCAATTATCATTATACACAGGTTTCATTTGCAGATCGGTTACAGTACCTGAGACATACTGGTTTAGTACCTAACACCGTTGCCACAAATCATTATATGATTTATCCCACCCGTTATGTATATTTTCCATAGCCTTTTTTTTACAACTCATGCCTTGTAGTACAACCGGTGTAATCATACTGACTACGAATATTGACAATCAAAACCAACATGTGAATCCTAGGACTTGTTTTCACCATAGGTAAGATAACGTGAAAGATCATGTCAGAATCCAATTTCGGATGATCCTTTGATATACTTGCAACAACACAAGTATGTAGAGCGTTATATTTCTTAATTGTCCAAAACCCCGTCTTCTTTCTCAATAATTCCATAAGTTTTCATGGAAATCTATTGTCACACATTGCACATTTGGCCTCATATTTTTCTGATCGGGATTTTGTAACATGGAAGTTGACCCCATGCTTTATGTTATACCGCTTCACTATAGCAACAAAAGCATCTTTCGAGGAAAACTCCATTCTAACTTGTAAATCGTTGATATTTAATGTAAAACTTGCATGACCCAGTCTTATGTAAGGAAGTTTTGGAAATTCTAACCCACGTTCAGTACGAAGGTCGAAATTAAGCATGTGGGGTGGAGGTGCATATTTCGTGAAATTCGAATAGGTTCCTCTAGCATTTTTGGACCTTCTTTGTCGAAACCACTCTCTTCTGGTTCAGTAGGAATGACATCTGGTTCAAAAAATAATGTAATTTCTGAACCATCTAATCTAGACTCCTGAATTTGATCATTATTACTTTCATGTCCCTCTTCGTTCTTAGCTCATTATTCATTATCAACCCTAATTGCATGTTCAAGGTTGGATGCCACTTCACTGATGCAATTTATTTATGTTATAACCAAAATTACTTACGAATTGCCCACCGGTGTAACTTTTTGGCATACTCGCATAAGTATGTCTAGTATAGAACATCGACATTCAGAAGTTTAAAATCAAAAGAACTAATAGAATGTCGTGTCGGGGTGTTGAAGTTTGGGTTACCAACTAACCTCGACTATTGGATAGACTGTGCACCAAATTTGAAATCGAGGGCTGAAACTGATGAATGCCTTCCTATTGATGATTCTAGCATTTCTTGATAAAAGCTTTGTAACAATGCTGTGAACCTACTGCACAACTGTGTGGTTGGACTTTCTGCTTCTTTTTCCTGATAGGCATTAATTGGAACTATTGTCAAACTCGGAGCACCTTCATCGATGTCGAGAAAATAGGCATATAACTCTTGTATAGTATTTCCACTAGAGTAATGCGAATTGAGCATCGCCTCGACCTCCATGTTGCCTGTGAGCTCTAATATATCATATCTAACGGGGTTCAATGACGTTAGATATCTATATTTCAAGCTCAAAATTCTTCTACGTCTTGAACTCGTCACTTTCCTCCTAAATTTTGACCAAAGCTTGTACAGTTTTATGCTCCAGTTGAAAGCCAATTCTAAAGATTGAGCTGATACAAAAACAACCCTAATTTCAGTTTCACAAATTTAACTATTGTAATAAATAACGGCGCTAATTTATCTACTCATCTTCAACCAAATAACCTATTTCACATGTTAAAAAACCAAAACATTATAGAGGAAAATGAGTACACATTATTCAAATTCAAACAATGACACTTACGTAAACTAATTTACTTTGTTAGGTTGATTTTTTAAATTCAGAATTTTAACATAAACAATCTTCTCCTTATGAAAAAAATTTGCGAGGAAAATTAGTATGGAACCTCTACACATAATGTATTCATTTTATAGGAAATACAAGCTTGTGATACATCTATCGTTTTATTATTTCGATCCCTAAGAATTCAAATTCCAGGAATATAACTAGTTTCACCCAAGTTCTTCATGCTAAACTTTTTAGATAACCATAATTTAACCGATGACAATTCTCCTACATCATTTTCGATACGTAGAATATCATCGACATAAAAAATGAGGAAGACCACATTTTTGTCATTTATATGCTTATAAACAAAAGGTTTATCAGATTTTTTCTCAAACCCAAAAGTATTGATCGTTTGATCAAATATTTTATTCCATGAGTGGGATGCTTGCTTAAGTCCATAAATGAATCTTAGTAATTTGCAAACTTTCTGCTCCTTTCCTTTGACAACATATCCAGTGAGTTGAGCAATGTAAATGGTCTCATGAAGATAGTCATTTAAAAATGTTGTCTTGACATCCATTTTCCAGATCTTGTAATTGAAAGTAGTGACAATGGATAAGAGTATGCAGATAGACTTGAGCATGGCTACTGGAGAGAAGGTCTCATCGTAATTGATGTCTTCTTTCTGTGTATAACATTTACTTACAAGTCTAGATTTATGTGTTTCTGCTTTCTCTTATACATTTCTCTTCTTCTTATAGATCCACTTACACCCTATAGGTTTAATCCCAATCAATAAGTTTATAAGTTCCCACACCATATTGGACTTCATCGAATCCATCTTAGTATCCATGACCTGTTTCTAGAGCTTGGAATCAACGTTCTGCATAGTCTCCTCGTAAGTGAGTGGATCATCATCCTCATGATTGGTTTTCGTATTACAAATATTACCATCATAGATGAAAAAGCCCGATTTTTTAGAAAAACACACACTACAATGAATTCCCCTATCTTGTTGATTGTTTGTAGATCTTTCTACAACTTTCTTGAGAATTGAACTTGGTGATTATTCTACAAATCCTGAAAGTTGCTCGAGTATCACTTTACTATGAGGCTTAAAGTTATCCATGTATCTTTCCTAAAGTAAATTAGCATGAGTAGAAACTTTAATCATATTATCTTTTGGGTTATAGAATAATCCACCCTTTGTTCCTTTCAGTTATCTTACAAACATGCACAATTTTGTCCATGCATCCAACTTCTTTGCATCCTTATCCAGAATGTGTACTAGACAACCCCATATTCTAAAGTGATTTAGAGCGAGTTTCTTTCCATGCCACAGTTCATAAGATGTCCACAAGCATACTTGGTTGGCATATCATTCGGAATATAACAAGTCATTTGTATCGCATATCCGCAAAAGGAAGTAGGGAGTTGTGAATAGCTTAACATTGAACGAATCATGTCAAGCAAGGTTTTAATCCTTCTCTCCGCTACATCATTCTACTATGGAGTGCTCGACATAGTCAACTAGGATAAAATCTCATTCTCTATGAGGTATCCTAAGAACTCGTCAGACAAGTATTCCCCACCTCGATCAAACCAAAGATTCTTTATGGATAACCCTAATTTTTTCCACTTCCGCATGAAACTCTCAAAATTTATCAAAGGTTTCGATCTTACAGTGCATTAGGTACACATATCCATATCGAGAATAGTCGTCGATGAAAGTCACGTAATAATTGTAACCTCCTCGGGCACTAATGCTCATGGGACCACATACATAAGTGTGCACTAAATCTAAAAGTTGGTTGACCCTTGTACCATTCGTATTAAAATACCTCATAGTCATTTTACCTTATGAGCAAAATTCACATTGTGGAAGATAACTTCCTTAAGCATACTTAATGGACCATCTTTCATGAGTCGAGTATTATTTCTTGGTTAATATGACTAAGTCTTAAGTACCATAGGTACCCCTCATTAGAGCTAGAAGTTTTAAGCTTCTTATTTACCATTTCAATTTCAAACATCGAATAGTTATTTGGTTTGATAGAAAAGAGATTATTTTCCATCCATCCATTACAAATCAATGAATGATTTCTTTAAATAGCAATCCCTTTATTGAATTCACAGAATAACCAACATTAAAAAAATGCTACAAAAATTAAGTTCCTCTTAAAATGAGGTACATAAAAAATGTCCTTTAAAATAATCTTCCTAAAATTATCAAAATGTAAAATAAACTCTCCCACTGCTTCAACTGAAACATAGCTCCCATCTCTGGTTTGCAACGTGAGGTTCTTGTCACGTAGACTTCTCATTTCGTTGAACTCCTATAAAGAAACACACACATGGTTAATGGCTCCAAAATCAATAACCTGGTTGTTAATTGATTCTTCCACTAAGCAAGCTTCAACCACAAAGAGTGTCATACTTTTACCCTTTTCGGCTAGGTAATTCAAATACTCATTGCAGTTTGATCTAAAGTGCCATTTCCTGTTACAGAATAAATGTTTGATCGTTTTTGGATCTTTTGACTTCTTAGCCTTCTTCATTTCCACACGAGGTGGAATCAAAGACTTAGTTGGTTTCTTCTTTCCCTTAGCTTTCTACTTCTCTTTAGAAGACGAGGGGCCCACAACTAAGTTTGCCTCAGGTTTCTCCTAAACTAGCTTACCACCATCCAACATCAACTCATAGGATTGTAACTCCTCTATGAGCTGAGTCAAAGTAAGTGTCTCGTTCCCTAAGTTGTAAATGGCCCTAAAGCTAGAGAACTCTTTGGTCAAGGATTTGAACAATAATTCAATCTGAGTGTTCACGTCTAGTTCAGCCCCATTTCCCTTCGCTTCCGCAAATAATCTCATAAAATTAAGCATATGTTCTTTGACCGGACTACCGGGTTTCTTCTAAAAGTTCATCAAATTTGTAATAGCGGATTGTTCAGCCAATGCGACTTGGTTTCCGAGAAAAGTTTCCAAATTTTTCATGATTTCTTTAGTAGTACAAAAATTCTTGTGTTGCTTTTGGAGTACAATACTCATGCTCGCTAACATATAACATCGAGCAATCGAGCAAAAATCTCTCTAGCGATTTCTCGCTTTGGGCTGAGCTTTAGTTGGGCAAGGTTCATCAAGGACGAATTTGTGTTTCTCATAGCTGAAAATTATCAGCAAGTTCTGTTTCATTCTTTAAAGGTATCCCCATTCAATTTATTCTCTATAAGAATGCTAATAAGAGGAGTATGCAACATATTTGAATTGGAAAACAATAAATATTCACTAATTACTATCTTTGTATTAAGCAAATATTTTCATTTCAGCAACATATCAAGAATGTAGTATGATGCATGCATCTTATATTAAAACCATGCAAAACATTTTTTCGTTGCTACAATTATTCTCACACCTATCAATCATTTTGCCTTGAGGTCCCATGATTAACTAGCAAGAATATGGATTACATCCAATCAGTTCATGAATCTTAATTTTCAAGACTCCACATGGACCAATGATCATTTAACATTCGACTATCATCTCTAGCTTAAATATCGTTTCTTGGGAAACTATTTAATAAAAGACGATCTTGAGTATGTAACAATTGACTTAACACCCATCATGAACATGCTTTCATTTGTGAGTCATCTTGGGACAATCTCATTGAGAGTCATGCATGACTAGTTGTCCTTAAAAGGAAATCTAATCCAATGAACCCACATGATAAAGTTTCCCTAGAGGTGCGGCTAAGGTAGGAATCGACTCGAAACTTTATCGTGCTATCACTTAAGGACCATCAATAGAGGTCGTAGGTCTTGTTCGAGGGCCTTCTCTCACTCAATATTAAAAAAAATGCAAGGTTTTGATCCCTATTTCAAGAATGATCATACAATAATCCTAGTGGCATTCTTACCTAATCTATATGACATGCTTCCAATATATGCATGACATGTTATAAAAATTTTATAATATTCACATTCATTTATTCATAAGAATCAATTAATCATAAAAAAAATAATTTTGGTTCTCCACAAATTTTCTTTTAAGGGAAAATCGAAGAAATGAATGTGAACCGTGCACCAAGTAGGGTCCCAAGAAAGGGAGGTGACTCATATTTGAGCACCTAAAAACCAAGTCTTTCCTTGCTAGAGCCAATCCTAGTCATGCACCTTTTCATTACCACACTTCTCACAGCAGTCGAATAACCTAAAGAAGTGAATGGAACAATACAGCACATGTATTTTCTCATTACCACACTTATTTTTAAATTGATCAACTATGGATCATTTCATACATATATATCAAAATTATAATATAACATAATATAAATAATATAAATAATTATAAAATAGATATATAATAAGATTGGTAATTAAAATATAATTTTCAGCCAAGGTTCCCATGGTTCTATATCTAGAAAATAAATGAAAAACAAAAGAAATTACACAATTTTTCACCACAAGGCATGCATTGGGTCTTTAACCGCCATCACTCCATCTTCTCCTCATCACAAACTCTTTTTGGAAAAATTATATTTAAATCCTATGTTAGTTTTTGATTCACAAGAATTCTATGAATTAAACAAAACAATCATACATGGGGATGATAGGCCACTGTCTATTTTCTAAGAACCACAACCTTAGCACAAAGTAGCAATTATATAACAAATATATAATATCACATCCATTCTCATATATAACTCGAAACATGCATAAGATCTAAAGAATGTCACATTCTATGTAATCGAATCATTCAAGAAGAAGAGAAATCATTTTGGATTATTTGTTTATATTTATAGATAGAGCACAACTTGACTTTGATACCAACTGTTGAAAATTGAGTTTGAAAAATGCAACGAAAAATAAGTTTAAAGGAAAAACTAGAGTTTCAAATTTTTTTCCAAAACAAAAAAAAAATTGGCTGTGATATCTAAAGTAATAAACACTTAATTAAAATTTTTCATTTTTCGATTCGTTCAGGATGAACGCTTCAACTGAGTGGTCTTCTCCACTATCCTCAAGCTGCCAAGTGTGGGCTCGTTTCAAATAAGAAAATTTTTCACAAAATTACTAGTGGGATAATTTTGCAATTTCTCTAAACTTTTGAGCCAAGTTGTAAATAAGAGAAATATCTCTAGAAATTTTGTGAAATAATTTCTTCAGAGAATTTTCTCTCTACAACTTTTTTTTTAATTTAAGTGTGAAAAAGAATGACCCAATGCTCTCTTTTTATAGGGAGAGTTTAGAGAGTTCAACTATAATTAAAATTAATTACTTTAATATTAAATTTAATATTAAATATATTAAATTAATAGAATATTTGTCTACAAGATAAATTTTAAATTAAATTTAATATTAGAGCTATTAAAATAAAATTATTATTGGAATAGTTAATCTGAAATAAATTATATTGTAGAGTCCCTGTAGGAATATGATTCCTCCATTGCTTGACTGCTGAAGGACCACCCGCCGACCACCGAAATGTCATTGCTGCCATCGTCGGCACCGTCATGTTTGGTGCTGCCATCCCAGGTGCGACACCCTCATGGCACCCCAAGCCGGTGCGATCCAGGCCAGTGATTGCCCAATCGATCTAACTTGCAACCAGTTGGACTATCGACTCAATTCAACCAATTTTTGGGTCACGATCTCGGTTTTGGGTTCTTGGGCCCAATTTTCAATTTCAGGTCCAATTTTCAAGTTTAATTACCTATTGGGCCAATTTTTTGACTTGAAAATTAATTTTAAAAATATCATATTAATTGTAATTAGTTTGATTAATTTAATTTTACTTGATCAAAATTAATTTCCCCAAAAATCACTCAGATTTTCCAAATTAATTTTTCAAGAAAGTTCTTTAATCAAATTCTCTTGTTGAACAATTCTCATGACTGCCTATTAATTCCACATCGAATAAATTGACTCAATTAAGTTATCTCCAAAGTCAAAATTTTCTTTTGATTCAAATGCAACCCGACCGAGCTTTTGTTGAGCTAGTAGAGAGACCAATCAGACATATACAATTAGGCTCTAGTAATTGCAATTATGTCAAGAAGCATCATTCTGATAATTCACAATTTACTTAATCATGAAATCAGTCCACAAAAAGTACCATGATTGAAAACTCCTTATTGTATACTCTTTACGAAAGTAGTTCATCAAACTGCTTTGTCTAATGACCTCGTCATGTGTGTGTTACCCTTATATGATATCTTTGATTCCTTTGAGTTAAATCCATTCACCAAATACAATCTATTTTATCTCATTATCACTAGTCAGTCTTCTTAAAGTTTTGTTGGCTAAGGGAAATGAGATGCTATGCATGGGAATGTAGAGAGGAAATGAGAGAATAGTTGAATGAGGAATGTCGAGATGATTAAGGAATGAAGGTATGAGGGATAATTGAAATGGGTAATGAGTGGGGGTATTTATACTTGAAGTGGATGGTAGAGTTTACTAAAAATAGGGATTTGAATCCCTCCATTTTCTCCATTGCTTGGTGGGCCACATATAGTGGAAGTAGGTGGATGGTGGTTACTTTATTTGAGCATAGAATCATGATAAATTTAGGCATGGGTTGGACGGTTTCAGGGGTAATCTTTTTGTGTTGATTTCTAATGACTCTCTAAATATAGGGATCTCCAAATAAGTGTCCCAAAAGAAATTTTTGGGCATCCAACATGCTTGTGCCAAATTTGGGCTTGACTCCCCCTTATTAGACGGTTTCATAACCCACTAAGCTTGTCAGACTTGACCATCATGTATCATCTTTTTTATTGGGTCAAATTAACACCTTAATGACCCATTTAGCATGGTTTTGTCATCCAACATGGGAAATAAATAGCTTATGTTCATGAAACTTTATAATAAACTCCATATTATATCATCTCCATGGTTCCCTCGATAATAAAATATAACACATTAATAATTAACATGAAATAATTTAAATTATGCACAAAATTAATACAATAAAGCTTATATTTGCATTTTTATAAATTCATGCCCATCATCAAAATATAAATAAAATCCACTTAATTAATTAACAAATACTCGAGATTAGTATTATTATTAAGTAAAAAGGTGGTAAAAAATGACTAGAAAAACCCTATAAATTTAGAGTTTACACACCCCTAAACTTAATCCATTGCTTGTCTCGAGCAATGTTTCATATAAAGCACAACTTTTGCTAAGGCAAATTTTTACAATAAGTTTAAGTAGCATCAATGTTTGCATACAATCATGCATCAACAAAATCATTCTCACAAACTTTTTTTATTGATAAGTCGCTCATATGCAAACATTATTTCAAAATTTTATTCTAAGTGCGGAAAAATGCTAAACAGGTCATAGAGTACATGCTTCTCTAGATCATACATAACATTCACCATTCGTTCAAAGTTTTCTTATCAATCTAACAAAGCAATCACAAGATCTAATGTAATGGTCCTCATATGTTGAACTTAGCAATTGCTCTCCACTAATGTAGTTGGCATAATCATCAAAATCAATAGGTCTTTTATAATGTTGTAATGGGGCTAGGCTTAAGGTAGGGATAAACAGAAGTGAATTTTTTGGTTCAGTAATCTTAACCCTAACTTTGCCTTGGATCTTTCCGACATACATCCTTCCTACTAATGGGTTCTTCACCCCCAAACTTAATTTTGAAGCATATACCCAATATTTCTCCTTACTTTGAGTATTTATTTTGCTTTTTTTGCTTCACATTTGAATAGAGCTTTTTTTAAAACATACAAAGAACATGTACATCTTTTCGAATTTTTTCTTGATCTTTGCTCATCAAGATAAGTATAGTTAAGATAGGTGGAAAAATAAGATAAAATTTAAAAGGATGGTAGCATGACTTATAATATAGGTAAATAGCGATAAAGTAGGCTTTAAGGTTCAAATTAAGGTTTCAAGGGTCAATATTTATATGGTAGGCTTGGAAGGCTCAAATGATCCAAAGAAAATTTACCTAAATCATGTTTAAATTCTTATGCCTCCTATGATTTCGCCTCAAGAAAGTTACTAAGTCAATTCTAAGAACTTAAACCTTTATGCATGTATGTTAGAACTTAGGAACAAAAGTGTTAAAGATATTCTTTAAAGTATTTCGTAATGTATCATCTCTAACTTTTGCATATCTCTAGTAAACTTGTTGTTGGTTGTGCATGAATGTTCACATATCCATCATAGTTGAGAGTTCTGATTTTTTTCATATTGTTTGAAGAAGATGGCATTGGAATGGTCAACTCAGGATTAAAACTTTGCTCCACTAGTTTAGCAGCATTTAGGTCCACCCTCAGTTTAGGGCTATTTGGTTCCTCTTCAGTTTCTGCTTCTTTTGTGGCATTTTTTGAGTAAGCTTCTGGTTCAGGCTTAGTTGATGACTCATCAGATTCTAGTTCGTTCGGTTCATTTGGCTCTAGTTGGTTCAATAGTCCAACATTCTCCACTAACCTCTCAAGATCATGCCTTGTTATGTAACCTTGAACATATTGGACCTTCAAGTTTGCTTTTGATCTTACTTGGGCCCTCAAGCAAAGTAGAGTAATCAATGATAGAAAGTAGGCACTTCTTGCCTTTTTCCTTGCACAGTCTTGAATATCCTTGAGAATGATTCTCCCAACATTAATAGACTTTTCTGTCATAATCGCATACAACAAAAGCTTTCATTCCATCAAAATGGTGGAACTATGTGAGATAGGTATGAAGCTATATCGAATAAAGTAGAACCATACCTAGGTCACTGGATTTAAATATTCTCTTCGACAAGAATGACTACCATACTTTCTTATAATCCATTAAGATCCCGAATTTGTAACCACATTAAGAACTTGTTAAAGAAAATCTCAATTGATATTTGTCATCATCGCAGAGTACTCATCTTCTTCAACATCATGTAAGTTAAACAAATCATTAATGGATTTAGAAGTAAGGGGTACCTTCTTCTTACGAAAAAGAACTTCATTAGCATTTGGTGTGGTCAAATTGGCATGCAACTCTCGTACTAAAACTTCATCTCGCATTGATTGTGCATCATCTACTTGCTTCCAATTTAAAACATTAATAATCTTCCAAAGTGACAATGGCATGATCATCTTGTCATTGCTCTCTAAATTGAAACCTTTTTCCGGCATCATGGGTTGATTCTTAAAGGTAGAATCAAATATTTCCCTTGTTTCCTTATCTTGAATTATAATTGGACTCTTAGCAGAAGTCTTAGAAGATCTAGTTCTTTTGTGAGACATGGTTATTTTTCCTAAAAAATAGGTAGAGTTTCGGCAAAAGGAAAAATAAGAAATCGACAAGGTGTGTTGGTGAAAGTTGCAGCGACGATGGAATTGTGGTAGCGACAATCTTGCGAAGCATCGGGATTACGGTGGCAAAGAGATTGCTTTAGGAAAGGTTTTGCGGCTGAAGGCTTTGCGGTAGCGGTAAGTGAAACTTGTGACAAAGAAAGAAAATTAGGGAGAGGCTTTTGGGAACTTGAGGCCGACGGCTAAGAGAAGAAAATTATGGTGAGAGCTAATTGTTTAGGTGTTGTGAATTTTATGAAGGTATGAAGGGGTTTATATAGTGTTGGATTAGGGGAAATTTGTAACAAAAATTTAGCTACAAGGGTTGCTTGGGTGGCAAGTCAAGGATGAAAGGGAAAAATGGCGACAAAATTTGGGTTTTTAAAACCCTATGGATGACACCTAGTGGTAAATTTTTCCTCTTCGTTGTTTTGGGCCTCAAGCCCAAACTGCAATTGTTTGTTGTACTAAAAAATTAAACTGAACTAGAAAAATAAATTGATTAGTACTTGGGCCAAATTGACCCTCTTATTAAACATAAATAAAATTTTGCAAATAAAAATTAAACTTAAAAATTTCTTTTTGGCCTACTTAGAATTTTTCTTCTCGAAAAATTACATTAAATTAATATCCCAAGAAAGGTTAGAAGGGTCACTAATGGTCCTGCTTAAGTTCCAATTTCCTTAGACAGATTTAATTTAATGTATTAATTCAAGAAAAATAATTTCTAAGTATGTCATTTATCAAAAATAAAAATACGAAAAATTAAGGGCCTTTTAAATTAAACGAGGTTTCAATTAGCTTAACTTCACCGTCCCAATATTGTTTGAGACGTTGACCATTAACTTTAAATGTACCTCCATTGTTGTTGTACAATTCTACAACTCCATATGGATAAACTCTGTGGATGGTATAGGGTCCTTTCTATCGGGATTTGAGTTTTCCCAAAAATAACCTTAGCCTCGAATTAAACAACAACACTTTTTCTCCTTCTCTGAATTCACGAGGTTGTATACGATTGTCATACCATCTTTTAATCTTTTCTTTGTACATCTTGGCATTCTCGTATGAAAATAACCTCAACTCTTTTAACTCATCAAGCTATAACATTCTTCTCTCACCGGTTTGCTCAATATCCAAATTTAATTGTGTCAAAGCCTAGTGAGCTTTATTCTCCAACTCAAGTGGAAAGTGACACGCCTTTCTAAAAACTAACTGATAAGGAGTCATTCCTAATGGTGTCTTAAAAGTTGTTCAATAGGCCTATAGAGAATCATCAAGCCTTCAAGACCAATATTTTCAATTAGGTTGCACCACTTTCTCAAGGATTCCTCTGAGCTCACGGGTTACCCGTTCAACTAGCCCATTGGATTATGAATGATAGGTAGTGGCAATTTTGAGTTTCACATCGTACTTGTCAAGCAACCACTTAAGCCATTTGTTTACAAAGCGCAATCCTTCATCGCTAATTATAACTCTCGGAGTCCCAAACTGTGTAAACACATGATTATGTAATAATTGCATGACTATCTTAGCATCATTCATTGGGTAAGCCTCGGCTTCAACTCACTTGGATACGTAGTCAACGACCACGAGGATATATCTGTTGCCATAAGAAGAAGGAAACAGGCCTAGAAAATCAATGCCCCATACGTCAAATAATTCTACCTTTAAAATATTTATTAAGGGCATCTTGTTCCTCCTTGATATGCTTTCGATCCTTTGGCATCTACCATAATTTTTCACATACACATACGCATCCTTAAACACTGTAGGCTAAAAGAATCTTGCTTGTAAGATCTTTAATGCAGTGCGGGAACCACCAAAGTGTCCCCTACTTGGAGATAAATGGCAGTTGTACAAGATCTCATCAATTTCATTTCAAACTACACACTTCCTGATTATGTTATCTGTACATTGTTTAAACAAAAACGGATCCTCCTAGAAATAATACCAACTATCATGAAGGAATTTCTTCCTTTCTTGGCATGTCATTTCTCGAGGAATTATTCCACATGCTAAATAATTCGCATAATCAGCAAACCAAGGTATTTTATCAATTCGGCTTATCTCAAAGATATGCTCATCTAGAAAATTTTCAATAATAGGAGCAAATAAATGAGTTACCTCAATTTTTTCCAACATCAACAAATGATCGACTACTTGATTTTTAACACTTTTTCTATCTTGGATCTCAAGGTCAAATTCTTGGAGTAAAAGTATCCATCGAATTAGCCTCGGTTTAGCATCTTTCTTAGTGAGCAAGTATTTAATGGTCGCATGGTCAGTAAAAATTGTAACTTCAGTACTTATGAGAGAAGAACGAAACATTTCAAAAGCAAAAACTATAGCAAAAAGTTCTTTTTTCAGTTACCGTGTAGTTAAGTTGGGCTCTCATCAAAGTTCTACTTGCATAGTAGATAGGATGAAATACTTTGTTCCTTCTTTGACCCATCACAGCAAAATCGCTTGCGACAAACATCAACTCAAAGTGTGAGCTCCAATCAGGTGTAACAATTAATGGGGATGAGATTAACCGAATTTTTAACTCTTCAAAAGCTTCCAAGCATGCTTTGTCAAACTCAAAAATGGTATCTATCTCTAACACAAAGGCTTAGAAATTTTTAAAAATTCTTTTATAAACCTTCAGTAAAATTTGGCATGGCCTAAAAAACTCCGAACTCCTTTCAAACTAACTAGAGGTGGTAATTTTTCAATCACATCTACCTTTTTTTTATTAACTTCAATTTCTCTTTTGGAAATCTTATGCCCTAAGATAATTCCCTCATTAACCATAAAATTACATTTCTTCCAGTTAAGGACAAGATTTGTCTCATCGCATTTTTTAAGTACCTTAGCCAAATTACTCAAACAAACATCGTAAGTATTACCAAAAATAGAAAAATCATCCATGAAAACCTTAACAAAATCTTCTACCATATCAGTAAATATTGCCATCATGCATCGCTGAAATGTGGTAGGTGCGTTACATAAACCGAAAGACATTCTCCTAAAAGCAAACGTATTGTAGCAAGTAAAAGTGGTTTTGTGTTGGTCTTCTGGGGCTACAACATTTGG
The DNA here is from genome assembly GCF_025698545.1 of Gossypium raimondii. Lineage (NCBI taxonomy): Eukaryota > Viridiplantae > Streptophyta > Magnoliopsida > Malvales > Malvaceae > Gossypium > Gossypium raimondii. Next base: position 41,948,085 of record NC_068570.1, read on the forward strand.
TTATATCTTGAATATTCATCTAATAAACAATAATATTCATTACCTGCTAGTCGGTCTAACATCTAATCCATAAAAGGAGCAGAAAATGGTCCTTCCGAGTTGTTTTGTTTAATTTTCTGTAATCAATACAGATTCTCCAACCTGTGATAGTTCTTTTTAGGATTAACTCATTATGTTCATTCTCGAAAATCGTGATTTCGCCTTTTTTCGGTACACATGATATCAAACTTACCTATGAACTATCTGAGATGGGATAGATAATTCTCACATCTAACCATTTGATCACTTCCTTTTGCACTACCTCTTTCATGATAGGGTTGAGTATCCTTTGCCCAACAATCCTAGCTTGCTCGCCCTCCTCTAGGATAATCTTATGCATACAAAAAGAAAGGCTTATACCTCGAATATCAGTTATAGTCCAGCCAATCACTTTTAAATTTCTTCAAAACTTTGATTAGAGGCTCATCTTGCTGGTTTGTTAATTCTACTAAAATAATCACAAGCAAAGTAGAATTGTTACCCAAATAAACGTATTTTAAATGGGCAAAAAGTATCTTAAGTTTGAGTTTGGGTGGTTCTTCGATTGTCAACTTTGGTTGTGTAAATTCCCAAACTTTCAATTCTAGTGGTTCAAACCGTGCTGGTTGAACGTAATCTATCGGTTTGGGTTCCATCAAAGCCATGTTTTCATTACCTTTTTCATCTTCTAATGGCTTAGACCCTAAAGTGTTCTCTAGTGGGTCTTCAAAATTGTTCTCTCATTCAATAGAAACCAAGGCTTCTAGCTCTTCCATCACCGAACATTCCTCTGTCAGATCGAGAAGTTTTATTACTTTAAGAACATTAAATGTTACCTTATTGTCTTGAAATCCCATCGTGAGTTCATCTTTTTACACGTCCATCAATGTTCTTCATGTGGCTAGGAAAGGTCTCCCTAAGATGATTGACATTTCAGTAGTTACTTCAAAATCTAAGACAATGAAATCCGTAGGAAAAATGAATTTATTGACTCTTACCAAAACATCCTCAATCTTTCCTTTGAGGTATGCTAAAGATCGATCTGCTAGTTGAAGTGTCATAGTAGTGGGTCTTACTTCGCCTATTCCCAACAGTTTGAAAATAGACTTGGGCATCAAGTTGATGGTCGCTCCTAAGTCACACAAAGCTTTACCACAGTAAGATTCTCCAATATTACAGGGTATAGTAAAGCTTCCAAGGTCTTTCAGTTTCGGAGGAAGCTTGTTCTCTAAGAACACACTGCACTCCTTCGTCAAAGAAACGGTCTCATACTCACCAAGTATTTTCTTCTTGAACAGGATGTCTTTCATGAACTTCACATAATTGGGCATTTTCTCTAAAGCCTCCACCAAAGGGATGTTGATGTGAAGTTGCTTTAGAATGTTAAAAAAAAATTCTTGAATTACACCTCATGTTTCTGCTTATTTGGTTGGAACTTTTGAGGATATGGAGGTGATAGAACTTTAGGTTGGATTGGAAAAATTTTCTTAGGAAATAAATCTGCATCTAAAGAAGATGTTAGTTTTTTAGAATTCACTAGTTTAGGTTTCATCTCATAAGACTTTGTAAGTTTTGACTCAATTGGTGTAGGAATTTCAACTGTTGGTTGACTTTTCCCCTTCTCAATGGGTTCATCTTCAATCACAACCTCCTTGGGTTCCAAAGGCTTACCACTTCATAAGGAAACTACATTGTAATGTTCCTTACCCAAATTTTTAGATTTTTCGTCTCGCTTGGCAAGGCTCCTTGCGGTTAGTTATGAAGCTACGTAGCTAACTGATCCATTTGGTTCTCTAAATTTTTCAGTGTTGTTGATTGGCTTTGGATTAAAGCGTCATTCTTCACCATGTATGCCTTCAACAAGTTCTCCAAACTGTTGGATGACTCAGCTTGTTGTGGTTTTAGAGCTTATTGATTGAACCATTAGGATTGGTTGGGTCTATGTTGCATGTAAGTGTTGTTCGGTTCATTTCCTTGGTTACTCCAAGAAAAGTTTAGATGGTTGTGCCACGAAGGATTGGAGAAGTTGGACTATGGTCTGTGTCCACTTCTATTTTGGTGTTGATTCCCATGTAATAAATTGACTCGGGATTTGATGGACAATTCTCAAAAAAAATGACCATCCCCATAGTATACGCAAGAAACAACATCAAACTGACTTGGTGAATGAGATCCAAAATTATTAAAATCCTTAGTAGTAAACTATTTCAACATTCAAGAAATAGAAGATACCTGAACTGAGTGTGATGTAAGTGCATCCACTTCGTGCACTCCGGCTACTCGTATTCCTGAAGTTGCTCGATTTTTTTGCCATTGATAGTTGTTACTAGTGATCCTATCAATGATTTTGTAATCCTCATTATAAGACTTAGACAAAATTGCACCATTTGCAGAAGCATCTACTATCGACCTTGTGTGTGTGTTGAGACCATTATAAAATGTCTCCAATTGGATGTAGTGTGGAATCCCATGATGAGGACACTTACGAAAAAATTCCATGAATCTTTCTCATGGCTCATACAAAGATTTGTCATCCAATTGTTGAAAAATGGTTATCTCATTTTGCAACTTAGCGTTTTTGGTAAATGGAAAATACTTTACCAAAAACCTTTATGTTAATTCTTGCCATATAGATATTGAACTTGGTGGCAATGAATTAAGCCATGCTCATGCTTGATCTCGCAATTAGTATGGAAACAACTTCAACCTCAATGTGTCTTCAGTCACACCGGCTATTTTAAACGAATTGCTCACCTCCATGAATAATCGAAGGTGAAGGTGTAGATCTTCCGTGGCATTCCACTAAACTGGCCCACCGTTTGGAGTATTTGAAATATCACTAGTTTCAATTCAAATTGTAGTGCCTCAATCTTCGGTCTCCTAATTCCCATATTTAATTCATTGAAGAGGAGCACATAGTACTGTCTTATGGCACAATCCCTATCTCAACAATAAGGATTGGATTATGCAGAAGATTGGCTCTATTTCCTTGTCCATCATTTTGATTTCCAAGGTCCATCTCGTCTTGTCCTTGAGTTGATCTTTTGCGTCTTTTTTATCTAAACATCCACTCGATTTCAGGATCTACAGGTAATAAATCAATAATTCAATCTATGATCATAAACACTCGAAAAAGAAATCACAAAATATAAAGAATAAAAAATAAATTAGTAAGGTTAGAAGTTAGATAAAAATGAAATAAAAACCAAATTGGAAAGAATAATTTACAAAAATGATTAAGGCAACAGTCACCGGTAACAGCACCAAAAACTTGTAATGCTCGGTTTGTGGAAGGATACACAGTCGTTACCAAGTAATAAGTAAGTAAAAAGAGTTTTACTAGCTAAGGGAAATAAAAAAGTAAAGGAAGAATACAATTTGTCGAGTTAGCAGTCTCGTGAACTTTAATTGAAGATGTTTTCTTCCAATCCTTGTGTTGCTCTTTTGCTAATGGCTCCTCAAGGTGGTCGGCCAATAGATGATCTTCTTAAGGTGTTTCTAGCTAAGGGGAATGGGATGCTATGCGTGGGAATAAAGAGAATAAAAGAGAGAATAGTTGAATGAGGGATGTTGAGATGATTAAGGAATGAAGGGATGAGAGATGATTGAAATGGGGAATGAGTGGGGGTATTTATACTTGAAGTAGATGGTAGAGTTTAATAAAAATAGGGATTGGAATCCCTTTATTTTCTCCATTGCTTGGTAGGCCACATATAGTGGAAGTAGGTGGATGGTAGTTTTTTTTATTTGAGCATAGAATCATGCTAAATTTAGGCATGGGTTGGATGGTTTCAAGGGTAATTTTTGTGTGCTCCAATGATTCTCCAAATGTAGGGACTTCCAAATAATTGTCCCAAAAGAGGTTTTGGGCTTGACTCCCCCTTGTTGGACGGTTTCCATGACCTACTAAGCTTGTCAGACTTGTCCACCATGTATCATCTTTTTTACTGGGTCAAAGTAATTAAGATGAAATAATTTAAATTATGCACAAAATTAATACAATAAAGCTTATATTTGCATTTTTTATAAATTCATGCCCATCATATAAATATAAACAAAATCCACTTAATTAATTAACAAATACTTGGGATTAGTATTATTAAGTAAAAATATGGTAAAAATGGCTAGTAAAACCCTATATAATTTAGAGTTTACAACCTTATAGTCCAAACCAGATTGAGGTAAGGTGTTCATGGATAGACAATACCAATTTTGGGTTCATTCCCACCTAGATGACTTCCTAGGGTTGTCGGGCCTAGGGCTTAAGTTCTTCCTACCCCAACCAACTAACTCACTAAGAAACCCTACATAGAAATTAATTACTCCCATGTCCACTCGCTAATCCCCCATAAGAGGATTAGTTTCTAATGGATCTCATAAGCAACATAAACTTGATTAAAGAGATAAACATAAAAAGTAGATCAAGAATAAGTGTTTAAGAGAAATCCTGATTTGTATTGAATATTGAAAGCACAGAAATCCATAAAAAGTTTATGATTCCACAATTCAGATTCTCTGAAGAACAAGAATAAAAATAAAACTGAATTACAAATAGAAATATTAAGTACAAAAGAAACTAAAAACTAAATAAAAGTTGCAACCTAAACTAGAAGAAAAGATTAAATGTACAAAAAAGATGTCTATGAAGTGTTCAGTGAAGCCTATTTTAGAATTAGGGTTAGTCATCATCCATTGACCTAAATCGGCTGAAGTTTCCTCGTTAAAGTTTGTTGTGTGGACCAAGTTCACCTTTCTTGGGGATATTCTATCCACCTCCTTTGTCACAAGTTTAGTTCTTTCTGTGTGAGTAAGTACTTGAGACCCTTATGGTTTGTATAGATAGTACACTATTAGTCGTATAAGTAGTGTCATCGAATCTTGAGTGTGAACACCATTGCTGCTAATTCCAAATCATGTGTTGGGTAGTTTTGTTCATGAGGCTTCAACTATCTAGAGGCATAAGCCATTATTGTTCGTTCTTGGATCAACATGCAACCAAGACCTAAGTGCGATGTGTCGCTGTAGACTACAAAGTCTTTCCCAAGTTCTGATTGAACCAACATAGGTGCTTTAGCGAGTATCGTCTTAAGTCTCTTGAAGTTGTTTTGTCTTTCTTCCGTCAATGCAAACTCTTCATTTTTCTGTATTAGCTTCGTTAAGGGTGTTGCAATAGTGGTGGTCCCCTCAACAAATTTGCGATAGTAACTTGTAAGCCCCAAAAAGCTTCGCACCTTTGTGACACTTCTTAGCGATCTCCACTCCAGAATTGCCCTAATATTCTTTGGGTCCACACGAACTCCCTCTACTGAGACCACATGACCTAAAAATATTACATCCTTTATCCAAAGTTCTCATTTACTGAACTTTACGAATAATTGCTTCTCTCACAATATCTGTAGCACAGTTCGTAAGTGGGCATCATGCTCTTTTTATGTTCATGAGTACACAAGAATATCTTCTATGTAGACCACCACGCATTGGTCCAAGTATTCATGGAACACTCAATTCATCAATCCAAAGGGCACGACTAGGAATTCATAATACACATACCTTGTGCGAAATGTTGTTTTCAAAACATCTGTTTTTTTTCACCTTAAGCTAGTAGTACCTTGATCGCAAGTCTATCTTTGAAAATAATGTGGCACGCAACTGATCAAAGAAGTCGTCAATTTGTGGTAGTAGGTATTTATTTTTGGCAGTCAATTTATTCAACTGCTTGTAGTCGATGTACATTCTCAGGTTGCCATATTTCTTCTTTACAAACAATATTGGTGATCCCCATGGCGACACACTTGGTCGAATGAAACCCCTATCGAGTAGTTCTTGTAGTTGAATCTTCAATTCCTTTGGCTCTTTTGGTGTTATTCAATAAGGTGTAATGGACACTGGTGAGCTACTTGGGTACAACTCAATGGCGAACTCCACTTCGCGGTCTATGGGTAATCTAGGTAGCTCGTCTGGGAAAACATTAAGATAATCTTTCACTATGCGAATGTCACAAACCCCTATCGACTTATTCCTGCAAACTCATTACATAAGCAAGGTACGCTTCGCAGCATTTCCCTATCAACTTTTCTACTTTTATTGCCAAGACCAAGTTGGATAGAAATTGGGTTTGCTCACCAACCTCAATGATTTCCATCCCTTCATCAGTTCCTAAGGTTGCTTTTTTAAGTGTGAAGTTTATCTTGGCCCTATGCTCAGTCAGCCAATCCATTCCCAAGATTATATTGAACCAATAAAAGGGAAACTCCATCAAATCAATGAAGAAAATGTGTCCTTGAATCATCAAAGGGAACCTTTTGCACACTTTATTGACCAAAATAGTCTACCAAATGAACTAGTGATTGTCATCCATTTATAACTTCTATTGGAATTCCCAACTCACAGGCTAGCTTGCTTAAAATGTATGTGTGTAGAATAAGAGTCAATCAAGAAAAATAATGATAGACTTCACAAAGTGAAAGTACCTATAATTACATATGTCAAACCTTGATCATGTGGTTTCCTTATAGCATACACTTGTGTAAGTCCTCCTGTCTCATCTTGTATGGCAACTGTGTATTCTAGGGTTTTGTGTCCAGGTTGCCTTGCCTTGCTACCTCTACCCCTTCCTCGACCGCGTGCATTAGCATGCACTAGTGTAAGGGTTGCGTTCTGTATTTCTAACCCGTCTTATTGTTTTGGGTAGTCTTTTGTCAAGTGTTCCTTGGACCCACACTTGAATCAGCCTCCTATTACCTTTCGATATTCACCAAGGTGTCTGCATTCACAGTGTTCGTAAAGTGGCCAACTGGGCAACTTATGCGAACCTCCTTTCTCAGCTTTAATGCTGCCTTAATGTCTTGAATGGTCTAATCAAAATTATTTTTGACATTCCTGCTAGAATAACATGAATCGCGATCCCTCTTTCAACCATGTTGTCCAGGCATCTATTTACCGAACCTTGTCGCAGCTTGCGTTGTTTTCGCCCTTATCTCCTCAATAACCTTAGCTTTATTAACAAACTCATCGAAGCTTTTCGCATCATGAGCTACCAGATAAAGTTAGATATCACGGTGCAATCTAAAATGGAACCTCTTACAGTGATCCCTTTCTTGTGAAACTATTTCAACTGCATACTGGCTCAATCTTACAAATTTTTGGCTTATATTCAGTTATAGTCAGTTCGCCTTGTACCAAATTGATGAATTTCCTCTTGCGAGCTTCCATGTACAGCTCGCCCATGAATTTCTTCTTAAATGTCTCTAGGAAGATATCCTAAGTCAATCTGTTCGTAGTAGTCCCTTGCTTCATAGTATTCCACCAACGATGGGCTTCGCCAATTAACAAGGACACTATGCCGTAAACTATAAATTATATAGATTTTTTTATATCTATTTATATCTCCTTTTTACTTAGAATTTATATTAATCCTGAGTATTTGCATATTTAATTGGGTGATTTTTGTCATATTGAGACAATTGGCATAATTTTAGTAAAGGATGCAATTTTATGAATTGATGTATTAATTTTGCATAATTTAACTATCTTAGGCTACATGCTAATATCTGTGCTAAAATTGTTGTAAATGAAGCATTATTAATAAGTATGGGAGCTAATTAATATCACATGGACACAAGTTAACTTTTACTCCATGTGGACTGCAGGCTTGTTAAATTGGATTCACAAATTTAATTCAACCCAATTTAGAATATGGTTACTAAAAAGAATGAAGTCTGCTCTCAATTGGGTTTTCAAAATCGTCCAATAAAGGGAAGAATGACCCAAATTAGGTAAGTCATCAAAGAGCAGCCCAAATAAGCTTTGGGATAATTAATTTGGAGGCCCTTGCACTTGTGAAAAAATCAGAAATAAACTCCCAACTAATACCCAAGAAACCGTCCAACCCCTTGCATAATTCATGAATGAAATCAAGCATGAATCAAGTAACCATCAACCTCCCTTCCACACTTCAAGGCCGGTCAACCAAAGGAGAGAACTAAGGGCTCTTCAAGCTAATTTTAGCAAACTCCTATTCCATCCCTCTACTATAAATATCAACCCTCTCTTCTCATTCCATCATCCTTCATCACTCTTTCATATCTCCATTCACATTCCACTAATCTTTTCTTCCCTCTCTTCCACAAATAAGCCTTTTCATTTTCCCATCTCCTTTCGCTAGCATTTTCCCCTGAGGAAACCCACTGTTGTTCAGCCACCTTGAGTAGCATTTTGCAATCACACGAATCGGAGGAAGCCACCATGATCGGTCTTTGGAGAATTGTCGAAATTATCAAGAGTTTCTTCTTCCTTAATCTTATATTTATTCAAAATGTTTGCAAATTCTTTTTTAATTGAAAATGAAAACTTAATTTTTTTTAGCTAGAATGATTACATTAATTTGATAAAGTTCATTTGATTTATGCTTATGATGTTTTGTGCCCCAGTCATTCATGCTTCCAAATAAACCATTATTTATTTCATGCATTCAACTATGCTTGAATGCATTAGAATTAGTTTGTCGATCCTAATAATATGATAACTAATGGACATGATAATTGGAAGATGCATGCTTAATTTATATCTTAATCAGAATAAATTAGAGGTTCGTAATAGACTAAGAGAACTTATTACCTTGCATAATTAAGTTTATGTGATTATATTGTTTCAAACCTAATTCGTTCCTGTTATTTCACATAAATCCTAAGGAATCCTTAGTTAAATTATGACAGTGGTTTATGCATATTTTTCTAAGTATAAGATTCGATTGAACTTATATGAGATTCCCAGTTAATGAAAGATTGAGTTGCTATGGAATTTTTTCAGAACATTGTTAAGCATGATGAAAAATGAATTAAGTCAAATGTTGTAATTATTTTAGCTTATTCATGTTATTGTTGTTAACACGTGAAAATCACTGCTAAACCATCAGCTTGCATTTTACTTCATTTGCATTTAGATTAACTTGTATTTAGTTAATGAATTTAATTTAAAACCTATCATTCAAAATTATTTTGTTTTTATTAACCAATTTGTGAATAGTAATTTTTACAAGTATCGGTTTAAATACAGTCCCTATGGAGATGATAACTCTTATACTTACTTATTACTTGATAACAACTATGTATACATGCACAAACCTACGCGTTACAAGTTTTTGGCTCCATTGCCGAGGATTATTAATATAGTCATTATTTATGAAATTATTTCTTGCTATTTGGTTTATTTATATTTATTTAATCAATTTTTTATTTTTTATTTTTTACGATTTCCTTTCAGAAGTTTACGAGCATAGATAGAATCATCGATTTACTTTCTGTAGACCCTAAAATCAAGCAGACATTTACACAAAGAAGATGAGAAAGATTAGCCCACAGACAAGACATAGAAATGAACCTTGAAAATCAAAATGATATTCAAGGGATTGGAACCACTAATGTTCATAATTCAATCCTTATTGCTAATGATAGGGATTGAGTTTTAAGACAGTACGTTGTGCCCCTTTTTAATGAACTTAATCATGGAATTAGGAGACCAGAAGTCGAGGCATTGCAGTTTGAGTTGAAGCTTGCGATGTTTTATATACTTCAAACAATGGGCCAATTTAGTGGAATGCCTACAGAAGATCCACACATTCACCTTCGACTATTAATGGAGGTGAGCAATTCCTTTAAGATAGTCAGTGTAATTGAAGACGCCTTAAGGTTGAAGTTGTTTCCATACTCGTTGTAAGATTAAGCACAAGTATGGCTTAATTCATTACCACCACATTCAATATCAACTTTGCAAGCATTAGCTGAATGCTTTCCCGTAAGGTATTTCCCACCTTGCAAAAATGCTAAGTTGTGGAATGAGATCACCACTTTTCAGCAAATGGATGATGAGTCCCTATACGATGCATGGGAAGGATTCAAAGAGTTACTAAACAAATGCCCTCACCATGGTATTTCACATTGCATCCAATTGGAGACATTTTATAATGGTCTTAATGCATACACAAGGTTGGTGCTAGATGCTTCTGCGAACGGTGCTCTCTTGTCGAAATCGTATAATGAGGTTGACAAAATTATGGAGAGAATAGCCAGTAACAATTACCAGTGGCTGAAAAATCGAGTAACTTCAGGAAGACGAGTAGCCAGAGTGCATGAAGTAGACACCCTCGCTTCACTCTTAGCTCAGGTATCTTCTATCTCTTCAATGTTGATAGTTTACTAATAACGATTTTAATCATGTTGCAGCTCAGCCACTGAGCCAATTTGATGTTGTTTCCTGTGTATATTGTGGGGACAGTCATTCTTTTGAGAATTTTCCATCAAATCCTAAGTTTGACGTAGGAAATTAAAACCAAAATAGAAACGAGCAAGGACCACAGCTCAATTTCTATAACCTTTCATGGCGAAACCATCCAAACTTCTCTTGGAGTAACCAAGGAGCTAGACCAAACAACAATTACATACAACATAGATCAAATCAACCTCAAGGGTTCAATCAACAAGTTCAGAAACAACCATAAGCTAAAGAATCTAATAGTTTGGAGAATTTGTTGAAGGCGTACATGGCGAAGAACGACGTCTTAATTCAAAGCCAAGCAGTAAAGTGACACTGAAAAATTTGGAGAACCAAATGGGTCAATTAGCTACGGAGCTTCATAATAGATTGCAAGGAGCGTAGCCGAGTGACATGAAAAATCTAAGGAATTTAGGTAATGAACACTGTAAGGTATTTGCTTTATGAAGTGGTAAAACTTTGGAAGCCATGGTAGTTGAGGTTGCAAACGAGCCTACTAAGGAAAATGAAAATCATCCTACAGATGAAATTCCTACACCACAATAGCCAGATTCTACGAAGTCTGAAGAGGTAAATTTTAAACCAGTGAATTCTGATAAGCTAATATCTTCTTTAGATATATATACAATTCCTCAGAAAATTTGTTCGATTCAAGCCAAGGTTCCTACACCTCCGCCTCCACAAAGAATGCAACAGCAAAAATAGGAGGTGTAATTCAAGAAGTTTTTAGATGTTCTAAAGTAGCTTCACATCAATATACCATTGGTAGAAACTTTAGAACAAATGCCCAATTATTTCAAGTTCATGAAGGACATTTTGTCCAAGAAGAATAGACTTAGTGAGTTCGAGACTATAGCATTAACAAAGGAGTGTAGTGTATTTCTATAAAACAAGATACCTCTGAAAATGAAGGACCTTGGAAGCTTTACTATACCCTGTAATATTGGAGAATCTTACTATATTAAAGCTTTATGCGATATTAGAATGAATATCAACTTAATGCCAAAATATATTTTCAAGATGTTAGGAATAGGTAAAGTAAGACCCGTGACTGTGACACTCCAATTGGCGGATCAATCTTTGGCATACCTAGTAGGAAAGATTGAGGATGTTCTGGTATGTGTAGATAAGTTTATTTTTCCTGCTAATTTTATTGTCCTAGATTTTAAAGCAGATAAGGAAGTGTCGATCATCTTGGAGAGACCTTTCCTAGCAACGGGGAGAACATTAATAGCCATGCAAAAAGGTGAACTTACTATGAGAGTTCAAGATGACCAAGTGATGTTTAATGTTCTCAAAGCGATGAAACTTCCTGATCCGACAGAGGATTATTCAATAATGGAGGAGTTAGAAACCTTTATTTCTATGGAGTGGGAAAGTAATTTTGTAGAAGACCCATTGGGAAACACTGTAAGGTTTGAGCCATTGGAAGATGAAGAAGGTAATGAAAGTATGGCTTTGATAAAAGCTAATCCAAATGACTATGTTCAACTAACACAGTTTGAACCATTAGCATTGGAAGCTCAGGAATTCACACAACCGAAGTTGTCAATCAGGAAACCACCCAAACTCGAACTTAAGGTACTTCTCTCTCATTTGAAATATGCTTATTTGGGTAACAGTTCTACTTTGTCTGTGATTGTTTCAGCAGAACTGACAAACACTAAGAGGAGTAGCTGATCAAAGTTTTAAAGAAATTTAAAAAGAAGATTGATTGGACCATAGCTGATATTTGAGGAGTAAGTTTTTCCTTTTGTATGCACAAGATTATCTTAGAGGAAGGTGAGTGAGCTAGAATAGATGAGAAAATGAGACTTAATCCAATAATGAAAGAGGTAGTTCGAAAGGAAGCCATTAAATGGTTAGATTCGGGAATTATCTACCCTATCTTAGATAATTCGTGGGTAAGTCCAGTACAGTGTGTACCAAAGAAAAGGGGAATCACAATTGTTGAAAATGAATGAAATGAGTTAATCCCAACGAGGACCATGTAAACTCTAAATTGTATAAGGTTTTTCTAGTCATTTTTACCACCTTTTTACTTAAAAATAACATTAATCGCAAGCAATTGTTAATGAATTTAGTGAATTTTGCTTAAATCTCAATCATGGACATAAATTTATGAAATATACAATTTTGTGCTTTATTATATGAATTTTGTGCATAAATTAAATCATTTTCATGTTATTTATTAATGTGTTATGTTTAATAATGCAGTGGGACCCTGAGGTGATATAATATGGAGCTCATTATAATTCTTGCACGGACATGAACAAATCCACTCTACTTGAACAATAAAACTATGCAAAATTGGGTCATAAGGATGTTAATTTGACTCAGTTAAATTGATGTTACAAGATGGCTATTTATTGGGTCATGAAACCATCCAACAAGGGGAAGTCAAGCGCAAATTCAACACAAGCCCGTGGTTGCCCAAAAATAAGCTTTAGGACAATTATTTGAAGGTCCCTACACTTTGAAAATCATTAAAAACTAGCACATGAAAATTGCTCAAGAAACTGTCCACCCCATGGCTAAATTTAGCATGATTCCATGCTTAAATCAAGCAACCAACTCACCCTCATTTCCAATTGTTATGGCCAGCCATTAATTGGAGAGAACCAAGGGATCTTTGATGCAATTTTTAGTAAATTCAGCCACCAGCCTCAAGTATAAATACCACACTCCTCTCACTTTTTCATTCATCCCTTAGTCCCTAAAATCATCCATCATTCCTTCGTTCATTACTTATCAATTCATTTTTTTCATTCTTTCATTTTATTCCTTCTTTCCACGCTTAGAACCCATACTTCTTTTCATTTTTAGCCAACAAAACCGTGATAAGGTTGCGTCTTGGCCGGCCACTTTGAGGAGCCATTAACAAAGGAGTAACATGAGATCACAAGAAAACATCTTCTTTCGAAGTTCGTGAGACTACCAATTTGAATAGAGTTTATTCTTCTTTTACTTTGTTATTTTGATTTAAATATGTTTGCAATGTGTTTTATGATCTTGTCATCTACAATGGTAGCTTAATTTGTTGAGTTTGTTAAATCATGTTTATAGTTTTTGTACCTTAGTTGATCGTGTTTTAAATTAAATTCAAGTATGTATTTTATTCATACGTGATTGGATGCATTTAAATTAGCTAACTGATCCTGACTAGACGACGACTAATGGACACAATAATTGAAAAGTGCATGCTTAATTTAGATCCTGATCCGACTAAATTAAAGGTTCATAATAACTTTGACAAGCTCTATTATCTTGCATAATTTTTAGATTTATGTGATTAAATTGTTTCAAACTTGATACCTCCCTATTACTTCACATGAATTCTAAGAAACCCTTAGTTTAATATGGTCAGTAAAATGCATATTTCACTAAGTAAAAGATTTCAAAAGGATTTAATTTGGTTTCCAAACTCATGAAAGATCGAGTTGCCATGGAATGTTTTCCGAACAATGTTAAACATGAGGAAAATGAACTAAGTTGAAAGATGTAACTATCCTAGCCTATTCATGTTATTGATTGTTGAATTTTGTGTCTTTGCTGCTAAATTCATTTCATACATCTCATTTCATACTTGGTATTTAGATTAAATTGCATTAGGGATCATCTTGCATTTAGATAATTCAACTTAGCTTAATCATCACCACTCAAAATATTGTGTTTTTATCACCAGATTGTTAACTCTAATTTTACAATTAATTGATTAACATACATAGTCCCTATAGAGACGATAACTCTTTTACTTACTTATTACTTGATAACGACTGTGTACACTTGCAAAAACAAAGCATTACAGACAGTCACAGGTTGGAAAATTTGTATGGACTATAAAAAATTGAACAAAGCCACGAAGAAGGATCATTTTTCGCTAATTTTTATGGATCAAATGTTGGACCGATTGATAGGTAACAAATATTATTGTTTCTTAAATGGATATTTAGGATATAACCAAATAGTTGTAGCCCCGAAAGACCAATACAAAACAACTTTTACTTGCCCGTACAATACTTTGCTTTTAGGCGAATGTTTTTCAGTTTATGTAATGCCCCTGCCATTTTTCAAAGATGCATGATAACAATATTTATTGATATGGTAGAAAATTTTGTTGAGATATTCATGGATGATTTTTCTATTCTTGGTAGCACTTATGATGTTTGTTTAAGTAATTTGGCTGAGGTACTGAAGAGATGCAAGGAGCAGTAAAAGAAGCAATTTGGTTAAGGGGCCTGTTTAGTGAACTGGTAAGTGAAAAATGAGCATATGTCGCATATTGTGATAGTTAAAGTGCCATACATTTCACCAAAGATCAAATGCATCATGAAAGAACAAAGCGCATAAGCATCCGTTATCACTTTGATCGAAAGGTGATCATTTAAAGGGATGTTGAGATTCTTAAAATTAGAACAGAACACAATTCGACCGACATGTTGACAAAGAGCCTTCTAATTTCAAAGTTCGAGCATCACTTGGACTTGGTAAATATCCAATGAAGATTCAATTAGGCCTGTAATAGGGCTTGGCAAGGGAGTTAAGTCAAATACGAGTCAATATGGAGATTTGTGGGAGAATGCCTCTTATTTTGACCAAACATTATGCACTGCCCCGACGAGCAACACTCTTTCGTCCGATGACGTGATGGTCATCTCATCCCAATGAGCAACAAAGCTTCGTCCTAACAACTCGACTGTCTTTCATATCCTGACAACACATCCAACCATGTCATGACGTGGCGACGTGTAGTCTAAGTTTTCTCGATTTTTTTCTCCCAATTAAACTCTATTTTTAGTTTTCCAGTTAAACTCTAATTAACCTAGGGTTGTTGTAGTCATATATGCTACGAATTTCAATATATAAATAGGCCTTAGTTACTCTAGGTTTGATAAAACAAAAATATTTAGATTGAGAGTTTTATGTTCTTTATTTTGAAAGGTTTTTTTGTGGGGCTTCGAGTTTTCCTTTGATTCTCTTCATCTTTTGTACTCTCCTTTATTATAGTGAAATCTTTTTTTACTCGTGGTTTTTATCCTCTTTTGAGGAATTTTTTCACGTAAAATTTGCATGTTCGATCTTTCCGATTTTACTTTATTTACTTGCTCGTTGCATACATGGGTTAATTCCTTATAGATATAAAAAAATTAGCTGCGAAATTCTAGGTTTTTCCTTGTTGCAACTAATTTTTTATAAGACTTTTTATTTATTTTTACATTTTTTTACAATTATTGTTAAGAAAATTTTTAAAACATCAAAATATTTTTTTTAACTATAGCTCATGGACCAAATTAGCTATTAACCCTTTGAATTAAAGTGTAACATTATTTTTTTTAAAGGAAGTTAACAGATAAATGATAAAAATATAATAATTTAATAAAATTAGTGACTATTATATAATTTTTAAAAATTGAAAAATCAAAATGTAATTTTAAACCGAATTTAACAACAATTGATGTAATTTATCCTTTAAATTTTAATGGATAGACGGTAAAGTCTCCTTTCCCGGTTCATCGAATAACCGCCGCCTTTGCATAAGACTCCATCTTTTCTTTAGTTTTAAGCCTTTAATACTCCACTTTACAAGTTAATTTTATTTTGTATTGTTTATTTGTCATTTTTTTAAATGTTGAAGCGTTTGGCCTTCTAATATATATCCCTTGCAACAAGTTTGATATTATTCGTTAATCAAGGATAATATGTCAATGCTTGGATGCTAAGAACTATAGATGTGCACGTAGGCTTCCACAAAACCGATTGATTTGAAACATCAGCCTACGGATTGCAGTAAAGTACGACGGGCGGATATTTCTAAATTTATTACTGCTTTTTAATTGGCATATTTCTGGTTCTATTATAAATATATAATCTTAAAATTTATTATCACTTTCCTATTTCATTCCATTCCATTGTGCTTTAATATAATTTTTACTTTTCATATTTTATTTTTTAATTTTTAAATTTAAGTAAATATTTAAACACAATTCTTTAAATAAATATTTTAACATAATTTTCTTCTATACTTATATTATTATATTTTTATTCTTTTAATAGTTTATATATAAAGATAAAATGATAATTTTATAGTGAAGTGAGGTGGGCAAACTATTATCATACCTACTCCAACCCACTATTTAAAAAAATTACCTTATCGAATCATGCATCCACTTTTCAAACAAAATAAATTCATTAATCAAATTTTTCATTCCTGCATTAGCTAGTGAAAAAACAACAACTATCTTTTGTCAAAAGAAAAAAACATATATAATTGGATTCCAGCTAAGTTATTATTGCATTTGAACTCTTGATACCAAAATATTGTAGTTGACATTATAGGTAGACCTAAACACCATCATATGATATGAAAAATAATACGAATACAACGTGAATGCACGGATAATATAAAGTTTTTCTAATGCAAATTATTAATTTTGCAAATGATATACACGAATGTGATGTAAAGAAATATAGGAATACGACACTAAATAAACCCAAAATGTATTTACATTTGAAGTATTTTTTTTAACTATGCTATTTAAGTTTTTACACATAGTGAGAAAGCAGCTGGGAGTGGAAGGAATGTCTGGGAAGCTTTAGACTTTTAAACCAGCAAAAAGCTAGGATTATAAGTGTATATTGAAAGAAAACTAAGAATTCTTTATTAATCCCTCTCTTTTTCAAACCTACATAATCATTTTAATTTCAGTAACTCGGATTACAAGTTATTAAATGGCTCTTATTATCTGGGAAACTAAAACGTAATTCCAAGTAGGAAATGGAGGCAATTTATGTCTTTGAATAAATTGATATTTGCAACATGCATTATTTTAACAATATAATGAAGAATTCATTCTTTTGCCAGCTTTCAATTCGCCTGGTTCCGCTGTTTCTTGACCATGAATTCCAGGAAGGTTTTGGGGAAATATATATTAAGTTCAGGCATCAGCATAAATCAAGCATCCAAATGATTAGACCAGCCACATTAGTCAACATTATAGCCTTAAAATACACAAATCCCCTTCATTTTTTATTGTTTGAATTCTAATTCCTATCCATGAATTAAGCAGGTCGGTTGATTAAATGACAAGCTTTCTAACTGGAATTTGACATGGATTATAGGATAAAGGTTCAAAATACGCGTATTTATAGCTTTATATTTCTAAATCATCAAAACCCTTTTGGCGATTAATTGATAGTTTGCAAATACTACGATGGCTATAGAAAGCAGTGGGCATGCAACATCTGATCCGTCAATATTAGAGAATGTATGGGCCAACTTCATTGGTGGAGAGGAAGCTGGTAAAACAAGTACTAGAAATGAAGTGGAATCAACGTCGAAATCATGGGTAGAACTGCCAAGCCTGGATGGGAGAGAGGGTTTGCGAAGGCTACCAAGTCTTGGGAGGTGGATATCAATGGGAGCTGATGCATGGGATGATCTTCTCCATGGGATTATCCCTTTTGGGGAATTAAATCAATCATTTAATGGTGAAACAAGCAAAGACATAAGCCCTCCTCGAGGGTTTAAAGTGACTAATAACTGTATGAGAGCAGAGAAGGTGACAACGAGACACTACCGAGGAGTGAGGAGGCGGCCTTGGGGAAAGTATGCAGCGGAGATAAGGGACTCGTCGAGGAAAGGATCTCGTGTTTGGCTTGGGACTTTTGAAACTGCCGAGGAAGCAGCTATGGCATACGACAAAGCTGCCTTGAGAATTAGAGGCCCCAAAGCATATCTCAACTTCCCATTAGAGATAGTGTCTAAGGCTATGGGTATTGACGACACAAAAACCGACATCAACTCTGGAACTTGTCAATATAAAGACCGTGCTTGTACAGGTTTCAAAAGAGAGTGTAGAGATTGGGATCAAAACAGTGAGTATGTGATGATTGAAGAGCCTAAACTAAAAAGAATGGCAACTGTGGAACAAGTGATGGAGGACGGATATGGTGATGTTTTTGAGTTTCAGGATTTGGGGAGTGATTATTTGGAGAGTTTGCTGTCTTCTTTTTGACAGAATTTGGAGTGATTCATGGTCATACGTTGAACCGCATGCCTTATTTGTTGTCAGGGATGCATGTATTATATTAGTATCAGTCTAGGTTTTTATTGCTATATACATTCATTACATATGACAAAACAACAGAATTTTCAGTTTCATAGGTTGTTTCTTTGACGAATACTGTGATTCTTATCAAAGAGATAGGATTAACTTTAATTGTTTGTTATAGAAATGAAATGCAACATAATTTCTTTCTTTTAACATTGAATTACCATATTGTTTTTGTTTTGATACTATTAATACTTTTTTAAGAGCATTTTTATACTTAGTTTTAGACCAGTCCATGGGTTTGATAGCTCACTCAGATTAGCCTGGGTTAGGTTTACCAGATTTTGTATTGGGCCAATCCAACAAGAATTTCAATTGATTAATTAAAAATTATTTAATTTTTTTATATAAAAATTAATATAACATTTTTAATTTGTTATAATAGATAAAGAGTGAACCAATATTTTGAGTTAACGGTAAACGTTCGATCGAATCGAGTGAAAAATTTTCGAGTTAATTGAGTTTACAAGTTTTATTTTATCATTCTTACTTAATTAGCTTGAAATTTTTGAATCGAGTGAAATTGTTTGAATTAAATTAAAAAAGTAAACATGTCAAATTAAAATATTATTCCAAAGATAACTAATTTCATGTTAGAGTACATAAATTTGAAACCATATATTTTAGAAAAATTTTCAAAGAAAAGAAAATAATAAAATAAGATGTTTTAATAT
This sequence comes from Gossypium raimondii, assembly GCF_025698545.1. Taxonomy (NCBI): domain Eukaryota; kingdom Viridiplantae; phylum Streptophyta; class Magnoliopsida; order Malvales; family Malvaceae; genus Gossypium; species Gossypium raimondii. Next base: position 41,967,157 of record NC_068570.1, read on the forward strand.
AATAAACTTGAAACATTAATTAACCTACTTAGGTCTCTAAAATTATTATTTTAGAAAAATTTAAAATATTAACTTTCTTTATACATTTTTAGAATTTTTATAATCTTTTAAAAATATAAATTTTGAAAATTTTATAAATATTTTGAATTTTAAAATTATTTTGAATATTTGAAAATTATTTTGATTATTTTGTAATTTTGTTGAGAGAGATCAATTTGCTCATTTCAAAGTTGACAGGAACCAAAAAAGTATTTACACAAACCTGTTATTCAAATTATTCAAGTTATTCGAATTGTAAAATTCAACTTAACTTGAATTCGAGTAATTCGAATAACTCGAAATTTAATTTTTTTTTTCAATTTTTTTAAATTGAATTGAGTTTTGTTCACCCCACTTTGAGTATAGCTGAATTCGAGCTTATATGAAAAAATATTAAAGGTTTAATACCTCTTTTGGCATCTATACTATTGCTAAATTATCACTTTGATATATGTATTATTTTTATCAGTTTAGTCTTTATATTTTTATTTTGTAATCCCTGTTATTTCACCAATATTTTCATTAAAAAAGTTAAGTCAACCACTGACACATTGCCATATGTCAAGGAAAAGTAAAAATTACTTTAAAATTTTAAATAATATATCAGAAAAACTAAAGGGATCATAAAAAATCTAACCCAAAAATTACTTGAAACTTAGAAAATTAAAAGAAAAACTAAAAATTTCATAACCTATTTTTAAAATGATAAAATTATTTTTAAGTTAATGTAAAACTCAAAATTCCTTCATAATATCAAAATTGCAAAAATATCGTAAAATTTCCAAAAAAGAAAACTATTTTTTTAAAAAGTTCATAAAATTTTAAAATTTCTTTAAAAAACTAAAATTCCAAACTAACATATTTTTAAAATTTTATGAAAATTTTAAAATTTCTTTTGAAGTTCCGCATGCTTAATAATTTTAATGGTTAAACCTCAGATAATTTCAAGGTTGAAGCCTCCCGAACCATTTCATCTACTAGAATACCACATTTCTGGAATACGCAAATTTCATTTTCTTTTTTAAAATGGACTAGTATTTGATGTATTCTTAGTTAGAAAAATAAAATTTACTAATATGTATTAAGTAAAATTGTATAGAATGTATTCTACTTAATTTTAAGTTTTTTAGAAAATTTTAGAATTTCATAAAAAAATAGAATTTTCTGGTTTGTTTGGAAATTTTAGGAATTCTTTTGCAATTTTAATGAATTTTTTTATATTTTAAAGAAATTTTGAGTTTTCTACATTAAATTTTGTTAATTTATAGAATTTTTTATAATTTTTAAAGATGGATTATGATTTTTTTAGTTTTTTTTACAATTTTCTAAGTTTCAAGATTTTTTAGTTTGATTTTTTTATGATTTTTAGATGTTTGATAATCTTTTCAATTTTTTATTTTTCATGAGACGTGTCAGCATGCCATTGGTCACAAAATGATATTAACAGAACAGCTTTTGTAACTGAAATTTGGACTGGGATGACAAGGTATACATAATGATAGTATAGGGAAAAACTGAAAAAAATTGTACATGTATCAAAATGATAATTTAATTATAGTAGAAGGATAAAAAGAGGTATTAAGCCAATATTGAAATTAAGATGCAACCTGGTATTGTAAAGTTAATATATGTTGAAAGGTGCTGATATGTTTTTCGCTCATTTAGAAATAGTTTCTCTAGTTTTATTTTTAATAATTTAATTTGTGTGCTTTTCATATTTTAAAATTTATCTTCAATTGTTAAAATTTTTCTATTGAATTCACTAATATATTATTTTGAAATGAAAATAATACTCACTTAATAATCATGTAATAAAATCTATAAATAATTTCAAAAGGAAGATTTGAGTAGACCCAAATTCTTATAAAATTGGTTTTTTTTTAATTCCTCAATAATCGTATTTCACGTGGTAGCATTCTAAAATAAAATTGTTCTAACTACAAAATATCTTTTTTATATAATTTTGAGTAAATTATTAAAATAGTCACTTTTGTATACCTCAGGTTACATTTTAGTCATTTATGTTTAAAATGTTACGTTTTAGTCATTTACGTTATTGCGTTGTAACATTTCAGTCACTAAGTCGTTAACGATGTAATGGTAAGCTGCCGTGACACGTTAAATCATCATTTCAAACAAAAATTTTAGGTTTACTTATACAATTAGTCCCCATATTTTTTTTTTGTTTTAAGCAATTTAATTTTGTTTCTTTTATGTTCTTTTAATTTTTTTCTTTATTTTCCATTCTCTTATGCTTCTTCCTTTATTTTCCTCATTCTCTATTTCTTTTAACTAGTTTTTCTATGTTTTCCATTTGTTAAAACTAGTCTCTATACTTTTTTTTAAACAATTTAATTTTTTCAGTGAGGCAAGCTTGTGGACTACTTTTAACAAATGGAAAACATAGAAAATTACGTTAAAAGAAATGAAGAAGAGAGGAAAACAAAGGGGAAGCGAAGAAAATGAAAATAAAGAAAAAAAGGAAAGTTAAAAGAACATAAAAGAAAAAGATTAAATTGCTCAAAATAAAAAAATATAGGACCAATTGTAGAATTTAACCTAAAATTTTGTTTTGAAATGATGATTTAACATGCCACATAAGTTTACCTTACACTATTAACGATGATTAACAACTCAATGACTAAAATGTTACAATGGGATAACGTAAGTGACTAAAACGTAACATTTCAAACATAAGTGACTAAAATGTAACATGAGGCAACCAAAATGACAATTTTGATAGTTTACCCTATAATTTTATATATATTTAAAAATATTAATATATTTCCACAAATGTAATTATATCATATAATTTATATTATTTTAATATCATTATTATTTTATAATTCATTAAATTTTAATAATCTAATTTTTTTCTAAAAATTATTTATCTAAACAAAATAATCACCAATACTAGGATTTTGACATAATTCATCTAAAATTCTCTATCCAAGTATACTCTTAAATGTAACATTCCCATATGCAAAGTGGAATTCTAGCATAAGATTCTCACTTTTTGAAGCATTAACTCAAGTCGATAATCTCATATTCTCAAAATTGTCAAGAACTCTTCCTTAAATAATTTTATATTTCTCTTGATAATATGACATTTTAAATATCTTATTCTTATTTTTAATGACATTACCAAACAAAATAATAAGTAATGAACAGGTTGTCCAATTTTTTATACGTTCTTTAAAGTTGTATTTTAACATATGTATTTTATAAATTGAAAAAGTAACATTAGTATTATATTACATTCTACCAAAATATCGCTTTAGTTTTAATAATAAAAATGTAATTTCATTTTTCTTTTCCTTGTCACTTTGATGTATGAGAAACTCGCCCTAGCTTGGACCTAAACTTGTATAAAATAAAAATGTTAGCCAGCTATATCTTAAATCAATCTCCATATCTTACTTTCTTTAGTGATTACTAATTAAATTTTAAAATGTTGTTTACATAAGCCCCACTTGGGATGGCTGGGTTTAATTTTGTGACATATTTCACTATTTAAAAATAGTGGTATTTATTAAGTAACAACTTAGTATGAGCTTGACTAAATAGAGAAGCGTCATGTTCCATATGTAAAAATTTAATAAAAGTAACGACTTAATTTCAAAAACTAAAACTTAACTAAATTATGCATAAACACATATAATATTAACTTATTAGTTAACATAAAATATACTTAATTGATTGATTAAAAAGTAAAATAGAAATAATTAAATTAATATTAAGGAAAATGTTACCAAATTTTATAATTTCAAAGTAAATATTTTACAATGAATCAATTTAAGAGATTAAACATAAATATATATTAAGTAATACAAGGTACTTTAAGGAATCTTAAAAATTGGAGGCGAGGACGGGCCAAATATAAATTTACCCCCTTTTGAATGAGAATATGTATGAAATAGAAACACTTGATAAATCTTGGGGGGGGGGGGGTACTATTTGATGAGAAACCCCAAAATCTAGAACAAGAAATCACAAAGTCGTGTTTGAAAGTCTTGAAAGAAAAATTAAAGAAGAAAGAATGGACTTGTATTCAACTTAGAGGAAGGATGAGTGAGCCAAATGGAAATTTTAGCCCAAAAAGAGTGTTTGAATATGAAAATAAGATATTAAGTCAGATTCAAAATAAAGGAGTGAAGAAAAAAAAAGAATGATATGTTAATTTTTGAAGAATTTGTATGAAAAACATATCAATGATCATATTTAAACCCTAAAATCTCTTAAAACAAAATTACTAAAACATCAATAATTCAACTTGCAGAACTTACAAGAAAATACTCTTATTTTCACAATATGCTTCCCACATACGATAAGGAGAATGTTGAGAATATTCGTTTGATATATAAGCATTTATGTAAAGTTAGTTAGAATTAGTTAACGTGTAATTAGCTGTAGGGTTAGTTATTCTTGTTAGTTACTTAGTTGTTCTTGTTAGCTACACTCCTGTGTATATATTTACTGTTTTTTACTTGAATGAATTAACCATTATTCATATCAACTTCATTTTCTTAACATGGTATCAGCCTAAGATCATTTTTCTTGATCATCTTCGATCCAGTTTTTCTTCATTTCGTTTTTGATGGCTAATCCTTCATCTCTTTCTCTGTCATTTAGTCATCCTCTTTTTTTGCATCCTTCTGCTATGCCAGGGATGATTTTGGTTTCTCACCAGCTTACTGGTAATGACAATTATTGTGTTTGGAGCAGGTCTATGCGCATTGCCCTTCTTGCGAAGAATAAGCTAGGGTTTATTGATGGTTCATGCTCTCGTGATAGCTTCGATGTAGATCTCAAGCCTCATTGGGATCGTTGCAATGCTATCGTCCTTTCTTGGATTCTTAATACTGTTACTCAAGAACTCTCTGTTGGCATCGTTTTTGCGTCCAATGCTGCCATTGTTTGGAAGGATCTCCAGGAACGGTATGATAAAGTTGATGGCTCTCGTATTTACTACCTTCATCGTGCTATCTCTACTCACACACAAGGAACTTCTTCTATTTCCACTTATTTCATTAAGTTTTGTTTACTTTGGGATGAATATGATGTTCTTGTTCCTTCTTCTACATGCAACTGTGATCTTACTCGTAGAACTGCTCAACTTCAACAACAGCGTCTTTTCCCGTTTTTGATGGGTTTGAATGAAACTTACTCTAATGTTCGTTCTCAAGTTCTTTTGATGCAGCCTTTACCTATAGTTAATCAAGCTTATTCACTTGTTATGCGTGATGAGACTCAACGTGAGCTTGCATCTCCTTTACCCCTTTCTGAGCCTACTGCTCTTCTTAGTCAGCAATCATCCACTTCTTCCGCTCCCAAGAGGCGTTCTGATTTGATTTGTACGTATTGCCAAAAAAAAAGTCATATTCGAGCAGAATGTTACTGACTCAATGGTTTTCCTGCTGATTTCAAGTTCACCAAGAAACGATCACCAACTGCCAATAATGTTGTTGTTCCTTCTTCTGATTCTTTTGCTCCACCGGTCCATTCATCATCTGTTATTTCTGCTCCAACATTCACTACTGAACAGTATCAATAGCTCTTGACTCTGCTAAACAAGGAACCATCTGTACAAGCTGTTGCTCACATGGCAGGTATATCTTCTGCATCGAATCCGATTCATTGGATCCTTGATACTGGTGCTTCCAATCATATGACTCATGCTTTTAACTCTTTAATTCAACCTGTTGCATGTGCTAACAACTCTTTTGTTAAGTTGCCTACTGGTACCACAGCTGCTGTCACTCATGTTGGTAATCACAAACTCACACGTCATTATACCCTCAAAGATGTTCTTTGTGTCCCTTCTTTTAATTTCAACCTCCTCTCCATTTCAAAGCTCACTAAGGATCTTAACTGTTTTGTTTCCTTTTATCCTACATGTTGTGTTTTGCAGGACCTTTGCAGTGGAAGGATGATGGGGATTGGTAAAGAACACGATGGCCTCTATCTACTTCAACCTCAACCTTCCCCAACTCATACTCCCCCACCTGTCTATTTTCCTGTACAACCTTTTGCTTCTGCCTCTAAGCATATTGATTATTTTCTGTGGCATGCTAGACTTGGTCACACATATTTTTCAACAATGAATAAAATACCTTTTTTGCATGATGGTTCTATGCATTCTCATAGCAATCCTACTTGTCCTATCTATCCATTAGCTAAACAAACCCGACTATCATTTCCATACAGTCATTCCAGGCAATCAACACCTTTTACCCTCATTCATGTTGATGTTTGGGGTCCTTATCGAATTTCCACTCATTCTAGTCACAGGTATTTTTTAACACTTGTTGATGATCACACCAGGATGATATGGATTTACCTTTTAAAACTTAAGAGTGATGCCTTTCTCTACCTCAAACAGTTCATCACATTGGTTAAAACACAGTTTTCTGGGATAGTTAAAATTGTTCGAAGTGATAATGGTTATGAATTTTTCACTAAAGAAGGCTCTTTTTTTTTTTCACTCCCTTGGCATTGTTCATCAATCATCTTGTGTTCACACACCACAACAGAACGGTGTGGTTGAACGCAAACACCGCCACCTTTTAGATCTTGCACGAGCATTGAAATTTCAGTCCTAAGTCCCAGTCAAATTTGGGGGCGTATGTGTTCTTATTGCTTGTTACTTGATCAATAGATTGCCTTCTACTGTGCTTGGTTGGAAAACTCCTTTTGAATTGTTGCATCACAAGCCACCAAATTTTACGCATCTTCAGACATTTGGTTGTCTATGTTATGCTACAGTCACAAAATTCCATGACAAGTTTTCTCCAAAAGCCACCCCTTCTATCTTTATGGGATATTCCCAAGTTCAAAAAGGTTACATACTGTTTGATCCTATGTCACATAAATTTTTTGTTAGTCGCAATGTCATCTTTCATGAGTCCATTTTTCCTTTTCATACACCACCCAAAGATCAACCACTTTTTCCCTTAGACGTTCATGCTTTTGGCTTCTTTCATGATTCTGATTTCCTTATTACTAATCCTTCCAATTCACCACCACCACCTTCCCATTTACCCTCTAATCCTTCTCGAAGAAGTACCCGACCAACCCGACAACCTACCTGGATGCAGGATTACATTTGTTTTAACTCTTCCATCTCTTCATCATCTTCTACTGTTGCACAAGGTTAGTATCATCTTTCTAACTTTATCACTTATCATTTACCCTTCCAAACTCAATGTTTTACTGCTTCCATCTCTCACATCTCTGAACCTCGAACTTACCAAGAGGCAATTAAACATGACTGTTGGAAAGCTGCTATGCAACAGGAAATTAAAGCTTTAGAAGCCAATTTGACTTGGGAGATTGTTTCACTTCCACCCGGCAAACATCTCATTGGTTGCAAGTGGGTTTTTTGCATCAAGTACCATTCTGATGGCTCTATTGAACGTTACAAGGCCAGGTTAGTAGCTAAAGGCTATAGCCAAAAGGAAGGCATTATTTTTCAGGATACCTTTTCCCCGGTAGTCAAGCAGGTCACAGTTAAGGTAATTGTTGCTCTTGCTGCTCTCTTTGACTGGCCTCTCATTCAGATGGATGTTTACAATGCTTTTCTTCAAGGTGACCTTTATGAAGAGGTGTACATGTACTTACCTCTGGCCTTTGACACTCTAGGGAGCAACCATGTCTGTCGTTTGTCTCTTTATGGGTTAAAACAGGCTTCAAGGCACTGGAATTTGAATCTCAGTGAGGCTCTCATCAACACTGGTTATGTTCAAAGTCGGTATGATTACTCTATGTTTGTTAAATCATTCGGCAGCAAGATTGTTATCATGCTCATCTATGTTGATGATCTCTTGATCACTGGGAATGATAAATCCCTGATTGAAGACTTGCAAGCTACCCTCCATCAGAATTTTAAAATGAAGAACTTGGGTACGCTTAAGTATTTTCTAGGCATTGAAATCGCACGATCAAAAGCAGGAATCATCATTGTAAGGCCCAATTTTGGCCCGGGCTTGCCTAAATAAAAAATGAACTCTAAATACAAATTCAAAGTCCATTTACAAAAATTTAAACCCAAATTACAATGACCTGATGGCCGAATAAGAATACATTAGCAGGCCTAAACCTAAGTAGGCCCAATTCCCCCAAGCCCAATCACGAAGTGGCCCAACTGGCCTGAACCAAATGCCAGAAACCCTAGCATCAGCCCCCAACTAGCGCCGCAACCACCAGGCCTTCTCCTTGCGCGTGTGGTGCCTGCACGCGTGTAGCTGCTCCTGCCCTAGCCTCTGTCGCCTCCGCACGAGCATGCCTCTCCCACGTATGTGCCACGCCCGCGCCTCCATACACCTGCAACGAATGCACACAAACAAACAACAAAGCACAGGCAAACATAAAATATGGGCAGAAATCGAGAGCAAATCAGAGAAAGAGAGAAAATAAGAAAAAAGAGAGGATTTTTTATTTTCTTTTGATTTTCTGTAATTCGGGTTATAAAGAACCCTATACAAACGTTGTAAAGGTGGTTTTTTTTACGCACAAAAAAAGGAGAGCATACTGTAACACAAAAACGAAATCAATACCAAAAAAGGTTCTCATTTTCTCTTTTCGGTTCCCTTTTAATGGTTTTTTTCTTTTTCTTTTTCTTTTCTGCTCGATCTTAATCATATATAGGCATATTTACAAAATAAAAGAGGGAAGGGTTTAGAAACATTACCTGGTTCGGTGCGTCGCCGAATCCCCCTCCGTTCAGGCCAAGATTGAACAGGCGAGGGGGAGGCTTTCGATTCTTGATGCGGCGCAGAGAGTTTTTCTCTCCTTTTTTCTTAATTTTTATTTTATATTAGGAAAGCTCCTGATAGCTTAAGGTTTTGTTTTAATCCCGAAAAGAAACGACGTCGTATTTGGCCGTGTGACCCGCGCGTGTGACCCGACCCGGGGAGGATCCGCGCACCTTCGCTCATTGGTCCATTTGCGCCACTAATCCCTTGATTTTTTCGGCGCGTTACAATCAAGTTGTTTTATTGTTTTTAAATTAAACCTCTTATTTCATTTTTGTTTCACTTGGGTCCTTCCTATAACGCAGCGTTTCGAGGTGTTGGGATTATTTCCCTTTTAGTCCCTCGTGTCATTCGCGCGTCTCACTTTGGTCCTTTTTTATTTATTTTAATTCTGTTTGTAGCTCTTTAAATTTATTTCAATTGCATTTTGACCCCGCATTTTATTTTTAGTTTCTTTTGTTTCCTGTTGATTCGGTTCTAATTATTGTTGGGTCCTACAACATTGAATTTGGTTTCGATTTAGTTTAAATTTGGTTTCTTTTTTTTCTGTTTTCTGATTTAATAACAAATTTTAAATATGATTAGTTTTACATTAACAATATTATAAATCTTTTTAGTATTACTTTCATATTTAACTTTAGCTAGCTTTTAAAATTCATTATTATTATAATTTTAAAACATAAAATTTATTATTTAGTTTGTATTTTATATTTTAAATTCATTCTATACCAATATTTTGAAATCTATTTGACATTTTTAATTTTGTTTTTTTTGTATTATTATTTTAATTTTTATTTAAGTTTTGAATCTTTGGTTTTAAAATTTGTAGATTATTATTTTAACTCCAAAAAACGTTTCCTTCATATTTTGTTTTGTTTTCAAAGTTTTTTTAATAAATCTATTATTATATCAGTATGTTTTAAACATTATTTTTTACTATTGGCTTAATATTGTTTACAAACCCTTTTTATACTTTTATTTTCCAAGTTGATACATTTATTTATTTCATCACACTTAATATATTTTAGAATTTGATATATTACTTTATATTTCTCAATAATGTATTTTAGAATATAGTCCCAAATTTTATTTTCACCATGATATCCCGTGATTATTATATTTATACGTATAATTTATATGGAATTATTTTAATACATGTATATGCGTGTATAAAATGCATCATAACTTGTAATTTACAAAATTTTATTTTTATTTTCAAATTGTTTTATTCATTTCGATTATTTTAAGTGGTTACTTGTGATTAAATTATCTTTATATTAATTATTCTCATTTTGTTATTTGTTAAGATTGATTATTAGTTTATTTGATTATCAATGTTGATGTATTATATGTTTGGTTGCTCAATTGTAAATTTAGCTTGCTATTCACCATTTGATTTGTATATTGATACTTTATTATATGGTTTGTAAAATTGCATTTCATTAAAGCATTATAATTGTTTAATTTCAAAATCCCTACAAAGTTTGGTGTTTAAAAATTCTCGAGAGGATTGTGCCCTAACTTACTGGCTTCAATTCTCCTTTTTGATTTTAAATAGCCGAATACCCCCTTTTTTTCAATTCGAACATAGAAATTTCAAAATAAAAGCTCATTCTCGAGAATTTGACACGTTGTGTCCTAAAGCATTGAATATGACGTATTATTTTCTCGAGATGAGGATTTTAAGGCAATGTTCAATATTTAGGAATTTTGTGAAATCGAACGCTAACTTACTGGGTTTTGATTTTCTCATTTGACCCAGATAATCGAATATCCTTCTCAAAACGCATGGGTTTTAAAAGTTAAAAGATAAACTTAATTTGAAGATTAAAAATGTTGCACCCTAACTCACTGGGTGTGACATTTTATTTCTTCGAAATAAGAGTGTTTTATTATTCAATTTATTCAGAATAAAAAGATCGTATTTTAAAATCTTTTCAAAATTTTGACATTAAGACATTAAACATCGATTCGGTACCAATTTTGGGCGTTACGAGGGTGCTAACCCTTCCTCGTGCGTAACCGACTCCCGAACCCGCTTTTCTTAAAATTCGCAGACCTAAAATTATTTTCAAGGTGATCCAATCACACCACAATAAAAGATCGGTGGCGACTCCCATTTCTATTTTCAAAATCGATACCTATTTTTCAAATTTCATAAAAATGGTGTCGACAGCTTGGCGACTCCACTGGGGACGCATTTAGAGAGTCAAGCCGTAAAATTGATTATTTTTGTCTTATTGTCAAAAATTAAAATTTGATTTGAAAAAATTACGATCTTTTCTTTGCACTTGTTTGCATGATTATTGTAAATTAAGTTGTATATTTTGACATCATTTTGCATAAGACTGTTTAGTCTTGTCCTTTTAAGTGGGAGTGAGAAACTAGTCCTTCGTGAGGTTTTCACCTCCGTGCAAGATAGTGGAACACTTTTGGAATACATCCGTACTTATGTCTTTGTGAGGTTTTCATCTTCGTGCAGCCATAGGGAAATGTATTCCCCTGAACCGAACTCGGTCTGTATGAGCCTATAATGGGTGAAGATCGAGGAATCTGCTGGTTCGGGTACCTTGACTCTAGAACCAAACCTCATATAGTGGACTTAGGAACTTAACCTAGGTAGAGCCACTCCAAACCCCTAGTAGTCACCCGACTAGGTACTTCTGTTTTCCTTGTTTACTAATGTTTTGTTCTAACCCCTATTGTTGTGTTTTGATTATGATTGCATTACATTGCATCTTAGGAAAGAGATATTGATTCAAGACCGATTACTAAATTAGAAAGCTTGTCATGGAATATGAATTCCTTGATAAAGTGGAAAATAATACGACTTCCTGAATATATTCTGAGAAACACAAGAATGGCGATGGAAGAGTTTGTGACCCTGCTTCGTGGCCTGAGGATTCAAGGCGACTGTATAAGAGCCTTTGACGTCCCAACTCCCTTAAAGAAGTTGACGAACCTTATGAAGATGGACAGATGATGGATCGCGACCAAGATTAAGAAAAGGAGCTAGTAATGGCACATATTGGAAATTGGCAAGATTATCTTAAACATGTGCATGAAGAAGAAGATAGATGTTGTTTCTTGGAATATGAGGGTGAGGCCGTACATGTATCCGTTTTATGTAAAGGAATTTGCTTTCTAGAAAAGTTTCCTAAATGTAATTGAAGCAGAATCAATGTCTCTGTAGGCATGCATTTCATGCATTCGCATTACATGCATTAAAGTCCATTGAAAGGGTCTAATTGAGAAAATTTATTTCAGCTAATCTGGAAACCGAAAAAAGCTCACCCATTAAGCATCAATACGGTACTCGTCGGAAAACGAAAGAAATGGATCAAAGATTAGAGAAACTGGAGCAAATGCAAAAGGATATGCAAGAACAGTTACAAGTACAAATGCAAGAGCGGCTATATAAAATTCAAGAAGACATAACGGAAAAATTGATCAAGGCTAAAAAAGATGCGATGGCTGAATTGACCCACCTACTGACTAAAGGTGTAAATAAGGGGAAGGGTCCTATGGTTAAAGATGAAGGAGAAGACAAGGATAGGCCTATCTATCCTCTAGACTTTACGCCTCTACATGCGCAGATTCAGACCGAGATACCTCCGCGCAGATCCTCTGTTTCAATTGAGCCTCAGCGGTTTCAAACTGATGATTCAATGCCGATAAACTTTCAGGCTGGATCAGGTTCTAATCCTAGAGATAACCCAGTGAATCTTGTTATTCCTGATTTCGATGAAATGGCTGAAAAAGAGAAGGCAAACGTCGAACTGTTAAAACAATGGGAGGATAGGTGTAAATGGCCGGAGGAAAAATTCAAAGCCCTGGAAAGCGCCGGTAGTCACCATGGAATCGATACGAAAGATCTGAGCTTGGTTCCAGACTTAGTACTCCTTCACAAGTTTAAAACGCCTGAATTTGATAAATATAGTGGGACTAGTTGCCCAAAAGCCCATATCACCATGTTCTGTAGAAGGATGACCGGGTATATTAACAATGATTAGCTGTTAATACATTGTTTTTAGGATAGCCTCATTGGAGCAGCGTCGAAATGGTATAATCAGTTGAGCCGTACTGAGATTGGTTCATGGAGGGACCTAGCATAGGCATTCATGAAACAATACAGTCATGTAATGGATGTGGTTCCCGATAGAATCACCTTGCAAAACATGGAAAAGAAATCGAGCGAAAGTTTTAGGCAGTATGCACAGAGATGGAGGGAAGTTGTAGTCCAGGTTCAGCCACCCTTCTCGGAGAAAGAGACGACAATGCTCTTCATCAATACGCTGAAGGCCCCGTTCATTACGCACATGTTAGGAAGTGCAACAAAAAGCTTTTCTGACATAGTCATGAGCGGTGAAATGATTGAAAGTGCTATAAGAGCCAAAAACATTGTGGCAGAAGAGAGTGATAAGAGGTCAACCCCAAGGAGAAGAGAAAATTAGGTGAACAACACAGCTTACTCAAGGTCAGTAAGTCATCAAGGTAAAGGGATCACTAGTCAACAGGGTTCATCAAGACAAGAATCTTATGTGAAACAAGGCACTGAGAACCTCCAGTTCACGCCAATTCCGATGTCGTATAAGGAGCTGTATTAGAGCTTATTCGACGCGCGCATTGTTGCCCCTCTCTACACAAAGCCTCCACATCCTCCGTACCCCAGATGGCACGACGCAAATGCACAATACGAATATCATACGGGAAATACGGGGCATTCCATAGAAAACTGCATTGCCTTTAAAAAACTGATTGAAAGGCTTATCAGTATGGGCATCGTTAAATTTGATGATTCCTCTAGTGCGGAAAATCCGTTACCCAATCATAATTGATAATGAAGTGAATGCAATGCATAGAGAAGAGTGGGAGGTGTTCACATCGACGAAAAGCAACTGAAGAAGGGATCTTGTTAAATATCTGCCCTTATAAATCTGGAGTGTTCTAAACAATTAGACTGCGGAAGAAATCCCTATAGTTTTTAGAGCTTATCTAGAGTAATGTTCAGAACATTTTTGTTGTTTTTAGCCTAGAAATGATAGAAATTCCTTTGTGAAATAGGCTCATGTCTGAACGTTATTATTTTAATAAAATACATCTTTGCGATTATTTTTGAGCCAATATTTTCATTCTATACGAATAATTCTGTATTCTTTCATTCTTTTGGATTTTCTTCCAAACCATCATTCATTCATTCATAATTATATGATACAAATAATTATTCATGAATTTATACATTCTTTTGTACATTCTTCGGTACTTACTATGGGTCCTCAGATATCAATCACATGAATGACGCTGCTACAAACTCAGATTTTCCTCTTGAGCGAGGCATGTGTTTAGACGGATCTCATGGCTTTAGAAATGACATAGATCGTAGCTTATCTCCGAACTTGTTGAGGATGGTAGCACGAGAGGATAGACATATCCTACCTCACAAGGAATTGGGGACTTGGTGAAGATTAGAATTAACCTGACCGCGAAGATGAAGCAAGACCTTGTTCAAAGATGTCTTCGTATGATCATACCAGAATATGCCCGGGTTAACCGCTGTTGATGAAGTCTGCACAATAGCGCGATGCTAGAAATATGCAGTATGAACGATGTAATTCTTTGCCGGGGCAATGCCTTTCTCAGCATAGTTTTGCCCATTTGAAGTCGAATTTCCATCTCTTCAAGTTGTTGTTGGGTCTATCCTGATTAAAGAGGAATATCCAAAGTTTTCTGTCGTAGTTGCGCCCCAAAAAGGCTCAAATCAAAAAAGGGAAGAAAAAGAAAAATCAAAATCAAAGTCAAAATGAAAATGAAAAAATCAAAAATCAAAATAAAAAAAAACAACAAAGAAGAAAAATCAAAATCAAGATCAAAATGAAAATGAGAAAAAGAAAGAAGAATGAAAAAGATAAATCTAGATGAAAAATCAGAATGAAAAAGGAAAAATAAAAAATAAAAGGAGAGGCCAAGGCGAAAACCTGCAAAGGGCGCTTTGTGACCAAAGGTGGTTTTGAGTTGAAAACCCGAAAAGGGCGACTCAAATTTCGAGCAAATTGGGGCATGGACATCACCATTATCGAAGACTTCTAATGGGCATTGCTTCTCTTTGAGATCATTAATTACTTCATCAAATGGATAGAGGCTACTGCATGCGTTAATGTTATCATATGCCGATATAAGACTCTAGAGAGGGTGGTATTGGAAATTGCATTGAACTTGAATAGCTGAGGGCTGTAATCAGTTCAAAATCAGACATCACGATTTGTCACCGTACTGCAAGACAATGAAAAAAGATGAGGAAAAGTGAAAAATGAAAGAGTAAAAATGGAGAGGCTAAGGGGAAAACTCGCAAAAGGCGCCTTAGGCCAAAGGGGATTTGAGTTGAAAACCCGAAAAGGGCGGCTCAAATATTATTCAGAATGGGGCATGAAGTGATCAGAGCAACTCAAATCGTGATCAAGATTGGGGCATGTGGTAATGTTGCTATGCCTGAATCGACAGGAAAGGATAGGCGACATCTTGGGGCATCGACAGAGCACTGTAGATCTCCTAAACACATGTCCAACTCAAAATGGTCATCAGAAAGTTTGTACAGAGAAGTTTAAGTTGCGATATCTGGGGCACCCAATTCTATATAATTTGTTCTTGGAATACCTTTTTCTTTTCCAAGATATACATTCCCAATCAATTTCTTTATTATCATTCTTGAGCTATGCTCAGAACCAACTTTATTCTTATCCATTATTATGACCCTTTTTGCAAGCATATTGCATTGGAATAATGATTAATGGACTAATAAAACTTTGACAAAGTAAGTTTTGCATATTACTCTGAAAATTTTCTAAATAATATAGGAGCCTGAAACAGGACTATTGTTTAGAACACACCAAATTTAAAGGTTGGAAATTTGAGAAGGAATAGTCTAAATTTAGACTTTCTCTTTGGATTTCATTGTCAAATGCATTGGTTGAACAAAATGATAAGATGACGGGTTAGTGACAAAGCTTAAATAAACGAGCAAGCAATGATCATCAGGCAATAGGAAGATGTTACCTCAGAGAAGAGAGCCTTCATTTGCACATAAGTCTTTGGTACGACACCCTGGGAATGGTGTAGGGAACCAGAATGATTCAGATCCTGTATCCTAGAATTGGATAAGAGAGGATTGAGGAAAGCCATATTTCTACCCTTGGATTACAGTGGGAGAATGATGGTACAAATTATGGCCCCAATGGATTAAACTTTGAGGTTTACAGTGGGGGCAATTTGACTAAGTGATTATTCAGAAAAGCCAGTCAAGTGAGAAGGCGTTGTAGCACTTCAGTGACAAAGCCTTAATAAACTTCGAGTAATGACAACCTGAGCGGGATCGTTCTCAGAAAAATAAAATTCCGTATGCATGCAAACACCATTCACACATGTCTAGTTGGGAGCATTTGATTCATTTTGATCATGCCTTCCTAATCATTAGGCATAATTAGGTTCATTTTACAGGCCATGTTCCCCAGAGAACAGATTAGTGAAGAAGTAGATCTTGCCTTCCTGCATTAACAGCGAAGTAGATCGAAAACGAAGCTTTGCCTCCATCGGTTGCATTGGAGCTGGTTAAAGATAGCAGATCTTACCTTCCTGCATTAACAGCGAAGCAGATCGAAAATGAAGCCTTGCCTCCATCGATTGCAGTGGAGCTGGTTAAAGAAGTAGATCTTGCCTTCCTGCATTAACAGCGAAGCAGGTCAAAAACGAATCCTTGCCTCCATCGGTTGCATTGGAGCTGGTTAAAGATAGTAGATCTTGCCTTCCTGCATTAACAGCGAAGCAGATCAAAACTAAGCATTGCCTCCATCGGTTGCATTGGAGCTGGTTAAAGATAACAGATCTTGCCTTCCTGCATTAACAGCGAAGCAGATCGAAAATGAAGCCTTGCCTCCATCGGTTGCAGTGGAGCTGGTTAAAGATAGCAGATCTTACCTTTCTGCATTAACAACGAAGTAGATTGAAAACGAAGCCTTGCCTCCATCGGTTGTAATAGAGCTAACTAAAGATAGCAGATCTTGCCTTCCTAAGCACTAGTAGAGCAGATCGAAGACGGCGAATCTTATCTTCCCCGGGAGTAGGGAAACAAATTGAAGCCACAAGTCCTATGTCCCTGACCAGCAGTGGAATAAGTAGGAAATTACAAGTCTTATCTCCCTAAGCAGTAGTGGAGCAGACAGAAGAAATCAATCCTATCTCCCTGAAGTTGTAGTGGAGCGGATTAAAGTATTAGATCTTATCTCTCTGAAGTTACAGTAGAGTAGATCACATCAGGTCTTATCTCTCTGAGGTTACAGTGGAGTAGACCGAAGAATAGCAGATCTTATCTTCCTAGGCAATAGTGGAGCAGATCGAAGATAGCAAATTTTGTTCTTTCAAAGTTACAAATCCTATCTCCCCGACGTTGCGGTAGGAGTGGATCGAAGCACCAATTCCTACACCTCTGAAGATGCAGTAGGATGGAATGAGCCCACTTGAAGAAGAAGAGCACCAAGGTCCAAGCACGACCAGGCAAAATTGGTCCTCTTTAGTCTTTGCTCTATTCTTGTTACACGACAATGAGCAAAGAGGGGCAGTAAGGCCCAATTTTGGCCCGGGCCTGCCTAAATAAAAAATGAACTCTAAATACAAATTTAAAGTCCATTTACAGAAATTTAAACCCAAATTACAATGACCCGAATGGCCCAATAAGAATACATTAGCAGGCCTAAACCTAAGTAGGCCCAATTCCCCCAAGCCCAATCACGAAGTGGCCCAACTGGCCTGAACCAAATGCTAGAAACCCTAGCATCAGCCCCCAACTAGCGCCGCAACCACCAGGCCTTCTCCTTGCGCGTGTGTAGCTGCTCCTGCTCTAGCCTCTGTCGCCTCCGCACGAGCATGCCTCTCCCACGTATGTGCCACGCCCGCACCTCCGTACACTTGCAACGAATGCACACAAACAAACAACAACAAGACAGTGCAGCAAGTAAAATACTGCGTAAATCGAGATCAAATCGAGAAAGAGAGAAAATAAGAAAAAGAGAGGATTTTTATTTTCTTTTGATTTTCTGTAATTCGGGTTATAAAGAACCCTATACAAACGTTGTAAAGGTGGTTTTTTTACGCACAAAAAAGGAGAGCATCTTGTAACACAAAAACGAAATCAATACCAAAAAGGTTCTCTTTTTCTCTTTTGTTCCCTTTAATGGTTTTTTCTTTTCTTTTCTTTTCGCTCGATCTTAATCATATATAGGCATATTTACGAAATAAAAGAGGAAGGGTTTAGAAACATTACGGTTCGGTCGTCGCGAATCCCCTCCTGCTCGTGCCAAGATTGAACAAGCGAGGGGGAGGCTTTCGATTCTTGATGCGGCGCAGAGAGTTTTTCTCTCCTTTTTTCCTAGGTTTTCTTTTATATTAGGAAAGCTCCTGATAGCTTAGGGTTTTGTTTTAACCCCGAAAAGAAATGACGTCGTATTTGGCCTTGTGACCTGCGCGTGTGACCTGACCCGGGGAGGATCCGCGCACCTTCGCTCATTGGTCCATTTGCGCCACTAATCCCTTGATTTTTCGGCGCGTTACAATCAAGTTGTTTTATTGTTTTTAAATTAAACCTCTTATTTCATTTTTGTTTCACTTGGTTCCTTCCTATAACGCAGCGTTTCGAGGTGTTGGGATTATTTCCCTTTTAGTCCCTCGTGTCATTCGCGCGTCTCACTTTGGTCCTTTTTTATTTATATTAATTCTGTTTGTAGCTCTTTAATTTTATTTCAATTGCATTTTGACCCCGCATTTTATTTTTAGTTTCTTTTGTTTCCTGTTGATTCGGTTCTAATTATTGTTGGGTCCTACAACATTGAATTTGGTTTCGATTTAGTTTAAATTTGTTTTCCTTTTTACATTTTCGATTTAATAACAAATTTTAAATATGATTAGTTTTACATTAACAATATTATCAATCTTTTTAGTATTACTTTCATATTTAACTTTAGCTAGCTTTTAAAATTCATTATTATTATAATTTTAAAACATAAAAATTTATTATTTAGTTTGTATTTTATATTTTAAATTCATTCTATACCAATATATTGAAATCTATTTGATATTTTTTAATTTTGTTTTCTTTGTATTATTATTTTAATTTTTATTTAAGTTTTGAATCTTTGGTTGTAAAATTTCTAGATTATTATTTTCAACTCCAAAAAACGTTTCCTTCATATTTTGTTTTGTCTTCAAAGTTTTTTTAATAAATCTATTATTATATCGTATGTTTTTAAACATTATTTTTACTATTGGCTTAATATTGTTTACAAACCCTTTTTATAATTTTATTTTCCAAGTTGATACATTTATTTATTTCATCACACTTAATATATTTTTAGAATTTGATATATTACTTTATATTTCTCAATAATGTATTTTAGAATATAGTCCCAAATTTTATTTTCACCATGATATCCCGTGATTATTATATTTATACGTATAATTTATATGGAATTATTTTAATACATGTATATGCGTGTATAAAATGCATCATAACTTGTAATTTACAAAATTTTATTTTATTTTCAATTTTTTATTTATTTGATTATTTTAAGTGGTTACTTGTGATTAAATTATCTTTATATTAATTATTCTCATTTTGTTATTTGTTAAGATTGATTATTAGTTTATTTGATTATCAATGTTGATGTATTATATGTTTGGTTGCTCCGAATTGTAAATTTAGCTTGCTATTCACCATTTGATTTGTATATTGATACTTTATTATATGGTTTGTAAAAATTGCATTTCATTAAAGCATTATAATTGTTTTATTTCAAAATCCCTACAAAGCTTGGTGTTTAAAAATTCTCGAGAGGATTGTGCCCTAACTTACTGGGCTTCAATTCTCCTTTTTGATTTTAAATAGCCGAATACCCCCTTTTTTTTCAATTCGAACATAGAAATTTCAAAATAAAAGCTCATTCTCGAGAATTTGACACGTTGTGTCCTAACGCATTGAATATGACGTATTATTTTCTCGAGATGAGGATTTTAAGGCAATGTTCGATATTTAGGAATTTTGTGAAATCGAACCCTAACTTACTGGGTTTTGATTTTGTCATTTGACCCAGATAATCGAATATCCTTCTTAAAACGCATGGGTTTTAAAAGTTAAAAGATAAACTTAATTTGAAGATTAAAAATGTTGCGCCCTAACTCACTGGGTGTGACATTTTATTTCTTCGAAATAGGAGTGTTTTATTAATCAATTTATTCAGAATAAAAAGATCGTATTTTAAAATCTTTTCAAAATTTTGACATTAAGACATTAAACAATCGATTTGGTTCCAATTTTGGGCGTTACGAGGGTGCTAACCCTTCCTCGTGCGTAACCGACTCCCGAACCCGCTTTTCTTAAAATTCGCAGACCTAAAATTATTTTCAAGGTGATCCGATCACACCACAATAAAAGATCGGTGGTGACTCCCATTTTTCAAATTTCATAAAAATGGTGTCGACAATCATGAATCAGCGGAAATATGCTCTTGAACTCATTGCTGATCTTGGTTTGACTAATGCTAAACCCGCGCCTCCACCTCTGGAGCAGAATTTAAAAATGACCAGTTTGGACTATGATGCTGCACTGGACATACATGATGCCACTGAAGAATTAGCTGATGCGAGCGTCTACCAAAGACTAATTGGGAGACTCTTATATCTCACCAACACTAGACCAGGCATTGCCTTTGGCGTACAGCACCTTAGCCAGTTTATGCACAAGCCGAAAAAGAGCATTATGAAGCTGCCTTGCGCATTGTGCGATACATCAAGAACAATCCGGGCCAAGGTATTTTTCTTCCAGCTGAAGGTACCACCAACATCCAAGCCTATTGTGACTCTGATTGGGCCTCTTGCCCCATGACTCGCAAGTCTGTCACTGGATATTACGTTAAGCTAGGACATTCCTTGGTTTCCTGGAAGTCTAAGAAACAGACCACAGTGTCTAGATCCTCTGCAGAAGCAGAATACAAAAGCATGGCCACTACTGTCGCAGAATTGATCTGGTTAAAAGGATTATTGGCTGAGTTGGGATACCCTGTTCCTAAGCCTATGTTGTTACACTGTGATAGTCAAGCTGCCATACAAATCGCTTCGAGCCCAATCTTTCATGAACGAACCAAGCACATTGACATCGATTGTCACTTTATTCGAGAGAAAATTCAACAGGGCGACGTGGTCACAAAACATATTTCCACAAATGAGCAAGTGGCAGACTTGCTTACTAAAGGATTAGGCATCTCTCAGCACAGATACTTAGTATCCAAGTTGGGAATGAAAGACATTTTTCATCCTCCAACTTGAGGGGGCCTGTTGAGAATATTCGTTTGATATATAAGCATTTATGTAAAGTTAGTTAGAAATTAGTTAACAACGTGTAATTAGCTGTAGGGTTAGTTATTCTTGTTAGTTACTTAGTTGTTCTTGTTAGCTATACTCCTGTGTATATATTTACTGTTTTTTACTTGAATCAATTAACCATTATTCATATCAACTTCATTTTCTTAACAGAAAAAAGCTCTCAAATTTATTCAATCAAAGGTGAATAGACTGCGCAGCCTAGGCAAATTACTGGACTTCAAAATAAATAATTTCTCCCAAGTAAAAATCTAATAAATATGTATATAATTCTTGGTAACCAATAGAATTAGTATCCATACCTAGTTGATGTGTATCAACCAACCAAAAGAGATCATTGATAAAAAATAAGTGTTTAAATTCAACAAAATCTCTGCTATGGTCGCCTAATGAAGTGTCCCTCATTTACATTCCTTTGTTATATCTCAACCAAAACCCTTGCTTTCTTCATGCTAATTAAGTAAGCTCTCCTAAGGTAGACTACTCTTTGGCTCATTGAGTCCAATTTTAACTTGCAATGTGGGCTCCCAGTGATGAATATGATCTAAATATTTATTCAAAATCCTCAAGTCGAAAAAATATATATTTAAATTAATGTAAAATTTATGTGTCATTCAAATAGCATAACTTAAATTAAATAAGTCAATTGATATTTTCTGCAAAATTAAGAGATAAATATTTGATTTATAAGTAGACAAATCAACTCAAAAAAAATTAAATTTTATATAAAAATGCATTACAAGTTAATTAATGTTTTAAAATTGAAAATCAATAGCTTCAATGAATTTAACTTAATATTCATCAAATTTGTGCAACTATCACTCGTTCATAATAATATTCCTTGGTGAAGCACCATTTAAGTTAAAGTGCTCTTTTTGGATTCCTGGGTTTACTAAACTATTAAAAATGCTTCTCCTTCTGATTAACGAATAATACGGTTGCATCTAAATATGCAAATAGCATCAAGTTTAACAAACATCACCTCAGTGTAACTCCACCATTTCCTATCTAGACTACACTATTAAGGAGTCTGCTTCTTAGATTGTCATGATTTTACACATCAACATTGTTTAAAAAATTAATGTTTTGGTTAGGATTTTTTTTGTTAAAAACGTTTTAATTCTTTTTGAAAGGTTAATGATCAAGCTTAACTAAAAAAACAAGAGTTGAATTGACAAAAAATGTAAACATCAAGGGTAAAATTTGTCACTATGCCTTTTTTAAATAAAAACTAAACTAAATTTCCCTTATTTTTTTAAAATTTTATTGATTTTGTTGTACTTTCTTTGATAAAGTTGGTGTGACTTAACTCGTGATATCAAACTTGATCAAATAGTACTAAATAAGAATATCATTGGATCAAATAGTACTAACCTGAGGTTAAGGACGACAACTACCATAAATCTATAAATAGGTTCATTTGTCACACATTAGACACCAATTACTTAGCTTAGAATTTGTCTTTTAATTCCAGTTTAGCTTTTCTCTTTTCTTAGGTTTTAGATTTATTTTTAGTTTGTTCTTTGTTTTATTTCGAGAGATCTGATTTAAGGATACAATCAACTATTGTGGATTCGCTTTTATTGATAATACAAATTAGGCTTTTTCTTAGACCTTATACTTTCGATTCAATTATCATGATTATGCTTTATATCGATTTTATAGTGTTTACAAGAACCATGAGGAACTAATCCCCCTATGGGGGATTAGCAAGTGGAGTTATAATTTATTAACTATTTTGTAGGGTTACTCAATGGATCAATTGTTTGGGAAAGGAAGAACCTAAACCCTAGGCTTAACGACCCTAGGAAGTCATCAAGGTGGGAATTAACCCTAAATTGGTATGGCCTATCCATGAACACCTTCACCCTAAGCCAGTCTGGACTGTAAGGTCAGAAGATAAGTAGTCCTTGTTGACTCGTTATTTTAGTGGGCGTATTAGAAGATCCTACTAGGGTATTGACTAGTTGATTGACAATGAACCCGGAGCAACAATTGATAGAGATTACCAAAGCAAGCTAATTACCATAATCAGATTTGATTACTTCCCTTTTTCAAATTCTTGCTATTTATTTTTTGTTACATTTTATTATTATAAAAATCCTAAAAAACTCCTTTTATTTATAATTGCGTAATATAAGCTATTTCAAGTATTAATTAGATTTTTTGGTGTTTAGGTTAAAATTGATTTAGCATTAGCCTCCCTTGGGTACCATCATCGGAGTACTCACCTACTCTATTGTAACTATATTACAACTGGACCCGTATACTTACAAATACCGCCTCATTTATATATCTTTTAATGCAATATTCACGCTCTAAACATTAGTATTTTCGAAGGCGGTTTGTTATCCAGATCTTGGAGGATATGTTGAGAAGCTTTGTTATTAATTTTCAGCGTAGTTGGGAGAAGCATATGTTGTTGGCCGAGTTCGCCTACATTATGTAACACCCCTTACCTGAGACCGTCGCCAGAATCGAGTACGAGATGTTATCCAATCTAACTTACCAATTCGGAGCATAAAAATTTGCTTTTAAAATTAAATTCATTTTTCACAACAAAACTGACCACCTGCGCGACTGTCACTAATTTACTTATAACTCAAGTTACGAAACTCGAAATTTAAATTCGTAAATTTTTCCTGAAAATAGACTCATATTCCTACTTACCATAAAATTTTAAGAATTTTTGACTTAGCCAATTAATACAGTTTATTCATTAAAGTATCCCCTGTTTCACAGCTCGATAGGTCTGACCTCTTGGCACTAAAAATAAATTATCTCATTGCACAGAATTCATATAAGGTTATCGTTTGTTTCTTTTGAAAATAGACTCGCTAATAAATCTATAAATATAAATTATGACCCATAATTATTTCTGTAAAATTTATAATGATTTTCCAAAGTCAGAACAGGGGACTTCAAAAACCATTCTAACCCTATCTCACTAAAATTCAAATATCTCAAAATACAGAATTCCTTTGCCTACACCGTTTCTTTCATATAAAAATAGACTTGATAATATTTAATTACATATATAATTCACTCTCTAATTCCATTTCTAATATTTATGGTGATTTTTCACATTCACATCACTGCTGCTGTCAAAGAAACTACTTCTTTGAATTAGTTACCATTTAACATACATAACACCCAAAACATAATTTTTACTAACTATTTCAATAGCTAATCTTAGCCATATCATTTGAACATGCTCAAAATGATTAAGACTCTATACATGACATAGTTTAAACATTTTGAAAAGCACATAGTACCGAGATGATTATGATAGTGTGATACGAGCTTCGACGATCCCCAATTCGACCAAGTTCAAATCACTATAAAACAAAGGAAAAGAAGAAAGGTGTAAGCTATAAATAGCTTAGTAAGTTACATGTAAACAATAATTACTCATTTAATAATTAACACTTTTAACATATAACTAATCAAAACATTTCTTAGCAATTTCAATCACTTACACATGCACAATCTTACCAATTCACTTGGATATACATTTTCACACTTAACCTTTATCACTTATGCTCATTCTTTTCAAATGTACCTGCATACACACTTCATTTCATATTCACTTTAACTCATTATTAATCCCGTTGAACACTCGGAATATACACAGATACGTAGAGATTTAGCACATAAGTGCAACACTAATATGTAGCCGAAGCTACCACTGAAATGTAGCCGAAGCTACCACTATTATGTAGCCGAAGCTACCACTGAAACGTAGCCGAAGCTACCACTGATCAATAACACTAGAAATGTCCACAGGCCTGCTCACACAAGTCGTCAGTGTCGCAACACATGCTAGATCACCCAGCACCGGGACTCAACGTAACACAGTAACATCGATCTCTAGTGACATGTCACTTGTATCCACTTCTATTCCTAAGTTCAACCGGGAATTTACACTTAACACTTTATTTTCAACACTTTAACACTTGAATAATTCATGAATAATTTTCCTTCCACATTGAATATTAATTCACATATCAAATATAATTCACAATTTATAAAAATATAACTATTATTTACACGTAACTTACCTCGGATGCTAAACGACTATTTTTGTAATTTAGTCGATAACTTTCTCTTTTCCCCGATCACTTCCACTATTTCTTCTTTCTTGATCTATATTAACACAATTTAATACATTTTATCAACATTTCATTCAAATACAATTCATACACAACATTTTGGCAAATTTACATTTTTCCCCAAAACTTTTCAAAAATTCCACTTTTGTCCCAAAGCTCGTAAAAATAAAATTCACTAAATTTTTAAATTTCAAACTTCACTAAATCATATTTCATGCTCATAACAGCCCTCAATTTCACAAAATCACAACTTTATGCACACTTTACCATCTTTCACAATTTAGCCCTTTTTCAACATTTTCATCAAAATTCATCTAGTAAAACTTGTAATTAACACTTCAAACATTCATTATCTAACATCACTAATCAATTTACAATTATATCATGAATGGTTCAATTTTTAAACTTTAATTTCATTTAAATTAAATAGTAGAAACATGAAATTCAAGCATCAATAAGCATAAAAATACGAAAATAATTAAAAACGGGGCAAGAAATCACTTACAATTGAGCTTAGAAAAATCAAGAACCCTAGCTATGGTAACATGAATTTTTTTGGCAGCAAACGTCTGATTTTGAAGAAGATGGACACTTATTTTCACTTTATTTTATCTTTTTCTCAATTTGGACAAAAATGCCCTTGACCCATTACTTAGATATTTTTCTAGAATTACCCTTTTGTGTCCATATCACTAATTTATGGTCTAATTGCCACATAAACACTTCAAATTTCATGCAATAATTCAATTAAGTCATTTAATCACTAATTAGACACACTTTGCATTTTTCTCGATTTAGTCCTAAAAATTCAATTAGGCACTAAATCATTAAAATTTTCTATTCATATTTTCACACAATATTTCAATCAATCAGTAACTAATAAAAATTTATAAAATTAAACTATTTCACTTCAGATTTGTGGTTACGAAACCACTACTCCGATTAGGCCCTATTTCGGGCTATCACACATTAACAACTTCTAGTCTACTATTCAGATGGCAGCTTATGAGGCTCTATATGGTCATAAGTGTCGTACACCCTTATGTTGGACCTAATAGGGTGAGAAAAAGATGTTGGGCCTAGATTTGGTTCAAGAAATCGAAGGTAAGGTCCATTTGATTCAGGTCAAGTTAAAAGAAATTTAAGATAATTAAAAGTCTTATGTTGATCTGAAATAGAAGGGCACTGAGTTCAATATGGGTGTTCAAGTTTTCCTTAAGGTTTCTTATTGCAAAAAAGGTTTTGAGGTTTCATCGCAAGGGAAAGTTGAGCCTTAGGTTTATTGAACCCTATTGGATACTTAAGAGGATTGGTCCAGTGGCATATCAACTTTAGTTGCCTTCAGAGTTGGATCGCATCCATGATGTATTCCATGTCTCGATGTTGAGAAAGTATCGATCCGGCCCTACTCACATTGTTCTGATTGAAGAGACTGAGGTTAGACCGAATTATCTTTTGAGGAGGAGCCTTTTCAGATTTTAGATCGTGAAACTAAGGTTTTTAGAAGGAAGCAGATTCCTTTGGTTGAGGTCCTTTGGTAGAATCATGTTACCAAGGAAGCTATTTGGGAGTCGGAGTACTCGATTCATCAATAGTATCCTTATTTATTTGAATCAGGTAAATTTTGAGGCCGAAATTTTTTTTAAAGGGGAAGAGTTTTAACATCTCAATTTTTTAGTTTAAATTTTATAAAATTATTTCAAAAAAATGTGTTATTGATTTGATGATTAAGAGTGAGTAAGGAGATAGTTTAATTGGCTTTGAGACCCTAGTTTGAATCCCTTCCCGTGTAGGTTGATTAATTTTGTTATTTTTGCTCTCACTCTTTTAGTGTATTGTCCCAACCTAGTGAAACCCTAGGTTTAAATACAAAAATTTAACATAATGATCAACCTATTCATTTAATTTCTCCTCATTTTTCGTCCAACCCTCCTCTCCCAAAATATTTTATTTTTATTCTTCACTTTGCTTCCTTATGTCGTCCAAACAATAGTGCATTTCCACCATAGTTGAGCCATCCCTTTGATTTAATATTTTTTATGTTTTACTGCCATTTTTCCAGCCTTTAATTCTTCTATTTCAATCACCAAAGCCACCTTTAATTACTTCCAATTTTATCTCCAAAATTGCCCTTTCGCTATAAAAAAATCCCTCTTTGAGCCACCCTAAATTAACCTTTCTTGCTACCGTTTGTTGTGGTGTGCTGCCCCATTGTGCAACACTTTTGGGATGCTGTATTTTCTATTTTTGTCACACCTTTACAACAATATTTCCTTCTTTTTTCCTCTATTTAAACAACCCCTTGACTTAGCTGAGTAATGCCTATTCAATTTTGTTTAAGATCACATCTCAAATCTAAGAAACGGGAAGCGTAAATGCAATTTTTTAGTGAGATCTAGTGTCGAACTTGTTAATTGATATTCTGTTGGCCGAATGTTTTAAAGCCCTAGAAGGGTTTCCGATTATTGATGTTTTACATTATTTTAATAGTAGGTGTTGATAATAATGTCAGTAGTGATGATAGATCTCATTCGCACTCTCGTTTCGTGTCAAAATAGTGTTAGTAAACTTACCGTTCCGGATCTGGAAAATTTGTTGATGTGGCACTGTTTTGGTTGAACCCTTATGGGTATTTTAGGGCTGGTTTTTAATTGTATTTTTATGTATTAAGTGTTGTTTTTGAATCTAGGCTCATTTAAGGCTTAAGCGCAAAAGTGTGGATTTTATGGCTTAGTGTTTCGGATTTCAAAATTAAGGTGTGGGGTTTCCCTTTTCTAAATTAGTCTAAAATTCATAATTGGTGTGGCTGAATAACTAAAATGAAAATAATGGAGTGCCAAGCAAGGCACGTACTTAAATGGTAAGTCCAATTGTTAAAAGTCTTGCCTGGGATCGTTTGACTTGTGTATGAGTTGTATGTATTATATGCTTTTGTGCCACGATTTGGTTGACTATATGTGTGATATGAAATACTTCCTATTATTAAATCTTTGATGAAATGGATTAATGAATGAATGTATATCATGTTGTATTTTGTTATATAGTTTGATGTGCACGTAAATATGCCATGATTGCCATGATCGACAACCTAAAATTTTTGTTTTTTTCAAAAAAATGGTTTCGACAGCTTGGCGACTCCACTAGGGACTTTTTTAAAATAAGAGAGTCGAGCCACAAAGTTGATTAATTTTTGTCTTATGGTCGAGAAAATATTTTTTTTTTAAAAAACTCATAACATCCTTTTGCATTCATTATCTTCTTGTTTAAATATTGTTTGCATTATGCATTTCATGAGTTGAACAATCTTACCCTTTTAAGTGGGAGTGAGAAGCTATGCCTTCGTGAGGTTTTTACCTCCGTGTAGGGTAGTGGATTGCTTCCGGGATACATCCGTACCTATGTGTTCGTGAGATTTTCATCTCCGTACAGCCATAGTGAAATGTATTCCCCTGAACCGAACTCGATCCATATGAGCCTAAAATGGGTGAGGATTGAGGAATCTGTTGGTTTGGGTACCTTTACTTTAGAACCAAACCGCATATAATGAGCCTTAGGAGCTTACCTTAGGTAGAACCGCACTAAACCCTGGTAGATATTCGAATAGATGTTTTTCTATTTCTTGATTATTTTCTATGTTACTGACCTTTTGTGTTTTATTTTGATTGCATGACATGGCATTTCATTTCATCATAAAAAAGAGGTGTTGATTTACGTTCAGTTGCTAAATAGAGAGCTTGTCATAAGAAAATGGTTTTCTTGATAAAGTGGATGACAATATGGTTGTCCAAATATGGTCCAAGAACACGTGATAAGAGAAGGATGATAATTTAATGGAGGACTACACGACTATGGCTCCGTTGCCCAAGGATTCAAGATGACAAAGATTATTCGAGAGCCACTGAACTTTCTTAAAGAGAAGCCAACGAGCATCACGAGGATGAGTGAGGAACAAATTATGGCCCGAATCGAGCAAAAAGGAGATAGAAGAGACGTCCTTTTTGAAAAGTTCGTGAGATTTATCTTAACGCTCGAATGTCTTCGCCTATGAGGGCAAGGCCGTATAAATATTCATTTTATGTAAAGAGATTTGTTTTCTAGTAAAGTTCTCTAAATAGAATTGAATCAGAATCAACGTCTCTTTATGCATTCATTTCATGCATTCGCATTACATGATAACATAGCATTAAAGTCCATTAAAAGATTCTAATTAATTTAAATCACTTCTCAGTTAATTTAGAAACCAACCAACTTACCAACACCCTTACGGTATCCAAGCAAAGATTAGAGAAATGGAACAAAGGTTGGAAAAATTAGAGCGAATGCAGATACAGATACATAAGTAATTGACCAAATTTTAGCAGGAAATGAGAGATCAGATGCTAGAATTACAGAGAACTATGATGAGCCAATTTAACTGATTGCTAGCTGGAAAGTTAGAAGAAATGAAAAGAATGGTGGTCCACCTTGGGGTTGATAATGAGGATCTTGCTTATTCTCTAGGTGGTACTCCGATAAATGTCCAGGTCCAGCTAGATGAGCGTCCACAAAGGGCATTCTTTACTATCAGCTCCCGACAATATCAAACTGGTATATCGACATCAGTGAATCACCTGACGGGCCCAGAATCCAATTTGAGGATCAATTTAGCTAATACTGTTGCTTTTGACAATCCAGTAGAAATAAAATAGGTGAAGGTAGAGCAGCTACATACCATGAAAGTCTCAAGGAAGAAGGGGAATAAGGGGAATAATGAAGGCAGATATAACAAGGGCCACTCAAAACCAATCACTGTGGGTCGGTCACAGACAGAAACCACCAACCATCAGAGCCCTTTAAAGCAAGAATCTTACACGAAGGTAAATACAGAAAGGTCTCAGTTCACGCCTATACCGATATCATATAGTAAGCTATATCAAAGCCTATTTAATGCACATGTGGTGTCCCCTTTCTACCAGAAACCAATGTTGCCTCCATTTCCTAAATGGTATAACACAAATGCTCAGTGTGAATACCATGCAGGGATTGCGGGGCACTCGATAGAAAACTACACCGCATTCAAAAAGATAGTTGAAAGATTTATTAATATTGGCATTGTCAAATTTAATGAGGCCACCAGCGCAGAAAATCTGCTACCCAATCACATTGATAATGGGATGAATACGACATATGAAGAAGAGTTCGAGAGCGTTCATGTCAATGTCGTATATGAAGACACACTTAAAAAGGGAGCTTGTTAGATATCCACCCTTATAAACTTGGAAGCGTCTAAGTAATTGGATTGCGGAAGAAATCTCTGTAGTCTTTAGAGCTTATTTAGAGTAATGTTCAGAACATTCTTGTTATTTTTAGCCTAAAAATGATAGGAATTCCTTTGTGAAATAGGCTCATGTATGAACATCATTATTCTAATAAAATACATCTTTGCATTTATTTTTGAGCCAACATTCTTTCATTCTTTGCGAGTAATTATTATGTCATTCTTTTGGATTTTCTTCCACATCATTCTTTCATTCATAATTATATTGTACAAATAATTATTCGTAAATTCACACATTCTTTTGTATATTCTTTTGCGCTTACTATGGGTCTCCAGATATTAATGTCATGAGTGACGCTGCTACTGACTCAGAATCTCCTTCTGAGCGAGACATGTGTTTAGAGGGATCTCATGACTTTGAAGATGACATAGATCGTATCCTATTTCTAGATCTGTTAAGGATGGTAGAACAAGTCGAGAAACGAATCTTACTACAAAGAATCATTGGGATACATGACTTATCCTTATGTGGGGCATGAAGGTCATTTGGTCGATCTCACCAAAAGAGTTTGACAGTCATCGATTCATCTTTGTGATCGTCAATTACTTTACTAAATGAGGGAAAGCTACTTCATAAGCCAATGTTATGAAATCGGCAGTCATCAAATTCTTGAAGAATCCTATATCAGTATGGAACCCCAAAAAGATCATATCTGACAATGTACTAAATTTGAACAACAACACAATATCAAAGGTTTGCAGTCTATTCATGATTAATGCCATATCGCAAAAAAAAAAATCCGCGGGGGCAATGCCTTTCTCCTGGGCCTATTGCGGTATTGCCTATTTAAGACAAGATTCTTGCTCTCTGAGTTTTTGGATTAATTCTGATTGAAGAGGAATGTTCAAAGTTATTGATCATGGTCAAATGCACCAAACGCAAATGATGCAAGCTCACAAAAAAGAGTACGCCCTAGAGATTTCCTTGAGAAGGACCTGGTATTGAAAAAGATCCTTCCCACACAAAAAGAACTTTATTCCAAGTTGGGAAGGACCTTATGTTGAAGGCCTTATCTGGAAAAGCGTCGATTAGAAGGGATAACAAGGACATGCCTAATCTTATGAGTTCAGATTAAAAAAAAAGGGTTAAAATCAAAATAAAAAATAAAAGTGATAAAAAGAAAAAGAAAAAGAAAAGAAAATGGAGAGGCTAAGGTGAAAACCTGCAAAGGGCGCCTTACACAAAAGGGGATTTGAGTTGAAAACCCGAAAAGGGCGGCTCAAATATTGATCAGAATGGGCATGAGGTAATTAGAGCAGCTCAAATGTTGATTAGAATGGGGCATGCTGTGATCTTACTATGCCTCAGTCAGCAGGAAAGGGTACGCGACATCTTGGGGCATTAACAGAGTAATGTAGATATCCTAAATACATGTCAAAATCAGAATGATCTTCAGGAAGTTTGTACAGAGAAGTTCAAGCTGCGATATCTGGGGCACCTCGTCTCCATACTATTTATTTTGAATTTGTTGTTCTTGGAATACTTCATTCTTTTCCAAGATACGCATTTCCAATCAATTTCTTTATCCTTATTTACTATTTTTGATAATTTATTCCTTTCGAGCTATGCTCAGAACTAACTTTATTCTTATCCATTGTTATGACCTTTTTCGCAAGCATGTTGCATTGAAATAATGATTAATGGACTAATAAAACTTTCACAATGGAAGTTTTGCATATTACTCTATAAGTTTCTAAATAATACAGGAGCTTGAAACATGACTATTATTTAGAACGCACCAGGTTTAAAGGTTGGAAATCTGAAAAGGAAGAGTCTAAACTAGGACTTTCTCTTTGGATTTTGTTGTCAAAAATATTGGTTGAACCAAATGATAAGATGTTGTGTTGATGACAAAGCTTAAAGCAATAGAAAGAAGCTACCTCGGGGAAGAGAGCTTTCATTTGCGCATGAGCCTTTGGTACGACACCCTGGGAATGGTGTAAGAGACCAGAAAGATTTAGATCCTGTATCCTTGAATTGTGATAGGAGTGGATTGAGAAAAAGCTATATATATCCACCTTCGGGTTACAGTGGGAAAATGATGGTACAAATTTTGCGTCCTAGTGGATTGAACTTTGAGGTTTACAATGGGGGCAATCTGACTAAATAAAGACGTCAGCTGAGCGAGAGCGTTATAGCGCGTCAGTGATAAAACCTTAATAAATGTCGAGCAATGATAACTTAAGCGATAAAGAAAGATCGTTATATAAAAAAATAAAAAATGACATTCTGCATTCATGCAAACATCATTCATACATACTTAATTAGGAGCATTTGACTCATTCTGATCATGACATCCTAATCACTAGGCATAATTAGGTTCATAAAATGAATTATACAGGTCATGTTCCCCAGAGAACAAACAGTGAAACACTAAGCCTTGTCTCCCCGAGCAACAATGAGTAGGTTGAGGATCGAGATCTTATCTCTCTAAGCGATGAGTGGAGTAGATCAAGGACGGCAAATCTTATCTTTCCAAGATAGTGGGAAGTAGATTTAAGCCACCAAGCCTTGTCTCCCTGAGCAGCAGTGGAGTAGGTTGAAGATTGTAGATCTTATCTCCCTAAGCAGTAGTGCAGCAGATCAAAGATGGCAAATCTTATTTTGTCAAGATAGTGGGAAGCAGATTTAAGCCACTAAGCCTTGTCTCCCTGAGCAGCAGTGGAGTAGGTTGAAGATTGTAGATCTTATCTCCCTAAGCAGTAGTGGAGCAGATCAAATATGGCAAATCTTATCTTTCCAAGATAGTGCGAAGCGATTTAAGCCGCCAAGCCTTGTCTCCTTGAGCAAAGAATTTAGTAGGTTGAAGATTGTAGATCTTATCTCCCTAAGCAGTAGTGGAGCAGATCAAATATGGCAAATCTTATCTTTCCAAGATAGTGTGAAGCAGATTTAAGCCACCAAGCCTTGTCTCCTTGAGCAGCAGCCGAGTAGGTTGAAGATTGTAGATCTTATCTCCCTAAGCAGTAGTAGAGAAGATCGAAGATGGCAAATCTTATCTTTCAAAGATAGTGGGAAGTAGATTTAAGCCACCAAGCCTTGTCTCCCTGAGCAGCAGCGGAGTAGGTTGAAGATTGTAGATCTTATCTCCCTAAGCAATAGTGGAGCAGATCAAAGACGGCAAATCTTATCTTTCCAAGATAGTGGGAAGTAGATTTAAGGCACCAAGCCTTGTCTCCCTGAGCAGCAGCAGAGTAGGCTAAAGATTGTAGATCTTATCTCCCTAAGTAGTAGTGGAGCAGATCGAAGACGGTAAATCTTATCTTTCCAAGATAGTGGGAAGCAGATTAAGCCAGCAAGTCTTATCCTCCTGAAGTTGCAGTGGAGCAGATTAAAACTATAAGTCTTATCTCCCTGAAGTTGCAGTGGAGTAGATTGAAGCACGAATTCCTATACCTCTGAAGATGCGGTAGGATGGATGTGGCTGCTTGAAGAAGAAGAGCACAAAGATCCAGCGTGACCGGGCAAAAATGGGCATTTTCTAAAGTCTTTGCTCCGTTTCTGTTACACGACAACGAGCAAAGAGGAGCAGTTGTAATACCCAATTTTAGCCCGGGCTCACATATGGAAACATAATTTTCGAGGATATACAATCTTAGATATGATAAGCAATCTTAGATATCATATATGCAATCTTAGACATGGTATATGTAATCTTAGATATGATATATACAATCTCAGAAGATATGATTTTGTAAAAAAAAAAAAAAGGAGGAGGAATAAAAAAAGAACGATTGGCAGTTTTTTAAAGGTGGCTTACTATTTTTCTCTTTCGATTATTTTTTTACTTATTTACGATTTTAAAAAAGGGAGAAGGTGATACCACTGCGAATTTTATTTATTTATTTTATTTAGCCCCTCCGCCTTTTAATGTTTTTGTAATTAATTTTTCTTTATTTTTTTAATTTACCCTTTTATTTATTTTAAATTCCAATTTAATCCTTTTGAACGACACCGTTTTAGAGGAGAAGGGAAAATTTCCCTTCCAGCCCCTCTATGTAATTCGCTTCGTTCAATTTAGTCCTCCGATTTTATTTATTTGCAGATTTACCCTGCATTTGTTTACTTGTAGTTCAATTTAATCCTTTTATATTTTCTTAAAATTAGTTAATTTTGTTAATGTAATTATTATTATTATTTTCATATGTAATTATTATTATTTTAGCTATATATATATACTTGTTTCTATATGCGTATTTATATATTTTTTAAAACTAATATTTTTCGCATATTTATTTTTTTAATATGAGGTAATTATTTTTATTTTATTTATTTATATATAATTATTTTTTATAATCTATATATGTTATATTTATCTTTGTATATATATGTATGTATACATATTAATATTTTAACCAATTTTTATATACTTGTATATATATATGAATATATTTATTTTTTAAATGCTCAAATATATGTATTTTTAACACTTACTTTATAATTTATATTTTATTTTCACAAATGCATTATATATTTCGCTTTTATAAATTTTAATCCAAAGTTACATATGTAAATTATGTGTATGGCTTTTAATTTCAATGTATATATTATGTGCCTTTTATTCTTTATATTTTGTTTATTTTCTTCATTCGATTATTAATTCAAGTTTTCGTTTATATGTTAAAAGAATTGTTTTTATGATTTATTTGATATTTTGTATGTGATTATTTTTATTATGTATATTGGTTTTATTTATTCATTTATTTATATTATTTCTAGGCCATTGTAATATTTATTATTGCATTGTATATTTAATATAGCATCACATCATTCTTTACTCGATTTCAAACTTTTCAAAATTGAGAGAATGCTTGAATTTAGGATTTTCAAGGAAATTGAGCCCTAACGTATTGGGTTCCGATTTTCTTCGTTAAGTCTAACAATCGAGCATTTCTCTTTAATCAAAAAAAATAAGAATTCATTATTGGGAATTCAACACGTTGTGTCCTAACGTATTGGATGTGACGCATTGATTTCTCGAAATGAATTTTTTTCTAAAAACAATAAAGGAAATATTCCGAGTTTGGGATTCTAAAGGAATTGTGCCCTAACGTATTGAGCCGCGATTTCTTAAATCTTGGATAAATGGATATTCTTTTAATTTTTTTCATTATACGAGTATTCTGACCTAATTCATTTTGGAGGAAATTAGAATGTTGTGCCCTAACGCATTGGGTGTGGCATTTTTGCTTCTCTGAATTGAGAAGGGTCTTAATACGTAATGTTTTAAGTGTTTTAAAGATTATATTTTTTTGACCTTAAGACACTAATTAATTAATTAGGTACCAATTTTGGGTGTTACAAGGGTGCTAATCCTTCCTTGTACGTAACTGACTCCCGGACCCATTTTTTTAAAAAACTCGTAGACCAAAGCCGTTTTTAGGTGATCCAATCACACCTCA
Organism: Gossypium raimondii; assembly: GCF_025698545.1. Lineage (NCBI taxonomy): Eukaryota > Viridiplantae > Streptophyta > Magnoliopsida > Malvales > Malvaceae > Gossypium > Gossypium raimondii. The sequence goes on from NC_068570.1 coordinate 42,003,198, forward strand.
ATAAAAGATTGGCGGCGACTCCCAATTTTCATTTTTTTTGAAGTCGACAACCTAAAATTTTTGTTTTTTTCAAAAAAATGATTTCGACAGGAAGCATGTATGCATGCCATTGTTAATGTTAATACTAAAAAGCATGATATGCATTCCATTTCATTGGAACTATTATTGAAAGTAAGATATGCATATTGATTGTATGAAATACTACATCTGCATAAGGTGGGTATTTCTGGATGAAGGAGGATTTTCGTGGAGTATTGGCAGTCGTTAAAATTCACAATATTGTTGTCAGTGCACTACATCAGAGTACCGAAGAGAACCAAACGATTTAATTGCATTATTGGTAGCTTGTTTACACTATAGGTGGCTTGACCACATCATTGGCAGCTTGTCTGCACTTTATACTAGCAGGTTATCTACACTCATTGTTATTGGTGGTTTATCCACGTCAAGATTCAACTTGCATTGTTTAGAGTTTAGTAAACGGGTTATGGGGAACTCGTGGCGTGTAGCGAATGGTTGGGTAGGAATATTTTTGCATTGCATTATACAAGCATGACATGCTCATACACTGAATGGTAACTGCTTTGAATTGAAATGAAATGGTAATGTTGACTATTATATATGAATTGAATGTCAATATGTTATACTATATTTAGACTCACACTTAGCTTTTTTAGGCTCACCTCCACTAGTCTTATAATCTTTAGGTAATGCTCGAGGCTAGGACTAGACTCGACATGCAGATGACTTTTCGAACCTCAGACTATTCTTATATCAAATTATTTTTTTATAATTTTTCACTGGTATTGGATTATAAATTTAGTATATGGACTGTGGCTTGGTAGTTTTTGTTTTGGGGATTATTTTTATACATGCCTAAATAATTTTACTAGTTTAGAATTAATAATCAGTAATATCATGTTAATTAGCCTAAGAAAAATCTGACATATTTATTAGTTTCCATTGCATCAAATATTCGAGTTTTTATAAATTTTTAAGTGTTAACACCAAAGGTTTTCTAAAATATCACTATCAATAATTAAATGGTTTTTAAGTATAGATGACTTAATAAATAGATGTTTTAAATCTAACTCAAAACAACATCAACCATAGTTTTTTAATGAGATGGATTAGGTTTTAAATGATTTGTTAGGTTATTTAGCCATTTCAATGGCTAGTGTAGCCTTCTCAATCTAGCCATAATGTCTAGGCTGAGTTAGGGAGGTTACAAGGTCTCTTGAGACAATCAACAAATCGTCTCGATACATCAAAACACCAAAGCTAAAATAGTTTTTCAAAAGAAGCTTGTCTGGAAACATGGCTCCATTTTCTCGAGACATAGTTGCACAACTTGATAGGTTAGCCCAAAGTTCGTTTTTGGCCCCATTTTCAAGTTCTTCTAACCTCAGACCTTCATATGTGGGCCTTATTTATTTTGTTTACATTCAATTACATTTAACTTCTCAATTATATTTAAAACTTTGCTACATGATTTGTTGTTGTTTGATTGATTTAGTTTTTGTTTGCTTGATTTAGTTGCTGCAGCAACCAATGTGACATCTTCATTCGGATCCGTTGATTGGGTTAGGTGTAGGGTGTTACAGTTCTTTCTCACTCACGACTTCCAAGAGAATGATAATATAAATGTTTATCAAATTTGTTCAAGGGATTATTTATAAAGCTAATATTCAAAATTAAATAAGTAGATTATGAGATATCAAGTGATGTTGTCATGATGGGGAGTAAATACATGTTGCACTCTTTTTCCCTTAACTGAGATTTTGCCCTTTGGATTTTCATGGTAAGATTTTTAAGAAGGTAGCATGTTATACGTATTATAGATATGTGTACTTTTTTCTTTCACTAAGATTTTTTTCTCATAGGATTTTTATCTCAATAAGGTTTTAATGAGACACATTATCTATTGGCAGACATCCAAGAGGGAGTGTTATAAATATTTGAGTAAACTACACCAGATCCGCACAACTTTAGTTAATTTATAATTTTTTCCATCGACCTTTTAAAACTTGCAAAGATGACACTAGCATTATTGTGTTATTACAAAAATACGACTCAATTGTTTATTAATGTTACTGAGGTAACGTGTGTCTGACGTGGCACGTAAATGTGTCACTTGTTTAATTTTTTTCCTTTTTTCTTAATATTAAATATTTATTTTCTTTTTTCTTTACTTTTTTCCTATTTTCCCTTCTTCTTTTTTCCTTTTTCTTATTCTTTCCCTTCCCAGCAAACCCTAATCGCCACCAATTTCAGCATCGTAGGTGGCTTCCCTGAACAGCAAACACATTGGTGGATCTCCCAAGGCTGTCCTTTGATTTTGATAAGCCTGATGGCTAAACCAGCGGAGCAAGTTTTCGGTGTGAATGTTGAATCTAGTGCATTGGGTGTAATATGATCTTTTGTAAACTTGTAATTTTTTTCAAACAAATTGATTAATAAAATAAATTCATTTATTACAATTAATATACTTCGTATTATTGTCCTCAAAATATTTTTTCAGGCAAAGCATAATGGAAGCAAATGTTCCTCATTGGTTGTCTAATGTTTAACTAATACTAAGCAGTATTACGTGGTCAGATCATAATACGAAAAGACAACTTGTATTAGTAGACGAACCTAAACATGTCTTTAGTGTAATTGGAAATGAGCAAATCGATTGAAATACTAATATGTCTTCTATTAAGTCCAACTAAGGAGATGCCTTATCTTAGGCATCGGAGCGGATAACTCCTAAAAGATAGAGATATAGATATGACTACTGGACTAACAATACATCGGATAGGACCAAAGAAAAATAGATCCTGAATCGTTATGGATTTATTCACTTGTGACGTTCATGTTGTGGCATACCTAAATCTTGAGTGGATGACAGACTATGTATGTGTGACTCGTACATTTTGATGTAAGTAAAAGTCTGTGTTCGAATAGATAAGGATCCGAAAGCTGGTGCATTGGTTGTATGAATTCTGCAATATGTAGCGTCATTCACAACAATGGAATTTATAACCTGAGACATGGGTAAATGATATCTGCTGATTGGCATTGCTAATAAATTAACCATAACTAGATCAAGTCCTATATACATGCTACAACCAAAATGACTCAAAGACAAAAGCTACCGAAAAGAGTCTAGATAGTGTGAGCGTTGAGTTGATCTGTTCAAACCATTCCGCAAAACGTTAACAACAGAAAAAACAAAAATAGATAAGCTTAAGAAGCTTAGTGTAATGACATGATAGTCACGGGTGTCGGAAAGTGCATTTTTGAGACTTTGTTACAGTAAATCAGACTCGTAAATATTTATTAAAAATATTTACGAAGTTAGTTGTGTAGTTAATTAGGTTTTGGTTAGTTGAATTTGCATGAATTAAGAGTAATTAGGTATAAGAACTAAATTGCATAAAAAGTGAAAGTTGAATTATAGATTAAAGTAAATATTAGTGATTACAACAAGTGGATGGTATTAGTGATTACATGTGTAAATTTAATATACATATGTATATATTAATAAAATATGTTTACTTAATATTTAAGTATATATATATTATATTATTATAATAATAAGTAAATGAAAAAAAAAGAAAGAAAGCCAAGAAGGCTAAACGAAATAGAAAGAAAAAGAAAGAAAAGAAAAAGGGGAAAGAAAGAAAGGAGAAAGACAAGGCTAGGGTTTCAAAGTTTCCAAGTTCAATTGGTTAGTCAATTTAGTCACTTTTTCTAGTAATTTTTATGTTTTTGGAATCCTAGTGTTAAGTACTACCCGACCTATGTCAAAATTTTAGCAATTATTGAGTTTTTAAATGTTGTTAATGTTGAATAATTTTAGTATTAGGGATTAAATTGATAGATTTAAAAGTTAGAAATAAAAAAGGATTGAATTGTAGAATAAATTGTAAATTTTGAGTAATACGGATTAAATTGTGAAATTTTCAAAATTTAGGGATTTAAGTGAAAATGGGGAGTTAATTTAGTTTAAAGTGACATTTGTATGAAAATATAAGATTAATTTTAAAGAAATAAAGTTAGTCTCAATTTAGGGACTAAATTGAAAATTAGGCAAATGTTGAGCAAAAATTGAAATATGCAATTGAATTTTAATTGTTTTAATTTCGTAGCTAACGTCGTACCGGAATACACGACCTAAAAGGGGAAAGATAAAGTCGACAGGGAATAGCTCGGAATTTCTGGTTTGTATTTCTATAATTCGAATCTAGTTATTAATTGTTGAATTTTGATTTAATGCTTATGGTAAGTAGTTTAAGTGAGTATTTGGAATTTTGATATTGAATTGATTTTAAATTGATGGGAATTGATATTATTATGAATGTATTGATTATTTGAATTGAATTGAATTCATATGTATATGTGATTATATTAAAAATTAATACTAAACATTGGTTGTTTTTGAAATGCAAAATTAAACCCTATTAACTGTATCAGGATGAGTCAGATATAGATGGCATGCCATAGGATTGGAAGAGTTTAGGAATTTCTTCGACTTCGAATCGATGAGGCACTAGGTGTCAATTTACTTCGGTTTAATCGATGAGACACTGGGTGTCAATTTACTACTTTGATTTTATTCGATGAGACACTAGGTGTCAATTTACTACTTCGAATTATCCGATGAGGCACTGGGTGCTAAACTGGTGTGTTGGTTGGATACGTGTATCCGTTCAAGTCCGAGTCGTGTTAATAGGGGTAAACATATAATTAAAGTTTTATAATTAATATTGGAATGACGTGGTATGAGAAATGGAATTGAGATAGTGAACTGAAAATAGAATGTGAAATATGTTGTAAATACATGGAATACACGAGTTATATACTCATGAATTGAATGTGGAATGGATAGTGTCATTGTTTAAATGATATGTGAACAAATTATGGAAAGCTATTATATATGGCAAGTGATGAAATTTGTGTATGGTATATAATGATGTATTCATGAATTGAGTAATGCATGGCTAATGTCATTGTATGAATAAATGTGGTTTTAAATATTCAATTGTGCCTATAATTATTATGTGCATATTATATTGTTTTGTCTTTAAATATTCAGATTATAGAAATACCACTGAGTTTGACTCAGCGTACGATTTTTTTTTTCGTGCGCAGGTTAGTACTTAACTTTTGATCGTTGATTCTGCATCCAACAACTATCCCGATCTCAAATGTGGTGATGTTTATCCTTTTGTGTCGGCATGTACCTAGGGTGTCTAAATGTTAGTTATTTTGTGGATGAAATGTATATGAGGTTATAAGTATAATGTTGGCTTAGTATATATATATATATATATATAACATGTGCTTGTGTTTGAAGCCATAGTATAGTATGGTAAAAGGAATAAAAGCTTGGTATGTGCTTGTGAATTTAAGTTAATGTTTTAAGTATATATATGAGATAGGCCAAATTGATGACTTTTGGCATGTTTATAATTTGAATTTGAATAATGTTTTAATAATATAAATTGATGATATAAATGTGGTACCAATGAGGGTATATTGGTTAGGCACCTAGGATGATTATTTTGACATAATTTGAATGTGTTTGATTGTGTTTTGAACTGGTTAAACGAATGATTTTTGAATTACTTACTGTCCAAGCTTGCAGGGAATTGTTAACTTGTTGTTTAAGGTACATTCTAAGTCCACACGACTAGACACACGGGCGTGTGACTCAACCGTGTGAGACACACGGCTAGCACACGAGCGTGCGAGGCCATTTTTGAAGGGCACACAGTCTGGCACAAGGGCGTATGGCTTGGCTGTAAGACCCAAGTCAGAGAGTTATACGGGCATGGACACGGGCTAGGATACGGCCGTGTGTCCCTATTTCGAATGCCCAGACAATCTAAGACACTAGCGTCTCTCTTGGCCGTGTGAGTCACACAACATGGCCACACGACCGTGTGCACCCTCCAGCTTTGAAAATTTTTAATATTTTTCAAAATATTTCCTGAGTCTCTGAATTAGTCCCGACTTGTTTCTAACATGTATTTTGGGCCTCGAGGGGTCGAATAAGGAACAACATGTATGAGTTTAATTGACTTCTGACCTGAATATTATATGAGACAAAATGTTTGAAATTTATGTCTGTTTGATCGATAAACTTTGGTAATACTCCGAAATCCTATTCCGACGACAGATATAGGTTAAGGGTGTTACAGTTAGTAAGTCCATAGCTAAAGTTTCAAATCAATTTACCTCATTCCATTAATGAATACTAAAAGAGCATTAAATTTCTAAACCTTATAATCATTTCCAAAATCACATAATGTTAGTATCCAAAACTTTCAATTAATCAATTCATAAACCACTATAGTTCAAATCAAAACAAATCATTCTTTTCTATTTAAATTCATAACTCTATCACCAATATCGCATTTACAAAGTGTGAGTTTCACATATAACTATAAACTTTCCCTTTGTTTCAATATTGTTACAAACAACTTTTAAACACATAATCATTAATTATTCATTTTCATCACTTACCATCTCCATATTCATCTAAACATATCATCTCCAAATCATTCATGAATTCAATATCAACTTACCTTAAACAAGAAAATAGATAATCAAGAGGATGAATTTCTAATTCACGGTAATTGAATGTAAAATCACATTGTATTAGTATATAATCATCTATTACATAAATAATACTTTTCAAAAGAACTAACCAAAGTTTATCAATCACCATATCTCAATGTACTTATCAACATTTATACATAAGCAGTTCATAGTGCTATTTATCACAGTAGCAATTTAAATGTTCCATAGAATTGAACAAGTAAATAAGTTTTAAATCAATCAATACATAGTCCAATGAACTATAGTAACTTGAATTGGATACTCAGGTAACTACACCACACCAGAGGCATCAAAGATGCGTAACAGAGGCACCAAAGTGCAAAAAGAGGCACAAATGTGCAATCATAGGCACCAAAGTGCAATCCCGTACAAGCGTGCGTTCTAGCCTTATTAGCATGCCAATCGTATCCTAATTATTTACTGCGTTCAAACGGGCATTTTAGGTTAATTCATCACTTTAATAAATCAAAGGAACTTCCACAATATCTAGAAACATTGAAACACCCCAAACCCAGCCTAGACGTTATGGCCATATCTGGCAATGTCACACGATAGTGTTTTTGAAACCTCATTGTTACGTTGAAAACATTCTATGTTATTATCTTTAGGAAACCTTTGTTAGAACTTAGGAAGTCGTCTTTATTCATTTCAAACATTTTTTTTGAAACATCCCTCGTTGCAGAAGCTTTGATAAAACAATTTAAGTAATCATGCGTTTATTAACTACTTTAACTTTTTGAAAACTGAATTTCCTTCGACCAGCAGATATAAATCCATAAAGTAAAATAAAGAAATAAAAACCCAAAATTTAAAACCAAAGTCCTAGAGGGTCCTTTAATTACAACCCAAATAATCAATAATAATTAAATCATAAAACGTAAATTGAAAACCATGAAGTCCAAAAATTTCTGTGGTCACCCTGCGTCCTCCGTCGCACCGATCTGTCTAAGTCTGGGGATTACCTGTGCATATTAAACAAAAAGGGTGAGTTTACGTAAACTCAGTGTGTAATCCTGCAGAAACAAACAAACAATCAGTATTCACAGTGCACAATTGAACAGTCTTTAGCCTAAGCCCTTTTCAGTATTAGTGACAGTTTGGGCCTTAGCTCATCTCAGTACAGTATCAAAAATGCAGTAGGGCCTTAGCCCATCACAGTATCAGTAGTAGTAATAGTTATGCAGTAGCAAAATCCTACCCATCCAGTCTCTACACACCATCTTCGTCCAACCCTACACTCTATGTGGGGATATAATCAACCCACCCATCCCTATAGTCCAAGTAGTACCGAATGCAGCACAAAACAGTAGTTTCCAGCTGAGCTACCAGTAAATTAGGCTTAAAACCTTTCAGTACACTTCCTCCGAATAACAACCCCCAACCCAATGCAATGCAACATACAATGGATGATATGTTATTATGCAATTTCAGTACATATATTCAGTTTAGATATTAACATGCTCAGTATAGATATCATTCAGTCAATTTCACACATTTAGGAGTTTAAGTAACACTTACCGACCTTACATTAGGTTCACAGTCGACTTGGGTGAGCCGTGCAACATTAGAAACATTTTGGTAAAAATGGGCCCACAAGCCCTTGTGTGCTCGTGTGGCCCATTCGGCCCAAATTGGCCTTGGCCGTGTGATTCACTATTTACTTATATGTTCATTCAAAGCTGTCTACTTGAGTCATTGTCACTAAATTATTTATATCTTGAACTAAAGAATTCCAAATTAAGATCCGCTTGATGTTTTCGAAACTAGACTCAAATACCTTTCTACCATAAAATTTTTAGATTTTATAGTTTATCAAATAAGTACAATAAAATTTTCAAATCTATCCCGATTCTACTATTTGACAGCTTCAACCTCTCCTTACTAAAAATTATTTATCTCTTAGTACGGAATTCAGATGATGTTTCCATTTGTTTCTCTTGAAAATAGACTCGTTAAGGATTTAAACATATAAATTTAATCCCCTAATTATTTTTTTACAATTTTCGATGATTTTTCCAAAGTCAGAACAGGGGAACTCGAACCCATTTTGACATTGTCTCACAAAATTCATTATATCTCATAACTAGATTCAATAAAATTTAATTTCGTATTTTATTCAACCTCTAACTCAATTTCCACTATTTTTGATGATTTTTCAAAGTTAGACTATTGCTGCTGTCCAAAACTATTCTAGTGCAAAATGTTGATTTCCAAGTTTATAACACTCTTATTTCCTTTCTCTACAATTTTTCGCATCATTTTCTCTTATTTCTCTTATTTCTTGACAGCAAACAATTTTATATTTTCGTCAAATCCCATTTTCTGCGTTTCGGGTAGACACCTGGTATCGTTTCTGATGCGTAAGCACTCCTAAGCCTCCAGAACCTTGTTTGAGTAACCACGACTTCGCACAATCACAGAGTCGATTCAAAACCACCATCCCCTTGATTAACCCCTAAACACCAAAAAGGAATCCCTCTTTCAGAGATTAACCAAGAACGATTAACAATAGACAAAACAGTTACTTACCGAACACACGCAACCAATGATGAACAATCAAATCAATTGGAAAATAAAGAAAGAAATGGAAGGGGAAAAATAATGGAAATTTCGGCAGCAACTAGGGGAAAAATCGGTAGAGGAGGGAAAAGAAGAAGAAGAAAACGTCAGAAAAAATTTGGGTAATTGGAGAGAAAACCGAAACTCTACTTTTTTTATGCAACAAAAAGTTAAGCAGATTATTTTCTGATAACCTCTCCCCTATTATCTCCTAAAATCACTTCCTATTACCCCAATAAAACACAACTACTCAGAATTTTGCTCCAACACAACTCTTAGCCGAAATTAGAGCAAAAATACTGTCTCCACGCCATTACAAAGAATTGAACACAGGACCTCCTTCACACCAACACTCTACTAATCCACCAGACCAACAATCCCATTCTGTTAATTATTTTCCAACTTTTAATTAAGAGCCTACTGACTAAAGATAGGGCTTATTCATAAAAATACCAAAATTTGCCCAAGTCCTGCTTGAACTTGGGACCTCTCACACACCTAGAACACTTAACCACTGAAGCAGATACACAATTGTGTCACACCTTCGCAAGAACGAAAATAAAAATTCTGGGGCATTACACACATACTATGAATCCATTACATCCATTCGAGATCATATAATTCATATTCACAACTATTACTCAAGTTCCAAGTAAACTCACACCCACGTTATACTTAATTGTAACAAATTTATAATTGTAACAAATTTATAATTAAATTCCCATATCAAATATTCAACCATAATTCAATTTAATCCAACTCAAAACAACACAAATTATAAATAAATATAATTATTCATTTATACTATGAACTTACCTACTATCTGCTTCCGATTTCCTCATAAGGACTACTCTACAATTTTTCTCTTTTCCTGGGTTATTGTCTTTTTGACCCGATTCATCTATATAGCAATTAATTTCGACTTATTAAATTCACAAACAGTAACAAACCATTTCTATGCTTGTGGCCCTTAAGTTTTCGTTATTTACATATGTTCCTTAAACTTTTATATTTCTCACAATTTAGTCCCTAAACCCAAAATTCCAAATTTTAAAGAAATTTCACAAATACGCAAGCTAGCCGAATTCATTTACATACTAGGACCGTCCATATTTATTAAGAATGCAAAAAAAATTCCTTGTCAATTTTAACATTTCATCAAATTAATCATTTAACTAAAATTATCAAAAATTACTTTACAACTAATCCAAATCCACAACCAATACTTTAAACCCATTATTCAACATAAAAAATAAAAAAAGATTCATCAATGACAAAATCCAAAATCTTTAACGATTTCAAAAACATAGGTACGGGTTAGTCGGACCTAATTGTAACGATCTCAAAAATATAAAATTTACCAGAAACAGATAAAGAATTCATACCATGCAAGGGTAAAAGAGATAACTGAAGCTCTCAAGGTACAAAAATGGTGGTTTGACTATAGGGTGAAGAAATGAAAAAGATGAAACATGCTTTTCTTTATTTGTTTTAAGTTTGATCATTTTAAACTTTTAATTAAATTAATAATAACATATAACTTAGATAAAAAAAATTAGCATTAACTGTCCATTTTATTTCATTATGATTTATTTACCATATAGATCCTCCCTCCCTCTCTAATTACACCATTTAATTATTTTAATTCAATAATGATTAGGTTTTTTTTTTCTTTTATGATTTAGCCCTTTTTATTTAATTAACTATTCAAACATTAAAATTTCTTAACTGAACCTTCACATACCAAAATTGTAACACCCTTAACTCGTATCCGTCATCGAAATAGGGTTACGAAGCATTACCAAATTTATCACTTAAACAATCATACATTTCATGTTCATTTCTCATTCACAAACAAAATTCATTCAAATTCAATCACATTGTCCCTAAAATGAACCCTCAAAGCCCAAAACAGGCATTGAAACAAATCCAGACTAAATCGTGAACTCAAGGAATTTTCTTTGGAAAACATTGAAAATTTTCAAAGTGCAGGCGATAGAAGCTCGTGTGGCCAAGCCGTGTGTCTCACATGGCCAAGTGACATTCCCGTGTCTTAGGCCATTTGGGCATTCGAAATGGGATCACATGGCCGTGTCCCGGTCCGTGTCCGACCCCATGTAACTCACTGACTAGGGTCACACAGGCAACCACACGTCTGTGTGTTAGGCCGTGTGAAAACTAGTGGGTATACTGACTTGTGCCACACAGCCAAGCCACACGCCCGTGTGCTAGGCCGTGTGAGGTTACCTAAATCCTTGCTTTAGAAGTTATAGGGGACAAACAACCATGTCTCCTGGCCGTGTGTCACACACGACTGAGACACACACTCGTGTCTCTGCCCATGTGGACAAAAATAGGCTATGTTCCAAGCCATATTTCTCACCTAAAATTTTCCTCAACCTACTCACATCAAATAGCATATGACCATATCATCGATAGGCATTCAAATAAACCAAAATCAAGCCTCAATCATGCAATATCAATTCCCACAACCATAATGCTAATATGCATCATAATTGACCATTTAAAAACATGCCAATATCACCTCCAAAAGCTACCTAAATGGTCAAGTACATATATGCATTATCTTGCCTATAACATAGCATGCATATCATATCTCAATTTCAACCATTTGGTCCTCGCAATACCAATCCACAATAAGGCATTCACATAGCAATATATCAACACATAACATAAGGCCAATTACACATATTTACATAATCAAGTAGACCACAATAAGCCAAATCAAATGGCTAATTACAAGACCAAACATATAGGCTACATTAGCCAAAACACCTATACATGCCATTTAACTAAAAACATAAAGTCCAAAAGTACCAAGATGAGAGTTTGATAGTGTGATGCAATATCTGCCAACTTCCAAACCAAACGAGCTTCCAAGTCACTATAAAACACAAAAAAAAAATAAACAGAGTAAGCAATTAAGCTTAGTAAGTTCGTATAACTGAAAATATAACTTACCAATCAACCACAATTTAAGCAAGTAAATTAAATCATAATGCAACTCAAGTTGGCCTCATTATCCTAACACATAACTGCCAACAAAGTTAACTATGAAATCACAAGTCTCATAGATTCAATTACCACATGATTCACATAGATACCTGTACTAGTTCATATCGATCTTATACTCTCTCGTAACCACACTGTGCCCATTGAACCATTTGGAATACTATTAGATACTCGGGTATCTTGCACACTAAGTGCCAATACATGGTCAAAACCACCTCCATCTCATATCTCATATAGATGCTCACTCTTGAGCCATCATTGGGTCTGCTCAAACAAGCTGTTGAGTAACTGCAACACATGTTGGAAACTCAGCCACTGGTAGGACGTACAAGACCAGCACCCAAAAAGTAGTAACCCCTAATGACATGTCATTTGTATCCTATCTATTCCTAAAGTTAAACCGGGATCCGTACAATTGTCGATATCTCATCAAGAATTTCCGCAGTATTGTATCATCCAATTATATCAATTAAGCATGTAAACACATATATAATTTAAAGCTTACTAACATACAAACTTACCCTAAACTAGTATGATGAAAATTTATCGTTCAGTCGAAAACTTTATCTTTTCCCCGATCTAATTTCGTACGTTGCTTTCTTGATCTAAATAATCAAATTTAACTATATTAATTCATATTTTACTCAATTCAATCCAAATTTCATGTTTTAGCAAAACTACCATTTTCCCCTAAACTTTTGACTTCTATACAATTTAGTCCTAAACTTATAAAAATGAAAATTCATACAATTTAACCCACACCTATGCTGGCTGAAATTCATACAAGCTTATAGCAGCACACATAATTCATTAATTCACACATTTCAACACAATTTTCATTTTTCTCAATTTAATCCCCATTGAACATTTTCAAACAAAATTACTTTACAAAACTTGTTTATCTAACAACAATCATTCATTTTCTACCATTAAACATCAAAACACATACACATTCATCAATGGTAAAACCATAATACTTTAACAGTTTCACAAATTAGTCCCCGGGCTAGCTAGATTAAGCTACAGCGAATCTAAAAGCATAGAAATCATTAAAAATGGAGTAAAAAATCACTTACATGCACAAGGAGACTTGACCAAATTCTATGAACCCTAAAATGGTGTTTTTCTTCCCTTCAATTTCGGCAAGAAGATGAATGAAGAAGAAATTTTTACATTATTTTACTTAATTTTCTTTTATTTAATAAATTACATATATAACCTTTACTATAAACTTTAAAATTCACCTAATTCATGTCCAAGAATGTCCACTCACTTTATAAATGGCTAATTACAAGACCAAACATATAGGCTACATTAGCCAAAACACCTATACATGCCATTTAACCAAAAACATAGGGTCCAAAAGTACCAAAATGAGAGTTTGATAGTGTAACGCATTCTCCGACAACTTCCAAACCGTGTGCGCTTCCGAATCACAATAAAACACAGAAAAATAAACAAAGTAAGCAATTAAGCTTAGTAAGTTCGCATAGCTGAAAATATAACTTATAAATCAACCACAACTTCGGAAAGTAAATTAAATCATAATGCAACTCAATTTGGCCTCATTAGCCTAACACATAATCACCGGCAAAGTTAACTATGAAATCACAAGTCTCATAGATTTAATTACCACATGATTCACATACATACCTGTACTAGTTCATATCGAACTTATACTCTCTCGTAACCACACTGTGCTCGTTGAACCGTTTGGAATACTATCGGATACTTGGGTGTCTAGCACACTAAGTGCCAATACATGGTCGAAACCACCTCAATCTCATATAGATGCTCACTCTCGAGCCATCACTAGGTCTACTCACACAAGCTGACGGTCAAAATGTAGCTACACGGTGCTGTCCACAGAAGCTGTCGAGTAACCTCAACACATGCCAAAAAGTCAGCCACCGATAAGACGTACATGACCAGCACCCAAAACACAATAACCCTTAATGACATGTCATTTGTGTCCTATCTATTCCTAGGTTCAACAAGGATCCATGCAATTGCCGATATTTTGTCGAGAATTTTCGTGGTGTCGTATCATCACAATTATATCAATTAAACATTTAAACACATAAATAATTTAAAGCTTATTAACATACGAACTTACCTCAAACTCGTATGGAGAAAAATGATTGTTCAGTCTAAAACTTTATCTTTTCCCGATCTAATTTCGTACTTTGCTTTTCTTAATCTACGTAATCAAATTTAACTACTTGAATTCATATTTTACTCAATTCAATCTAAATTTCATGTTATGACAAAACTACCATATTGCCACTAAACTTTTGACTTCTTTACAATCTAGTCCTAAACTCATAAAAATACAAATTCATGGAATTTAATCCACACCTATGCTAGCCGAACTTCATACAAGCTTATAGCAGCCCACATATTTCATTAATTCACACATTTCTCCACATAATTTTAACTTTTCTCATTTTAATCCCTGTTTAACATTTTCAACCAAAACCACGTTACAAAATTTGTTTATCTAACAACAACAATTCATTTTCGACCATCAAACATCAAAACACACATATTCATCAATGTTAAAACCTTAATACTTTAATAGTTTCAGAAATGAGTCCCCAGGCTAGCTAGTTTAGTCCCCAACGACTCTAAAAACATAGAAATCATTAAAAACGGAGTAAATAATCACTTACATGCACAAGGAGACTTGATCGAATGCTATGAACCCTAAAATGGTGTTTTCCTTCCCTTCAATTTCGACAAGCAGTTGAATAAAGAAGAAATTTTTTCCTTCAATCTCGACAAGAAGTTGAATAAAGAAGAAATTTTTACTTTATTTTACTTAATTTGGTTTTATTTAATACATTACATATACAATCTTTTTTATAAACTTTAAAATTGACCCAATTCATGTCCAAAAATGTCCACTAACTTTATAAATTGCTATTTACAAGACCAAACATATAGGCAACATTAGCCAAAACACCTACACATGCCATTTAACCAAAAACATATGCTCCAAAAGTATCAAAATGAGAGTTTGATAGTGTGATGCAATCTCCGACAACTTCCAAACCATCTAAGCTTCCGAATCACTATAAAACACAGAAAAATAAACAAAGTAAGCAATTAAGCTTAGTAAGTTCGCATAACTGAAAATATAACTTACCAATCAACCATAATTTAGGAAAGTAAATTAAATCATAATGCAACTCAATTTAGCCTCATTAGCCAAACACATAATCACCAGCAAAGTTAACTATGAAATCACAAGTCTCATAGATTCAATTACCACATGATTCACATACATACCTGTACTAGTTCATATCGAAGTTATACTCTCTCGTAACACACTGTGCTCGTTGAACCGTTGGAATACTATCGGATACTTGGTTGTCTTGTACACTATGTGCCAATACATGGTCGAAACCACCTCAATCTTATATCTCATATAGATGCTCACTCTCGAGCCATCACTGGGTCTGCTCACACAAGTTGACGGTCAAAACGTAGCTACACGGTGCTGCTCACACAAGCTGTTGAGTAACCCCCGCACATGCCAAAAAGTCAGCCACCGATAGGATGTACAAGACCAGCACCCAAAACACAATAACCCTTAATTTCATGTCATTTGTGTCCTATCTATTCCTAAGGTTCAACCAGGATCCATGCAATTGTCGATATTTTGTCGAGAATTTTTTTGGTGTCGTATCATCACAATTATTTCAATTAAGCATTTAAATACATACATAATTTAAAGCTTATTAACATACGAACTTACCTCAAACTCGTACGGAGAAAAATGATTGTTCGGTCTAAAACTTTATCTTTTCTCGATCTAATTTCGTACTTTTCATTTCTTGATTTACGTAATCAAATTTAACAACTTGAATTCATATTTTACTCAATTCAATCTAAATTTCATGTTATGACAAAACTACCATATAGCCCCTAAACTTTTGACTTCTTTACAATTTAGTCCTAAACTCATAAAAATACAAATTCATGGAATTTAATCCACACCTATGCTAGCCAAACTTCATACAAGCTTATAGCAGCCGACATATTTCATTAATTCACACATTTCACCACATAATTTTAACTTTTCTCATTTTAATCCCTATTTAACAATTTCAACCAAAACCACTTTACAAAACTTGTTTATCTAACAACAACAATTCATTTTCTACCATCAAGCATGAAAACACATACACATTCATTAATGTTAAAGCCTTAATACTTTAACAGTTTCACAAATGAGTCCCCGGGCCAGCTAGTTTAGTCCACAACGACTCCAAAAAAATACAAATCATTAAAAACGGAGTAAAAAATCACTTACATGCACAAGGAGACTTGATCGAATGCTATGAACCCTAAAATGGTGTTTTCCTTCCCTTTAATTTCGACAAGAAGTTGAAGAAAGAAGAAATTTTTACTTTATTTTACTTGATTTTCTTTTATTTAATAAATTACATATACAATCTTTATTATAAACTTTAAAATTCACCCAATTCATGTCCAAGAATGTCCACTAACTTTATAAATGGCTAATTACAAAACCAAACATATAGGCTACATTAGCCAAAACACCTACACATGCCATTTAACCAAAAACATATGCTCCAAAAGTATCAAAATGAGAGTTTGATAGTGTGATGTAATCTCCGAGAGCTTCCATGCCGTGTGAGCCTCCGAATCACTATAAAACACAGAAAAATAAACAAAGGAAGCAATTAAGCTTAGCAAGTTCGCATAACTGAAAATATAACTTACCAATCAACCATAATTTAGGAAAGTAAATTAAATCATAATGCAACTCAATTTAGCCTCATTAGCCAAACACATAATCACCAGCAAAGTTAACTATGAAATCACAAGTCTCATAGATTCAATTACCACATGATTCACATACATACCTGTACTAGTTCATATCGAACTTATACTCTCTCGTAACAAACTGTGCTCGTTGAACCGTTAGCAATACTATCGGATACTTGGGTGTCTTGTACACTAAGTGCCAATACATGGTCGAAACCACCTCAATCTTATATCTCATATAGATGCTCACTCTCGAGCCATCACTGGGTCTGCTCACACAAGCAGACGATCAAAATGTAGCTACACGGTGCTGCTCACACAAGCTGTTGAGTAACCTCAACACATGCCAAAAAGTCAGCCACCGATAGGACGTACAAGACCAGCATCCAAAACACAATAACCCTTAATGACATGTCATTTGTGTCCTATCTATTCCTAAGGTTCAACCAGGATCCATGCAACTGCCGATATTTTGTCGAGAATTTTTGTGGTGTCGTATCATCACAATTATTTCAATTAAACATTTAATTACATGTATAATTTAAAGTTTATTAACATACGAACTTACCTCGAACTCGTACGGAGAAAAATGATTGTTCAGTATAAAACTTTATCTTTTCCCGATCTAATTTCGTACTTTTCTTTTCTTGATCTACGTAATCAAATTTAACTACTTGAATTCATATTTTACTCAATTCAATCTAAATTTCATGTTATGACAAAACTACCATATTGCCTCTAAACTTTTGAGGTCTTTACAATTTGGTCCTAAACTCATAAAAATACAAATTTATGGAATTTAATCCACACCTATGCTAGCCGAACTTTATACAAGCTTATAGCAGCGCACATATTTCATTAACTCACACATTTCACCACATAATTTTAACTTTTCTCATTTTAATCCCTATTTAACAATTTCAACCAAAACCACTTTACAAAACTTGTTTATCTAACAACAACCGTTCATTTTCTACCATCAAACATCAAAACACATGCACATTCATCAATGTTAAAGCCTTAATACTTTAACAGTTTCACAAATGAGTCCCCGAGCTAGCTAGTTTAGTCCACAACGACTCCAAAAACATAGAAATCATTAAAAACGGTGTACAAAATCACTTACATGCACAAGGAGACATGATCGAATGCTATGAACCCTAAAATGGTGTTTTTCTTCCCTTCAATTTCGGCAAGAAGATGAATAAAGAAGAAATTTTTACTTTATTTTTCTTAATTTGCTTTTATTTAATAAATTACGTATACAATCTTTATTATAAACTTTAAAATTCACCCAATTCATGTCCAAGAATGTCCACTAACTTTATAAATGGCTAATTACAAGACCAAACACATAGGCTACATTAGCCAAAACACCTATACATGCCATTTAACCAAAAACATATGGTCCAAAAGTAGCAAAATGAGAGTTTGATAGTGTGATGCAATCTCCGACAACTTTCGTGCCGTGTGAGCTTCCGAATCACTATAAAACACAGAAAAATAAACAAAGTAAGCAATTAAGCTTAGTAAGTTTGCATAACTGAAAATATAACTTACCAATCAACCATAATTTAGGAAAGTAAATTAAATCATAATGCAACTCAATTTAGCCTCATTAGCCTAACACATAATCAGCAGCAAAGTTAACTATGAAATCAAAAGTCTCATAGATTCAATTACCACATGATTCGCATACATACCTGTACTAGTTCATATCGAACTTATACTCTCTCGTAACATACTGTGCTCTCCAAAAATTTCAAAATTAAAAAAAAAGCCAACTTTTTTAAAACCCAATCCCATTAAAAAAAAACATGGTTTAACCAAATAGAAATAGGGATGAAATTTTTCCCAATTTCAAACCAAACTTTAAATCAAAAAAACACAAAAAATCCAAATAACTTTTAAAAAAACAAAAATTTTTTTCCAAACCAAACAATTTTTTTAAAAAATTTAAACATAAATCAAAACCAAAAAATTTTCCTTTAAACTTTAATTTAAACTTTAAAACTTAAAAAATTCAAAAATTACTAATTCATAAAAACGTTTTCCTATTCCCAAATTTACCCTTTACCCAACTATTAAAAAATGGTTTTTCCCTTCGGAAAATTTGCAAAACCTTTTTTTATTTTTCATTTTTTTTATTTAAAAATTTCCCCTTTTAAAATTATTTCCCAAAAATCCTTTTCCCAATTTTAAATAAACAGAAAAAAATGGATTAGGGCCAAACCCAAAAATTTAAACCAAAAAATTAATCCAAAGAAATGTTATTTTTAAAGGGTTTCCCCCCAATTCCAAAATTAAAATTTTTTTCTTATTTTTAAAATAAAAATTAAAACAAAAAAACTTTAAAATTAAATTATTTAAAAAAATTTCCCAACCCAAAAGGAATTTTAAAACAAATATTTTCCAAAATTTAAACTTTTTCCCCAAAACTAATCAAATCCCAAATAATTATAAAATTCAAAATTAAATTTAGTTTAAAAAAACCCAAAATTTTAACAAAAGTTGAACCGCTTTGGAATACTATCGGATACTTGGGTGTCTTCCACACTAAGTGCCAATACATGGTCGAAACCACCTCAATCCTCATATCTCATATAGATGCTCACAAGTGGCGGCCAAAGCGTAACATCACGGTCTGTCCACTAACACGTCGACGGCCAAAACGTAATTCACACAAAAATTATATCATAAATTTACCCCTTTTTTCTAAATTTTTCTTCCTTAATTTAAAAAAATAAAAAAAATTTTCCCATTTTTCATTTCTTTTTAAAAAAAAAAAACCTTATTTTTTACTAAATTCCAATTCAGTAAAATTCCATTTCAAAAAACCCCAAACAATTTTTAAATTAAACCTTAAAAAAAACATAATTTTGGCAAAAAAATTTATTCCCAAATTCAAATTTTCCATCTAATAAACCTTTTTTTAAATTTAATTTAAATTTAACAAAAAATTCAATTTTAAATTAAAAATTTAATTTTAAAAAACCCATTTCCCAAACTTTCCTTTTTAAAACTTAAACTTTAAAAAAATTATGAATTTTCCACAATTCCATAAACCTTGAAATAAAAAAAATTTTAAAACATTCTTAAAACCCAAAATTTAACCCTATTGGGTTTTCCCCAATTTCCAAAAAATTAAAAAAAATTATTTTTTTTCTTTGTCACAAAAGTCACCAAGAACCTCAACACATGCAAAAACTCACCACCGATAGACGTACAATTTATAAATGCTTTTTTTTTTTAATTTACAAGGAAAACAAATTTTCTTTTTAATTTTTTTTAAAAAATTTAAAAAAATTTATTTAAATTTAAAATACCCCTTCCAAAAATGTAAAACCTTTTTTAAAACTAAAAAACCCAAAAAAAATTAAAAAAAAATTTAAAATTTAATAAAAAAGTTATAAAAAATTTCCCCTTAAATTTACCACAATTTTAAAAAAAATAAAAATTAAAATTTAAAAACCAAAATTTTTCCCCCCCAAAAAAAAAATTTTTCAAACCAACCTTAATAATAAATTTTTAAAAACAACCATTTAAAATTTTTAAAAAAACATCGGTAACCTCAACACATGCTTTAATTTAAATTTAAACCTTGGGTCTTAAAATTTAAAATTAAAAAATTTTCTTAAAACTTACTTCGGCCAAAACGAATTCACACTAAGGTCGCTCACAAAAGCCGCCCAAGAAAAATTTTTTTTTAAAAAAAAAAAACCTTTACGGCCCCTTTTTAAAAAGCCAAAAATTTAAAATTTAAAAAAAAACCCCCACAAACAAAAAAACCATTTAAAAAAAATTTAAATCAAATTTTGTAAAAGTATCAACCCAAAATTTAAAATTTTGCCAATTAAAAAAATTTTTTTTTAAAAAAATTATAATTAAATTTAAAAACTCATACCAATGGGGCGACAAGACCAGCTTTTTTCCCTTTATTTTAATAATCCCTTTAAATTTTGTTCCCCAAACAAATTTACTTTAAACTTAAACCCAATTTCTCAATTAATCCAATTTCATTTAAAACTTAATTTAATTTATTTTTTCCCAAAACCAAAATTTAAAAACCCCAAATTCATTTTATTAAAACCCCATAAAACAAGTTTAAATAAATTTTAAAAATTTTTCCCCCAAAGTTTAAACAAAAACCCAAAAATTTAACCAAAAAAACCAAAATTTAAAAAAAACCTTTTTTTTTTTTCCCCCAAAAATTAAAAAATTTTAAATTTTTTTTTTTTAAATTAATATTTAAACATTTAAAATTTAAATTTAAACTTTTAAATTCCCCAAACCCAAAAAAAAATTTTAAAAATTAAATTTTTCCCCTAACAAATGGGTTTTTTTGAAACCCTTAAATTTAAAATTTTTAAAAAATTTTTTTTTTAAACAAAAAATTTAAAAAGAAAAAATTTTTTTTAAACTTTAAAAATTTTTATTTAAACCCTTAAAATTTAAAAAATTTATAAACAAACCTTTTAATAAATTTAAAATTTTCCCTAATTTCCCTTTTTTCCAAAAATTTTTAAACTTTTTTAAAAATTTTCCCAATTAAAAAACCAACCAATTTAAAAACTTTAGCCAAAAACCCTTACGCCCAAATTTTAAAAAAAAATCAAAAAAGAAAAAAAAAGGGGGTTTTAAAAATTATGAATTTTTTTTTAAAAAAAATTTTAAAAAAACATTTTTTTTCCTAAATTAAAAAATAAAAATTTAATTTAAATTTAAATTTCCCAATTACCAAATTTAAATTTAAAAAATTAATTCCCAAAATTCTCTTGCCAAAACCTTTTTCCCACCAAAAATTTAAAAAAATCCAAATAAATTTTAAATTATCAATTTCAAAAAACACCTTGCTTTAATTATAAAACTTTTAACCAAAAAAAAAGGAATTTTTTTAAAAACCCCAAATTTGGGAAAATTTTTAAAAAATTTCCATAATTTCCTTTTAAATAATCCATTAACATTTTCCCCCAAAAATTTCCAAAATTTAAAACATTTTTTTCCAATCAAACTAAATAAACCACCTGAAAAAAAATTTTCCCCCTTTTAAAAAGCCAAAACAAAAACCATTAAAACATTAAATTTCCCCTTCCCTTTCCCAAAAGGAACCCTAAAAATTGGTTTTTCCCAAATTTCAAAGGTAATAAAAAATTTAAAATTTAAACTTTTTTAAAAATAAAAAAATTTAAAAACTTTAAAATTTTCCCTTTTAAAAAAAAATTTTAAAACCCAAAATTTTTTCTTGAAACAAATTAATTGCTTTTAAACTTTAAAAAAAAAATTTTAAATAAATTTCAATTCTAAAATTTAAATTTTATTTAAAAACTTTTTCCAAAATTTTGCTTTTTAAATTTAAATTTAAAATTAAAAACCAATTCAAAAAATTTAAAAAAAAAATTTAACCAATCAAGTTTAAACCAAAAACAAATTAATTTTCCCCATCTCCCAAATTTAATTTCATTTCTCAATTTAATCCAAATTTTAAATTTTTTAAAAAAACCCCAAACTTTAAAAATTTTTTTAACAAAAAACCATCCCCCAAATTTTCCATAAAATTTAAACCTTTTCAAATTTCCTAATTTAAACTTTCTAAAAATTGACCTCAGACACATGCAAAAACTCAATAACCGATAGGACGACAAGACCAAAGACCCAAAACTCAATAACCATTAATGACATGTCATTTGTGTCCTATCTATTCCAAAAAATTTAATGACATGTCATTTGTGTCCTATCTATTCCTTAGGCTCAACCAGATCCATAAAATTGTCGATATTTTGTCGAGAATTTTCGTGGTATCGTATCATCACAATTATATCATTTAAACATTTAAACACATATATAATTTAAAACTAAATTTCCAAATTTTTAAAAACCCAATTTTTTTTTAAATTTTGGGCCCCAAAAATTAAAAAAACTTTAAAAATAAAATTAAAATTTTAAATACACCTTGAAAAAATTTTTTTAAAATTTAAAATTTTAAAAAAATTTTTTTTTTTTTTAATTTTCTTTTATTTAATTTATTTAACAATTTTAAAAAAAATTTTAAAAAAAAGGTTTTTAAAACCCTTTTTAAAAAATTTTAAAAAAATTTAAAAAAATACACCTTTTCCCATAAGTTAAAAACCCAATATTTAAATTTTTCCCCCAAATTTTAAAAAAACAAAAATTCCCAAAAACATTTTAAAAACATAAAAAAAATTTTAAAAAAAAAAAAAATATAAGAAAAAATTTTTTAAAACCCCTTTTTTTCCCCTTAAAAATTTAAAAAATAAAATTAAAAAAAATACTTTATTTACTTAAATTTTTTTAAAATTTCTTAACCAAAATAAAATTTTTTTTTACTAATTTTTTTAAAATAAAACTTTATAAATTAAATTTACCAACAGGTCCAAATGAAAAATTTAAAATGGTAAACAAGACAACCCAAACCAACCAAAAATCCCCATAACAAAAAAAATTAAAAAAAAATAATTTGTATTTTCAATTTTCCAATTAACCACCAATTTTTGGGAAATTATTAACATACGAACTTACCTTGAACTCAGACGGAGAAAAAAGATTGTTCAGCCTAAAACTTTATCTTTTCTCGATCTAATTTCAGTCGTTGCTTTTCTTGATCGATCTACGTTTTTTTTTTTAACCCAATGCCCCAAATTTGGAAACCCTTTAATTGTTAAAAAAAATAGAAAAACCCCCAATTTAATTATACTTTTCCCAATTTCCCAATTCAAAATCCAAAAAATTTCCCAAACTTTCAACCCAAAAACCCAAAATAAAAAAAAACCAAAAAAACATTAAAAAATTTTTTTAAATTAAACCAAGGTTTAAAAAATTCCCATTTTGCAAATTTTTTCCCATCAACAAAATTATTAAAAAAAATTTTTAAAAAAATTTAAATCAATTATAAATTTTTCCTTTTTTCCCAAATTAAAAAAAAATTTTTTTTTCTTTTTTTAAAAATTTAAATTTTCTAATTTCAGACGTTGCTTTTCTTGATCTCATAATTAAATTTCACCACTTGAATTCATATTTTACTCAATCCAATTTTTTAAAAAACCCTTTACCAAAATTTTAACTTTTAAATTTTAAAAAAAAAAATTTAAAAAAACCCAAATTTAAAATCAAACCAACCCCAATTTTTTAAAAATTTAAAAAATTAAAAATTTTTAACCCAAAACAAAAATTTAAACAATTTAATTTCCTTAACCCAAAATTTTTAAAAACCCTTTAAAAATTGTTTTTCCCTTTTTTAAAAAAAAAAAAAAAATTTCTTTTTTTTAAATAAATTACAAAATACCCCCTTTTTTACCAAATTCAAATAAATCCAAAAACTAAATTTCATGTAATGAAAAAACTACCATATTGCCCCTCAACTTTTGACTACTTTACAATTTAGACCTAAACTCATAAAAATACAAATTCATGCAATTTAGTCCACACCTATGCTAGCCGAACTTCTTACAAGCTTATAGCAGCCCACATAATTCATTAATTCAAACATTTCACCACATAATTTAACTTTTCTCAATTTAATCCCTATTTAACATTTTCAACCAAAAAAATTTTTTTTTCTTTTCATTTTAAAAAGTCCCTTTTGCGAAAACCACCCAACCCAATCCAAAAATTTAAAAAAAACCTTCTCACAAATTCCCAAAATTTTTAAAATTTTAGTAAATTTTAAAATTTTTCCATTTAACTTTTTAAAATAAAATTTCCCAAAAATTTTAAATTTAAAACCAAAATTTCCAAAAACTTTAAAAAAAAAAACCCATTCCCAAAAAAAATTCCTTCATCCAAGTTTAAAAATTTAATCTCTTCCAAATTTGGGCCCTTTTTTTCATTTAAAAATTTTAAAATTAAAAAAATTTAACCACAAAAAAATTTAAAAAAAGTTTAAAAAAGAAAAAAAATTTTTTTCCTAAATTTTTTTTTCCCAAATTTTTTAAAAAATTTTTTAAATTCCAATAATTTAAAATTTAATTACAAAAATTATAAACTTAACCCAAAAAACATGTTCCCTTAAACCACTTTAAAAACTTGTTTATCTAACAACAACCATTCATTTTCTACCATCATTCATTTCTACCATCAAACATCAAAACACAAACACATTCATCAATGTTAAAACCTTAATGCATTTTCTACCATCAAGCATTTCACAAATGAGTCCTCAAGCTAATGCTTTAAGGTTAGTCCACAACGACACCTAAAACATAGAAATCATTAAAAACGAGTAAAAATCACTTACATGCACAAGGAGACTTGACCGAATGCTATGAACCCCAACATGGTGTTTTTCTTCCCTTCAATGTCTGCCAGAAGATGAATAAAGAAGAAATTTTTACTTTATTTTACTTAATTTGCTTTTATTTAATAAATTACATATACAACCTTTATTATAAACTTTAAAATTCACCTAATACATGTCCAAGAATGTCCAGTAACTTTATAAATGGCTAATAACAAGACCAAACATATAGGCTACATTAGCCAAAACACAAATACATGTCATTTAACCAAAACATTTTAATTTTAATTTCCCCAAACCCTTTAAATTGCTTCCCAACCAAAAAAAAACTTAAAAAATTAATTTTTAAAAAATAACTTAATTTCCCAAATTTAAAAATAAAACTTAAAAATTTCACCCAAAAAAGTAAAATTCCCAAAACCCTTTTTAATTTGGTAAAAAAAACCCAAAAATAAACCCAAAAAACCCAAAAACTTTAAAATTAAAACCAAAAGAAAATTTTAATATGCCAAAAAGTCACCACCGATAGGACGACATACAAGACCAAAGATCCACAACACAATAACCATTAATGACATGTCAGTTGTGTCCTATCTATTCCTAAGGTTCAACCAGGATCCATACAATTGCCGAATTTTGCCGAGAATTTTCGTGGTGTCGTATGATCACAATTATATCAGTTAAACATTTAAACACATATATAATTTAAAGCTTATTAACATACGAACTTACCTCGAATTAGTATGGAGAGAAACGATTGTTCATTCTAAAACTTTATCTTTTCCCAATCTAATTCGTACGTTACTTTTCTTGATCTACGTAATCAAATTTAACTACTTGAATTCATATTTTACTCAATTCAATCCAAATTTCAAGTTATGAAAAAACTACCATATTGCCCCTAAACTTTTGAATTCTTTACAATTTAGTCGTAAACTCATTAAAATACAAATTCATGGAATTTATTCCACACCTATGCCAGCCGAACTTCATACAAGCTTATAGCAGCCCTCATATTTCATTAATTCACACATTTCATCACATAAGTTTCACTTTACTCAATTTAATCCCTATTTAACATTTTCAACCAAAACCACATTACAAAACTTGTTTATCTAACAAAAACCATTCATTTTCTACCATCAAACATCAAAACACATACACATTCATCAATGTTTAAACCTTAATACTTTAACAGTTTCACAAATGAATCCCCCCGGCTAGCTAGGTTCGTCCACAACGACTTCAAAACATAGAAATCATTAAAAACGGAAATCACTTACATGCACAAGGTAACTTGACCGAAGGTTATGAACCCTAAAATGGTGTTTTTCTTCCCTTCAATTTCGGCAAGAAAATGAACAAAGAAGAAATTTTTACTTTATTTTACTTCATTTTTCTTTTATTTAATAAATTACATAAACAACCTTTATTATAAACTTTAAAATTCACCTAATTCATGTCCAAGAATGTCCATTTACTTTATAAATGGCTAATTACAAGACCAAACATACACGCTACGTTAGCCATAACACCTATACATGCCATTTAACCAAAAACATAAGGTCCAAAAGTACAAAAAAGAGAGTTTGATAGTGTGATGCAATCTCCGACAACTTCCAAACCGTGTGAGCTTCCGAATCACTATAAAACACAGAAAAATTAACAAAGTAAGCAATTAAGGTTCGTAAGTTCGCATAATTGAAAATATAACTTACCAATCAACCACAATTTAGGAGAGTAAATCAAATCATAATGCAACTCAATTTGGCCTCATTAGCCTAACACATAATCACCAGCAAACTTAACTATAAAATCACAAGTCTCATAGATTCAATTACCACATGATTCACATACATACCTGTACTAGTTCATATCGAACTTATACTCTCTCATAACCACACTGTGCTCGTTGAACCGTTTGCAATATTATCGGATACTTGGGTGTCTTGCACACTAAGTGCCAATACATGGTCGAAACCACCTCAATCTCATATATCATATAGATGCTCACTCTCGAGCCATCACTGGGTCTGCTCACACAAGCTGACGGTCAAAACGTAGCTACACGGTGCTGTTCACACAAGCTGTCGAGTAAACTCAACACATGCCAAAAAGTCAGCCACCGATAGGACGTACAAGACCAGCATCCAAAACACAATAACCATTAATGACATGTCATTTGTGTCCTATCTATTCCTAAGGTTCAACCAGGTTCCATACAATTGCCGAATTTTGCCGAGAATTTTCGTAGTGTCGTATCATCACAATTATATCAATTAAACATTTAAACACATATATAATTTAAAGATTATTAACATACGAACTTACCTCGAACTCGGACGGAGAAAAACGATTTTTCATTCTAAAACTTTATCTTCTCCCGATCAAATTCGTACGTTGCTTTTCTTGATCTTCGTAATCGAATTTCACTACTTGAATTCATATTGTACACAATTCAATCCAAATTTCATGTTATGAAAAAACTACGATATTGCCACTAAAGTTTTGACTTCTTTACAATTTAGTCCTAAACTCATTAAAATACAAATTCATGGAATTTAATCCACACCTCTGTTAGCCGAACTTCATACAAGCTTATAGCAGCCCACATATTTCATTAATTCACACATTTCATCCCATAATTTTCACTTTACTCAATTTAATCCATATTTAACATTTTCAACCAAAACCACTTTACAAAACTTGTTTATCTAACAACAACCATTCATTTTCTACCATCAAACATCAAAACACATACAAATTCATCAATGTTAAAACCTTAATACTTTAACAGTTTCAGAAATGTATCCCCCCGGCTAGTTAGGTTCGTCCACAAAGACTTCAAAACATAGAAATCATTAAAAACGGAGTATAAAATCACTTACATGCACAAGGTGACTTGACCGAATGCTATGAACCCTAAAATGGTGTTTTTCTTCCCTTCAATTTCAGCAAGAAGATGAATAAAGAAGAAACTTTTACTTTATTTTACTTAATTTTTCTTTTATTTAATAAATTACATAAACAACCTTTATTATAAACTTTAAAATTCACCCAATTCATGTCCAAGAATGTCCACTAACTTTATAAATGGCTAATTACAAGACCAAACATATAGGCTACATTAGCCAAAACACCTATACATGCCATTTAACCAAAAACATAAGGTCCAAAAGTAGCAAAATGAGAGTTTGATAGTGTGATGCAATCTCCGACAACTTCCAAACCGTGTGAGCTTCCGAATCACTATAAAACACAGAAAAATTAACAAAGTAAGCAATTAAGGTTAGTAAGTTCGCATAACTGAAAATATAACTTACCAATCAACCGCAATTTAGGAGAGTAAATTAAATAATAACGCAACTCAATTTGGCCTCATTAGCCTAACACATAATCACCAGCAACCTTAACTATGAAATCACAAGTCTCATAGATTCAATTACCACATGATTCACATACATACCTGTACTAGTTCATATCGAACTTATGCTCTCTCGTAACCACACTGTGCTCGTTGAACCGTTTGGAATACTATTGGATACTTGGGTGTCTTGCACACTAAGTGCCAATACATGTTCGAAACCACCTCAATCTCATATCTCATATAGATGCTCACTCTCGAGCCATCACTAGGTCTGCTCACACAAGATGACGGTCAAAATTTAGCTACACGGAGCTGCTCACACAAGTTGTCGACTAACCTCAACACATGCCAAAAAGTCAGCCACCGATAGGACGTACAAGACCAGCATCCAAAACACAATAACCATTAATGAAATGTCATTTGTGTCCTATCTATTCCTAAGGTTCAACTAGGATCCATACAATTGCCGAATTTTGCCGAGAAGTTTTGTGGTGTCGTATCATCACAATTATATCAATTAAACATTTAAACACATATATAATTTAAAGCTTATTAACATACGAACTTACCTCAAACTCGTACGGAGAAAAACGATTTTTCATTCTAAAACTTTATCTTTTCCCGATCTAATTCGTACGTTGCTTTTCTTGATCTACGTAATCAAATTCAACTACTTGAACTCATATTGTACTCAATTCAATCCAAATTTCATGTTATGAAAAAACTACCATATTGCCCCTAAACTTTTGACTTCTTTACAATTTAGTCCTAAACTCATTAAAATACAAATTCATGGAATTTAATCCACACCTATGCTAGCCGAACTTCATACAAGCTTATAGCAGCCCACATATTTCCTTAATTCACACATTTCATCACATAATTTTCACTTTACTCAATTTAATCCCTATTTAACATTTTCAACCAAAACCACTTTACAAAACTTGTTTATCTAACAACAACCATTCATTTTCTACCATCAAACATCAAAACACATACACATTCATCAATGTTTAAACCTTAATACTTTAACAGTTTCACAAATGAATCCTCCCGGCTAGCTAGGTTCGTCCACAACGACTTCAAAACATAGAAATCATTAAAAACGGAGTATAAAATCACTTACATGCACAAGATGAATTGACTGAATGCTATGGACCCTAAAATGGTGTTTTTCTTCCCTTCAATTTCGGCAAGAAGATGAATAAAGAAGAAATTTTTACTTTATTTTACTTCATTTTTCTTTTATTTAATAAATTACATATACAACCTTTATTATAAACTTTAAAATTCACCTAATTCATGTCCAAGAATGTCCAGTAACTTTATAAATGGCTAATTTAACCAAAAACATAAGGTCCAAATGTAGCAAAATGAGAGTTTGATAGTGTGATGCAATCTTCGACAATTTCCAAACCGTGTGAGCTTCTGAATCACTATAAAACACAGAAAAATTAACAAAGTAAGCAATTAAGGTTAGTAAGTTCGCATAACTGAAAATATAACTTACCAATCAACCACAATTTAGGAGAGCAAATTAAATCATAATGCAACTCCATTTGGCCTCATTAGCCTAACACATAATCACCAGCAAACTTAACTATGAAATCACAAGTCTCATAGATTCAATTACCACATGATTCACATACATACATGTACTAGTTCATATCGAACTTATACTCTCTCGTAACCACACTGTGCTCGTTGAACCGTTTGGAAAACTATCAGATTCTTGGGTGTCTTGCACACTAAGTGCCAACATGTTGGAAACCACCTCAATCTCGTATCTCATATAGATGCTCACTCTCGAGCCATCACAGGGTCTGCTCACACAAGATGACGGTCAAAATGTAGCTACATGGTGCTTCTCACACAAGTTGTCGAGTAACCTCAACACATGCCAAAAAGTCATCCACCGACAGGGCATACAAGACCAGCATCCAAAACACAATAACCATTAATGACATGTCATTTGTGTCCTATCTATTCCTAAGGTTCAACCAGGAGCCATACAATTGCCGATATTTTGTCAAGAATTTTCGTGTTGTCGTATCATCACAATTATATAAATTAAACATTTAAATACATATATAATTTAAAGCTTATTAACATACGAACTTACCTCGAACTCGTACGGAGAAAAAAGATTGTTCAGTCTAAAACTTTATCTTTCCCCAATCTAATTTCGTACGTTGCTTTTTTTGATCTACGTAATCAAATTTCACCACTTGAATTCATATTTTACTCAATCCAATCTAAATTTCGTGTAATGAAAAAACTACCATATTGCCCCTAAACTTTTAACTTCTTTACAATTTACTCCTAAACTCATAAAAATACAAATTTATGCAATTTAGTCCACACCTCTGCTAGCCGAACTTCATACAAGCTTATAGCAGCCCACATATTTCATTAATTCAAAAATTTCACCACAAAATTTTAACTTTTCTCAATTTAATCCCTATTTAACATTTTCAACCAAAACCACTTTACAAAACTTGTTTATCTAACAACAACCATTCATTTTCTACCATCAAACATCAAAACACATACACATTCATCAATGTTAAAACCTTAATACTTTAACAGTTTCACAAATGAGTCCCCGGGCTAGCTAGGTTAGTCCACAACGACTCCAAAAACATAGAAATCATTAAAATAGAGTAAATAATCACTTACATGCACAAGGAGACTTGACCGAATGCTATGAACCCTAAAATGGTGTTTTCTTCCCTTCAATTTCGGCAAGAAGATGAATAAAGAAGAAATTTTTACTTTATTTCACTTAATTTGCTTTTATTTAATAAATTGCATATACAACCTTTATTATAAACTTTAAAATTCACCAAATTCATGTCCAAGAATGTCCACTAACTTTATAAATGGCTAATTACAAGACCAAACATATAGGCTACATTAGCCAAAACACAAATACATGCCATTTAACCAAAAACATAGGGTCCAAAAGTACCAAAATGAGAGTTTGATAGTGTGATGCAATCACCGACAACTTCCAAACTGTGTGAGCTTCCGAATCACTATAAAACACAGAAAAATAAACAAAGTAAGCAATTAAGCTTAGTAAGTTCGCATAACTGAAAATATAACTTCACAATCAACCACAATTTAGGAAAGTAAATTAAATCCCAATGCAACTCAATTTGGCCTCATTAGCCTAACACATAATCACTAGCAAAGTTAACTTGAAATCACAAGTCTCATAGATTCAATTACCACATAATTCACATACATACCAGTACTAGTTCATATCGAACTTATACTCTCTCGTAACCACACTGTGCTCATTCAACCATTTGGAATACTATCGGATACTTGGGTGTCTTGCACTCTAAGTGCCAATACATGGTCGAAACCACCTCAATCTCATATCTCATATAGATGCTCACTCTCGAGCCATCACTGGGTCTGCTCACACAAGCTGATGGTCAAAATGTAGCTACACGCTGCTGCTCACACAAGTTCTCGAGTAACCTCAACAGATGCCAAAAAGTCAGCCGCCGATAGGACGTACAAGACCAGCATCCAAAACACAATAACCATTAATGACATGTCATTTGTGTCCTATCTATTCCTAAGTTTCAACTAGGATCCATACAATTGCCGATATTTTGTCGACAATTTTCGTGGTGTCGTATCGTCACAATTATATCAATTAAACATTTAAACACATATATAATTTAAAGCTTATTAACATACGAACTTACCTCGAACTCGGACGGAGAAAAACGATTGTTTAGTCTAAAACTTTAACTTTTCCCAATCTAATTTCGTACGTTGCTTTTCTTGATCTACATAATCAAATTTAATTACTTGAATTCATATATTACTCAATCCAATCTAAATTTCATGTAATGAAAAAACTACCATATTGCCCATAAACTTTTAACTTCTTTACAATTTAGTCCTAAACTCATAAAAATACAAATTCATGCAATTTAAACCACAACTATGCTAGCCGAACTTCATACAAGCTTATAGCAGCCCACATATTTCATTAATTCAAGCATTTCCCCACATAATTTTCACTTTTCTCAATTTAATCCATATTTAACATTTTCAACCAAAACCACTTTACAAAACTTGTTTATCTAACAACAACCATTCATTTTCTACCATAAAACATCAAAACACACACATTCATCAATGTTAAACCCTTAATACTTTAACAGTTCCACAAATGAGACCCCGGGATAGCTCGTTTACTCCACAACGACTCCAAAAACATAGAAATCATTAACAACGGAGTATAAAATCACTTACATGCGCAAGGAGACTTGATCGAATGCTATGAACCCTAAAATGGTGCTTTTCTTCCCTTCAATTTCGGCAAGAAGATGAAAAAAGAAGAAATTTTTACTTTATTTTACTTAATTTGCTTTATTTTAATACATTACATAAACAACCTTTATTATAAACTTTAAAATTCACCCAATTCATGTCCAAGAATGTCCACAAACTTTATAAATGGCTAATTACAAGACCAAACATATAGGCTACATTACCCAAAACACCAAACCAAAAACATAAGGTCCAAAAGTACCAAAATGAGAGTTTGATAGTGTGATGCAATCTCCGACAACTTCCAAACCGTGTGAGCTTCCGAATCACTATAAAACACAGAAAAATTAACATAGTAAGAAATTAAGGCTAGTAAGTTCCCATAACTGAAAAAATAACTTACCAATCAACCACAAATTAGGAGAGTAAATTAAATCATAATGCAACTCAATGTGGCCTCATTAGCCTAACACATAAGCACCAGTAAACTTAACTATGAAATCACAAGTCTCATAGATTCAATTACCACATGATTCACATACATACCTCTACTAGTTCATATTGAACTTATACTCTCTCGTAACCACATTGCACTCGTTGAATCGCTTTGAATACTATCGGATACTTGGGTGTCTTGCACACTAAGTGCCAATACATGGTCGAAACCACCTCAATCTCACATCTCATATAGATGCTCACTCTCGAGCCATCACTGGGTGTGCTCACACCAGCTGACGGTCAAAACGTAGCTACACGGTGCTGCTCACACAAGCTGTCGAGTAACCTCAACTCATGCCAAAAAGTCAGCCATCGATAGGACATACAAGACCAGCACCCAAACCAGAATAACCCTTAATGACATGTCATTTGTGTCCTATCTATTCCTAAGGTTCAACCAGGATCCATACAATTGCCGATATTTTGTCAAGAATTTTCGTGGTGTCGTATCATGACTATTATATCAACTAAACATTTAAACACATATATAACTTAAAGCTTATTAACATACGAACTTACCCCAAACTCTGACAGAGAAAATGATTGTTCGTAATCTAAAACTTTATCATTACCCAATCTAAATTTCATGTTATGAAAAACTACCATATTGCCCCTAAACTTTTGACTACTTTACAATTTAGTCCTAAACTCATTAAAATACAAATTCATGGAATTTAATCCACACCTATGCTAGCGAACTTCATTCAAGCATATAACAGCCCACATATTTCATTAATTCACACATTTCCTCCCATAATTTCCACTTTACTCAATTTAATCCCTATTTATCATTTTCAACCAAAACCACTTTACAAAACTTGTTTATCTAACAACAACCATTCATTTTCTACCATCAAACATCAAAACAGATACACATTCATCAATGTTAAAACCTTAATACTTTAACAGTTTCACAAATGAATCCCCCTGGCTAGCTAGGTTCGTCCACAACGACTTCAAAACATAGAAATCATTAAAACGAGTATAAAATCACTTACATGCACAAGGTGACTTGACCGAATGCTATGAACCCTAAAATGGTGCTTTTTTTTCAAGAAGATGAATAAAGAAGAAATTTTACTTTATTTTACTTAATTTTTCTTTTATTTAATAAATTAAATAAACAACCTTTATTATAAACTTTAAAATTCACCCAATTCATGTCCAATAATGTCCACTAACTTTATAAATGGCTAATTACAAGACCATACATATAGGCTACATTACCCAAAACACCTAACCAAAAACATAAGGTCCAAAAGTACCAAAATGAGAGTTTGATAGTGTGATGCAATCTCCGACAACTTCCAAACCGTGTGAGCTTCGAAATCACTATAAAACACGGAAAAATTAACATAGTAAGCAATTAAGCTTAGTAAGTTCGCATAACTGAAAATATAACTTACCAATCAACCACAATTTAGGAGAGTAAATTAAATCATAATGCAACTCAATTTGGCCTCATTAGCCTAACACATAATCACCAGCAAAGTTAACTATGAAATCACAAGTCTCATAGATTCAATTACCACATGATTCACATACATACCTGTACTAGTTCATATCGAACTTATACTCTCTCGTAACCACACTGTACTCGTTGAACCGTTTGGAATACTATCGGATACTTGGGTGTCTTGCACACTAAGTGCCAATACATGGTCGAAACCACCTCAATCTCATATCTCATATAGATGCTCACTCTCGAGCCATCACTGGGTGTGCTCACACCAGCTGACGGTCAAAACGTAGCTACACGGTGCTGCTCACACAAGCTGTCGAGTAACCTCAACACATGCCAAAAAGTCAGCCACCGATAGGACGTACAAGACCAACACCCAAACCACAATAACCCTTAATGACATGTCATTTGTGTCCTATCTATTCCTAAGGTTCAACACAGGATCCATACAATTGCCGATATTTTGTCAAAAATTTTCGTGGTATCGTATCATCACAATTGTATCAATTAAACATTTAAACACATATATAATTTAAAGCTTATTAACATACGAACTTACCCCAAACTCGGACAGAGAAAAATGATTGTTCAGTCTAAAACTTTATCATTACCCAATCTAAATTTCATGTTATGAAAAAACTGCCATATTGCCCCTAAACTTTTGACTACTTTACAATTTAGTCCTAAACTCATTAAAATACAAATTCATGGAATTTAATCCACACCTATGCTAGCCGAACTTCATTCAAGCATATAACAGCCCACATATTTCATTAATTCACACATTTCCTCCCATAATTTCCACTTTACTCAATTTAATCCCTATTTATCATTTTCAACCAAAACCACTTTACAAAACTTGTTTATCTAACAACAACCATTCATTTTCTACCATCAAACATCAAAACAGATACACATTCATCAATGTTAAAACCTTAATACTTTAACAGTTTCACAAATGAATCCCCCTGGCTAGCTAGGTTCGTCCACAACGACTTCAAAACATAGAAATCATTAAAAACGGAGTATAAAATCACTTACATGCACAAGGTGACTTGACCGAATGCTATGAACCCTAAAATGGTGTTTTTTCTTCAAGAAGATGAATAAAGAAGAAATTTTTACTTTATTTTACTTAATTTTTCTTTTATTTAATAAATTAAATAAACAACCTTTATTATAAACTTTAAAATTCACCCAATTCATGTCCAATAATGTCCACTAACTTTATAAATGGCTAATTACAAGACCAAACATATAGGCTACATTACCCAAAACACCTAACCAAAAACATAAGGTCCAAAAGTACCAAAATGAGAGTTTGATAGTGTGATGCAATCTCTGACAACTTCCAAACCGTGTGAGCTTCAAATCACTATAAAACACGAAAAATTAACATAGTAAGAAATTAAGGCTAGTAAGTTCCCATAACTGAAAAAATAACTTACCAATCAACCACAAATTAGGAGAGTAAATTAAATCATAATGCAACTCAATGTGGCCTCATTAGCCTAACACATAAGCACCAGTAAACTTAACTATGAAATCACAAGTCTCATAGATTCAATTACCACATGATTCACATACATACCTCTACTAGTTCATATTGAACTTATACTCTCTCGTAACCACAATTGTACTCGTTGAATCGTTTTGAATACTATCGGATACTTGGGTGTCTTGTACACTAAGTGTCAATACATGGTCGAAACCACCTCAATCTCATATCTCATATAGATGCTCACTCTCGAGCCATCACTAGGTCTGCTCACACAAGCTGACAGTCAAAACGTAGCTACACGGTCTTTGCTTATGTGTCGTCGAGTAACCTCAACACATGCCAAAAAGTCACCACCGATCCGACGTACAAGACCAACACCCAAACCACAATAACCCTTAATGACATGTCATTTGTGTCCTATTTATTCCTAAGGTTCAACACAGGATCCATACAATTGCCGATATTTTGTCAAAAATTTTCGTGGTATCGTATCATCACAATTATATCAATTAAACATTTAAACACATATATAATTTAAAGCTTATTAACATACGAACTTACCCCAAACTCGGACAGAGAAAATGATTGTTAGGTCTAAAACTTTATCATTACCCAATCTAAATTTCATGTTATGAAAAAACGCCATATTGCCCCTAAACTTTTGACTACTTTACAATTTAGTCCTAAACTCATTAAAATACAAATTCATGGAATTTAATCCACACCTATGCTAGTAGAACTTCATTCAACCATATAATGACCCACATATTTCATTAATTCACACATTTCCTCCCATAATTTCCACTTTACTCAATTTAATCCCTATTTATCATTTTCAACCAAAACCACTTTACAAAACTTGTTTATCTAACAACAACCATTCATTTTCTACCATCAAACATCAAAACAGATACACATTCATCAATGTTAAAACCTTAATACTTTAACAGTTTCACAAATGAATCCCCCTGGCTAGCTAGGTTCGTCCACAACGACTTCAAAACATAGAAATCATTAAAAACGGAGTATAAAATCACTTACATGCACAAGGTGACTTGACCGAATGCTATGAACCCTAAAATGGTGTTTTTTTCGGCAAGAAGATGAATAAAGAAGAAATTTTTACTTTATTTTACTTAATTTTTCTTTTATTTAATAAATTAAATAAACAACCTTTATTATAAACTTTAAAATTCACCCAATTCATGTCCAATAATGTCCACTAACTTTATAAATGGCTAATTACAAGACCAAACATATAGGCTACATTAC
The DNA here is from genome assembly GCF_025698545.1 of Gossypium raimondii. NCBI lineage: Eukaryota > Viridiplantae > Streptophyta > Magnoliopsida > Malvales > Malvaceae > Gossypium > Gossypium raimondii. The sequence continues at coordinate 42,040,849 of NC_068570.1, forward strand.
CCAAAACACCTAACCAAAAACATAAGGTCCAAAAGTACCAAAATGAGAGTTTGATAGTGTGATGCAATCTCCGACAACTTCCAAACCGTGTGAGCTTCGAAATCACTATAAAACACAGAAAAATTAACATAGTAAGAAATTAAGGCTAGTAAGTTCCCATAACTGAAAAAATAACTTACCAATCAACCACAAATTAGGAGAGTAAATTAAATCATAATGCAACTCAATGTGGCCTCATTAGCCTAACACATAAGCACCAGTAAACTTAACTATGAAATCACAAGTCTCATAGATTCAATTACCACATGATTCACATACATACCTCTACTAGTTCATATTGAACTTATACTCTCTCGTAACCACACTGTACTCGTTGAATCGTTTTGAATACTATCGGATACTTGGGTGTCTTGCACACTAAGTGTCAATACATGGTCGAAACCACCTCAATCTCATATCTCATATAGATGCTCACTCTCGAGCCATCACTAGGTCTGCTCACACAAGCTGACAGTCAAAACGTAGCTACACGGTGCTGCTTACAGAAGCTGTCGAGTAACCTCAACACATGCCAAAAAGTCAGCCACCGATAGGACGTACAAGACCAACACCCAAACCACAATAACCCTTAATGACATGTCATTTGTGTCCTATCTATTCCTAAGGCTCAACACAGGATCCATACAATTGCCGATATTTTGTCAAAAATTTTCGTGGTATCGTATCATCACAATTATATCAATTAAACATTTAAACACATATATAATTTAAAGCTTATTAACATACGAACTTACCCCAAACTCGGACAGAGAAAAACGATTGTTCAGTCTAAAACTTTATCATTACCCAATCTAAATTTCATGTTATGAAAAAACTACCATATTGCCCCTAAACTTTTGACTACTTTACAATTTAGTCCTAAACTCATTAAAATACAAATTCATGGAATTTAATCCACACCTATGCTAGCCGAACTTCATTCAAGCATATAGCAGCCCACATATTTCATTAATTCACACATTTCCTCCCATAATTTCCACTTTACTCAATTTAATCCCTATTTATCATTTTCAACCAAAACCACTTTACAAAACTTGTTTATCTAACAACAACCATTCATTTTCTACCATCAAACATCAAAACAGATACATATTCATCAATGTTAAAATCTTAATACTTTAACAGTTTCACAAATGAATCCCCCTGGCTAGCTAGGTTCGTCCACAACGACTTCAAAACATAGAAATCATTAAAAACGGAGTATAAAATCACTTACATGCACAAGGTGACTTGACCGAATGCTATGAACCCTAAAATGGTGTTTTTCTTCGGCAAAAAGATGAATAAAGAAGAAATTTTTACTTTATTTTACTTAATTTTTCTTTTATTTAATAAATTAAATAAACAACCTTTATTATAAATTTTAAAATTCACCCAATTCATGTCAAATAATGTCCACTAACTTTATAAATGGCTAATTACAAGACCAAACATATAGGCTACATTACCCAAAACACCTAACCAAAAACATAAGGTCCAAAAGTACCAAAATGAGAGTTTGATAGTGTGATGCAATCTCCGACAACTTCCAAACCGTGTGAGCTTCCGAATCACTATAAAACACAGAAAAATTAACAAAGTAAGCAATTAAGGTTAGTAGGTTCGAATAACTGAAAATATAACTTACCAATCAACCACAATTTAGGAGAGTAAATTAAATCATAATGCAACTCAATTTGGCCTCATTAGCCTAACACATAATCACCTGCAAACTTAACTATGAAATCACAAGTATCATAGATTCAATTACCACATGATTCACATACATACCTGTACTAGTTCATATCAAACTTATACTCTCTCGTAACCACACTGTGCTCGTTGAACCGTTCGGAATACTATCGGATACTTGGGTGTCTTGCACACTAATTCTCGAGCCATATAAATGCTCACTCTCGAGCCATCACTGAGTCTGCTCACACAAGCTGACGGTCAAAACGTAGCTACACGGTGCTATTCACACAAGCTGTCGCGTAACCTCAACACATGCCAAAAAGTCAGCCACCGATAGGATTTACAAGACCAGCAACCAAAACACAATAACCATTAATGACATGTCATTTGTGTCTTATCTATTCCTAAGGTGCAACCAGGATCCATACAATTGTCGAATTTTGCCGAGAATTTTCGTGGTGTCGTATCATCACAATTATATCAACTAAACATTTAAACACATATATAATTTAAAGCTTATTAACATACGAACTTACCTCAAACTCTGACGGAGAAAAACGATTGGTTAGTCTAAAACTTTATCTTTTCCCAATCTAATTTCGTACGTTGCTTTTCTTGATCTACGTAATCAAATTTAACTACTTGAATTCATATTTTACTCAATTCAATCTAAATTTCATGTTATAAAAAAACTACCATATTGCCACTAAACTTTTGACTACTTTACAATTTAGTCCTAAACTCAAAAAAAAATAAAAATTCAAGCAATTTAATCCACACCTATGCTACCGAACTTCATACAAGCTTATAGCAGCCCACATATTACATTAATTCAAATGTTTCACCACATAATTTTAACTTTTCTCAATTTAATCCCTATTTAACATTTTCAACCAAAACCACTTTACAAAACTTGTTTATCTAACAACAACCATTCATTTTCTACCATCAAACATCAAAACACTTACACATTCATCAATGTTAAAACCTTAATACTTTAACAAGTTCACAAATGAATCCCCGCGGCTAGCTAGGTTCGTCCACAACGACTTCAAAACATAGAAATCATTAAAAACGGAGTATAAAATCACCTACATGCACAAGGTAACTTGACCGAATGCTATGAACCCTAAAATGGTGTTTTTCTTCCCTTCAATTTCGGCAAGAAGATGAATAAAGAAGAAATTCTTACTTTATTTTACTTAATTTTTCTTTTATTTAATAAATTAAATAAACAACCTTTATTATAAACTTTAAAATTCACCCAATTCATGTCCAATAATGTCCACTAACTTTATAAATGGCTAATTACAAGACCAAACATATAGGCTACATTAGCCAAAACACCTATACATGCCATTTAACCAAAAACATAAGGTCCAAAAGTACCAAAATGAGAGTTTGATAGTGTGATGCAATCTCCGACAACTTCCAAACCGTGTGCGCTTCCGAATCACTATAAAACACAGAAAAATTAACAAAGTAAGCAATTAAGGTTAGTAAGTTCGTGTAACTGAAAATATAACTAACCAATCAACCACAATTTAAGAGAGTAAATTAAATCATAATGCAACTCAATTTGGCCTCATTAGCCTAACACATAATCACCGGCAAACTTAACTATGAAATCACAAGTCTCATAGATTCAATTACCACATGATTCACATACATACCTGTACTAGTTCATATCGAACTTATACTCTCTCGTAACCACACTGTGCTCGTTGAACCGTTTGGAATATTATCGGATACTTGGGTGTCTTGCACACTAAGTGCCAATACATGGTCGAAACCACCTCAATCTCATATCTCATATAGATGCTCACTCTCGAGCCATCACTGGGTCTGCTCACTCAAGCTAACGGTCACAATGCAGCACACGGTGCTGCTCACACAAGCTGCCAAGTAACCTCATCACACGCCAAAAAGTCAGCCACCGATAGGACGTACAAGACCAGCATCCAAAACACAATAACCATTAATGACATGTCATTTGTGTCCTATCTATTCCTAAGGTTCAACCAGGATCCATACAATTGCCGATATTTTGTCTAGAATTTTCGTGGTGTCGTATCGTCACAATTATATCAATTAAACATTTAAACACATATATAATTTAAAGCTTATTAACATACGAACTTACCTCGAACTCGTAAGGAGAAAAACTATTGTTCAGTCTAAAACTTTATCTTTTCCCGTTCTAGTTTTGTACGTTGCTTTTCTTGATCTACGTAATCAAATTTAACTACTTGAATTCACATATTACTTAATCCAATCTAAATTTCATGTAATTAAAAAACTACCATATTGCCCCTAAACTTTTGACTTCTCTACAATTTAGTCCTAAACTCATAAAAATACAAATTCATGCAATTTAGTCCACGCCTATGCTAGCCGAACTTCATTCAAGCTTATAGCAGCCCACATATTTCATTAATTCAAACATTTCACCACATAATTTTCACTTTTCTCAATTTAATCCCTATTTAACATTTTCAACCAAAACCACTTTACAAAACTTGTTTGTCTAACAACAACCATTCATTTTCTACCATCAAGCATCAAAACACATACACATTCATCAATGTTAAAACCTTAATACTTTAACAGTTTCACAAATGAGTCCCCGGGGTAGCTAGGTTGGTCCGCAACGACTCCAAAAACATAGAAATCATTAAAAATGGAGTAAAAATCACTTACATGCACAATGAGACTTGACCGAATGCTATGAACCCTAAAATGGTGTTTTGCTTCCCTTCAATTTCGGCAAGAAGATGAATAAAGAAGAAATTTTTACTTTATTTTACTTAATTTCCTTTTATTTAATAAATTACATATACAACATTTATTATAAACTTTAAAATTCACCTAATTCATGTCCAAGAATGTCCAGTAACTTTATAAATGGCTAATTACAAGACCAAACATATAGGCTACATTAGCCAAAACACAAATACATGCCATTTAACCAAAAACATAGGGTCCAAAAGTACCAAAATGAGAGTTTGATAGTGTGATGCAATCACCGACAACTTCCAAACCGTGTGAGCTTCCGAATCACTATAAAACACAGAAAAATAAACAAAGTAAGCAATTAAGGTTAGTAAGTTAGCATAACTAAAAATATAACTTAACAATCAACCACAATTTAGGAAAGTAAATTAAATCCTAATGCAACTCAATTTGGCCTCATTAGCCTAACACATAATCACCAGCAAACTTAACTATGAAATCACAAGTCTCATAGATTCAATTACCACATGATTCACATACATACCTGTACTAGTTCATATCAAACTTATACTCTCTCGTAACCATACGGTGCTCGTTGAACCGTTTGGAATACTATCGGATACTTGGGTGTCTTGCACACTAAGTGCCAATACATGGTCGAAACCACCTCAATCTCATATCTCATATAGATGCTCACTCTCGAGCCATCACTAGGTCTGCTCACTCAAGCTAACGGTCACAATGCAGCTACACGGTGCTGCTCACACAAGCTGCCAAGTAACCTCAACACACGCCAAAAAGTCAGCCACCGATAGGACGTACAAGACCAGCATCCAAAACACAATAACCATTAATGACATGTCATTTGTGTCCTATCTATTCCTAAGGTTCAACCAGGATCCATACAATTGCCGATATTTTGTCTAGAATTTTCGTGGTGTCGTATCGTCACAATTATATCAATTAAACATTTAAACACATATATAATTTAAAGCTTATTAACATACGAACTTACCTCGAACTCGTAAGGAGAAAAACTATTGTTCAGTCTAAAACTTTATCTTTTCCCGTTCTAATTTTGTACGTTGCTTTTCTTGATCTATGTAATCAAATTTAACTACTTGAATTCATATTTTACTCAATTCAATATAAATTTCATATTATGGGAAATCTACCATGTTGCCCCTAAACTTTTGATTTCTTTACAATTTAGTTCTAAACTCATAAAAATACAAATTCATGCAATTTAATTCATACCTATGCTAGCCGAACTTCATACAAGATTATAGCAGCCCACATATTTCATTAAGTCACACATTTCACCACATAATTTTCACTTTTCTCAATTTAATCCCTATTTAACATTTTCAACCAAAATCACTTTACAAAACTTGTTTATCTAACAGCAACCATTCATTTTCTACCATCAAACATCAAAACACATACACATTCATCAATGTTAAAACCTTAATACTTTAACAGTTTCACAAATTAGTCTCCGGGCTAGCTAGATTAGTCCACAACGACTCCAATAACATAGAAATCATTAAAAACAGAGTAAAAATCACTTACATGCACAAGGAGACTTGACCGAATACTATGAACCCTAAAATGGTGTTTTTCTTCCCTTCAATTTCGGTAAGAAGATGAATGAAGAAGAAATTTTTACTTTATTTTACTGAATTTGCTTTTATTTAATAAATTACATATATAACCTTTATTATAAACTTTAAAATTCTCCTAATTCATGTCTAAGAATGTCCACTAACTTTATAAATGGTAAATTTACCACTTAAATCCACTAATGTTTCAATTTCATAGCAAATTGACACCTTATTCTAATAGAACACAAGTTTTTCACTTTAGACGATTTAGTTATTTTATCAAATTAAGCATGCAAACGATAAAATTTCTCAACGAAATTTTAATATGACTCTATTAACATGCTGCAGACATTAAAATAGTAAAATAAGTATTTTGAATTTGGATTTGTGATCCCGAAATCTCTGTTCCGATTTAACTGAAAACTGTTTGTTACAAACACAACCTCTAAAAGCCTAAAATCTATATAATCGTACTTCCATGATCGAACCAGGAATCCTAACCCTAACAGATGTAATTACTTCCGACCAATGAATATCCTTTATAAATGAACCATATTTGATAGATAATGAAATCCAAGATGTGAAGCTATACTAAATTTCCTAGAATACAACCCGTATTGAATGATAAAGAGTTCAATGATATCTTAGAGAAAATCCAAAAGAAGAATATCGCCCATACGCACTGGAAACAGCTGTGATAGAGACAATGTAAATTGCATAAATTTAATTCAGAGGATCATCCAATAAAAGTAGAAAATAACATCATATGAGTCTTATCATCAAATCTTCTATCGAACATAATAGATTAGAAAACCAAATAATGATAGAGTGATGTCGATCATCAATCAATCAGGCTAACAATAATTTCGCCTAATATTATTATTACCCAGCCTTTCTATATGATAAGAATCACATCTGAAAATGAACAGTTACATATATCTTTGAGAATAAAAGAACATATAGAATACCTAGACGAGATCGCTGTAAAATACTCAACTATAACAACTACATTAAAATATCTTTGCAATTCAAACATTATTTCATTGACTACTATAGTCATCAATAATCCCACATTATACCATTCATTAAAAAAATCAATTCAGAACAAATTCTAGTTAACTCATTCTTTACATACCATACCTAAATAAATCGATTAGTCAAGATTAACTTCTTCTTTAACAACGAAATTGCGTAATACGAATGATCTTCAGAAAAATCTGATATCTCTTCTAAAATTGTCTTTACTTGCTAACCCATTCTCAACTCTGACCGCATTACTAATCATTCAACCACTGAACTCTTCGATTTCAATCTTATGAACTTAATCAATATAAATCTTGTGAATTTCATTATATAAGATGTATAGGTGAGGGGGTGAATGTTGTAAAGCCTTAAAATTTTGACTCTCATATATACACACATATAACATAACATTTATCAACAACATAATATTATGAACTTTTATTCATACCTTTATGAGTTCTGACTCATCATAAGCAACATTTTAACTCAGATACTTGAGTATCGCTTTCAGCATTATCAAAACTAGCTCGGTTGGAAAGCATCTCTATCTAAAATGAAACAAATCACATCAGCATCGGGAGATATCACACTATCACAGGTTATATAATGGCATGTATTTCTAGACTTCAGACATACTGCATTTAGTTTGAGAATCGACTAAACCGTAGCTCTGATACCAATATATATAACACCCCTAACCCGTATTCGACACCGGAACAGAATTACGAAGTATTACCGAACTTACAATTGAACAAACAGACATTTCATTTGCAACTCAGATTCAAATCAAAAACCAATCACAATCAATCATATAGCCCCTAATATGAGCCCTCGAGGCCCAAAATAAACATTAAAAATAGTTCGAGACTAAATCGGGTACTCAAAGAATTTTTCGAAAAACATGAAAATTTTTCAAATGTGAAGGGATCACACGCCCCTATGGCCAGGCCGTGTGGGCATTCAAAATAGTGACACACAACCATGTCCCAACCTGTGTCTGTGCCCGTGTAACCCACTAACTTGGGTCACACGGTCAAACCACATGCCCATGTACCAGGCCGTGTACCCTTCAAAATAACCTCACACGCTCATGTGCCAGGCCGTGTAAACCTGACTTGCAACCCTTTGAAAACTACAGAGGACACACAGTTATTCTACCTAGCCGTGTGTCACTCACGATGAGACACATGCCCATGTATCTGCCTGTGTGGACGAAAATAGGCCATTTTACAAGCCATTTTTCTCACCCTTTTCAACATGTACCTATAATTCCTTTTGCACATATACATAAGCCCTCAAAAGGTACCAAAACCAAGCATAACCAAGCCAAACACATACGGTATAATAACATACAACCAATATGCCCAAAGGCACCTCAAATGGCAACATTAAAACATGTATAACCATGTACTCAATTTGGCCAAAATAATTGATTAACTTCTAACTAAGTCTGCATCATTACATACCATTGAATTTACTTACCATAACATACCAAATGGTACTAAGTATATCATTCAACCACTAGCATCAATAGTCATATGAGTCATTCATAATAAAGTACCAATTCACCATATTTACATATGCCACAAGATAATTACAATATGTATATTTAGACTTTCATTTCATCTTTCATCATTCAAACATAGCAAAACAAACATTCACCATTTTAAGGGTAATATTTACATGCCAAAACTAAATTCATTGCACTACCAAAATGCCATAAGTCAAGTCAAACCAAATGACCATATAGACAACCAAAACACACGTCATCATTACCCAAAATACCTATACATGCCATTATAACCTTAACCAAGACACTAAAATCTACCGATATAATCGCTGGATAGTGTGATAAATCTCCAACGAGCTTCTAACCCGATCGAGCTTTCGATAGTCTAAAAAGTAAAGAAAAATAACTACTTAAGCAATGAATGCTTAGTAAGATCATATAAACTTTAATCAGATAAATCCATTTCCAATATGAATTTTATACATATAAAGAATAATCATATACTGATACCACACAAGTCATGAAACCAAATTCAACAAATCACAAATTGAATAATTCCACAACATCACTTATACCTATCATCCCTAACAAAGTAGGATTTTAAACAACTTTAAACTCTTCCAAATTTCTTTATTTTCATTTGCATTTCATTACTTTCCACACTCGTTCCATATGCATAACACACAAGTTATAAGCATAACATCGACCATAGCCACAAGTTAGTGCATTTAAACATAGCTCTTTTCGAATTGATGACATGATAAACCATTTCATAAGAAATTACATAATTTAAACTTTACCACTCTTTCATAAACACGAGCATATTTCCATTTGTACACTCACCATTACAATACATAACCTATAAATTAACATTACATGATCCAACTAAAGCTTGGCAAAAGCATAAGCATTCACACCAAACATGTTAGCATACATGATACAAATCATAAGCACATTAACATGAATAGTCATTTAATCTCAACATTATCACTTAAATCTATTACTCATCTTAACTTACATAATTCCCATGTATCACCATATCAAGGATATTCATATAGTTTCATGTCTTAATTCATATCGTTCTTTTTACCATTTCATTTGCATAACACATAAGGCATAAACATAGCATCACTTAAATCATACTTTTCATAATCATGAATGTTATTACTTGAATCATAGATACATCAGACCTTTCTATAACTGTCATAGTGAACTCAACCGGAACCCTTATCTGTTCATCCCATTTCATGCCCGTTGAACCACTTAGAATAATACCAGATACGCGGGAAAAGCTCACACAAACTGTGTTAAATATATAGTCATAACTTGTATGAGCTGTAAAATGGGTCTGCTCACAGAAGTTGTCAGTCATAATGTAAGCTACACGATGCTACTCACACAAGCTATCGAGTATCTGCATCTAATGCTGGATCTTAGCCATCGGTAAGACATTTAAGACCAGCACCTGAAACATGGTAACTTGGGTCTACTCACACAAGCTGTCGGTCGGAACATAGCTACACGATGCTGCTCACACAAGCTGTCAAGTAACCGCAACATATGCTGGAAACTCAGCCACTGGTAGGATGTTCAGGACCAGCATGTAATCACGGTAACCCTAATGAAATGTCATTTGTATCCTATATATTCCTAAGGTTCAAATGGGACTCGATAGTCGTCGTACATCGTTGAATTTCCCTCGTTTCATTACAAGATAAATTGTATAATAACATATATATATATCAATTCATTTTTAGTAAAATTCATATAATAACATTCAATTTAATCAAAAACATAAATAGTACAGTTCATACAAACTTACCTGCTAAATTGCAGAAATAACAAAGTTTAGGGACATTTTCCTTGATTTTCCACCCGATCTTGATCTAAATTAATAATTTCATTCAATATATTAATTTATACAACAAAAAAATCATTTCATACAATTTGGTCATTTTTGACATTTTTACAAAATTGCCCTGAATGTTTTACTTTTATTCAATTTAGTCCCTAAGCCCAAAACATGCAAATTAACCATTTTTACCCAAAATTGAGCTTAGCTGAATGTTCATGGTATCCAAAACAGCCCATTTATGCAATAATTTCACATTAAATCCTTGTACTTCTATTAATTTAACAAATTAGTACCTAATCGAAGAATTTCATCAAAATCACTTAACAAAATACTTTTAAATACAAATCAACATTCCAAATTCATCATCTAACATCAAAAATCACAAGATTCATCAATGGAAACATTCAAAATCTTTAACAATTTCAAAATCAAAGGCACGGGCTAGCTGGATTAAGTTACAATGATCCCGAAAATATAAAAATCATTAAAAACGGATCAAAAACGCACTTACATGCAAGGGATTTATTTTGCTAAACTTTTCAAGCTTTCATGGCTCTTTCTTGCTTGTATAATCGGTTGGTGAAGAGAAAATAATAAAGATGAAAGCTTTGTCTTTTGTTTTATTTATTTTATCTTTAATTACCTAATTCCCAAATTACCCTTACCTAACTTTAAAAATTACACTAATGCCAAGCCATGCACATCCACTATCACCTTTAATGATATATTTACCATATAAGGACTTCCACTTTAAATTTCTATAGCTATTTAATACATTTAGCTTATAGAACACAACTTTTGTACCATACGCGACTTAGTCCTTTTTGTTTAATTAATTATCGAAACAATAAAATTTTCCAACGAAACTTTAATACCACCTTAATTACACTAAAACCACTTGACCTTAGGGTCATACCATTTGAACTGAATAAATCGCTCATAAAACAAAAGTCACTAATATCAAAAACCTTTTTAAAAATAATTAACTCGTAAATATTAAATGTAATATTTACAAACTTACTCATCAGATTTGGTGGCCCCGAAACTACTATTTTCGGCACCACTAAAAAATGGAATGTTACAGATTAAGCTAATAAATGGTAGATGTTTCATACTTTCATTAGCCATGGAAATTAGTTGAGTTCTTGCTAGATCTATCAATTAAATCTATCAATTATTATTCTTTTTTTTGTAGAACGGGAAAATTGCAGTGGATAGCAATAATGGAGAGGATAACAATGGGGTAGTGTGGCCAAAGTTGTATATCACATGGTCAAGCAAAGAAAATGAGGACGATTTTATGGCAATGAAAGGGTGTAAACCTCTTTAGAGGCCTAAAAAGAGATCCAAGATTATCCAGAAGAGCTTACTTGTAAGTAAACATTGTTGTATTTGAAGCATACATGTAGGTTTCATATATATTTTTTGTTTAAAATTGACATGTATTGGTAGGTTGTGGTGGCAGTTGGTGAGCCCTGGGGCATGGTTGACTAATATGTGCCAAGAAAGATATGAAATTAGAGAAAAGAAGAGTTCTAAGAAGGTAACATATGATTTGATTTCTTTTCTTTTATATTTCCTACAATGGAATAATTTTTTATGCTATTGTTCATGTTTCTGATGTAGGGTTTTGGCATGATGCAGAGCCCAAGAGGATTATAGGCCATGGGGAGTATAGAAAGTGATTCAGATTGAAGATACATCAATGGCAACAGCAGGGCTTTTTTTCTTTTCTGATATTTTTGGGGGAATATTTTTGGAGTTGATGTTAACGGGTTGGAAAAAATATAGAGAAGTTAAAATAGGGGTCTGCTTGCTGAGGTTTGTGGTGTATAGATGTTTGATATTTTTTCATATACATAAAAATGAGATTAATTATTATTTGGATCAATATTTGTAATTTTGGCAACTATTATCCCATGAGACTATGTTGTGATTTTTATTAATTCATATTTTAATAATAATTATATTAATAATGTTATTTAATTATATTTAATAATAATCCTATTAAAATTTAATAATAATAACAATAATCATCTACCTAAAAAATCTATTACTCTAGTCATTTAAGCCTTTTTTCTTATGCTATTACAACATCTATTTCATTTAACCAAACACTATAATACTATTACAGTTCTATTCCATTCCATTCAAGCAAACAATTAAATTACTAATTACAATTCTCTTCCATTACAACCTTATTTCATTCCCTCCAACCAAATGTGGTGTTAATATCTAAGGACAAGGGAAAGTATTTAGAATAACTTATTACATCAAACTTGACAACATTACAATATAGAAGTTTACTAAAGGTAGACATATAAGGCGTAACACTAAACTACATCACTTTTCCATTGTCTGCATATTAACCCACTTCGCCACTAATTTGGCGTACTCTTGGCATCGTCCTTCCTAGCGCATACTTTGATCGCACACCTGAAACAAAAACAAACAGTTTAAGTTCTGAAGAACTTAGTGATTTTTATCACCAAAAGTACATGGGCAGAGACTTTATATAACTTGAAGAACATTTGTGCACCATTTATCTTTCTGAACCACTTTCTTCTGTATCAGGCGGATACTATTACAGATTCGGCTTCCACTTATACGTTAATTATCACTCTTCAAATACCAATTCTTTCTTATTTGACTAACTGTAGATCCTTCCAGGCAATTCATACGTCTCTTTTTCTCATTGACACTTATAAAAAAAAAGCCTTCAGAGCCCACTTCATACAGACCATAGCTTAACACATACCCCCATCCCAAAACAATTGCTCACAAAAATTAATCACTGGCGGATACATATACATTTGGCAAATACTTACGCAGACCTGAATACCACCAAACTATTATTTAAACCATACACTATTTTGATACATTACCAACTTACAATGATAATGTACTACTCAGATAATGCACATGAATTCCATACCACTTCTTCATAGAACCCCAAAATCTCAAAATAACAATACCTCAAATTCCAAATAGTTTTAGAAGAAATCATTATAAAACCCAGATATGACAAATTCCAGATAATAATGATTCAACCACTACATATCACAAACAAACTCACATTAGCAATTTCTCAGGTCATACATAGCTACATATACATCCATATTCAATGCTAACATATTATTATGGCAGATACCCTTCTTAACATACAGACATATTTTTGTTCAAGAAAAGTCGCTTAACCTCGGATATATCATAACCCTATCTCAGCAATACTTTATACAGAACTATCGGAATTTATTTATAACTTACCATAAAGGCATATGAGCAAATTTTATCAAATAGGCTTGGCAGAATACACCATAAGGGCTAAACAGATTTTGCCATAAAAGGCATCATAAAAAATCTCATTTTTACTATCCCAACAGACTTCATAGAAGGTGTCATAGGTTTTTCCTCATGGACTTATACATAAGTTCATGTATCGTGATATGTCATTTCGATTCATACACTATCGAAGGCTACACCATGAATATAAATACAAACATATCATGCCATGGGTCTTAACCACATGGTCTTACATACATTCATGTATCGTGACCTACCATTTCAATTCATACACTATTGAAGGCTACACCATGAATATAAATACAAACATATCATGCCATGGGTCTTAACCACATGGTCTTACACACATACATGTATCATGATCTGCCATTTCGATTCATGCATTATCGAAGGCTACTCCATGAATATAAATACAGACATATCATGTCATGGGTCTTAACCACATGATCTTACATGCATTTATGTATTGTGATCTGCTATTTCAATTCATACACTATCGAAGGCTACTCCATGAATATAAATACAGACATATCATGTCATGGGTCTTAACCACATGGTTTTACACACATTTATTTATCGTGATCTGCTATTTAAATTCATACACTATCGAAGGCTACACCATGAATATAAATACAAGCATATCATGCCATGGGTCTTAACCACATGGTTTTACACTTGTTTTCATACCGTGATATGCCAACCTGGTTAGCAATATAACTGCCCTACCAGAGGCTTCACAATGGGACATTTCTCATTACTCACTTACCCAGATTTGATCGCATTACTGACTAACTCATACTTTTCATGTCACAAGTTTTACCTACATACTTACCAATCAACATTCCTCTCAACATAACTTATTACATATCATCATAACACTTATCTCATCTTTACTACTTGTACACTTACTAATTATTATAGATATAATCATATTCCATATATATATAGATTTTCTTCTACTTGAAAATTTTACTTAAGAGAGAGAGTCAAGGTAGAGACTTACCTGATACTCACCTACTGTAGTGAAAAACTCCAGATTCAACCATCCTTCTCGAACTAGCAGTAACAACTGCTTACAGAATATAGGATCACCATTAAAACTCATTTACACACAAGATACTATCATCTTAATCACTGATAACCCCCATGCAAAACCTTATACTTACAACTTACAGTTCAAATACCACATATAAACTTACTCATTCAGAATTTAACATGCAGTGTTGTAATACTTACCCAGAGATAAGATAGCTACTGATTAGATCCAGGTTCACAGCTTCCAGCTTAATGAGGAAGAGATACCATTTGATTTAAGAAAATAATTAAAGAACAGTATTCAAGGAAGAAGAATGAGCTTTTCCTGAACTCTTCTTACATATATATAACTCATCCTATTCGGTGGAATTTACAAGTGTCTCACATTTCAGAATTTCCCTTCTTATTGGTCTATAGTTTTCAAGAGAAATATAAATGAGAATCTCGTATGATAAATATAAGACTAGTCTATCTAGTTGGTTCCTAACCAGGTTACTTTACAACCTAACTAGCACAATACTTTAGACAAACAAGGTGTACTATACTTTTGACGATAATTCATATCATACTTACCCCTTTTTGCTTAACACTATCTTTTCCTTTAAATAGCATAATATCTAGAAACAAAATCTTCACTTACATACACAGTAGTTACAATACGCCCAGATCTATGCACCAAAAGAAATATATGGACGGATTACACTTCGCCAAACATATTATTTTGTCGCTATTCGCCAAAATCTTAAGTCTACCAAACTTGGGGTGTGACAGGGGGTAGCAGTAGATAGTCCAAAAATGAACTCATTAGGAAAAATATGCTTTAAAATGACAACTTCATTGCCATCAGTGAGGAAATGCACCTCCAAAACAACTACCACAACTACAACTACGACTGTTGCAACATTGCCTCATCCTCCTCTGCTATTTTAGCGTATGGATATACTACCTAAGACACGATGTGGGCTTAATAAGCCTAAATGTATTCAATGTGGCAATATTGCACATTCTAGGTTAAAGGGAAATCTCTTCTTCTTCTTCTTCTTCTTCTTTTTGTTGTTTAAATTTTATTTTCATATGTAGTTATGGGATTTTTTTGTGTTGCAATTTACCCTCGAAAGAACAAATGATTTTAGTTTAGCTGTCAATTGTTGTTATTTGGTTTTGTTTGGTCAAAAGTTGTAGGACCATTGTAAAATTTGCAAACTTTGTAATTCAATTTAGATATTTGATTAGTTAATCCATTCAAGTTCTAACAATCTCATTGATGGTGTTTGAAAATAATTCTTTTAGTGGTTTGCTGGGAAATGAAAGAACATGAAAAAGAAAAAGAAGGAAAAAGAAAGGAAAATAAAGAAATAAAAAAAAGAAAATAAATATTTTAATATTAAGAAAAGAAAGAAAAAAAACATGTGACACATTTAACATGCCACGTCAAACGCACGTTACTAAATAACGGTAGCAAAGGGTTGAGT
Organism: Gossypium raimondii; assembly: GCF_025698545.1. Classification (NCBI taxonomy): domain Eukaryota; kingdom Viridiplantae; phylum Streptophyta; class Magnoliopsida; order Malvales; family Malvaceae; genus Gossypium; species Gossypium raimondii. The sequence goes on from NC_068570.1 coordinate 42,057,118, forward strand.
GGTATTTTTGTAATAACGTGATAATGTTAGTGACATCTTCATAAGTTTTAAAAAGTTGGTGGCAAAAATTATAAATTAACCAAAGTTCTGTGGCATTTGGTGTAGTTTACCCTAAATATTTTACTATTATAAAGTGAATATCCATTAGAATAAGAAATTTGATATACTTTAGGACTCTAATGTCTTTTAGGAATAGAGATTTATTTTGTTTATATTTTTATGTCTATAAATATAGAAATCATTGTAAATATTTTGTTTTCTTATTTTTCTTATTTTTTATTTTATAACGTCAATGATATAATTAATCTTATTTTTAATTTTAAATTATTGACATACAGACACAAAATTTAAAAACAAATGTGCACCAACCATTGAATCCTTTGACAAGTAAACTTGGGGTAGGTAAATTTTCACATGGATCAAAAGGGTTTTGATAAAAGTCTTGTTGCAAATTTACCTTAAACTAAAGGGTTTTTTTTCTTTTACGTTTATTAAATTTATATACTAATCATAAGTCAAATCGAAACCAAATTGACACACTTAGGGTGAGTTTAGATGGGCCGTATGTTTACTTGCGGTTAGTGTAAAAATAGCGGTGGCGATAAGATTAGATACTGTAGCGATACTATAACGTGAGACAAAAAGTAAGTTAAACGCACCGCACCGCATGCACCCAATCGCCCATCCAAACCCACCCTTAGTCTTGTACGAGTAAACCAAAAAGGTAATTGTGAAATTTACACCTATTGAATTTATTTAGATACAATAAATGTAATATAAAATAAAATCGAACCCATATTTTCTACCAATTTTATGGTCCTCAAATCGCATTTGTGCACTCTGTTGCAATGTTCATTGGACATCCACGATCTAACTAGACAGACCTCTTCTATACAGAAAAATTAAATCAAAAGGGAAAATGTAAAACCCAGAAAAAGGAAATTAAAATTAAAACTAAAAAGGTAAATGAAAACCGTAACACATATGAATACCCAGTCTTAGGAAACTTTCAAGAACTGGTTGTCTTGTTTAAGTTATCCGATTCTGATCCTTTATTAGGGGACTCCCTGTTGTCTTGCTCTCTGATTCCGATATGGATGCCCCAAATGAAATCACGGTGGAGCTACTACCTGAACCACAGGTTGTTTCTTCCAATCTTTTTGAGCTTACATTCGGCCGTAATCTTTGAACCGATGATGGTTCCACCGAAACTTCAGCTGGGAAATTCAGTAAAGCCTTTGAACCACGCATCCTATAAGCTGCCTTGTCATAAGCCAAAGCAGCAGCTTCAGCTGTTTCGAATGTGCCTAGCCACATCCGTGCCCCTTGTCGAGTGGAGTCACGGATCTCGGCGGCGTATTTACCCCATGGGCGACGCCTGACTCCCCTGTAATGCTTCTTGGGTGAGTTCCTGGCTGGTTCAAGCGTGGTTTGGTTTGTTGCGGTTACCTGAAACTGAAACTGATGGCAATAGTTATTGAGTGGGAGGGCGTGATGAGCGTTGGCTTCGTCCAAGACTTGGAAGATGAACATGTCTTGTGAATCATTCTCATTAAGTGGGAGATGATGATCCATATTCTGGGACTGGGAGACTTCAACCATGGATTCCTTTCGGACCTTTTTTGCTCTATGGGATGTCATGTTGGGTTGATGAAGCCCTCAAGTTTGTACAGAGTGGCTCTAGTCTACACTTGTATTTAATTTAAGAAACTATAATCGTGATTATGCGTAGTATATATTTATATCCTCGTTTAAAATATGCTGAGATTTGTTCGAAGATACCATCATTCTTTTTCTTTCCTTAATATTCTAATATCATATAATTTTTATATATATATATATATATATATATATATATTACAAAGTTATTAAATTTTTAATATGTTTATACAATAAAAATTTGACATGCGATAAAAAATTATTTACGGAGAAAAATTTTGCAACATAAACCCTTTAGCTTTTTATATAATTTTTAAACGTGTTTGCAAGTTATATCTTCATGATAAGTGCTTTCAATTTGCTTATATTCACTAATTCAACTTACAATTTTACATTATATGTCACTATAAATTTTAAAACAGTTTAATAATTTTTTAAAAATATTATCACTATTTTCACAAATTAAATAAACTATTATAATTGAATAACCTTTTTAATATTTGAATATAAAATTTTAACTTTAAAATTCCAAATAATTTTATACAATAATTCCAAGTAATTTTAGAACATAGTACTTTTTAGAAACTATTTTAAGAATGTTTTTTAGAAAAAAATGATAAGTTTAAAAATGACATTAAGTATTTTGAAAATTATTTATACTGTTAGAATATTTGTTTCATATATATAATATTCATTTTAAACTAATATATAAAAATTATGTTTTAAATTTTATTTGTGTCATTTATAATTCTGACATTTGTTCATACTTCCGATCATATTATGTTTTAATTTTTATCTCATTATAAAATTATATTATGTTTTTAAATTTTAATACTTAATTTTTTATATATTAGTTTAAAATGAATATTATATATATGAAACAAATATTCTAACGGTATAAATAATTTTCAAAATACTTAATGTCATTTTTAAACTTATCATTCTTTTTCTAAAAAAACTTTCTTAAAATAGTTTTTAAAAGTACCATGTTCTAAAATTACTTGGAATTTTATAGAAATTTGTATATAGGCACAAGGATGATGTAAGAAATTTCGTATAAGAAATCAAAATAAAATTAAAAATATTTGAGAGACTAAAGCTAAAACTTTTTGTTAAAATAATTTAAATTGAACAAATAATTTTTGAGGGACTAAAATGCAATTTTTATTTGGCCAATGCTAAAACAACTAAAATAAATTCTTAATGTTATGTGGTTATTAATATAATAACATAAGGAAAAATTATTTGATAAATATGTATTACATAGATAGATATACAATAAAGAATAATTAATACAAATTTATATTTAAATTTAGAAATATTAGTAAAAAATATTTTAAAATTAGACCTCTTTAATTTAATTAAAAATTATACCTTCACTTATGCAAAAACAAGTAATGTGAATGACTAAAATTACTAATTTATATTAAATTATTACTAATTTATATTCTAAAATATGATAAAATTAATCGTAATACCAAAAGTAGCATTAATGTATTATATAAGCAAAAAGAAGGTGAGAGAAACTAGAGATTCTACTTTATTTCTTGATTGGAATTTATAAAAGATGAAATTTTACCCTCATATTTTTAGTTTCTACATGAATTTATTTCATTTTCTTTAACTATATTGGATCATGACATATCTATAATATTGGTGAAAATGATTATATAATAAATTTGTAAAATATATAAGTTAAATATGTAAGTTGGGAAAGTGAAAATTATGTCTCAAATTCCTACCCTTTTATATGTATGCATATATTTCTTAGATTTTGTATTAAAAAATACAAAAATCTTCCTAAAATAATATTTATTACATTGAATAAATAATGTGTTTTAATAAATTTACAATTGAGTTCAAACCGGTTGATAGATGACACCTACTCAATTAAAATCTTAAATAATAACATAAATTGGATACCATTGTTAAGATAATTATATGACCAATTGAGGTAAGTTCGATATTCATATATATATTTTTGATATTTGCCATGTTCGTTTTGTGGTACATGTTTAAGGCTCGTGACTGTTTTTCTTAATAATATTATCTTTAAAATTGAATATAAATTCTCCTTTTAGGAATACAATATATTTCACTATTAAATTAAACACTTGTTGATCCTACAATAATATATATCCTTTTAGGCTCCTTGGTATCTGAAAGAGAGTATAAAAATGGTAAAGGATGAGATATTTAGTTTCAATTTATTATAGATTTAAGTAAAAAAAAATATTGAATTTAGTAATATTACGTGGCATAAAGATTATGAATGTACCAAAAACTTGAAGGAGTTGTGAGAGGGTGAGGGACATATGCTCGTTTGGGAAAAATAGCATAGGATTGTCTTAAATGAATAATTTTCATTGGAAAAGCAAAGTTAGGTTGGACGTCAATTTTGAACACTTCATTTCGTTGAATGTAGCTTTGATTGCGTAGAAACATGTGCAAACACATTGAAAAGCAAAAGGCTGAAAAAGCTAATGATTTCCCACGAAAATTCTACAAGTTTAAAATCCACAAGTTTTTTTATTTTTATTTATCAAAAAGAATCTCATAAATATCCATTTCATAATTATAATAATTATTTTTTAAAATTCGATAGTTAAGTTAGTTGAACCCTTTTATATCAACATCTAATGACGAAAGAGTTTGGCATCCATTGGAATGATTGAGGTCAGCAAGGTCGTCATGTTATTACTAGAACACCAGAGTCCTTTTCGAAATAAATAGCTGGAAATCAAGTCGATCTCCGCCTTGACTTTTCAACTTGTACAGAGCAATGAAAAACCTGATACAACTCCATCCCTTCTTAAATTGTTGCCCACAGCTTCTAGAGTATAAAGAATTCCACCAGTCCACGCAATATAAAATTATTTTAATATTATCAAATGAAAACTTTGACCTGCGTTATCGAGTTTAAATAATAATTTTTAAAATATATAATTTTTTTTAAAAATCTCTTCATATATTATAATTATATTTGTTATTTTTTTATAAATAGTGTGGGTCTAAAAGAATCTTTTGAATAGATTAAATTATTGTTTTATTTATTATATTATATTATTGGATTGAGAATGAATGATTTGTTACTATTATATTATATGAAATATTACAAGGTGTTTTTCGTGGTAGACGCAGAAATTTTCGAATTAATTATAAAATATATATATGTTGCAAGCCAAAATTATCATGGTTAAAATGATAATATTATTGTTTCATAATTTTTTCAATTAACTTAAATTAATTAAAAGATAAATAATAAAATTTATAATGCCACTAATTAAATTAAATTAAATTGATTAAGTAATAATATCAAATTATTATTTTATCTCTATCTAATTAAATTAATTTGAGATAAATAATAAATAAAATAGTTTAAATATTTTTTATCACTTTAAACGGATGGTTTACATTCCACAATAACTGTCATTTACTTAAAAAAATAGCTGTAACAGCCCGTTTTTCAGTGGTATCAGAAACAGTGGTTTTAGAGTCACCAAATTCAACGAGTAAGTTCGTAATTATTATTTAATATTTACGAGTTAACTATGGTTTTAAAAATATTTTTAATATGATAATTTATGCTATTCGAATGATTAATTAAGTTCAAGTGGTAAGACACTAAGGTTAAGTGGTTTTAGAAAATGAGGTATCGAGACCTCATCTCTATAAACCGAGTCGTAAATATTTTTATAAATATTTACAAAGTGTCATTAAGGTGGTATTAAAGTTTCGTTGAAAAATTTTAACATTTCGATAGTTAATTAATTAAAAGGACTAAATTGTAAAGATGTAAAATTTAATCACTATTTGATTTGAGTGATTAAATGGTTAATTGAATAAAGGAAAAGAGACTTAAACGGTAACTAAACCATGTTCAAAGTTTCCAAGCAATGGTGTTATGATTGAATCCACTAGCTTTTGGATTAATTGTTCTTTTAGTCCTAATTAGTTTGAGATTAAGTTGTAAATAAATTTATTTAGTTAGAATTTAATTAAATTGAAGGACCAATTGTGAAATTAAACCTTCCTTTGATGGTAATTATGCCATATATTTATGTGATGGACAAATATGGACATGAGTTTGGTGTTTTATTTATTTATTTAATCAAGGGCAAAATAGTAATTTGATAATTAAATTAAATTAAATTAAAAGAAAAAGTTTCGTCCATTCTTTTAATGGTGCATGTAAGTTCAATTTAGCCCCGTTTTCAATAATTTTTTATGTTTTTGATATCGTTGGAACTAGGTCCAGCTAGCCCGTACCTTCGATTTTGAAACTGCTAAAGATTGTGAATGTTTCCATTGATGAATCTATATGATTTTAGCTATTAAATGATGAATTTGAGATGCTGGTATATATTTAAAAGTATTTTGTTAAGTAATTTTGATGAATTTTCCAATTAGGGACTAAATTGTTAAAATAGAAAAATACAAGAGTTTGTTGTGAAATTATTGCAAAAATGGGCTGTAATGAATGCCATGAATATTAGAATAGCATGAGCTTGCATTAAAAATGGTTAATTTGCATGTTTTAGGCTCAGGGACTAAATTGAATAAAAGTAAAATGTTAGGGGCAATTTTGTAAAAATGTAAAAATACTAAATTTCATAAAATAAATTGTTTTATTGTTTGAACTAATAAATTGAATGAAATTATTAATTTAGATTAAGGTCGAGTGAAAAATCGAGGAGAATAGAAAATTGACCAAAATGTCCCTATACTTTGACATTTTTACAATTTAGCCAGGTAAGTTCGTACGGTTAGAATTTAACATCAATATGAATTTTTGAGTAGATTAGCTGGTACAAATTGTATATTTATTTTTAATTATTGATAATTAATGGTAATTTGAGATATAATATTGAATTTGATTACTCGGATTGGATTGAATGCAGGATAGAGTACAGTCGTGATTTGGTGTGTTTGGCTGGACTAAAAATGTACTCATATCATAAGTCATTTTTCTTATGGAAAATCTCGGTAAGGTAATTTTTTTAATGAATTTGAAAGATTTGTTATTTATTGAATATTGACTTGAACATAAATGAATTCATCAGTTGAGATTTTGTAAATGTGATAATGTGCAAATATGATAATTGGATATTAGTTGTATTTGGAAAGTGAATTGGAGCCCTATTAACTATATCAGGCTGAGTCGGGTATAGATGACATGCCATAGGATAGGAAGAGTTCAGGAATTTTTTCGACTTCGAGTCGATGAGGCTGGGTGCCAATTTACTTTGGTTTAACCGATGAGACATTAGATGTCAAATTTATATAGCGCTAGGCACATTTAGTACTTCGGATTTATCCGATGAGGCACTGGGTACCAAACTGGTGTGTTGGTTGGATCCGTGTATCCGTTCGATTCCAAGTCGTGTTAATAGGGGTAATTAAATAAAACGGTAAGATTTGTAGAAATGGCTTGGAAATGGTCATTTTCTTGTCTACACGGCCTAAGACACGGGCGTGTGTCTCAGCAATGTATGACACACGGCTTAAAACACGGGGGTGTGTCTCAGCCGTGTGTGACACACGGCCAGGTGACACGGTCGTATGTCCTCTGTAGTTTTTAAAGGGTTACAAGTCAGGCTGTTACATGGCCTAACACACGGCCTGGCACACGAGTGTGTGAGATTACTTCGAAGGGTACACGACCTAGCACAGGAGCGTGTGACTTGGCCATGTGACCAAGTCAGAGAGTTACACGGCCTAAGACACAGGCGTGTCTCCCGATCGTGTGAGTCACACGGCCTGACCACACGACAGTGTGACCCCTACAATGTGAATTTTTCTATCTTTTTCCATGAAGTTCTACATGTTTCCGATTTAGTCTTGACTTGTTTCTAATGCGTATTTAGGGTCTTGAGGGCTCGTATAAGGGACAGTATATAAGATTTTGATTAGTTTTATTATGAATATTTATATGTTATTAAACGTTTCAAAATTCTATCTATTTGATCCGTAAACCCGGTAATACTCTGTAACCCTGTTCCGGCGACGGACACGGGTTAAGAGTGTTACACTAGCACTATAAAAGGGAGTCACCTTCAAGTCATTCTACACATTCACAAATTTAGAAATTTAAAAATTCTCTAAAGGAAATATTTTGCATACTTGAAGCCCTTTCTAAAATTTCAAAAACTTTTTGAAGAAATCTTGATGAATACTAAATCAATTCTAAACAAAGTTGTGTTCCTACTTGTCCAACTAAAGAAAGGAGGTCAAAACTTATTTCTAAAAAATATCATGTTTCGATATTGTTTAATTGAAAAAAAAGAGGTCTAAACCTGTTTTAGGAGTACGTCACGACAACACTTGAAGCTGTTGGAAAATATGTAATTTTAGAAAACTTTGAGGCATATTCTCGATTAGTAAAGGTGGATAGTTGAATCATAAAATTATGGTTTTATATTCTACTCCAATAAACCTCTACAACGGTATATCATATGCTCAAAATGGTCGAGTGATGAATGAGAAATTTACCCTCAAAGTAAGCTACAATAGAATTGATTTTCATTTTGTTTCAGAATATTAATTCTGCTGTTTAACAAAATCAAAGGGTAATATAAATTGGAAATTAAAATTTTTATTTATTATGGCATTAATTATGGCTTTAAATTGTGAAAACTTAAATTGTAGCTTCAAAATTGTGACATCAAAGAAAAAGAAATTTATCAACGATGAATTAAAAAGACAATATGAGAGTGCATGTCTACGATTGGTTCTTTGAAAGACTTGGTATTTAAGCACACCAAGTGCACCACCTGTCGTTCAGAGTTACCTACCTGGTGCATTATTTTATTATGTTTTTGATTAGGCCGTATAAACTTTTGTTCTGGGTTTTATTAAATTCCTGTTGTCTAACAAAAGTTGATAATTTTTCTAATTCTGGTTTTGTTTCTGAAATCTTAACAAAGAATGGAAACTCCCACCAACGCTGTGGAAGATATGAGCTTATGTGTTGTGATTTCTGAAGTCAACATGGTTGGCTCAAATCCAAGAGAATGGTGGCTTGATATTGGTGCCACACGTCATATCTGTTGTGACAAAAACTCCTTTTCTGAGTTGGAGCCTTGTGAAAGTAGGGAGAAGCTCTATATGGGCAATGCTGCGACTTCCAAGATCAAGAGGAAGGGTATTATGGTCTTGAAGATAACTTCTGGCAAAAAACTTAAGCTTCAAAATGTGTTGTATGTGCCTGACATACGGAAGAATCTTGTTTCTGAAACACTCCTTAGTGCGCACGGCTTTAGGATTGTGTTTGAATCCCAAAAACTAATTTTGTCTAATGGGGGAATGTTTGTAGGAAGGGGATATGTATTAAATGACATGTGGAAACTTAATGTAATCTCTGTAAAAGCCAAAACTATGAATAAAAATGTTGCTTCTTCTTCTGTTTATATGCTTGAGTCATTTAATTTATGGCGTGGTAGGCTCAAACATGTTAATTATGATACTTTACAAACATTAATTAACTTAGAGCACATTCTTTCATTTCACATTAACTATAAACATAAATGTGAAACTTGTGTTGAGGCAAAATTAACAAGGTCTTAATCTCAAACTGTTGAAAGAAGCACAGATTCACTTGATCTAATGCATATCGATACTTGTGACTTAAAGTTTGTTCAAATGAGAGGAGGGAATAAATATTTTATTACCTTCATTGATGATAACACAAAATATTGCTACGTATATTTGCTTAAGAGCAAAGACGAAGCTATAGAGAAATTTATTCTCTATAAGCGTGAAGTTGAAACCTAACTTAATAAAAAGATTAAGATGGTAAGAAGTGATCGTTGTGGTGAATATGTTGTATCATTTTGTGAATACTGTGCACAACATGGTATTATTCATGAAGTGACACTACCATTCTCTCTTCAAACAAATGGAGTAGCTGAGCAGAAAAATCAGACTCTAAAGGAAATGATGAACGCATTGCTAGGAAGCTCTAGGTTATCACAGAACATGTGGGAAAAAGCTATTCTGTCAGCTAATTACCTTTTAAATAAGGTTCCCCGCAAGAAAAGGGACAAGACACCATATGAGTTATAGAAAGATAGAAAATCTTCTTACAACTACTTGAAAGTGTGGGGGTGTCTTGCAAAAGTAATGGCTCTGTTACCAAAGCAAATGAAAAGAGGTCCTAAAACGGTGGATTGATTTGTATTGGCTATGCAGATCATAGCAATGCATATAGGTTTCTTATGTATAAATCAAAGAATCCTGACATTCACAATAATACTATATTGGAATCAAAGAATGCTTCGTTCTTTGAAAATATCTTCCCTTGTAAAGCTAGGGAAGTTGATTCAAGTTCAACAAAACGAACTTCATAGACTATAAATGAAAATAGTCAAGAATAGGTTGAAACTGAGATAAAGCCAATGACGAGTAAAAGAGCAAGGGTGGAAAAATCTTTTGGATCGAATTTTCTAACCTTTATGCTAGAGGTCGAACCTTAAGCGTATTATGATGCTATATAGTCATTAGAAAGCACCTCGTGGAAAGATGCTATTGAAAGTGAAATTGATTCCATCATGCAAAATCATACATGGTAATTAGTGGACCTTCCTCCGAGAATTACACCATCAAATTCTAAATGGATTTTCAAATGGAAAATGGAAGCAGATGGAACAATTGTTAAGTACAAGGCCAGATTGGTTATAAAAGGTTATAGACAAAAGGAAGGCCTTGACTACTTTGATCATTTTTCTCCAATATCCAGAAGAACTTCTATAAGAATGATACTTGCAATTGTCACCTTACGAAATCTAGAAGTACATCAAATGGATGTTAAAACAACTTTTCTAAATGGAGATCTTAATGAAGAAATTTACATGGAACAACTTGAGGGTCATGTAGTTTCAGGTCAAGAAAGGAAAGTTTGTAAATTGGTGAAGTCTTTATATGGACTTAAGCAAGCACCAAAACATTGACATGAAAAGTTCGATAACGTCATGATGACAAATGGCTTTAAGGTTAATGAGCGTGACAAATGTGTGTATGTCAAAACTACTGATAGTGGATATATAATCTTATATTTATATATTGATGACATACTCATTGTTGGAAGTAACTATGAAATGGTAAAACGTACCAAAGACATGTTAAATTCAAGGTTTGACATAAAAGATATGGGACTAGCTAATGTGACTTTAGGCATCCAAATCAGGAGGTCATCTGAAGGTCTCATATTAACTTAGTCACACTATATGAACAAGATTCTTAGGAAATTTAGCAAGGACAATTTTGGCATAGCCAGAACTCCAATAGATATGAGGCAACATCAGTCCAAGAACAAAGGTGAAAGTTCTAATCAAGTGGAATATGCAAGAGTCATAGGCAGTCTAATGTACCTTATGAGCTGTACTAGATAGATATTACTTTCATTGTAAGCAGTTTAGGCAAATTCACAAGCAATCCAGGGGAAAACCACTAGAAAGCAATTATGAAGATACTGAGATATCTCAGATATACTCTAGACTATGGATTGCATTATTCCAAAGATCTTGCTATTTTAGAAGGATTCTCCGATGCCAATTGGATATTTGATATTCAAGATACCAAAGGCACATGCCAATTGGATATTTGATATTCAAGATACCAAAGGCACAAGTGGATATGTTTTTACATTGAGAGGAGGAGCTGTGTCATGGAAATCCTAAAGACAAACTATTATAACCAGATCCACAATGGAATCTAAGTTTATAGCTTTAGACAAATCTGGAGAAGAGGCCGAATGACTTCAAAACTTCTTAGAGGATATTCTTGACTGGCCAAAGCTTGTGCCCACAATATGTATATATTGTGATAACCAAGCAACAATTGGTAGGGCACAAAATGTAATGTATAATCATAAGTCAAGACATATGGGTCGTCGACACAATACAATTAGACAACTGATCTCAAACAGAGTTATCTCTATTGATTTTGTAAAATCAAAATATAACATTGCGGATCCACTAACTAAAGGCTTAAATCGAGATCGAGTTGATAAAATATCAAAAGGAATGAGACTAAAGCTCATGGAAATAAAAGGCGCTATGTGAAGGAAAACCCTACCTAGCTGACTGGAGATCCCAAGATCTAGGTTTATAGGGATAACTTATTTGCATAGACCTGTGAGGTCACTCTAGGTTATTATCCCAAGTCCATTCCTATGATGTAAACAGTGACTAAAAATGGAATAGGTTAAGCAATGTTTTTAATGACCGTTGTGTGTTTCGGTGAGTCGAGCAACATAAGTCACCTATGTGAGAATGAAATGGGGTCACTTCGAGAAGACTATTAGAGAATAGTTCTCTCAAAATCTTTTAGAACCAGGAGATGTTCACGGTTATATGAACATACCTATGAGAACTAAAACCTTGCTAGAGAGGTAGTTATGTGAGGTATATCATTGTTTACAAAAAAGGCAGAATAGTTCAAAGGACATCGCGTCTACTGGTCTGCTAGTAAAGTAAATATACTTTCACAAGGGAAGGTTCAAGTGTGGATGTCTACCTATCCTATGCAACTATCAATCGTAGATTCTATCACCACATCGTGTCAATGTTTTTCGTTAAAAATATCAATTTTCATTCATGTGGGTGATTGTTGGAAAATATGTAATTTTTGGAAACTTTGAAGCACATTCTTGATTGGTAAAGGTGGAGAGTTTGTAACATACCAAACCCGGCCTAGAGGTTATGGCTGAATTTGAAAATATTACGAAGAAGGGTTTTGAAACAAAACTTTCATGTTAAAATTTCTCGTATTAATTTTTACTAAAAGATTCCATGTTTTCGGAAAAACTTATTATACTATTTAAATGAAACCATCATTTATTGCCCTTTTAGGTAAAATGTAAATTTTTTGTGAAAGTTTGTAAGTCGTTATAGTTGAAAATCAAGCTTGTGTTTTCAAAAACATTTGTTTGCGTAAAACCGTTATTTGCCACATGTTGCAGTTTAAAATTCAAAACGCACCCAAAACTCAAATTATAAACAAACAGTCCAGAGAGTCCATAAATTACAAAACTCTCAAAATAATCTAAAATTTAAATAAAATCATTAATTAAACTAGTTTGCAAAATCGTGGTCACTGTTGAGACTACGCCACACTAAACCACCTATGTCTGAGGATTCTGAACAGAGCAGACAAACAAATGTGAGTTTTCATAAACTCAGAATGTAACTAAACAGAGTCATGCAAACACATAAACCTAGATTTCTCAATATATCACAACAGAAGCGGACATAAGTCCTTAACAGAATCAGATCATATCAGAATCGGATTATTAGAAACATAAAGATATGCAAAGTCCTACCCCTATCTTCAATACACTATCTTTGATCATCCTAACACACCATATGGGATATAAAACACCCACCCATCCCTACACACCACATAGTGTCTTTACGACACTTATCAGAATAGTTTGCAACCAAGCTGCCAGTATATCGGCGAAATGTCACCTCACAGAATACTTCCTCCACATACACAAATCCCACCCCATATAAAAATACAAAATATAGATAAATAGATATAACAGAGTTAACATGTCCAGCACGATCATATACAGATAACATACATGTTATACGAGTCAGTCAAATCATACATATCAATTTCTAAATGCTCAAATCAGTCTATCAGAATAGTAGATATCATGCATTAGGGTTTGTTTTACCCTTACCGAACCTATGGAAAGCCCACTGTTGATTGGAATGACATATGTGACCCTAGGGAAAATTTTAGAATTATGGGCCCACGTGTGGCTCACACAGCTAAATTGGCCTTGCCCGTTTGGCATACCTGTCACATGGCTATGTGTCGCATACAGCCGACCACATGCTCATATAAAACACCCATCCATACTTACACACCACATAGTGTCTTTACGTCTTTGTGGTGTCGATAGGCCACTTTTTCGGCTTTTGTCGAACCTCGATTTCTCGTGTTTTTGTTACACACCTAGTTTATTTTTGTTGTTATAGCAATCTCAAGACCATTAGAACTTATAATTCGATTAAGGATACTAAGTCAATAACCGAAACGATTTATAGAACTAAAATCCCCAATTCAACGAAATGCTCACCTTTGATGAACAACACGTCCCAAACTTAATTCACCGCAGCATCGAATGTTTCCAACCCCTCTCCTAAACAATCAATCAATTCCAATGTTTAAAACCAACATTCATTAAAATTGCAAACTAATTCTCATAACAGAAAATCTCCAAAACGCAATGTATAGAGTAAAAATGCTACTTACGAAATGCTCCGACAGTAGAACAAACAATCTCAAGCATCCATACGATGAAGCAAAATCAATGGACTAACAAAGTCGTAATTTGACCAAAAGAAAGAGAGGGAAGGGAAAAAGAAGAAGACAATATAGGAGATGGGGAAAAATAGAACGTGAAATTGGGAAGGGAAAATTTGGAAAGAGAAAGTAAAATTAATTAAAAAAACAAAATAAAATACAATGCCCCAAATTAAGCCATGATCTTTCATTCAAACCAACTCCAACTACCCACTCATTCATCCAGTATCATAGACTTTCAATTCCATCCAAACTCTACTACATAACCAGCACACACGCCCAAAAGTAAAAAAATAGCATCCGTCGCTCACACGAGGGTTCAAACACGAGACCTTAGGGCAAGTTAACACCTTACCACTTGAACCAGTAGACTCATTCTGATTTGATTTGACTAAAAATAGAATATAAGCCAAACCGCCAAGGGACAGGCTAAGATGAAAAATAGCAAAAATTTCCAAAGGTAGGACTCAAACCCGAGACCTCAAACACACAAACCCAGAACACTTAACAACTGAAGCAAATACATGTTTATGACAGTATTCACAGAAAAAAATTAAATTAGTCAATGAGTTATAACTCTACCCCCTAAAAGAAATTTCAATTTCAAAATTTACCTCATCTGAACAAATGAGGATACTGCTGACTCATCGCATCCTCAGGTTCCCACGTGACTTTCTCAGTGCCATCATTCTGCCACAGAACCTTAACTAACGGAATAGAGTTCCTCCTCAGAATCTTTACGTCTTGATCCAAAATCTTAACCAGTTCCTCCTCAAAAGTCAAATCTGGTCTAACCTCAATCTCCTCAACCGAAACAACATGAGATGGGTCAAACCAATACCGCCTTAAAATAGAGACGTGAAATACGTCATGGATACGGTCTAACTCCAAAGGTAGCTATAACTAATAAGCGATCGCTTCCACACGCTTCAGAATCCGATACGACTCAATGAACCTAGGGCTCAACTTGCCCTTACGTTCGAATTGTAAAACTTTCTTCCAAGGAGATACCTTAAGAAAAACAAAGTCACCCTCAGAGTAGTCGATATCCCTCTTTTTCAAATCTACATAAGACTTCAGTCTATCAGAAGCCGCCTTAAGGTGATCCTAAATTAATCTGACTTTGTCTTCAGTCTCAGAAACCAACTCAAGACCCAAAACTCGTCGTTCACCTAACCCAGTCCAACACAGTGGAGTACGACACTTACGACCATACAAAGCCTCATACAGTGCCATCTGGATGCTAGACTAAAAATTATTGTTGTAGGCGAACTCGGCCAAAGGTAGAAAATCCTCCCAACTCCCTCAGAAATCAATTACACAACTCCGAAGCATATCCTCCAATATCTGCATCACCCCCTCGGACTGACCATCGGTCTGACAATGGAATGCAGTACTTAAGTCTAATCTCAAACCCAGAGCTTCATAAAGTTTATTCCAAAATTGAGAAGTGAAGCAAGGATCCGTATAAAATTTTATCAAAACCGGAACCCCGTGAAGCTCACAATCTCAGAAATGTAGAGTTTGGCCAACTTTTGCAATGAGTAATATGTCTGAACTGAAATGAAATGGGCAGACTTGGTCAATCGATCCACGAGGACCCAAACAAAATCCTTCTTAGTATGTGTTAAAGGCAACCCACTAACGAAGTCCGTAGTCACATGTTTCCATTTTCATAAGAGAATCTTAACGGGTTTGAGTAAACTCAAAGGCAATTGGTGCTCAGCCTTAACTTGTTGGCACGTCAGACAATGAGAAACAAAATTTGTTACCTCTCATTTCAAACTTGGCCACCGGTATAGTTCATGGAGGTCTCGGTACATCTTATTTCCACCGGCATGCATAGCATGAAGGCTACTATGCGTTTCTATCAGAATCGACTGTCTCAGATCGGAATCGTTCGTTACACAAACTTGTCCTCAGAAACACTAAACCCCATCATTATTCAGCCCAAAATCAGACATACTGCCACTGTCAACCTGACAGAAACACGGAACCAAAGAATCATCCCCCAACTATTTTTCCCGAATCTAATCGATCCAAGTCAGCTTAACTTGCAACTCAGCTAACAGACTCCCATCCTCAAACAGACTTAGACTTAAGACTCTTGTGATCGTTTTATATGATACACCTCTCACTATACAGATAATGCCTCCAAATATTTAAGGTAAAAACCACAGCAGTTAACTCGAGATCATGCATCAAATAATTCCCTCATGTGACATAAGCTGTCAGGACGCATAAGTCACAACCTTACCATCTTGCATCAATATACATCCCAAACCGATGTGTGAAGCATCACTATAAACCACAAACTCCTTACTAGATTCAAGTTGTATCAGAATAGGAGTCTCAGTTAGAACAGACTTAAGCTTCTCAAAGCTTGATTGTTGCCCATCATTTCAGACGAAAGGAGTTGCGTAAAAGCTTAGTCAAAAGAGTTGTAATCAACGAGAACCCCTCAACAAACTTTTGATAATTAACTGCAAGACCCAAAAAACTGTGGATCTCGAAAACATTCTTAGGTTGTTTCCAATTAAGTACAACCCTAATCTTTCTAGGACCAACTAGAATCCCCTCAACAGAAACCACGTGCCCTAGAAACGTTACTTCTCTTAACCAAAATTCACACTTGCTCAACTTAGCGTAGAGCTATTTCTCTTGAAGCATCTGAATAACTACTCTAAGATACTCATCATGTTCATCTTCGGTCTTAGAGTATACCAGAATGTCGTTGATGAAGACTACGATGAACTTATCTAAATACGGTCGAAAAAATCAGTTCATCAGATCCATGAATACAGCTAGAGCTTTCGCCAAACCAAAAGGCATAACTAGGAACTCGTAGTGCCCATAACTAGTTCTAAAAGCCGTCTTATGAACATCAACTTTCTTAACCCTAAGTTGATGATACCCAGAGCAGAATCTATCTTTGAGAATACTGAAGCCTTACAAAACTAATCAAACAAATCGTTGATCCTTGAAAGAGAGTACTTATTCTTCATAGTTAAATTGTTCAACTATCGGTAGTCGATGCACATCCTCATGGTACCGTCCTTTTTCTTGATGAAAAAAATCGGTGTCCCTCACAAAGACACATTAGGACGGACGAATCCATGATCCAAAAGCTCTTAAAGCTAAGCCTTAAGCTCCATAAGCTCCTTCGGTGCCATTCGATAAAGAGCAATAGACACTAGAGCTATACCCGATAAAAGCTCAATACCGAACTCTTCTTTCGATTCGGAGGTAAACTCTATAACTCATCGGGAAAAGCATCTAAAAATTCCATAGAAATTGAAATGCTTAGGTAGGCCAGATATGCCATACACTTTTCGAACCAGTTTTTTGGCCACTAAAGCAAAGATTACGTTGGATAAGTAATCCCAACGCTCGCCGATCACAACAACTTCCACATCATCCTCGATTCTCAAAACTACCCTCTTAGTCGCACAATCCAAGCTGACTCAGTGCTCTACTAACCAGTCCATACCTAGAATCAAATCGACCACCCCAAATGGTAGCTCCATCAGATTTGCTAGAAACACAACCCCTTGTACTTTTAGTGGTACATTCCTATACAGTCTATTTACCCAAACCGACTGACCCAGCAAACTTAATACAGAAATCTCACCTGAAGTACTCTCAACAGTAATCCCCAAGTTTCCGAAGACAGAACTAGCTACAAACGAGTGTGTTGACCCTATGTTTATCACTACAACATATGGAACATCATAAATAAGAAACGTACTCGTAATCACATCAAGGGCGTCTCTATCCTCATGGCATCGTGCAACATATACTAGCGCAGGCTGCCTCTGTTAGAGTATGCCCAAAGATCAAACATGAGATGGTTGTAATAACATACTTGATTTATCATGTTTATTAATATAAGGCGTTACCATTATTATTTCAGTTTCTTTTCTGTGTGTATAAATATACTATTTTATAATAATGTCCTAAGAATAATATGATTATTCTTAAAAGTTCCTTAGTCAAGTATTATTGTTGGATAGGACAATGATAATGCATTAAGACTAACATGTAGTTGGTTGATGATAAAGAGTTGTCATTGATATGGAATGTCAGAATCGATGCATGAATATGTGTGTTAGAGAACAACATATTGGACTGACCCGTTATGAGTATGTTTCTTGGATTATTATGTCATTGTCACAATATTACTCATAGTGATTAATATGTATATGATCCTCAGACTTGAGATCATCATAATCCCAATATCTTGAGTTGTATATTTTGATACAGTCAAATGTACACCATAATTGGTTGTTCTATAAAGGCTGATGTTGGATATACCACGATCTATGTAGAGGGATATGGTTGATCGAGATAGGATAAGCCCCTCCTACATAATGGGAGTAATATCTTAGGCCACTTGATTGAGTGAGACTAGAAATGCATGGCCATGCTCAAATAAGTTGATATGAGATGTCATACTTATTTGTATATCGTAGTCTACTTAATATATCAAGGAACATGGAATGGACTATGTAAGTGTGACTATTCCATGACTTGAGTCCAATCCAGAGATAAAGGACTTAAGGATTATTGCATAAAAGGTTAATCATAAAAGGTTATATCGAATCATGATTTCTTGTGACTTAGGTAGCAATGATGCATTGCTAGATGCCACTTATTGTTTGTAACATTGGAATCATTCTAGTATTACTGCTAACATTACAGGAACCTACAAGGTCACACCCTATAGTTGAAATGAACGGAATAAAACATAGTTGGTATTGTGTTTGGTTGTCGCTTGAATTAAATTAATTATAGAATTAATTTAAATGGGTAATCAAATATCGAACACATTATGTACAAGGTTGTTGTACGTATTATGAGAACATGAATTTGGTTAGTATATAAATTCAAATAAATATATAGTTTACCGAAATTATATTATAATTAATGTAATTATAATTTTTGGTTTAAAATATTATTATATTTATTTTAATTTCTAGAAACCCTAAAAAATGATATATAAGAATCCCATTTTTTCTTTGCTTGGGTCTAGCAGCCGTCAAAGAAAATTCTTTTCAAAACTATTTTGGGGATTCCTTCCGTTCATAATCAACTGGGTGGATTACGTAGAGGCCGGGGTCACGATAGATTGCGGCTTGGTTCGATAGCAGATCAGACTACTCGTTGTTGAGGCATTGTTGTCTACTTAGAATAAACATTCAGTAATTTCGTAACCTTTATCACCCCGATTCGTTCCTCACACATGGATCCGTGGTTAGGGTCACCAAATTTTTATTTTTTTCTGCGCCGTAGGGGTGCCAGCGATCCAATAGCCTCGCCTCAGTCTGATTACCACCTCGGCCCGGTACTCTCTGTCCTCTACCTAAACCATTACCATCCCTGCCCGAACCACGACCCCTAGGCGGTTGCTATACTGCCCTCTGAGGCTGAAAAATCCCAAAACTGAATCTTGCATCTAATCTGAATGCTGTGGGTACCTTCTAATATCATGATCCATCGACCCACAATGTAAACATGCCCCCAATCTCCTCCAATACTCGCCCGAATGGCGCCTACCACAGTCACTACATGGTTGAACCCCAATAGAAGTAATTGGAACTCCCACTCTAGAAGTCCCATCAAGTCTGGCCCATTTGTTAAGCCTTTGAGCAAAATTAGAGGGCTCCAAATCCCTCTTATCCTTGCCTCTCTCACGATCCTTATTCTGGTGCTCCACGCGCTTAACCTCTTTGGCGATCTTCGCTTTGTCCACCAGAACGGTGAACTCTCGCTCCCTCTGAGGAGCTATCAGAACCCTCAAATTGTCCCTCAAACCATCCTCAAAATGAACACACTTCTCGTACTCAGATGCCACCATCCCTCGAGCATAGTGGCTCAGTCTCAGAAATTCAGCCTCATATTCAGCCACAGTTCTATCACCGTGTGTGAGATTCATAAATTCATGCCTACGAGCATCTACAAAGCTTGCTCCCACATACTTTCCCTGGAAGGCGGTCTTGAAATAATCCCAATTAAGATGACCCAGTTGAGTACCCTCCTCAACTGATAACCACCACTGGTATGCCTCATCGCAAAGCAAAGAAACTACACCCTTCAGTTTCTTCTCAGGAGTGCAGTCGATACTATTCATTATTCTCTTAGTGGTCTCTAACCAGTATTCAGCCACAGTAGGGGCGACTCCAACAACACCCTAAAATAGTTCAGCTTCATTGGACTAGAGTTGTTCAATAACCGACCCACAGCTCTCAGATCTAGAATGAGGTCTAGAACCCTCTCCAAAAGCCTCAACATGGCTTGGAACAGTTTGTCGTCCCCAGCTGAGTGGCTTTGAGACCCAGTCTCAGCAATAAGTGTAGCCAGAGTCTCGCTCATATCCAAATTTGGCATATTGCGCAAAGAGAAAGACTCATCTTGAGTCCACCTACGGCGCCCGTTGCGCCCACGAGTACCACGACCACGCGTTCCATGAGCGCTTATTGTTTCAAAGTTTTATCTACATTACACAATTTTATGCATCAGTTTCAGTGTTTATTAGCAATTTTTTTATGCTTCATACATTTATTAGAAGTTTTAGAAATCTTTCAAAAATTTGTCTCTAACTAACTCTGTATAGTTTCAAACAGTTCTAACTATAGTATTTCTAAGTTCAGAAGTACTAATAGGATCGGCGCTGGAGACTTGGTGTACCACGTACTTAACTCAAAAGAAAAAAACTTTGTTTGAAAACCAGTTCTTTTACAATTATAATTTTGAACCCAAAATTCACAGCTCAACTTTTGCAACTTAGCTCTTATACCATTAAATGTAACACCCCAAACCCGACCTAGACGTTCTGGCCGAATCTGAAAATGTTATGAAGAAGGGTTTTGAAACAAAACTTTCATTTTAAAATTTCTCATATTAATTGTTACTAAAAGAGTCCACGTTTTCGAAAACACTTATTATACTCTTTAAATGAGACCGTCATTTATTGCCCTTTTAGGTAAAATGTAAATTTGCAGCGGAAGTTTGTAACTTGTTATAATTGAAAATCGAGCTTGCGTTTTCAAAAATATTTGTTTGTGTAAAACCGTTATTTGCCATACGTTGCAGTTTAAAAGTCAAAATGCACCCAAAACTCAAATTATAAACAAACAGTCCAGAGAGTCCATAAATTACAAAACTCTCAAAATAATCCAGAATTTAAATAAAATTGTTAATTAAACCAGTTTGCGAACACGTGGTCACCGTTGAGACTCCACCGTACTGACCCGCCTATGTCTGAGGATTACCTGAACAAAACAGACAAACAGATGTGATTTTTCATAAACTCAGTATGTAATAAACAGAGTCATACATACACATAAACTTAGATTTCTCAATATATCAGAACAGAAGCGGACATAGTCTTTAACAGAATTAGATCATATCATAATCGGATTATCAGAAATATACAGATATGCAAAGTCCTACCCCCATCCTCTACACACCATCTCCGACCATCCCAACACATCATGTGGGGTATAAAACACCTACCTATCCCTACACACCACATAGTGTCTTTATGACACCTATTAGAATAGTTTGCAACCAAGTTGCCAGTATATCGGTGAAATGTCGCCTCACAGAACACTTCCTCCACATATACAAATCCCACCCCATATACAGATACAAAATACTGATATACAAATATAACAGAGTTAATATGTCCAGCATGCTCATATACAGATAACATACATGTTATACGAGCCAATCAAATCATACATATCAATTTCTAAATGCTCAAATCAATCTATCAAAAAAGTAGATATCATGCATTAGGGTTTGTTTTGCCCTTACCGACCCTATGGAAGGCCCACAATTGATCGAAACGACATATGTGAGCCTAGGGAAAATTTTAGAATTATGCATGTGGGGCCACACGCCCATGTGGCTCACACGCCTAAATCGGCCTTGCCCGTGTGCCATACCTGTCACATGGCTATGTGTCGCATACTGCCAGCCACACGACTGAGCACACGCCGGTGTGGTGTCGGCATAATTTTTTTAGCTTTTGCCAAAACTCATTTTCTCGTGTTTTTGTTACACACCTAGTTCGCTTTTGCTGTTACAGCAATCCCGAGACCACCAAATCCTATAATTCGATTAAGGATACTAAGTTAATAACCGAAACGACTTACAAAACTAAAATCCCAAATTCAACGAAGTGCTCACCTTTGACGAACAACACTTCTCAAACTTAATTCGCCATAGAATCGAATGTTTCCACCCCCTCTCCTAAACAATTAACCAATTTCAACTTTTAAAACCAATATTCAGTAAAATTTCAAACTAATTTGCATAACAAAAAATCTTCAAAATGCAACGTAAAGAGTAAAAATGCTACTTACGAAATGCTCCGATAGTAGAACAAACAATCTCAAGCACTCGTACAATGAAGCAAAATCAATGGATTAACAAAGCCGATCTCTACTACATAACCGACACACGCGCCCAGAAGAAAAAAAATAACATCCTTAGAACTTAGTTTGAACACAAGACCTTAGGGCAATCTAACACCTTACCACTTGAACCAACAAACTCATTCTAATATGATTTGATTAACAATACAATATAAGCCAAACGGCCAAGGGATAGGCTAGGATTAAAAATAGCAAAAATTTCCAAATGTGGGACTCGAACCCAAGACCTCAAACACACAAACCCAGAACACTTAACCACTAAAACAGATACATATTTATGATAGAATTCACAGAAAAAAATTAAATTAGTCAGGGCGTTACATATTTGAATCATAAAATTATGATTTTATATTCTACTCCATGAGACCTTTACAATGGTATATCATATGCTCAAAATGGTCGAGTGATGAATGAGAAATTGATGCTCAAAGTAAGCTACTTGTGAATATTTGTTGAGGAAAAGAAAAGCTTAGATCCCATATTTTTTAAATACCAAGTGTGAGATATGAATGAATATATATGAGAACCCACTTGAAGGGTTATTGAATGACTAAGCTTAAAACCCTACCTCGTATGCAAGGGGTGTAGATCCAAACCTATTGGGGTTGGGGTACACCCACACGACATGGGCGACGTGAAATGTTCAGGCCCAAGAAGGATATTTTAAGCCCAACACGAAATTTATTATTCTCAGCAAATATTATACATAATCCGTATTAAAAGGGAAAATATCTCGATTTTATTTTATTCCAAATAAATTGATTTTTAATTTGACTCGATTTTATTCAATTTGATTTAAAAGCTTCTTTAATGGAAAGATTTGTAACTTTCTTCATGGAAATTTCCAAAATTCCTCTATATTGAACGCCTATAAAAGCCTGTAGAATTCTTTACACTCACACAGAGAAATAACGAATCTTCACTCCCAAAAATTCTTTTCTTTTCTCTTCAAATTTCAAATGTTTGGGTGATAAAAGAAGGTAAGGTTAGTTCATTGATCACTGTAAAGGTACTACAACCGTGATCATTTTGTTGTTGTATCCTAGGAGACAGTTGACCAACGTTTCTCCAAGTACTATAGGAGCGACCGAATTTGTCTTAAGGAAACTGTGAAAATAGACCTCAACATCTAGTAAAACTCGATTCCCTTTATTCGATCTTTGGTTTTCCAAAATCTTATTTATTTAATTGTTTTCAAATCTGATGTTTTAAATAAATATAATTTTTATTTAAATTTGGTGCTTTAACATAAATATAAATATTTGTTTATATAATTATTTATATTTATATTTGTTCGCTAACGTATTTTGTCCAACAGAAGCAACTTACATTCATCCAAGATAATGTCTAAACGACCCTTGAATCAAAACTCAATCGAAAAGAATAATCAAAATAGTTCTCTTTGTAATCAAGAAATTCATGTATTGTAACTCTTTTGAAGTTAATAAATAAATTTTGACTCCAAAATTTTCAAAGTCAATTTATGACTCAAAATTTGTGTTTACAAATTTCTGGCATGCTCGGTGGGACAATCACTACCTTTCATCTCTTCTCTTTAAAAGTTAAAGTTCAAAGTTGCAATGGCTTCCAAAATCATCATCAACAAACCAGTTCGCAATGTAACAACCCGTTTTTCAGTAGTGTCAGAAACAGTGATTTCTGGACTACAAATCTAATGAGTGAATTCGTAAATATTATTAATAAATATTTATGAGTCATGTAACAGCCATATTTTAGTGGTGTCGTAAACAGTGGTCTTGGAAACAATCTAGGACTAATTTAAAACAAATTATAACAACCAAACACAGTTTGAGCCTTAAATCACGTCCACGAAACATAAAAAAAATGTGTTAGAAACAATCTAGGACTAATTTAAAACAAATCAGAAAGTTTGAGAAAAAGTTGAAAAATTGAGAAACAGAGGTCACATGACCGTGTGACACAGCCCAGACCGCATGGAACTTGCACCTAACGTAATAAACCAGACACACCATTTCATTAATAAAACATTCTAACAAATGTGCCATTTTAGGCACCTCAAATCATACCCATTCATAATGAACTACATGCACATCAAACATATAAGTGTATATATATAGATTGAGTCATTCATTCACAACCAAGAACTAAACTTGATTTTACAATTGTAGAACTTCCATTTATAAACATAAACTAGATGCCATAATATGTACATAAATTAACAAAAAAATGACCTATATACATGCCACAATTATCCACAACAACTACAAAAGTTCTACCGAATAAAAATAATGATAGGTGTGAGCTTCCTTGCTGATCCGATTGACACGTTCTAAGTTCTAAAAATCTACAAAAACAGATAAAAAGTAGTAAGTATACCAAATATTCAAAAATAATTCAAATTGATCCATTTAAATAATTGCAATACTCAACAACTACCAGAAGAACTTGATCCATATATAACCCTCAATCACTTACGAGTTTCATTCTCATCTTCTCCATAGAATATCACCATTGAAGGAAGAATTGAGAGCTTCAAAAATTGTATTCAATCTTTGCACGTAAGTGATTCTAAAATTCATTTTCCGTAAATTTTATGTTTTTTATATCGTTGTAGCTTGATTTAACTAACCCAAGTATTAATTCATAAAACTGTTAAAGTTTATAGAAGTTACCATTGATGACTTTTGAAGCTTTTGGTGTTCAAATGTTAGCTTTTAAGCTTAGAAATGAAAAAGATTGAATTATAAAGTTTAAATGCTAGTTTTAAGTATAATGACTAAAATAAAATAATTTGAAATTAACGTGAAATTTATTTAATTATAGATATTAGGAGTTGCAGAATGATGTGATTGAAATCAAATTGCAAAATGGGAATTAAATGTGAAAGATATGATTGTTTCGATTTTAGGGACTAAATTGAATAAAATGTAAAACTTTAGAGAAATTGTGAAAAGTGAAATTAATATGTCATATACATGGAATGAGATAGTATAAGTGATTGAAATTGATAAATTGAAATGAATTACTGAATATATCAAGATTTGAATCAACCGGTAGATAATCGAGGAAAAGGGAAAATTACAAATTAGTCCTCGACACCTCATTTGCTATCGTTTTTTCAGGTGATTTCATATGGTAAAGTTATATATGCAAATCTAATGTATGTTTTTGAATTATAAATTTATCTTGTGTGAATGTATTTTGAATTGTATATGAATTAGGATAAAAAGGTGAGAAAATGATTGAATTGTAAAGAAATGAACTAATGTGTTAAATGTGCCCGGATGAACATAAGTAATGATAGGATACAATTGGCATGCCAATAGCATTATTTGCACACAGTACGAGATATGGTATGTGATGATACTAATCTACGGAGAATTCACTGTTTATACTGGAATCCAACATTTGTTGCGGATTACCGAGCTTTGTCTCTACGGAGACCATTGTTACTAATTGTCTCTACGGAGACCTTGGTGTGTTCTGGAGAGGGATGTAATGTCTTATGACATATGATGCCTACGAGCTCTTTGGTGCTTAGGCGTGTATTAGAGTTATCGCTCGAACAAGCAATCTCGTGTGTTTTGGTGGAGTAGTGTTTAACAACAAAGGAATTGAATGAATGGTATATGTAATGCGATAGAAATGAAAATATAAGACTGAATGATTGAAATGATGATATATGTTATGAACTAATATGTTATATAATGATTGAATAATGTAATTAAAGTATATATATATGATGATAAATTATTAATAATGAGTTGTAATGAATTATTTTTATATTCTTACTAAAATATCATAATATTAACGAATTTGAATATTATTTAAATACATATTTTCATTTTCTATCATCATGCCTAAAATCAACATTTTATTTCTTGATAAAACTTTTCAAAATTCAAGTTACAAAATTTAACTACGTCCACTTTTTTAAAAATATATTAATCCTTTTTATTTTTTATTTTTATTTTTAAAAGAATAAAATTTATCAGTGGTACTTACAAGTCCAATGAGAATTACTGGTCTCATCGAACTAGCGGATAATTAAAATGGATCACCCATGATTTACTGTCTCAATTGCAGTTCATTATGAGTATCTTTGTATGCAATTTGCGTATTTTCCTATTTTCTCCTGTTATATTCTTATATTTATATTAGTTTTGTTAAACTAAAAATGTATTATATTAATTTTAACATTTTGTGTATTCATATCATCTTGATTTTTATGTATAATTTTAAATTTTAATTGCTTTATACAATAATCATATTATATAATTGTCTAGTATAGAAGTGAAGTCAACAATAATTTTAGAGGTCATGATTAAATTATATATTTTAAAAATTAAAATGTAATTTTATTATTAAATTATATATTTATATTTTTAGAATGATTAAATTAAAATTTTATTATTTTTGAAAGATAAACTAATTTTATCGTACGTTATTAATTTATAATTTTATAAATTTTGGAGTGTGGCATATTAGCTGTACAAATGAAAGACTAAAGCAATTTGTTTCTTACAAAATTATAATGATCATCATTTGTCCCTATGGCCTCTCCCTTCCCCAACACTTAAAACAAAGTAATTAAGAGCGGCACCAAACCTACTTTACTCACCTATTTGTAGCCATATCCTTGCACTTAAAGACAAGAAACCCCACCCTGCAATCATTCCATTCCATATCCGATACGCTAATGGTTAAAGTTGGGTGATGGGATTGTAGCAGGTTGTTAAACCCCCCCCCCCCTCCCTTAGCCTCCATTTTCTTCATTGGAACAAGCTCTAAGGTCCCAGCACTGAGATAATGAGCACCGCAAGGTTCATCAAGTGCGTCACCGTTGGGGATGGAGCTGTGGGAAAGACTTGCATGCTTATCTCCTATACGAGCAATACTTTCCCCACCGTACTATCGACCAACATTTCATGGATGTTATGTGATGTGATGGATTTTCTCATCAAATGTGATAATAATGCAATGCCTTTTCCTTCTTTTTCTGTAGGATTATGTTCCTACAGTTTTTGACAACTTTAGCGCCAATGTGGTGGTCGACGGCAGCACGGTCAACCTTGGTTTATGGGACACTGCCGGTAAGTAACTTAATGAAAATCCCAGATTTCCATCATTTATGTTAAAAGTCACTCATCATTGAAAGCAATGGTGTAATTTTGTGAATTGCAGGGCAGGAAGACTACAACAGGCTAAGACCTTTGAGTTACAGAGGAGCTGATGTGTTTTTGCTTGCGTTTTCCCTTATTAGCAAGGCCAGTTATGAAAACGTCTACAAAAAGGTCAATTTTGCTTCCATGCTTCTATTCTTACAGTTTTCTTCATTGTGTTCACTTGACAAAACTACCCAATTGTTGACTAACAGTGGATTCCCGAGCTAAGACATTATGCTCCTAATGTCCCTGTTGTGCTTGTTGGGACCAAACTAGGTAAGTTCCCTGTTGTGCTTGTTGCTACATGTATATTCTTGGGCACCTAACTCTGAATTTCAGGGTATTTGGTCACACATAAACATCTTATTTCATTTTTCCTGGAATGTATGGTTACGATCCATGTTATGTGTTGGATACGGATATGAATCTTTTTCATGTACTTGGAGGATTCTTTGAGGGTCACAACTCCAAATTCATATCCAAATATATGTCGGATACAACTCCATATTACAAGCGTAGATCATTCTTTATATTATTCAATTCTGCCTTCCATTTTCTCTTTTTTGGGTATAATCCTGTTTTACGTTAGACGCTAACTAACTGCAGATTTGCGAGATGACAAACAGTTCTTGAGTGATCATCCAGGAGCAACGGTAATAACAACTTCTCAAGTAAGTTAATATCAACTATTGGGGGACTCAAGTGTTCCCGAGCACGAGTACGAGGATATGATCCTCCTATACTTACACTGAAGTTCAAGTATACATAATTTACTGGAAACTCTATGAGCAGGGGGAGGAACTAAAGAAAATTATAGGAGCAGTTAGTTACATTGAATGCAGTTCCAAAACCCAAGAGGTACCCCGTTTCTATGTACCCTTCATCCCAAAAAAGAAGTTCATAATAATATTTTCTTATTGCATTTGGTGTTTAATGTTCAGAATGTGAAGGCTGTTTTCGATACTGCAATAAAGGTAGCACTGAGGCCACCAAAGCCAAAGAGAAAGCCTCACAAGAAAAGATCATGTGTTTTCCTTTGAGTCTCAATCAACATTACACTCAATTGCAGAAAATATATTTTCTGCTATACCTTTTTTTTTTTTTTTACTTAAATTCCATATGAATATAAAGGATATCCATTAAAAATGCTGTAATTGATTACTGAAAGAAATAGTTTTTGTTTTTATTTTTGTAATCATCTTTGGGATAAGCTATATTTTGAAATGTTTGTAATTTTCTGAGCAATAATTTAGATTAAAGTTCAATGGAGTACTCCAACTGTTTGAACTCTTGTTCCCGGGAATCCTGTTCAATCTTATCAAAACTTTAAGAATGGAAAAGAGAATAATAAATAAATTTTACTAGATAGTGTATTTTTTAGCCTTACAAATTTGACATTTATCTCTTCTTCTTTTTATTATCAAATTTTTTAAGTACATCACAGATTCATGTGGTAAAATGATGGAAAAGTGTTTGATAAAAACGAGTATATACTTAAATGATTGAGAAAGCATGAACGACAATTGACAGCCAACGTTTTAATTTAACTGAGTTTCCAATAAATTGTCAAAATTTATCCCTGTGAAGTTAACTAATCAAATTTTGTACATATGATCAAACAAAACAAAAACAGAAAGTGAGATGGACAAGGACAAGAACAAGAACAAGAAAGAACATGTAGTTTGATAATGTACGCTTCATTTTTACCTGAGCTAAGAAAAAGGAACCAATCGTGGTAGGCCGTTCATAGAACAAAACGGTTAAAGAATTTAAAATTTTATTAACAGAAATGGATTAATTGATTATTATGTATTATTTTTAAAAATATATTCTTAGAGATTATATGTGATTATGTTAGTTGGTTTGTAAATTTAAAAAAAAAAAAAACCAGTAGACGGAAAAGTCGCAAGGGACAGCTATTTTGAATGTGTAAATTGTTAGTAACGCTGTTACAAAACTAACCTTTTACCCTCGAAAATGACGTGAAGAAAAAAAAAAGGTTAAAATTGGGTAAACCCAGCCAGCAGCAGCCGTTGTAATATTAGCCATTTGCCTCAAGCGTTTAGCTGTTTCATTCTTTGTTCTTCAGTTCCCAAACCCAGACAGATTCTAAAACAGAAAATGCCAACCGTAACATGCAAGTAATTTACCCAAATAACAAGCAAAACACCAAAACTAAAGCGTGTTTCTCCTTTTTCTTTTGTTTTTATCTTCATTTTTAAATACTTTGTTTTCAATTGAAGACAACATCCAAGGACAAAAGAAAACACGAGAAAGAGAAAGAGAAAGAGCAATGGGAGCTTACAGAGCTGATGATGACTATGATTACTTGTTTAAGGTTGTCCTGATCGGCGACTCTGGTGTTGGGAAATCCAACCTTTTGTCTAGATTTACCAAAAACGAGTTTAGCCTTGAATCCAAGTCTACTATTGGGGTTGAGTTTGCCACTCGTAGCATTACTATCGAGGATAAGGTTGTCAAAGCTCAGATTTGGGACACCGCTGGCCAAGAAAGGTTTCTTCTTTCTTTCCACTTCCATTTTTTTTCCTTACAGCAGATCGTGATCTGGGTTTCATTTTTTCTTTTTATTTTTTTTATTTTTTTTTTTTTTGGCTTCTTGCAAAATGGATAATTTCTTTTCCTTTCTTTTGGATAAAGATATCGTGCAGTCACCAGTGCATACTACCGTGGGGCTGTTGGTGCTTTACTAGTCTACGATGCCACCCGTCATGTTACCTTTGAGAACATAGAAAGGTGGCTCAAGGAACTTAGAGATCACACCGATGGCAGCATCGTGATTATGCTGCTCGGGAACAAGTCGGACTTGCGTCACTTGCGAGCAGTTTTGACCGAAGATGCCAAAGCTTTCGCCGAAAAAGAGAAAACTTATTTCATGGAAACATCCGCACTGGAGTCTCTCAATGTTGAGAGTGCATTCACTGAAGTGCTGACCCAGATTTATCATGTTGTAAGCAAGAAAGCTCTTGAAGGTGGAAACATCCAAGCAACTCTGCCAAAAGGCCAAATGATCAATGTCGGATCGAAAGATGATGTATCAGCCATAAAGAAAGGTGGATGTTGCTAGACTTAAGTGGGGGCTTTGAAATTGAATGCCCTTTGTTCATACAAGCGTGAACAATATATAAACCAGTTGACATTGTGGTTTGGATCATGTCAAATACAAACTAGTCTATGTTAGCTTGAGCTCTAGGACTTAAATGGTTTTTGTTAATGTCATGCATTGCTAAGACCTAAACCCATCTTAATTTTATATAAAGTTACAGCTTGCTTAGGATTTTGATGGAAACCCAAAATTAATACACGATCTGAGCTCCTGTAATGCAAGAGTTATATCGTAATTTATATATGTAATGAAAATTGAAAACTCCATATGGTACCTTGCTTGGCCTCTAGATGTCTGATTGCTAAAACTGTCAACTTATACATGAACAAAAGGGTTAAAAAGGAGGGGAATTTACCACAAAAAGCCATTTTTTTCAAAATTTAACGAAATGGGCCGATTTTTTGATTATTTATCGGAATGGTCCATTTTACGGGAAATCGCGCCCACGTCAGCGCGATGTCAAGGTACATGGCAGGACATCGCGTCCACGTCAGTGCGACCTCCTGACGTGGAAGGAAATCGCGCCCTCAAGGACGCGATGTCCTCCGCGCATGAACAGTACCCCAACGGTCAAAAATTTGACCGTTGCCCCCCCCAACGGTCAAAATATATATATATATAAATACCCCCACCCCTTTATTTTTTTTCACAAACAAATCCTATCTAATTTTTCCTCTCTAATCTTCTCAATTTCCTTCTAAAATTCTCTCAAACCCATATTTAATTTTAATTTCCTCTCAATTTCCTTCCAACATTCTCTCAAATCTATTTTTTAAAATAATTATAAATTTTTTTATTTTTTTAAAATAATTTTAAATTTTTTTATATTTTCATCAATGGCCGGATCATTGATTCGTCTTGATAGCAATCACATATCGGTGGAGCAAATGAAAATGGTAAGTATTAAATTTAATTTGTAATTATTATTTAAGATTTTTTTATTTAAGTATTTTTAGATAATTATTAATTTATTGTTTGTTATAAAAGTCTGAAGATCGGGTATTGGAATGCCATATTCGGAATATGCATGCTCCTCCATCACCGTTAGTAGAGAACTACCTGCAGGAAGCGGGTTTTTGGCACGTGGCGATGGTAGGCCAAGGATGCAAGTTGGACCCGAAACTGATTAGTGCGTTGATCGAGAGGTGGAGACCCGAGACGTACACATTTCATCTTCCATGTGGAGAGTGCACTATCACTCTAGAAGATGTCAACATGCAGTTGGGATTGCCGGTGGACGGGCACCCAATCACCGGGTTTGCCCAATCTAGCAATTGGGAGGCGGTGTGCTACGAGCTTTTGGGCGCTATTCCGGAAAAAATGGATGGAAGTAAGGTCGAGATGGGCTGGTTACGTTCCACTTTCCCCGATCCGAATGCAAATTCAACCGAAATCCAAAGAATCCGATATGCTCGATCATACATTCTTCAAATAATTGGAGGTTATCTGATGCCGGACACGTCACGGAGCCGTGTACATCTAAGGTGGCTGCTAAAACTCATTGATTTTAGAAGAGCAGGTGAATTTAGTTGGGGGTCTGCCGTCTTGGCAACATTATATCAGGAGATGTGCGGGGCGACGCGACCGAGGAGAGCAACCATCGGAGGTTGCCTGTCACTACTGCAATTATGGGCACGGTTTCGCCAAGTTATCGTGGATTACCGTCTGAACTTGAAGATATACGACTTCTATTGGACCAACGGTCAGAAGCAGAAGTAAGTATTATTGCAAATAGATATTTCCATACATTCGCTAGTCGATTGATATTTAGTATTTAGTATTTAGTATTATGTATATAACTAATATTTCTATCATGTTCATATAGTTTCAATGGACACCATACGAGGATCCGACAATTCGGGCAGTAATCCCGGAAGAGTTTTTACAAAATTCGAACGCTTGGCACGTTAAAGTGGTGTTGATCAACTATGCAACCGTGGAGCCCCACCAGACAAACAGAGTGCTATGACAGTTTGGATGTAGACAACCGATTCCTGCGGACCCTGAGGAGTTTGACGAGCACCACAAAATTGACCTTCGACTATTAGGTACGGATTGGCTTAGATATTGGTCCGAGTACACGGAAATGTGGGAAAATCAGCATGAATATCTACCTACTCGGGAAGAAATCATCGTTCCGGAGTTAGCGTGCGTTCCAGAATACATGCCATGGTTTAGGATCCATGGCAAGCCATATTTACTTACGCCAGATGAGAGGCAACGGTAATTATGTCTCGGAAGGGAAAGGCGCGGGCCTCTAAATCCAAGACGAGAAGACTTCGAATGCAGCCCCTCAACGAGGCCTAGACAGTCACCCGGCGCATCATCAGCGGGCATGCAATCACCGGCCCCAACGAGAGCACCGACGCAATCACGTGACGCAGCAATTCAACAGATGATACCCACGCAACTGCCTTTCCCTATGATGCCAGGTATGTTTCCTAGCCCTTATATGTACCCTAACCCTTACATGTATCCTTTTAGAATACTATGGCAGTTGGAGCCAAATGCGGTTCACTCCATTTCTGTTATGCCGAAGCGGACGATCGATATCTAGGCTGGCAGCAGGAGGGATCGCACATGCCTTCGGGGAGCTCTCCTTTTTACCAATATCCAGCAACGTATGGCTTTCAAACACCGTCGTCGTTCATGATGCAAACACCTCCACATACCGACAACCAGATGCCGAACCGGAAGAACCACAATCACCACCGGAGGAAGAACAACCGCCGCTGGAAGCTAGAAGAAGGAGGAATCCAGCGCGCAACCGTCGACGGCCGCCATGTGGAACCGAATCCTCCGGGCATAGACATTGATTGCCGTATTTAAATTTATTATTTAATGTAATAAAATAGAAGTTTATTTGATGGAATACGCATAGAAATTTTTGAAGAAAATTTTGATATTATTTGATATAATAAAATAAAAACCCTAATTTAATTGAAAACACTAACCTAACCTAACCTAACTTAATTAAAAACCCTAACCCTAACCTAAATTAATTAAAAACCCTAACCCTAACCTAAATTATTTAAAAACCCTAACCCTAACCTAACCTAACCTAAATAAAAACCCTAACCCTAACCTAACTTAACCTTAAACCCTAGCCCTAACCTAACTTAATTAAAAACCCTAATCCTAACCTAACTTAATTAAAAACCCTAACCTAACCTAAATTAATTAAAAATCGTAACCCTAACCTAAATTAATTAAAAACCGTAACCCTAACCTAAATTAATTAAAAACCCTAACCCTAACCTAAATTAATTAAAAACCCTAACCCTAACCCTAACCTAATTTAATTAAACACCCTAACCCTAACCTAACTTAATTAAAAACCCTAACCCTAACCTAAATTAACTAAAAACCCTAACCCTAACCTAAATTAATTAAAAACCCTAACCCTAACCTAACTTAATTAAAAACCCTAACCCTAACCCTAACATAAATTAATTAAAAACCCTAACCCTAACCTAACCTAACTAAAAACCCTAACCCTAACCTAACTTAATTAAAAACCCTAACCCTAACCCTAACCTAACTTAATTAAAAACCCTAACCCTAACCTAACCTAACTAAAAACCCTAACCCTAACCTAAATTAATTAAAAACCCTAACCCTAACCTAACTTAATTAAAAACCCTAACCCTAACCTAACTTAATTAAAAACCCTAACCCTAACCTAAATTAATTAAAAACCCTAACCCTAACCTAACCTAACTAAAACCCTAACCCTAACCTAACTTAATTAAAAACCCTAACCCTAACCCTAACCTAAATTAACTAAAAACCCTAACCCTAACCTAAATTAACTAAAAACCCTAACCCTAACCTAAACTAATTAAAAACCCTAACCCTAACCTAAATTAATTAAAAACCCTAACCCTAACCTAAATTAACTAAAAACCCTAACCCTAACCTAACTTAATTTGATAAATTTTACTAACCATTAACACAATTTTGGACTTAATAATTTTAGTTTATTTCATAAATTTTACTAACCATTAATACAATTTTTGGCTTAATAATTTTACATATTTTGATAATTTTACTAACCATTAACACAATTTCTAGACTTAATAATTTTAGTTTATTTCATAAATTTTCTAACCATTAATACAATTTTTGGCTTAATAATTTTACATATTTTGATAATTTTACTAACCATTAACACAATTTTTGGACTTAATAATTTTAGTTTATTTGATAAAATTTACTAACCATTAACATAATTTTTTGGCTTAATAATTTTACATAATTTTACATAATGTTAGATTTGGTAAAATGTTTTGACTGGTACTAAAAATTTGACAAGAAATTAAACTAATTTGATAATTTTACTAAAATTAAAACAATTATCAATTAATAATTGAAGAAAATATATTTTTTTCTAAAATTACATTCAGCTATTGCGATTAGGGCATGATCGACTTGTACGGCCTGGGTTCCTACACCATCCGCACAACTTTTGTTGACTGGATGTTTCTCAGATATCCATATTGTTCCGTATTCTAGTGGAGCAAGGTCGACCCTTTGGTTTCTTGACGCAATTCTCTATCCGTAATGACTTAAAAGGAGCAAGAGATACGGGCGGCCACTTACGTTCATCTGGGACCGGTGGGAAAACGTGTCTCCATATGTTGTACATGTTTTCTAGTTTGTAGACTTTGTCCACATAACTCATCGGATCCAGACGGAGTTTCTGACAAGCTGCAATAACATGAGCACATGGATAACGAAGTGCATCAAACTTCCCACAGTCACAAGTCCTGTTTCGCAAGTGTACACGATACTGCCCGCCAATAACACCTTGGTGCGGTCTGTCAAACTCCGTCACGCGAAACCATAAATTGTCTCGATCGTGACACACTGTGTGCATGATGTTTGCCCTCGCCTTCGCCTTGTTAATTTCTTGAACTACCTTACTGCACCATACATGTCCACCCTGCATCTGGCCAGCATAAGCTGCTGCTCACTTTGGAAATAGCGCCGCCAAACGGAAATATATCTCTCGCACAACCGATGTTATCGATAGATGGCGCATTCCTTTAAGAATAGAATTTATGCATTCAGCCAGGTTCGACGTCATATGGCCATATCGTAGGCCTCCGTCGTATGCTTGTGTCCACTGTTCGAAACATATGTTACAAAGGTAGTCCGCCCCTTCTCCGTTTTGGGATCGTAAAATTGCCAACATCTCCTGAAAAAGATATTTATTTATTTCATACTCTGCCAATATAAGATAATTGTGAATATTTTATACCACTTCTACCAATAAAACTAATTCAAATTGACAAACGAAATAATACAGTTATAAACTAAATACCCATGTTGGTCACTTATCGTCGTTCGATCTTGGACGGATATTGCCTGTAGTAGTTCGAAGCAACGTGTCTTAGGCAATATCTATGGTGTGTGCGCTGCCACAAGCTTCCCTCTCGATCAAATGCAGCTAGTATACCGACGCCCCGATCTGAAATAACACAGATATCAAGTTGGGGGCAGACATGCCTCCTTAACCTAGAGAGAAAGAAATCCCAGTCATCAGATGGCTCCCCCGGTGTTATTGCAAATGCAATTGGAAGAATTCTCCCACTACCGTCCTGTGCCACTGCAACCAATAGCCGATGAGTATACCTACCGAACATGAAGGTATCGTCAATTTGTACCAACGGCTTGCGGTATGGAAATGTGTCTCGGCATTGCTTAAAGGTCCAAAATAGGCGTTTGAACACTTGGCATCCACGTAGCAATCGGCTGTTGTAGTACGCATGTTCCGTTTCAAGGTCTGTGATGGCACCTGGGACGTATCTCTCTAGCACCTGACACCACTGCCATATTTCATTATATGAGGCGTCCCACCCACTATGCATCTTCTCCAACGCCTTTTGCTTAGCTATCCAAGCCTTGCGGTAAGAGGGCGTGTACCCTATTTGGCTACGGATATTGGCAATTATCACCGGCACTGAAGTCTTGGGATCTGCTTTTATCGTGGGCATTATCAAGCTGGCTAACATAGCTGAATCCATTTTGAGATGATCTTGTGAAACACCTACAGAGGGAGTACATTAAATAATGCAACATTGCAAAATAAAATTATTATTCAAATACATTCAATATTGTACCTGCAGTACATGTATGTAGACCTTTGTACTTTTTTATCTCCCACAACCCTATCATTTTCCTTAACGAGGCGACGATTTTCCATGAACATGTGTCGTCTTGCACCGCACACTTCGCCTCAAACTTATCAGATTTTGGTTTAACGACGTGGTAATTAACGCCATTTTTGATGCTATGCTGTTTCAAAGCACCAATAAAACTATCCTTGTTGGTAAACTGTTTACCAACTTCAAGTTCACCGAAATCTACCCCCGAACTTGTACGATCGCGCAACCGGTATGGTAGATCTGGAAACTTTAACGCATCATCTGCTGACAGATCGACATTATGCATGTGGGCTGGAGGTGAGTTTGCTCTGAATCGTGGATTTACTTCATCATCTGAACTCCTTTCAGCATCTTCACCTTCTGTTAAAATAGGCTCCGGTTTAGAAAATAATCCCACTTCTGCACCATCCGGCCTGGGCTCTCGAGGTGGATCCACATCGGAGTCATCTTCTAACCCACAATCATTTGCAGCGTACGACGTTCCCTCACCGGTTGACATCGTAGGTAGTACGTCATCCCTTCTTCTGGGCATTTGATAACGTCCCCAATTGGATGTAGATTGCCATCCACTAGAACTTGACGCAGTTCCCCAGTACGTATTTCCAGCATCAAACGTCAAGCCACCGACGTACATGTCCCATCCACCAATAGAGTGTCTTGCGGGGGATGTGCGTTCGACACCTCTACCGAACATGGGCTGTTCCGTATTTTGTAACCCGCTAACCGAGTGTCGGCCAGGGGTCGTGTATACATCTCGAACACCGGACGGAAGTACATCAGTTGGCGACTTAAATTGTACATATAACTCAATATAAGTTGCTCCACTAGCAAGATGAGTCTGCACCATTGCCTTCAAGCTACGAGCACATTTTATGTCGAACGAGTCATATGTCACCAGATCAACACAAGAACAAAATCGATACGTGATTGACAGAACTTTCATTGGCGTCATTCTGAAGATTTTACGCCTAATTCTTTTACGAAGTTCTGTCAAATCTATGTTCTGGTTAAATGACAGTCGCACCGTATTCTCCGACAAAAAAACAACACCATTCTCGGTGTGGCAAACCTCACCATCGTAGTAAATAACAAAGACTAATCGTTCACTCATTTTGAAATTCTAACTTTCTTAGCCTCTCTAAATTTTTTCTCGCTATGACTTATGCATTCTAAGAACATTTTCGCCTAATTTATAGCCTCGGCACAAACTTGTTATCAGAGCAAAATCGCGTCCACGGTAGCGATTTCACAATTCTTCTCAAATAGCATCTGGTAGAAGCGATTTTATACTATTTGCTCAGAAACGTCAACAAAAAAATTATTTCTTACATGACCTACTGTAGCAAAATCGCGTCCACGAGGGCGCGATTTCACAATTTCTTCTCAAATAGCATTCTCGTAGAAACGATTTTATACTATTTGCTCGAAACATCGAAAAAAATTATTTCTTACATGACTAATCGTAGCAAAATCGCGCCCACGGTAGCGATTTCACAATTCTTCTCAAATAGCATCCGGTAGAAGCGATTTTATACTATTTGACCAGAAACGTCAACTCGAAATAATTTATTCCAGAACATTTTCTGCCTAAAAAACCTGACCCTAAACCCTAAAAGCCAAAAAAACCAAACGTGAAAAATACGTCAAAATCGCGTCCCCAAGAATGCGCTACGTGGCGGACATCAGCGTCACGTCGGTAGCGACTGTTGACGTGGAAGGAAATCGCTCCCTCAAGGACGCGATTTCCTTCCACGTCGGCAGGTCGCCGACGTGGACGCGATGTCCTGCCATGTACCCTGACATCGCGCTAACGTGGGCGCGATTTCCCGAAAAATGGACCATTCCGAGAAATAATCAAAAAATCGGTCCATTTCAGTAAATTTTAAAAAAAAAGGACTTTTTCTGGTAAATTGCCCTAAAAAGGACTCCATTTATAATTAATATCAATGAAGCAAAAACTATGATGCCAGTACACGCTACGATCTCGTCCAATTTATCGTGAAACCAAACATGTCCACTGAGTAGAAAGAAACAAGTTGTCAAAAATTAAAGATGAGTTTTTAAAACTTTTCAATTTAAATGTATTCACTTAATTTAATTTAATGCGCCAATAAACTTTTCAATTTAAATGTATTCACTTGAATTAAAATTTTAAATTAAATACTGTTGAAACAATTTGTTAAATCTTTTTAATTTTTTACATAATTCTTACTACTCTTTTAATGTGATTTTTTAAATTTTTAGATAAGTTTTTCTTTTCAACCCTTTTATCATTTTTTTTACTTACCTTCTTCTCCTTGCACTTTTTTTTATTATAGAGGTTAACCCAGCATTAACTATTTTAAGCAAAATATATAGTAAAGAATGAAAAATTTTATTTTTAAGAAAAAAAATACATAGGTTTTGATCGGGGTGAAAGGAATCGAAACTGATGTTTAAAAACAGAAAAGAAATCTGTTGGAATTTGGGTTTTGTCATCGAAAACTGGATTCGGATGAAGTTTTTCAACGAATTCTTAAATATTTTGTCACTAGAGTTTTTGGGCCTGAAGAACAAAAGAGATTAATATATTTATAATTTAAAAAAAAACTTATATGTCAAAAAAAAACTCTTAACAGAATGCAAACAAAAAATCAATTAAGCTCCTATATTTTATCACTAGAGTTTTTGACACATGATTGTTTTAGTTTAATTTAATATTTTTCCCATAAAAATATTAAAAATAAGAAAAATCAGACAAATTTATAAAAGTTATCAAAAAGTTAAAATTATTAAATATTTAAAATATGAAGAAAAAATAAAATTGATATCAACTTATAAAAATATAAAAATATAAAAAATCTAATAAATTATAGAAAATTAATAAAACATATTTAAAATATTTAAAATTTTATAAAAATCATAAAAAAACTTAAATTGTACAGAATCAGTCGGTTGGACCGATTAGATTGAAATCGACAAGAGTATTAGGCTGGAGAAAGCCATTATATCGATTGACCTGAGAACCGGACAGTTGATTCATTTTTTTTTAAATGTTTTATTTAGTTGAACTAGACAAATCAATTGAACTGGCAATTTGATGGCCTGACCGGTTTGACCACCAATCCAGTTTTGAAAACCTTGGTTAGAATATGTCATTCTGACATATATTTGGTTTGATAAAAATACTAAAATAAAATTGAAAGGTTTAAGGGTGTAAAAAGCCCTAAAATGTTTTTTTTTAAAGCAATTAAGTCCCTCTTTTTTTTTGCACTTAATTAGGTACTTCAACTTTTAAAATATATCAAAAAGACCCTCAAACTTTTTCAAAAAAATAATTTAGTCATTGTTTCTTCTTCTTCTTCTTTTTGGCACTCAATTGGGTACTTGAACCACCAAAATGCATTAAAAAAGTCATTTAACCATTAACTTTAATAGTTGACCATTAAAGTTACCAACCCCTATTTTTTTTCAGTTAAAGTCACCACATGTCACAACCACGGCGTGACGTGGTAAAAAATGATAAAAAAATCAATAAAATTTATAAAATTTTAATAAAAATATATATAAATTAGAAAAAATTTAAAAAATTATAAAATTATAAAATTTTATAAAGTCGTAAGAAAAATATAAAATATAAAGAAATATAAAATTTATAAAACTATTATAAAACTATTGTACCAAAATAAATATTTTATAATTTTCTATAATTTTTATTTATTTTATTTTTATCATTTTTGCCCAATGTCACACTATGTTGTGACATGTGATGACTTTAATTGAAAAAGTGAGATTGTTAACTTTAACGTAAACGATTAAAGTAAATGGTTAAAGGGTTTTTTTATGTATTTTATACTTTTTATGATTTTTATAAAAATTTCAATTTTATAGTTTTTTACGATTTTTATATTTTTTCTAATTTTAAATATTTTATTAATATTTAATAATATTTATAATTTTATTTATTTTTATTTTTATAATTTTTTTCACATGTCACACCGTGGTTGGCTTTAATTGAAAAAATTAGGGATGATTAATTTTAACAGTCAACTATTAAAGTTAACGGTTAAAGAGAATTTTTATGCATTTTGATAGTTTAAGTACCCAATTGAGTAAAATAAGAGAGGGCTTAATTGTTTTTTTTGAAAAATTTTAAGAGTATTTTTGACATTTTGAAAGTTCAAGTATCCAATTGAGCACAAAAAATAAGAAAGGGCTTAATATCTTTCTTTCTTTAAAAAAAGTTTTAGGGTATTTTACACCTTTAAAAAATTCAAATATTAAATAATTTGTTAAAATAATAAATTATATTAATAATTTATTGTATGATTAAATATAAATAATTAAATATCTATTTTAGTAATATTAAAAATTATAATATTTTATATTAATATATTAATATTTGTAAATATTTTAAAATAAAATAAAATATATTATCAATATAATAATATTAAGCTTGATTTAAGTTAATTTTTATATAAAAATAAAATTACTTGTAGAGGAGTTCTTTTCCAGAAAATGACTTAAGTTTTTCAAAAGGGTAAATCATTTTACAGGAAAAAAAGTTTATTTTTTGTTGATCTGTAAGTCATTTTCCGGTGACCAAACTCTTATATGTGAAACAAACACAAGAAAATAGAGAAAACATTTTTCTTAAGTCATTTTCCATGAAACAAATGGACCCTTAATATTGTTTCACTACCGCTTTTAATATTATTCCGTTGTCGTTTTTAATCTTGTTTGGATATTTTAGAACCTTTGTTTTATTAATCTCTTGACAGTCTCAAACTATATGAATTAGTGTTTGATTCTTTATAAAATATAAAATATGAAATCGTTTAGACATTGTAATATGTTGGTAAAGAGTTGTAATAGTCTATTGCATTTACTTTAGCAAATGCCATGTTTAGACTTACTTACTTTAGTAGTTGCCTTGTCTGCTAATTTTTGAAATGGAGATGGTAATGTGAAAATTTGTTTGACTATTGGATGTTCCCGTGGTTAATTCTTCATTTGATCATTATCTCCCTTGTAGGCCTGATATTATTTTTTACAATAACTTTGGCCTCTTCTTAGGAGTATAAACTAGGTTCTACTGCATATTGCAAACCTTAAAATGGCTACCTTATCATGCTCAAGTTATTATTGTCATATAACTTTTCCTAGAGAGGCTTGTATTATATCAGCTTGTCTGTGCATTTGAGTTTTGTGATGCATTGATTTCAGACCATATTAGAAGCTAATGAACTATTGTTCTTGATTCTTCATTTGATCTTTTTCTCTCTTGTAGGCTTATTTAATTCTTATTTATTTTTAACTCAACTCGATTATCTTCTCTAGGGTTATAAGAATTAAAAATTTAATTCGAGTCGGACCTAAAATTCTATTATGGTCCGATCTGACCCGATCGATGAACACCTTTAATCCTTTTCATGAAGGTGGTGGTCGGGCCATTTTTCCCAAGTTAAAGTGCTTGTGAAGCTTGTCTTCTTTTAAGCCATTTTGGGCTTGTTCCACTGAGTCATTGGACCTTCATTTTTTTTCTACACTTGATTTGTTATCTTTTTGCTTATTGAAATTACATAGGTTACAATGAAAAACGATAATGCCGTCGTCAAACGAAATCAATGCACCAACTCATGGCTTCGATCTAGTGGTTGAGTCCCATTAATATGGCTTTGTTTTTGTGATGTTCATGATTTTTTTTCCTATTGTTACTTTCGTAGTAGGACTCTAAAGAGCAAATAATTATTTCAAGGTATTATGACAAATTTGGCCACTAACGTTCATATTTTTTTTTGTCAAAATGGCCTTAATTGTATTTTTGATCCTTTTTTGGCCATCAATCTTTTTTTTTTCAAACTACTTTTTCTAACAGATTTGATGGAAGTACTATTAAAAAAATTGATGAGGATGTTGTGAAATATTTTTAATGAGATGTAATTTATTATTTAGGTAACCCCATAAGATAATTACATATGAAAAATAATAAAATATGTTGGGAATCAATCCGATTAAGCAACGAACAAGTAAAAATAGGAAAAAAATTGAGAATTTGAATACACAAATTTAACGTGGAAAAACCCTTCCAAAGAGGATAAAAAAACCATGGGCAAAGATAATTTTTACTTTAACGGCAAAAGAACGAAGAATACAAAAGACGAAGATAAATATTAAACCCCAAAATCTGAAAACAAGGAACCCTCAAAACATAAATACAAAAATTCTCCATAAGTGTTATAAGTTCTAATCTTTAATGGGTCTATTTTTTAAGGTTGTAAAATAGCCTATTTATAGGTTAAATTCGTAGCTCAAGTAATAATAAAATAATCTAGACTAATCAAAGTTCGACTGAAACAAATAAGCAAAGTTTAACTAGGAGATTATCTCTCAAATTTGATTGAAATATGAGTCATACACAACAAATCTCCACATTGACTCGTATTTTGACAATCTCATCTCTACCATAGCCCGCCACAGGCCTATCTTGAACTATGATAGAAGAATTCTAGCCTTAGAAGCTAGAAATATGCTTAGAAGCTAGAAGACTTCTAGCCTTCGACTTGTGTACTGCCAAATTAAAAATAAATCGAGTCTAATTTTCACGAACATAGTGCCCTAGCTTTTCAAGACATGCATCCAAAAGAGAACCTCTCTTCAACGAAATGGTCATACATCTTTCCCTCCTATGACCAAGTTGCCTCCGCTCTAAACAAGTTGACTTCGACTCCATAACAGACAGGGGACGTTCAGTTTCACCAGTCACTGTAGAACCTTCCAGAATATAAAGGTTGTCGGTCTTTTTACCTTTTAACAAAATGAGAGCCCCACGAGACACCTTAATGTCGTTCGACTCGATGTTGATTCTGCAACCTTTCGAGTCTAAAATACTCAAAGAGATGAGATTTTTTCGTTAATCAGGTACATACCTGACATCTAAGAGTGTCCTAATCGTCCTATCGTGCATCCTAATTTTAATAGTACGAATACCGATTA
Organism: Gossypium raimondii; assembly: GCF_025698545.1. Lineage (NCBI taxonomy): Eukaryota > Viridiplantae > Streptophyta > Magnoliopsida > Malvales > Malvaceae > Gossypium > Gossypium raimondii. The sequence goes on from NC_068570.1 coordinate 42,100,949, forward strand.
CCTTACTAGATGAATCATTTCTCATACGCACAACTCCACCTCCAACAGAACTGTATTTGGAGAACCATTCTCTATTGGGACACATATGGAAAGAACATCCCAAATCTAGGATCGACTCGAATGTAAGCTCAGAGCTATCACTTATTGACACTAATAAGAAATCATCACTGCTTTCATCAGCCAAATTAGCACCAGCTACATCTTCCTCGATACTCTCAGCAGTCCTTTTATTTTACAATTTATAATAATTGCTTTAACGTGACCTAACTTCTTACAATAGTGACACCTTTTGTCTAACTTATTTAATGCTGCTAAAACGGAAGCTTACTTTTCTGCCTTGCTATCCGAACCAAACTCATTGTCGCATTTGTCTTTACTCCACAAATGACCCTTCACATTCTCGAACGAGAGTTTGTCTCTACCATAAATCAGGGTCTCTCTGAAAGAATTGTATAAAGAGGGTAAAAAGCACAATAATAGCATAGTTTGATCTTCATCGTCAATCTTAACCTCAACATTCTGTAAATCATTTGAAAGAGTAATAAATTGACTAATGTGATCTCTAAGAAGCTCAACTTCGTTCATGCGAAATGTAAATAGACGTTATTTTAACACTAAACGGTTAGCTAAAGACTTAGTCGAATAAAGAGTTTCTAACCTTTACCACAATGCGGATGAGGTTTTCTCCATCAATACCTCCTATAATACCCTATTCGTGAGGCATAACTAGATTGCAGATAGGGCATATTCATCATGCTCTTCTCTTTCTATCTGATTTAGATTCTCAGGCTTTTTCCAGGTAATGACCTTTTTCATGTCGGTCTAAACTAGAATTGTCATCATCCGAACTTACCACAGATTGAAGTTTGTGACAACATCGAACTTCTTAATGTCAAACCTTATTGTTGCTATCTCTGAACGAGCTAATCTACGAAAATTGAACTAGCTCTGATAAGGGAATCGACCCGATTAAGCAATGAACAAGCAAAAATAGTAAAAGAAATTGAGAATTTGAACACACAAATTTAACATGAAAAAATCCCTTCAAAGAGGATAAAAAACTACGGACGAAGATAATTTTACAATAATAGAAAAAGAACGAAGAGTACAAAAGATGGAGATAAATACTAAACCTCGAAACCCGAAAATAAAAAACCCTCAAAACGTAAACATAAAAATTCTCCAAAAGTGTTATGAGTTCTAATCTTTAATGGGTGTATTTTCTAAGGTTTTAAAATAACCTATTTATAGGCTAAATTTGTAGGTCAAATAATAATAAAATAATCTAGATTAATCGAGCTCATTGAAACAAATAAATAGAGTTTAAGCGGAGATTATCTCTCAAATTTGATTGAAATATGAGTCATACTCAACAAAATAAATAAATCATACATGAAATTAAAAAATAACTCTTAATTTAAAGAAAATAAATGTAATTATCTAAAAAATATTTCAAAATGAATGCATACGTGTGTTTCTTGAGAGGTTTCAAAAGATAATTAATAAATCAAACCGAAAATACTTGAATGTATGCATTCATTTTGAAACCTTTTTAGATAATTACGTTATTTTCTTTAAATTAAGAGTTATTTTTTAACTTCATGAATTATTTATTTATTTTATTATTTTCCACATGTAATTATTTTATTGGGTTATCTAAGTAATAAATTATATCTCATTAAAAATATTCTACACATGAATTTTCACATCATCCCTTTAACTTTTTTATCTCGCACTTTCATCAAATCTATTAAAAAAAGTAATTTGAAAAAAAGATGGCAAAAAAAAGCTCAAAATTATAGTTAGAGCCATTTGACAAAACATGTAAATGTTAGTAGCTAAATTTGTCACTAAACTTTTTTTCAATGTGGTCTATTTTCGAGTAGGCGCTCACACTCATGAGCGAGTCCAGAAGTTCTTTTAGTGGGAACAGAATCAGACAATATATTTTTCAAAACATCAAAACATAATTTTTTAATGTATTAAATTTTATTTTTAAAATAATTAAATATAATTTTCTTTTATTTTTAGGGTCAAAATATAATTTTACCATAAATTACTTTATAATTTAATCATTTTAAATAGCAACTTCTCCATTTAGGGGGAGGGGGCCTGTCATTCGCCCCTACCTACAATGTTCTATATGATATGTTTAGCTTAAGCCTTAGTTCCTATGTAATGGATTCGTTATGACTTCCTGTCTTTGAATGTTAAATCTTTTATATAATAATGTTTGCTTTCGTGTAATTTTGACGCTTTTTGATGAAAACAAAATAGATATAAAATTTATAAACTAAAATGAAAAAATGTTGATATTATATATTAGAATATTTTTTTCCGTTTGTATGAATGTTGAGACTATATCTTCTATTCGAATTAAATTATGATTTAATATTTTAAAAGTAAATAAACATTTACTATCTTTTAACCATTTTAATACTATTTTCATTTACAATTTTATTTATTCTAATATTGAATGTACAAAGATTAAACAGTGAAATGACTAATCGTTGTTTGAACTACTATTGATGGTTTTAGAGCAATTAATAATAGCAAACCAATCTGATTACAAAAACATCATGATTGATATATATTAGATTAATTGTCATTGAACACAAGCTAAATGAGCGGAAGAGTCTAGTAATTTGTTACAAGTATCTGTTAATCATTAGCAATTATGAGAAGTTCCAATCAATTATGATACACACAATGTGGGCATATATGCCGTTTTTGATAAATAATTAACTATTTAAGTCGAATTTTTTCGAAATTTAGGGAGGTAAATCGTTACGTGACAAAAGCGCTATACATTTTTTTTTTAAAAGTTAATCGTTGTATCTTTAACGGTTAGAAAATCAAGTTAATTTTCTAACTTTTGGACCAACGACTATAATATGAAAATAAAATCATTAAACAGCTTTCAACGGTTATAAAAATTTTCCTATATATCCCTTACACTTATAATTTTTTTCATTCAAACTTATTTATCTATTCTCTCAACTCTTTTATTCTTAATTTTCTATCTAATCTCTCAATTTTCTCTCAAATTATTCTTCTCTCAATTTTCTATCCTAACTATTTGTAATTTCTTGGATTTTATTTGGTTTTCATCATTTTAAAGATTTCAAGTAAAATAAGGTAATTTATTTTTAATTTATTTACTTTTTAATAGGTTTAATATTTTTTATGTTAAACAAATTGTTAATTTAGTAATAATTTAATAATATTATATATTTTTAGTTTATTTAATTGTCTAAATTAATTAATCTTTTTAATTTGATAAATGTTACAAATTTTAAAAATGTCAATGTCTCTAATTTGTTTGGATCACACATTTTCAGTGTCTAATTACAAATGGTAAGAAAATATTATAATATTTTTTATTTTAATTATATCATTATTAAGTTGTTAATATTTTTTATTTTTTATGTTTATATAATCAAGATAAAGATTGGATTATCGAAACATATATACATAATTTAAGTGTGAGAGAACCACATGTTATTGAATAATAGTTGGAAGAGGTGAGATTCTTACATGTGTCTCATATGCTTGGCGAGACTAAATTGGAGTCCGCATTTATCACTGCTTTGTTGGAAAGATGGAGACCTAAAACACACACATTTCATCTTTCGTGTAGTGAGTGTACAATTACAAACGAGGAGGTGACATTACAACTCGGCCTACCAATTGATGGGCCAGTCGCTACGGGGGTACTGTGCATTGGTGGTTGGAGGCCAATTTGCCACCAACTATTAGGCAATGTGCCAGACAAGTTTAGTGGTAACTAGATAAATATGAAATGACTAGAAGATAATTTTCATACCTCAACAACTTTTCTAGTGTGGTAGAAAGACAACAATTCGCTCGAACATTCATACTAAGGTTGATCAAAGTTCTTTCAATGCAAGATAAATCTCAAAATCTACTACATTTAAGGTGATTCCTACAACTAATCAACTTAAAAAAGGTCATGTGACTCAGTTGGGATCAATTGTCCTAACTACATTGTATCGAGAGATGTGTCGGGGAACTAGAGCACAGAAAATTAAAATCGATGGTTGTATACTCTTTCTTCAGTCTTGGACATGGTATCTCTTACTTTTATGTATCTTAGTAAACTTCCCTTATCAATTCTCACTCGTAATAAGGTAAGATTCATTTAATAATAGAATTATCAGCTTATCTTTTCTATTATTATATTTTTAGAATAACATATTATTTGAACAAGTGAAACAATAACGCGAGTCATGTAAGTATACTAAACGAGCACTACACCAAAACAGACTTTTAGCGGCGTTTTTTTAAGCGCCGCTAAAAGTAGCAAAAAATGCCGCTTTTGACAATGTTGCTAACGTTTGCGGCATTTTTAGAAATAAACGCTGCTAAAAGTCATGACCGCTAAAGGTCATGACTTTTAGCGGCGCTTATCCCACGAACGCCGCTATAGATCATGACTTTTAGCGGCACTTTTTCCACAAACGCCGCTATAGATCATCACTTTTAGCGGCGTTTTTCCCATAAACGCTGCTATAGAATATATTTTTAGCGACGCTTTTTCGTACAAACGCGGCTATAGAACAGACCTTTAGCGGCACTTTTCACACAAACGCCGCTAAAAACATATCTTTCAAAAAATAATTTTTTTTCAAATAATATTTATTTCTATGATAAATATTATATTATGTTTTAAGGATATATAAAAAATATTATTTAAATTAAATTTTCTACGAAAATTTTAACTTTAAAACTAAATATAAAAATTAATAAATTTAAATTTAGAATTTAAAATAATAAATTAATAACACAATTAAAATCCAAAAGTTAGAACTCTTAAGTGATTAGTGTAGGTTTAATGCTAAGCAACTATGCTTACAAAGGTACTAGTGACTAGCAATACATCTAAAGCTCGACACCTGAGAACTAAGTATAACGCTAATATTCATAACTGAACTAACTTACATCACAAGAAATATGCAGCTTGGAAACTTTATCAACTTGAACCTTATAAGGTGCAATTGACAATTGGAAGTATAGCAAAGTCTCACACTCACATCTAAGTTTGCTTGAATCTCTGCATTTGCTTCAGGGGCTGGAACTGCTCGAGTAGGGCGTTCGTGACCCTTACTTCTCCTGGTAACATCAACTGCATTGACTTTGCCGGCTATATTTCTTTGTCTGTACAGGAAAAATGTATATCAGCAATCAACATGTAGCCAAATTAGGCAAAGAAAACAAAAGGTGAAAAGGGGAAGCTGGCCAACCGTCTTGCTTTTTCGTCTCTCAATTTTACATCAATTTCTTTACTGGGAGGATATTTTGGTAAACTTGATGGATTACAAGCATATGGTTCAGTCATAAAGAACTGCAAACACAGAAACCAAATATTTCACAAACTGGTTTAAAGATAAGGCAGCAAGCCAATGGTGAGAACAGAATATCAAGTATTCCATAGTGGATATATGATAACGCAAACGATAAACATCATGGAAGTCCCTGGCATGCACAACATGTTCTTGGTCTGGCTATCTAGCAAAGTAAATCCACAAAAGCTATTTTCAAATACTATAAATAGAGATTACAGGTACAGCAAAATATTGATTTTCTTGAGAGATGCATTAACTAAGGTGATACAACTCACTTCACTATTAAGAGCTGCAGTAACAGTATTCTGCTCTTTAGGGTCTATCGAAAGCAGAGTTTCAATTAAAGGTAAAGAAGAAGATGGAAAATCCTTGAAGGTTTCTGCTATACAGCGTTTGTATGGCTGTTGCGGCTTAAAGAGTGTTTCATTTGGCAATTTAGATTTCTTCCAATATTCCTCAGAAGGGGATCTACATAACTTGAATATCTTATGCAGTTGTTCAATCTATAAATAGGACGTTAGCCCAATAAAAGAAAAGAAAATTTTTATCAAAAAATTGAAAATATTACATTACATAACTAAACCAATTAGAAGAAGCTCTAGTTATGGAACAAACACCTGATAGTTAGATTTTAGACATCATAGCCACATAATATATTCATCTGACTTGACACCGGCAGCTCCACAACAAATACAATAAGCAACAAACAGGAAGACCAAATATTTCTAATCGTAATTACATAACCAATACCACTTGCATTCCATCAGATTCACAGAAAAGAAAAGACCGGAAGAATTCAAAAACTCAGCGAAGAAGAAAAGAAAAAGAGAAAAATTAATACCTCTGTCCTTCCTGGCATTATAGGCTTCCCTGAAAGCAGTTCTGCCAGAATGCAGCCAGCACTCCAGAAGTCAACCCCAACACCATAATGAGTTGCCCCAAGAAGTAGTTCAGGTAGACGGTACCAGAGAGTGATTACTCGACTAGTCAGGGGTTTCTTCTGCTCAGGGTCATAAGAAGTAGACAACCCAAAATCCGTAATTTTTAAAATGCCTTCACTGTCAATAAGCAGATTAGAACCTTTGATATCACGATGCAAAACACCTTGTTTGTGGCAATGCTCTAACCCTGATAGTAACTGCTTCATATAGCATTTCACCTGCCAGAGGGAAGATACATCCAAATAAATGGATCATCCAAATTTAAAATCTTCAGCCACGTAAACCTCATCATAAAACACAGACAACGACAGGTGCATCATGCCACAATCCATAGTCGGCCTTGCATTAGAATTCCTATCTTCCTTTCTAAACTCAATTCTGTCTTTAAGTCATGTAGCTTTGCATAAATAAATGCAAATCACATGGTTACTAAATGAGAAATTATTAGATTGAAGGGTATAAACCTCTTGTTGGCAGAGAAGGCTGGCTATACCCCTCAATTGCTGCTTTACAGCCACGAGCACGAAAGTGACTGGATTTCTTCTTTGAATGGCCAACAAGTTTGGGGTTAACCTATTGATTTTGCAATTCACAAATGACTCTTTTCTTCATTGTCAGATGCTTCACAGACATCTCTTCTTCTATATCATTTTTAACTTCTGGCTTCCTAGAATTTACTCCAACATTCCTGTTATCAACTGCATCCTGAAAATGTTCAAAATAGATGTGAAGCATCAAACAAAGAAGAAAAGAGCTACCATGAAATGCAAAAATCGAAATCCAAGATAAGCTTAACAAAAATTGTAGCTCAGAATTGTTGCAAACTTTGTACCAAAGAAAGAACAAATGGTACTCAGAAAATGCATTGAATTTTATCATAAAAGCAGCTTAATAAACTCACAGCTTAATAAACATACTTCCGAACATCATCCTCCTTAGACAGGTTGAACAACTTCCTGATTTTTGATGCTCTCTTCGGACCCCTCATCCTTGGTTTCTCAGTGTCAGTCAGTCCAGGAAGATCATTTTCACCCTTTTTCACAATAACCAAGTTCAAAACTGAAAGATCTTGACTAACAATGCATCCACGAACTGACTTCCTCCTACGCTCTCCATTTCTCCTACCATACCCACGGAAGCAGGGAGTACCTACTTAAAGAATTAGAAAAGAAGACATTTAATTAACCAAAAAAAAGTTTCTACACAAATAAGAACAAGGAAAAATATTTCAGAGTCCACAGAGAGAAGAAAATATAGGAAAAATATTTTGAACTGAATATAAATAGATTTCAATCCTATTAGAGGTGTTACTTTTTTCTGTTGCCCTGGGCAATTTAAAACCCAAGCTTTATTTTTCTTTGCATTTTAGCTTCTGTTATGAAAGGGAGAAAAAGAAACAGAAGAAAAATAAAGAAATTAAAGGAAAAAATTTAAAGGAAAGGGAAGTTAAAAAGAAAATAAAACAAGAATTAAATTTTTAAAGATCAGTAACCAAAACGTATATATTCGGCTCTTATATACCTACAACTCATTCAATTATATTCAACTTATAAAACTTATATGTAAATACTAATTTTTATAAAGTTTATTTGCTAATAGACTTACCTCGGACGGTGATAATCGGAATAAGGTGATTAATCGACGATTTTGGTTTTTCCTCGATCCGGCTCTGATTTCTTTTGTTCTTGATCTACATATATTCAAAATAAACTAGTTTAAATATTATTCCATTCAATTTAGTCCAAAAACACATAAATGGGCAAATTTATTCTATTCAATTTGTTCGATCGGTAAGGGTTAGTTATTGGACGTTCCATAACTAATTTACACAAGGAAGAGTTGGTGTCCGAGGCGTCCTTGGTAGCTATAACTAGCTTATTGGAAAAGAGGAGTTCATCTAATTTCAAGGATCGGTTCAAAGACGAGGAAAACTCATGCCTAAAGCTGAGCTTATTCTAATTAATTTTTCTTCATATTTATTTAACTGCTTTTATTATTCTGTTTTCAACTTTTTCTTTTCACGCATTTTATTTATTTATTTCAGGTATTCAAATTTTATCCCTCCGAACTTCTTGGGCACGGCAACTGCCTCGACATAAATCTGGTCAAAAGAGGAACAATTTGCAGTAAACCCAGTCTCTGAGGGATCGACCCTACTCCCTATACTGCTTAAATCGCAAATTAGGCGTAGATTTATATTGGTGGATTTGACACCCATCAGTTTTGGCGCCGTTGCCGGGGACTGGCAACACTTACAATTGTTCTCGAGGAGTCCATAATTTAAATAATAGGTCGTCGAGCTAACGACATTAAACAAAGCGCTGTTGGGAGGCAACCCAAATTTTTCCCTTTATGCAAATAAAATTTTTGGTAAAATGGAAAATGAAAATGCATGTCGAGGATCAGTTCTGTCTAAGGAAAGACTTGGTACTTAAGAATGTCCATTGTGACTCACCTCTCTTTCCTGGGAACTTACTTGGTGCATGTATCACGACAGTTTTACCAAATCTTGTAATCTTGGTTTTTAATAATTTATTTCTCGAGTTTATAGCTTAGCTAATAAATTCAAGAAATAAAAAAAATACACATTTTAATTTTAATTTTTTTCTTATTATTTATTTTTATTTTTATTTTGCAGGGAGACATTCCAAGACAAAATTAAATCCCCCTTGTCAGCCCACAAAATTCTTTTAATTTCAGCCAAGGCCCAATCCACCTACCCACCATTTAACACCGTGGACACACACCTACTAGGCAACCCTCCACAACGTTGAAATACATGGGGAGTTTCTTTTTCCTTTCCCTACTTACCTTTACTTTTTTATCATTTAATTCAATTCAAATTACATTAGGGACAATGTAAAATAAGTAGGGGGAAGGGAACATATATTGGTTCTATTTTGCTTATTCGTTGTCGCTGTTTTTGCATGTTATCCGTAAAAGGTAAAGTTTTTCTTTTGATAAATTAGGATGGTACACTTATGGTTTGACCTATTTAGCTATTTAGTTCTTTACACATAAACTTTTCAATAGCCTAGACTTAGTGGGTAAGAAATTTTTTTTTTTTTTAGGACTTATGAGTTTGCTTGACTGCCTACCTTATATCACATCTCAATTTTTTGCCTTCTCTTCTTAGAAAAAAAAGAGAAAAAAAGAAGAAATGAATAAATACTCCTCTGATACGAATGTTAAGAGTGAAAAATTGGGGTTGTACATCGGGATGAGTAACCGGAATGTGGTGCTTGGGTTGTCATCACATCTCGCGCAAAAAGGTTCGTGTGACTATCTAATTTCTTTGCACTCACTCCGCTAACAAGCTAGCACGAGTAGGGTGAAATAACCCGCTTCGAGACATCCGAATCGAGTAACCGGAACATGGTGCTTAGGTTGTAATCTTGTCTCGCGTAAAAAAATTCGAAAATGTCCTAAGTACACAAAAAATTATTATTATAAATAAAAATAAATTAGGGGTAGGTCTATCAAGCTCTAATAAATTCTGAAATATATTTACTTACTTATTAGGCTAGGTTATTTGAGATGTTACTGTGCTAGGATTAAATTGTTGAATTGTGCAAACCATGGTGGTCATGTCCTATTTTTGAGAAATTTTTTTTTCTTTTTGCAGATATATACAAAATGCTCAAGGACTAGCATAAGCTAAGTAGGGGGATTTGATTAAATGCTAAAGTTACATATTTTAAGTAATTAAATTGGTTAATTTATGAGAGTGCACCACTTATTTTTCCATGTTTTTGTTGAATTTTGTGCAGGGGTGCAATTTGGGGCTAAATAGAAGAAAAATGAGACAATTGGGCTAGATTGAAGAAAGAAGCAAAGAAGGAGGACCAAAGCAGAATTTTTCCAAGATTAATTAGCTGAAATTTTTGTTGACTTAGTGGGAGATTATGTAGGGATTTTTAATATTTTATTTTTTGATTTTCTATACTAGTTGGCTCTTAATTTAGCAAAGCCACTAATATAAATAGTGGGCTACTTTGTTCATTTTATCATGAAGTCTTGAATCAAGTCATTAATCAAGTTTTTAATTACCAAGTTTTTTTTATTAAGTATCCATTTCAGCTTTAGGCCGGAATTAGCCTCGTCAAAACCCGTGAGTTACGCACCCGAGCAAATTAACTCCTAAATTACAGTACTTATTATTTCTCCAGATTAAGAGTATGATTTTGTCAACTCACAAAGTCAGGTCAACATTAAGTCAAAAAAGACGTCGTTTGATTTAGTGTGGTTAGGCGTACAGTTGGAATTCCGAAAGGAACGTTTCTAATCGGTTTTCTGTGAACACATTGGCGTGCCAAGTGGAGATTGTTGTTTAGTTCCGTCAAGGGAAGTAGTAACTGGATTTAAATGTCCCATGCGGTTGAGGGCATTGGTTCGAGTTAGGCTCTTCTAGAACGCAAAGCTGTCGGAGTTCTAAATCACGAACGTTTCGTGGTTGTTCGATCGATAAGGGTTAGTTATTGGACGTTCCATAACTAATTTACACAAGGAAGAGTTGGTGTCCGAGGCGTCCTTGGTAGCTATGACTAGCTTATTGGAAAAGTGGAGTTCATCTAATTTCGAGGATCGGTTCAAAGACGAGGAAAACTCATGCCTAAAGCTGAGCTTATTCTAATTAATTTTTCTTCATATTTATTTAACTGTTTTTATTATTCTGTTTTTAACTTTTTCTTTTCATGCATTTTATTTATTTATTTCAGGTATTCAAATTTTATCCCCCCGAACTTCTTGGGCACGGCAACTGTCCCGACATAAATCTGGTCAAAAGAGGAACAATTTGCAGTAAACCCAGTCTCTGAGGGATCGACCCTACTCCCTAACTGCTTAAATCGCAAATTAGGCGTAGGTTTATATTGGTGGATTCGACACCCATCAAATAATCAGGCTAATACAAAGTAAAATTACAAAAACATACGACAAAATCAAAAATCAAAATATAACAGGATAAAATTTTACCCATGATAACTAGCTATGGTGGGAAGTGGAGATTCATACATGAGAGTAGCACTTGGTGAGACTTAAACTTAAGTACCCATTGTAAAACCAAAGTATCCAACTTTTGCCAACAAAACCAATGTTCGGTTAACCTTTTGTTCAGTTTTTATCTAATTTCTTAAATGCATAATGACAGTACTCCTAAAGTTTATCTAATGTTTATTCATTTTGTTATTTTTGCTCTAAATGTATAATAACAGTTAGAATATGCTTACAAATCGATTTTAAATACCAAAATTACTTGATCCTACAAACAAATTAAAATTATATATCAATACAAGATACATTCAGGCATTCGAAATGATACATTCACTACACCAAAACAGGCTTTTAGCGGCGTTTAGATAAAAAACGCCACTAAATATCGATCATTAGCGGCGCTTTATGGAAACGCCGCTGAAAATAAGCATTAGCGACGTTTTCCAAAAAGCGCCGCAAAAAACCTAAGCCCAACGACACCGTTTTCAGAGTTTTTGGGGATTTAGCGACGTTTTTAAGAAAGCGCCGCTAATGGTCAGGGCTTTAGCGGCGTTTTTGAGAAAGCGTCGCAAAAAAACATAAGTCCAACGACGCCGTTTTGTGGGCTTTTGGGGATTTAGCGGCGTTTTTAAGAAAGCGCCGCTAATGGTCAGGGCTTTAGCGGCGTTTTTGAGAAAGCGCCGCAAAAAAACATAAGCCCAACGACGCCGTTTTGTGGGGGATTTAGCGGCGTTTTTAAGAAAGCGCCACTAATGCTCAGGGCTTTAGCGGCATTTTTGAGAAAGCGCCGCAAAAAACATAAGCCCAACGACGCCGTTTTGTGGGCTTTTGGGGATTTAGCGGCGTTTTTAAGAAAGCGCCACTAATGCTTAGTGCTTTAGCGGCGTTTTTGAGAAAGCGCCGCAAAAAAAATAAGCCCAACGACGCTGTTTTGTGGGCTTTTGGGGATTTAGCGGCGTTTTTAAGAAAGCGCCGCAAAAAAACATAAGCCAAACGACGCCGTTTTGTGAGCTTTCAGGGATTTAGCGGCGTTTTTAAGAAGGCGCCGCTAATGCTTAGGGCTTTAGCAGCGTTTGTGAGTAAGCGCCGCAAAAAAACCTAATCCCAACGACGCCGTTTTGTGAGCTTTCGGGGATTTAGCGGCCAAAAAAATAATGACACGTAGAAATAATTTGAAATAAAACACATGGAAAAATTAAAATACTATTATTTAAAATAATTGAAAAAGAGATAATAATAAATTTGTTTAGGGTTTTTGGTTTAGGGTATATGATTTATCTAATATTTAAGGCCGATTTAAGGAGTATGGGTTTAGAGTTTATGGATTAGGGATTATGGATTAGGGGTTGGGATTTAAGGTTTAGGGGTTAGAGGGTTAGGGGTTTAGGGGTTAGACGTGCTAGGGGTTAAAAGTTAGGGATTTAGGGGTCGAGTTAGGGTTTTGGGTTTAGATTAATTATTTTTTAATTTATATTTTAAACATGTTCTTATATAATTGTAAAAGAGATAATAATAAATTTGTTTAGGGTTTTTAGTTTAAGGTATGTGATTAATTTAATATTTAATACCGGTTTAGGAGTTCATATTTTAAGGTTTAGGGAGTATGGATTTAGGGATTATGGTTTAAGTGTTGGGATTTAAGGTTTAGGGGTTGGGGGTTTAGGGGTTAGATGTTAGATGTTAGGGGTTAAGAGTTAGGGATTTAAGGTTTAGGGATTTAGGGGTCGAGTTAAGGTTTTGAGTTTAGATTAATTATTTTTTAATTTATATTTTAAATATGTTCTTATATAATTGTAAAAGAGATAATAATAAATCAAATATATTGAAATTATGAGTATAGTTTAAATTATTTAATAGATATATAATAGATAGACTTTATATGTATTGAATGGTTAATTTAGGGTTTACTTGAGATTTGTTAAATGATAAAATTTTGTACAATTAATTAATGCTTTATATTTAAAAAATTTAATCTAAACCTTTGATATATTTAAATATTAGTTTAAATAGAATTAATAAATAAGTTAAAAAAGTAATAGATTGATATGGATATTTAGGTATAATTATTTATTTTGGAGAGGACCAAATTATAAGAAAAAATACAAAAATAAAAATGAAATAAAATGATATGGATATATAGGTAATTATTTAATTTAGATAATTCTAACTTAATAATTAATTACAACCATTTTATCATTTGTTTTCTTATTAAAATATACAATATATATTTATTTTGAGAGTACTTGTTTTTTTATTTTATAAAAATCAATTTATAAAAAGCGAAATAAAATTTTTAGCATAGCAAAAGCAGCGTCATTTTTTCAAAATGAAATAATATTTTGTAAGAAAACGCATAAAAAATAAATCAATTTATAAAAACAAAATAGCAAAAGCGTCATTTTGTTCAAAATGAAATAATATTTTATGGCGTTTTATAAAAACGCATAAAATACAAGCAATAGCGTTTTTTAAAAATACAAGCAATAGCGGCGTTTTTATTAAAAAAACGCCGCAAAAAATAAATCAATTTTAAAAAAATCAAAAAAAAAGGCATAGCAAAACGACGTCATTTTGTTCAAAATGAAATAGCGGCGTTTTTTATAAAAATGCCACAAAATATAAATCAATTTACTAAAAAATAAAAAAAAATTAGCATAGCAAAACGGCGTCATTTTGCTAAAGGTAAGCAATAGCGGCGTTTTTATAAAAAAACGCCACAAAATAATTTTACTTTAAAAAATAGCCCCCTTTCAGCATAGTATAGCAAAACGGCGTAGTTTTGTTTAAAATGAAAATTTTTTGCGACGTTTTTATGAAAAACGCTGCTAAAGTTAAGCAATAGCGGCGTTTTTATAAAAAACGCCACAAAATAATTTTACTTTAAAAAAATAGACCCCTTTCAGCATAGCATAACAAAACGGCGTAGTTTTCTTTAAAATGAAATTTTTTTGTGACGTTTTTATGAAAAACGCCGCTAAAGGTAAGCAATAGCGGCGTTGTTAGAGAAAACGCCACAAAAATAATTTCACTCCATTTTATAAAATCCCCCTTCCGAAATTCCCTACTTTCCCCCCTAAAATCCCTAAGCCTTTCCTTTCAATTTCCAAAAACCAAAAATTGAACTCCACTCCGACAACACACACAAACGCCTCTCACATTTTTGCTTATTTTTAGGGTTCATTTTTTCTTCTTTTATTAACCTAAATTTCATTTCTCCATCCTAAAAATCCTTGGATCAGGTAACTTTTCCAATAAAGCTCATTCAGTTTTTTCCTTTAAATGTTTTTGCGGGTCAAATTTTTTTACCGTCCATTTGTTCATCTACAACTTTTTTGATCCTGGGTTTTGTCTAATATTAATAAAAAAATCTTTATATTTGCTTCAAATTAAAAATCTCTTCTGCATGAAGAAAAGCAGCAAAATTATGATTGTTATTTTTCCAGGAATCTTGTTGTTCATTCTTGTTTGAAGATTAGACATTATTATTGATGTATTATTGATGGTTTCACGCCCAAGGCCCTTGATGTATTTCGAAAAGAATTTGATTTCTTTGACATGGATTGTTTGGTGACATGGATTGCAAAAAATGATTTTTTGGTTACCCGCTCATTACTCCCTCTTCTTCTCATCTCCGTCGTGCGCCCTAAATCCCCCAAATAAAAGTTTGTTTTCTTCAGCTGAAATCCCCAAATAGAAATCGGACCGAGCAGCTTTACATCAAGGAAGAAGAAGAGTCTGAAAACAAAAGCAGCTAAGTTGCCTTTATGGCTTGTGAAGGCGAGTATTTTGGCATGTAATTCAGCTACAAAATTTTCAGTTTTTTGTTTGGCAAAAATAGAAAGGCAAATCCCCAAAGCCCTTTGGATTAAATGGTTTTAATTATAGTAAATTTGACTTGCCCTTTTGTTTTACCTTAATCTACTTTTGCTAGTTTGTGGATGCTTTCCCTTTTCGTATTTTCTCTCTATTTTGATCATCTTCCAACAGATCGGCTTCAGATGGGTGAGGTAGTCTCTACAATTCCAAGTAGGTTTGCCTTTGCCGGCTATTCTCTCAATTCTTTTTTATCATTCTTGTTTTGGGTTTTCATTTTTTTTCTAAATGACTGACAGCTTCGAAGCGCCATTTTTTTGAACTCTTTTTTTGCAGCAAGCAATGGCCCCAAAAGGTATTTGGATTTTAGCTTTTACTGGTTTTAGTTTCATTGGACGTAATTGTTAACTCGATGATGACTCTCAAGCAAATGCATCAAAGCTAAAAGTTTATATTACTGGTTCATTGTTTTTATAGTTTTAAAAGTTGTATCTTTGGGTTTATTATGGTTCATTATTTTTTATTGGAATATGTAGTTGCTGCCCTCTTTGAATGTCAGTAGAAGCCAGCCAATTACAATATCTTTTGAAGTGATTTGTGTTAGATATTATTTTTGCAATGGCATTTGTGTATGCAGGGGCGAATCCATAATTTATTTTAGGGGCCAAAATTGAATTGTAATTTTCTGAGATGTCAAATATATATTTTATCATATATTAGTTTATGATTTTATAATTTTTGAAAGGATTAAGTATACTATTTTTCCATTTTTTGAGGGGGCTAAAGCATAATTTTCCTTTATATTGATTTATAATTTGGTCATATGTAAGGGGTTATAATTTGATCATATTATTGGTTTATCAACTGTACAAAAATAATTAGAATCATGTTAATGAGTTGATATGTAGGGATTTCTTTGACTGGTTAGAGCAATTCTTATGAAATACAAAATTACAAATGATTCTTTTAGTAAAAACAAAGGAAGATTAGTTGATGTTGACAAGCTGTATATTATAAAACTAATGGTGGAATGGATCTTTTATCCTTAATCAAGCTAACTTCAAAGTATAATTGCATAATATGGGTACTTCTGAAATTTGAAATTTACTATTTCTAAAGAGCACCAAAACCAGATTTTCATTTTTTATTATTTTTTCTTTTCTGGGTTTTGTATTTAATATATATATACAGTCACAAAGAGCTCTCTTTGTTTTTTTAGCTGCTGTTGCTTTCTTTTTGCCACCATTTCTTTTCTTTTTCATGGTCTCTCATTTTACCATTTGTTGCCTTCACCATGGAGATGGAGAAAAGGCTTCTCTTTTCACTTCTTTTATTCTAGCTGCTTCTTCTTTTGGATTCCTCTTCAGCTCAGATGCAAGGTATTTCCTTTTATTTATATTTGTGTAGTTGTTTAATAAAATGGGTTCTCTTTGTTCGTTGTTTGCAACTTTCTCCATGTTTTGTGAAATTTATGCTTTTCTTGTGATATGTGGTTTAAGGGCATCGATTTTATGAGTTATCTCATATAAACTATTGTATTTTTAGGCTATTTTAACCTTATTAATACCTCATCTATTCCTCTAGAAAAATGTTTAATCAATGTAGGCTACATTCTTGCTCATCCTTAATGAATTGCATGCTTTGGTTGTTGATTTTTATTTTTATTTAAAATATAAAGCAAGCCTAAGCTTAGACATCCACAACCTAAATCCCTGCCATACAGACACAGTAACCAACAGGCAGGCTTAAAGAAAGTAATGCTTTAATTGGGTTGTAGAACATTCATTATAAAAATTCTTGACAAGGTATAGACTTGGAAATCCTAGAACCTACTATTGTCTTGTGTTAGAACTTTAATTATTAAATCAATATTTGTCTCTGACATATACTCCCAGTTATGCTAGATGTTGGTACTAACAATCTAAAGCTAATTGAAGACCCGCTTTGTAAAATATGTGCTTATTTACTTTGTTATTCATAGAATGGAACATATGAAATGCTTGGTGGTACTTTGTTTTATTTACCGATTGTGGAGATTTCTTTTGACATGTTTCTCTTTGGGGGTTTGGACAGATTTAGGACTAAGACAACCAAGGTTAGAAGGGGAAGAATATTTATCAATTATTGATGAGTTCATCGAAGCGGTTTTAACACGTTGGCCTAAGGCTATTGTACAGGTTTCTCTCTTTCAGAAGTAAGACTTTTGTTTTATGCTTATACCATGATGTTTATTTGATGGTTACCCCATTTAGTTTGAGGATTTTCAAATGAAGTGGGCCTTTAAAACTCTGAAACGCTATCGGGAAAGGTTTTGCATGTTTAATGATGACGTACAGGTGAGCACTTGGCCTAGCAAGTTGCTACTTTTATGGATAGGATTAGATTCTAGTGTAACTTAGATTGCTGCAGCATCACTATGAATGCCACCAATATTAGAAAGTTGTGGTTACTTAATTCTCTTAGGTAACTGCTGGAGTTGCACTTGCTGGATTGTTAGGAACTGTAAGAGAACAAGGTTGATCTTTGGATGATTTTCCAAACCACAAGATTGCTGTGGTGGGAGCTGGAAGGTATTTGGCTGACTTATAAAGCTTGGTCTTTCAATCTTTCACCATAATTTTTCTTTGGCTCATTGCATCCATTCCCTCACAGCTTTATTTCTCATAAAAACTTTTCTTTCTGGCTTCCAGTGCAGGGCTTGGTGTTCTTAGCATGGCTGTTCATCCTATTTGTGCAAAGCCTTTTATGTTCTTTTAGATATGTAATGTCCTTTCTCTTGTATAATGAAGATGTAGATTTTATGAACTAATCATGTAAAACTGTTTTGCTAGAAAATCATCTGCGGATTTCTTTTTATGATATCTACTTCATTCATAGTTTTCTTTCTTTTTAGTTTCTTACTTCTACGAGAAAATCTTTATGGTTTGACTCTAGGAATCTAAATTTTCTTATTTTAAATTCTAAAACTAAATTCATTAATTTTTATATTTAGTTTTAAAGTTAAAATTTTCATAGAAAATTTAATTTAAATAATATTTTTTTTATTTATCCTTAACAAGTATATTTAAAGTTCAAATTTAAAAAATAAAACATAATATAATATTTATCATAAAAATAAATATTATTTGATTAAAATAATTTTTTTAAAGCTTATGTCTTTAGTGGCGTTTTTGCTACAAGCGTCGCTAAAGGTCATGTTCTTTAGCGGCGTTTGTGGGAAAAGTGCCGCTAAAGAACATGGTCTTTAGCGGCGTTTTAGTTTGTAAACGCTGCAAACGTTTGTGACGTTCTCGTTAGCGGCCTTTTTTGCGGCGCATATGGAAGCGCTGCAAATACCTTTAGTGGCATTAAAAAGCGCCGCTAAAGGCCTAAAAAAATGCCGCTAAAGACCTGTTTTGGTGTAGTGATTTTATTGTCAAAATGTAATAGTAAATGGTTAAAACCCTAAACAGACCAAAGATTTAAAACTAGAATTAAGAGAGAAGAAGGAAGGTACCTTTAGGAAGATGAAGATGAAGATAAAGATAAATCAAGTCACTTTCGAACAGATTCCAATCGTGACAATGTGGAATGCGAACGTCTTTAGCGAATGGAAACCCTAAAAACAGTTTTGAATTCACTAGATTATACAAGACAATGACTTTGAAATAAACAAAAAATTAATATCTAACAATAATAACCCAAACCCTAACACCCAAAAACTGGAAATTAAACTGGTTCAAGCTTACCCAAAAAACAAAATATCCTCTACTCTGCCTTCGTCTAATTGCTATGATGAAACCGAAATAGATGCTCCCAATACGTAAACCGACGAAATGAAGAATCGAAGAAACCAATGCTAGTTATGTAGGTTCGACTATGTGAATGAGTGCAATTAGGGATTTGGCAGAGATTTCGAAGGGGAGTTAGGGATTTGGAAGGGAATTAGGGCCTGGGTGCGGGAAAGGGTTTAGATCAACTGTGATCTGGAAGAAAACGACGACGTGCTGAATAATTATTATGTTCCTGAAACGAAACAGCAACGTTAAGAAAAATTATTAGCACATTTTTGTGGCGTTTTTTGTAACACCCCTTACCCGAGACTGTTTTCGGAGTCGAGCACAAGGCATTACTTAGCTTATCTTACTAATTCGAAGCATAAAAACTTGTTTTGAAAATTAATTTCACTATTTACAGCAAATCTGTCCAATCGCGCAGCAGTTACTAAATTGATTATAACTCGAGCTACAGGACTCTAAATATAATTCTGTAAATTTTCCCTAAAACTAGACTCATATATATTTCTACCATAAAATTTTTATAATTTTTGGTCCAGCCAATTAGTACAATTTATTAGTTAAAGTCTCCCCTGTTTCACCACTTAACTGTCCTGACCTCTTGCCACTAAAAATAAGTTTTCTCACTATAGGGTTTTCATATGAAGTTCTTACTTGTTTCTACATAACATAGACTCAATAAGAAATCTAGACATATAAACTATAACTCATAACCATTTTTTTACAATTTTTAATGATGTTCTAAACTTAGAACAGGGGACTCAAAAAACAGATTTGACCCTGTCTCACTAAAATTCACATATCTCAAAATATAAAATTTCTTTTGTTAAACCGTTAATTTTCCATGAAAATAGACTCAATAAGATTTCAATATATATATCATTCACCTTCTAACTCATTATATACTATGCTAGGTGATTTTCAAAGTCACATCACTGCTACTACAGAATTACATTTCTTTGCAAAATTTTACCCTTTCATGATTTCCATGCATAATTTATCACCTAGACTCTTATAACAACAAACACCTTCATACTTAACCATTTTAATAACCATTAATCATCAAATACTTACACACCATTCTTTAGCAAAATCATAATTACAAACATGCAAAACAACCAAATCCCTATACATGCCATAACCAAACGTATTTCATCATAAAATACCGAGCAGTTGTGGTTGATAGTGTGGACGATCTCCGACTTCTTTAGGATCCTTGAAGTAGCTTTGCAATACTATAAGAGAAAGAGAAATAAAAGAAGTAAGCATAAAGCTTAGTAAGTTTACTAACAAATAAATAACAACATTAAACACAAATAATTAAACTCAAGTGTCTATATCTCTAGTTTACTCTTTAGTTAATCTCATTCTAGTTCTCTTGCTTGTTTACTTAGTATACTTGTGTGCATAACTTACTCTTCTCTTGCTGCATCATTGAATATCAATTGTTAATTTAATAAATTCTTAACTCTTATAACTCACCTAAGCTTGCTATTTTTTCTTTTAACTGAACTTTCATGTATATGATTCGTTTACTAGCCCGTTGAGCCACATTGGAATAATAAGGATACTTGGGTCTCTTCTGATCATAACATGCCAAAGTCATGTCCCAGACATGGTCTTACATGGGATGTTCTCATATCGGTGCCCATGCCATGTCCCGGACATGGTCTTACTGGGACCTCTCATCTCAGTATAACGCCATGTCCCAGACATGGTCTTACATGGGACCTCTCATCTCGGTGCCAACGCCATGTCCCAGACATGGTCTTACATGGGACCTCTCATGATTTCAAGAATGCCAATGTCTTACATGGGATCTCTTTACCCAAATGTCATGACATTTGTATCCAATACATTCCTCATGTTTCAACGGGGCTTTTTAGCACTGATTCTCTGTCATCTCATACTTGAGTTAACATTAAATAATTTCATAAAATAAAAATATAATTTCTGGAAATTAACAGCATCAATAATAATTATTCAAATATTGCATTTATTTACCGTAAACTTACCTTGGTACCAAATATAGCCCAATTCACCAACTTAGTCTTCAACTTTATTCTTCCCTTTGTCTAACATCGAGTTTCGTTCTTCTTGATATAAAATAGAAAATTTAACTTATTTAATATTCTAATTCATCAAAACATCCCTCGACTCTAACTTTTTCAAAATTACAATTTTGCCCTTAAACTTTTACATAATTACATTTTTGCCCCAAGGCTCGGAAATTAAACTTCATCTCTTATTCTTATGTTTTATAACATGCTGAACATTTTTCTCTTCTATGACAACATCAAATTCCCACTCTAACATGTATTTATAAACATTAGGTATTTTACCGATTGTGGGGTTTTACTCGTTTTCGCTTAAAATCGACTAGCAAAAGTTGTTTAACATAATTTCTAGCTTCATATTCTATCATAAAATATCAAAATAAACACTTTTCACCTATGGATATTTTTCCAAATATAAACCCTAGGTTAAATTATTGCTAGAATAAGCTAAATTAAGCTATCGGGATCTCTAAAACGTAAAGAACATTAAAAACGGGGCTTAGAATCACTTACTATGAAGATTGGAACCTTGAAAAACCCTAAATATGGCTTCCCCCTTGCTGATTTCATCCACTATGAAGAAGATGATATTTTTGGCCATCTTTTTCCCTTTTTAATTCTTTTTATTACTAGATTACCAAATTGCCTTAATTTAAAAATTTCCTATTTCATTTATCTCATGTCCATTTTTGTCTACCAACTTAACCAATGGTCTAATTACCATATAAGGACCTCCAATTTAAAGTTTCATAACAACTGGACACCTCTAACATGTAGAACTCAACTTTTGCACTTTTACAATTTAGTCCTTTTGACTAAATTGAGTGCCCAAACGTCGAAATTTTCGAACGAAATTTTCACAAAATCATTTTGTGAAATCGTAGACCATAAAAACATAAGAAAAATATTTTTTTCCTTATCAAATTTGTGGTCCCGAAACCACTGTTCTGATAACCTTGAATTTAGGCGATTACATTTTTGCTAAAAACGCCACTACAGTTTACCATTTGCGGTGATTCTAAGAAAAAACGCCACTAATAACTTAAAATACGTTAAGCAAACGATGCCATTTACGTACACTTTTTTATACATATTTTGCGGCATTTGTAGAACAACGCCGTTATTGAATACCTTTTGCGGCGTTTCAGATAAAAACGCCACAATAAACAAATTCTTGTAACCAAACAACGCCGTTTTGTATAACTTTTAAGACATTGTTGCGTCATTTTTGGTTCAAACGCCACAATTGTTAAAATTTTTAATAGTTTTATAAAATTATACTTTGATACATTAATATGACATTATTTTTAATTGTTAAATTTTCTAAATTTTTCATGACATTATTTAATTATTCAATTTTAAAATTTAATATAATGATGGAAGACAATTCTTCCTCTACTATTAACAAATAATTTAATTTCAGTATCTTAAAATTTTAATAATTCTATTAATTATTTTTAAATTAGTTTTTTTAAAGTACGAAGATTAAATTCTAATGAATTAAAGTAAAAAAATTAACTTTTCTTTTTCATATATAAAAGAGAAGTCAATTTATAATTAAAAAAAGAGGATAAGACCCTAAACCCTAAACCCTAAACCCTAAACCCTAAACCCTAAACAGCTAAATACCTTGAAACCTTAAAACCCATAAACCATAAAATGTAAACTATAACACCCTAAACCCTAAAACATAAACTCTAATCCCTAAATCCAAAAACCTTTATCGTATTAACTAAAATCTAAACCCTAAAACCTTTAACCAAAAGCCTTAAACCCTAAACCATAAATATACACCCTAAACCCGAAATATAGATATTAAAAGAGACAAAAGACATTAAAAAGGAATCTTAAACACTAATCTCCAAATCCCAAACCCTAAACCCAAACCCTAAACCATACACAAAACTCTAAATTCTAATCTGAAACCCCAAACCTCTAACCCAAACCTTATATCCTAAACCATTTAATATATATAAAGTTTATCTATTATCTCTTAAATAATTTAAACTATAATCATATTTTTGATATATTAAAATTAATATTATCTCTTTTACAATTATATAAGAAATTATTTAATATATAAATTAAAAAACACTAATTAATCTAAACCTTAAACTTCTAATCCATATCCCTTAAACCCTAAATTAAAAAACTAACTCATCTAAACCCTAAACCTTAACCCAACCCTTGAATCCCTAAACCTTATAAATCCCTAACTTTTAACCCCTAACCCCTAACCCTTGAATCCCAACCCTTAAACCATAAACCCTAAATCCATACTCCTTAAACATTACACTATTAACTCCTAAACCGGCATTAAATCTTAAATTAATCATATACCCTAAACCAAAAACCTAAACTATAGTGATAATTAATTCAATATTTTAAAATTAATACTATCTCTTTTACGATTATATAAGAAATTATTTAATATATAAATTAAAAACAATCGATAATGTACCCAAAAATTTTAAAATTATTTTAAATAATAGTATTTTAATTTTTTCATTTTTAACAAATATTTTCTCGTTTTTATTTTAAATTATTTCTACGTGTCATTATTTCAAATTTATCCATTTTTAACAGATATTCAATTAAAAATAAATTGAATTTTAATTAATATAAATTAACCAATTAAATAGTAAATAGACAGATAAAATGTTTTTGCGGCGCTTTTTCAAAAACGCCGCTAAAGGCCTGAGCATTAGCAGCATTTTCCAAGAAGCACCGCTATAGCCCCGAGCATTAGCAGCATTTTCCAAGAAGCGCTGCTATAGCCCCGAGCATTAGCGGCGCTTTTTCAAAAACGCTGCTAAATCCCCGAGCATTAGCGGTGTTTTTTTGGAAAACGCCGCTAAAGGCCCGAGCATTAGTGGCGCTTTTTCAAAAACGTCGCTAAAGGACCGAGCATTAGCGGCACTTTTTTAAAAACGCCACTAAAGACTGGAGCATTGGTGCCGCTTTTTCAAAAACGCCGCTAAAGGCCCGAGCATTAGCGGCGCTTTTCTAAAAGCGCCACTAAAGCCTCGAAAGGTCAGAAAACGATGCCATTGGGCTTAGGTTTTTTGCGGCATTTTTACAAAAAATGTCGCTAATGCTTATTTTTTGCTGCGCTTTATTGAAAGCATTGCTAATGCTCAATCTATAGCGGTGTTTCACGTAAAGCGCCGCGAATGCTCGATTTTTAGCAGCGCTTTTTGTCCAAACGCTGCTAAAAATGCCGCTAAAAGCCTGTTTTGCTGTAGTGGAGTTTGAAGAAGTTGAGATTAGTTTTTGAATTTTTCAGTTACATAATAATTACGTAAAGATTTGAAATTTAATATTAGGTACATAATGAAATTTATAATTTCATACTACAATTTGAATGGATGTCATACTTTGATTCGAGAATTCAAGAATGCATCTAGTCCAAATTTTTGATGAATCGCAATATGTATGCCAAAGTGTCATTGATAATTTTTGCAATGGTTGAGATACTTGAATCTGATCAAGTGATGCCCTAGTTTGGGTTTGTGCAAAATTTTCTGCCCTAACCTTAGAACCTCGATAAACTTCACAAGATTGACTTATAAGGAAAAATCAATGAAGATTGGCCTAAATTTTGTGCCAAGTATATCTACTTGTGGGAACATAAGTATGATTTCATGCCTGTGTGTGAACCAATTGTCAGACCGAATTTGACAACACCTTTGATTTAAATGACGTGATTTAAACTTCATAGTAAGTCATATCTAAATCCAAAAGAGGAAAGGAGTAGACAAATTCATCGTAAAAGACCAACACGACCCTATATAAGGTTTCGATCAAAAGTACACGCATCGTGTTCATCATTAGCTCCAACCCCTAATTTTATACAGATGGATGCACCTCCTGGTTAGTACAGTTCAAACTTTTCTGGTGCATTTTATTGACTCCATGTTTTTCACATAAGCACCAAATTATGCACATAATATCATGCATCAAAACCTTCTTCAAGAATATTTTTTGCACCATTTCCATTCACAGGAGCATATTACACACCACTATTGTCAACAACACCAATGCATCTGTCATCAGCTACAATTCTAACATTTTATGTACAACCGGATTGTTCGACACCATATATTTCTCCGCTAATAGTATCGCAAAGACCACCAGAATCATTATTCTTCCAAAGCGGGTCTCCTTCACAATCACCTACTAATACAACCAACGTTATACAATGACATTCTAATATGCAAGTGCAATTTAACACGGAAGAACAAGACGAAGATGAAGATTGCATTGGAGATAAAGGTGGAGGTGGAAGTGGAGATAGAGATGGCGATGGCGATGATGATGATGATGATGATGATGATGAGCCGAAACCCTAACAATAACAAAGTCCTCCTCGTAATCGACACTCATCAGGTTGTAGCACACATTCGGCCTCATGATGTAGATGATTTCTTTATTTTAAATTTTTCATATTTATTATTATTTAGTTTGTTAACTTTTAATTTATATATCTAATGTTTCCATTAGCATTTGTATTGTATTTTTACATCGCTAATCCACTTATTTACATTTTATCAAAAAAATTGTATATTTTTTGTATATTTATCAAAAAATGTATAAATATAACTCAATTAATTAAATTTTTTTAATTTGATTCTCGCCTCAATGTTGCCCCCAAATGTGGACATGATTTGTTACATGTCTTGTATTCCTACAAAAACTAAATAACTTCTGTTGGTCTATCTTATATTGAATATCCATATTTTTGTGTATCTAGCTAGATTTCAGTTAACCTTTTGGCCTGCGACGCAACTAAATATTCGATAGCATTTCAAATGGAGCAATTGCATACCTTATATATTCATTTTAGTTTGTACACTTCATCAACATGCTTTATGCAATCCATATGTTTCAAGACACATGCAGCAATTGCATATGCGTATGAAAAACAAAGTGCTTGAAATCTCTCACAATCGCAGGTCCTTTGTTTCAGGTATACAGGATACGATCCTCCATGATTCCTTTATCCGATCTATGGAACCCCATGACTTGAAATATTTCATTTGGACGCAGGTGACACGCTATAGGCATAAAGTTCGTCTTGTTGCACTTTTCACCATATCTTTCCTCCTTTCCTCACGCCAAATGTGTCTGCCCTTTATCCAACATATTTTTTTACTCGCTTTGAAAAGATTGATAAGTGGAAATATGTTTCTTTGACCACCAATATTATTGGCAAATGATATGTCTCCTTCAATACAAAATTTATGTACTCTGTTAAGTTCATTATCATATAGTCGCATCGTAGACCTTTATCATATGATTGAGTCCACTATTCATTGTGTATCCCATCGAGGTATTCAACACATTTTCTGTTAATTTCTCGTAAATTGTCAAACATTTCATGAAATCAACGTTGGACGAACTCGTACCCTTTCGGAAAAAAAGAGAGTATATTCATGAATGCAAACAATATACATGTTAAAAAATGATATAGAAAATAATATTTACTACATACCCATATTAATAACATATCGTCGCTTCTCATCCTTGTGGAATTAGCCTATGTAATTTGACCCAATATGGTATACAATACATATGGTGTGCATGATCCCATAAGCTTTCACATCGATCGATCACAACCTATGTTTCGAGTTCCCTATCACAAATGATACATATATCGGGTTGTGACACAACATACCTTCTCAAATTAGTCAAGAAGTCTCAAGCATCTGCAATTTTTTGTTCAACAATTGCAAAAGCTATTGACGAGATTTTCGGATTACCATCCTAGGCCTATCTCTCGTACATGGATGTGTCATCAATTTGGACTATTAGCTTACAGTACCAAAATGCTTCAATACATGACTTGAATGTCCAAACTATCTCTCATACATGGATTTGCCATCAATTTGGACTATTAGCTTACAATACCAAAATGCTTCAATACATGACTTGAATGTCCAAACTATCTCTCGTACATGGATGTGCCATCAATTTGGACTATTAGCTTACAGTACCAAAATGCTTCAATACATTACTTGAATGTCCAAAAAAGACTATGGAAAACTTTTTTGCCTTGGTGTAACAACCCATTTTTCAGTGGTACCAGAAATAGTGGTTTTGGAACCCTGTATTTCGATGATCGTGTTAGTAAATATTATTTAATAATGTTTATGAGTTTATTATAGTGTTATATTGGATTTTTATTTGATAAATTTGTTAATTGAACAGTTAGTTAAAGCACAAGTGGTTTGACCCTAAAGTTAGTGTTTTTAAAAATTAAGGTATTGGGATCTCATTTTCATAAACCGATACTGTAAATATTTTTATTAAATATTTATGAAATTATTATGTTGGTAAATTGAATTTTGGATAAGTAATTCAGTCAAATTAGTGGTTAATTGTGGTACAATGACTAAATCGTAAAAACCGCAAAAGTGTATCACTATTAAATTTTATTAGCTAAATGCTTAATTAGTAATTGTTTAAAGCTTAAATTGTCAAATAAACCCTTTTTAATGACAATGGACTATTAGTGGAGCCTTTTTGTCATTTTGGTTGTTAAAATTTTAATTAAATAACTAATAATAAAATGTTAAAACATGAAATAGTGACCATTATAAATTCATTTTGGCTTCTTCCACCGAAACCTAAAAATAAAAAGAAACATCAACCATTGTTGAAGCTTGGTTGTTCGGCTAAGCTACTCATCTATGAAAGGTGAGCTTTTCTAATCCCAATTTTAGTAAATTTTATATTTTTGAGATCGTTGTAGCTTAATTTAACTATCCTGGGTATTAAATCGTAAAATTGTTAAATTTTTGAAATATTGTCATTGATGTTTTTGTTGTTAAATGGCTTGTTTGTAAGCTTAGAATTAATTAAAGGATTAAATTGTAAAGTGAAAATTGTTAATTTTGAGTATAGGGGCTAAAACAAAAAAATTTGAAATTGGTATGAAATTTCTATAATTATTTATTTTATATGGTTATAGAAGGATGAAATTGAAATCGGATTGAAAAACAAAGCTTAAAATTTAAAGAAATAGCGATTTCGTTTTAGAGACTAAATTGAATAAAATGAATTTTTTGAAAATTTATGTAAAATGAAATTAAGTTGTCATATGCCTTAAATGAGCTGTTAGAAGTTAGTTGGAATTAATAATTTGAAATGAATTACTATATAGATCAAGATTTGAACCAACCGATAAATAATAGAAGAAAAAAATTTGAAAATTACAAATTAATCCTTAACACTTCAATTGTTGTTGTTTGTATCTATTAAGTTCATAGGATATGGTTTTGTACTTTTATGTATTGATTGTGATTGAATTGTGAATCTATATATAATATTAGATTGTAATTTTACAATGTTTATAATTGAGTACTAAAGGTGAGAAATGAATAAAGGATCTAATTGTAAAGGTCTGCATACTTGATGAATATGGTTCATGTAGAATGTTTAATGAATATGACATGATTATGACATACCTGCAATAACACAAGTACGTGAACTAGAATCTCGTTTTTCTCACTGATATCATGATTTTCCATGAACATCTATTGTCACACATTGTACACATTGTCTTATATTTTTTCGCTCGCGATTTTATAACATGAAAATTTACCCCATGCTTTATGCATATTGCTTATTACAACATTTCTAGAGGAAAACTCCATTCTAACTAGTAAATCATCGAAATTTGTAGAACCCAATACTCCAATCTTCTATGAGGAAATTTTGAAAATTCTAACTCATCTTTAGCATCAATGTCGATATTAAGCATGTAAGGAGAAAGTTCATATGCCGTAAAATTTGGTTGGGTTCCTCTAGCATTGTTCAGACCTTTATTGTCAAAATCAATCCCTTCTAGTCAGTAGGAATGAATGGCATCTAGTTCAAAAAATAATGTAACTTCTGAACCATCAGACTCGAACTCTCGGATTGGATCATTATCGGTTTCAACTTCCTCTTCGTTCTCATTTTCCTCTTTGTTCTCAACTTCCCCTTCATTATCAACCCCAGTTGCGATTTCATATCTAAGCTTGGATGTCCTTACGTTAGTGTAGTTTGTAAGGTGAACATTATCCGTTCTTGTCAACCTTACATTAAAATCAATACTACTTATGAATCGCCCATCCATGTAACTTGATCGTATACCCGCATAACTGTGTCTAGCATAAAACATCGATGTTTCAAAGTTAAAATAAAAAACACTCATAGAATGTCATGTCAAGATCTCTCGTACGGGTTACCAACTAGCCCCGACTGTACACCAAAGTCCAAATCGAGGGCTGAAATTGAAGAATGCCTTTCCATTGATGATTCTGGCATTCCTTGATACGATTTTTGTAATAATGTCGTGAAACCATCGGACAATCATGTGGTTGAACTTTCTGCTTTCTATTCTCGAAACAAATTAACTTGGACTGTTGTTGAACTTGAACCACCTTCATTTACATTAACAAACTAGTTATATAACTCTAGTATAACATTTTTAATTGAGCAATGTGTATCAAACATTAACTCAACATCCACGTCTCCTTTGAGCTCAAATATATCATATTTAACAAGGTTCATTGATGTTAAATATTTATATTTCAACTCGAAATCCTCCTCCAACTTGAAGTTGAGACTTTTCTTCTAGTTCTTGACAAAAGCTAGTTCAATTTGACATCCGATGGAAAACCAATTTTGTAGATTGGGCTAATACAAAAACGATCCCAATTTTATGTCACAAATTTGACCGTCGTAATAAATAAAATTTTTAATTTTTCTACTCATTTTTGTAAAAAAAGAAAAGGAAACTTGTTTCACATTTTTAATATAAAATTAAAACGAAAACATTATACAAAAAAATAAATACTCATTAACCAACTCAAATGGCACCAAATTTACTTACTTCAACTAATTTACTTTATTAGGTCGATTGAAAGCTCAAATTTTAACTATGAAAACTTGACCATATCATTTTTCATTTTATAAGAAACTCTACCACTAATATGAAACATATTTCAAAATATTGAAAATAATCGAACATGACAAGTCATAAAATGCTTCTTTTAAAGCGTTTTTAAAAAAAAATTTAAGATCATATTCTTATTACGCCATGAAAAAGATGACTTAAATTTTATCTCAAGATTCTCGAGTTTTCAAATATCTTTATTCTAGGATTCTTGTCTTTTCAAAATTCAATCTAACCATTAATTTCTTTTTTATTGTTTAAAGTTTAATCAGAGGGTGTAGAAAACATTTGAGTGACGTGGCTGGAGAGAGGGGAAAGTGCACCTCGTAGGCTGTGTTATAGGGTGCGCTTTCACTGCCACATCACTTGTGCTTCCCCCTCTCTTCCGCTACATCACTTGAAAATGCTTTCTACTAGGGGTGAGCAAAACTCGATTCGACTCGAAAAAATCGAAAAAAAATTCGAATTTCGAGTTAAACGAATCGAGTTATTCGAGTTATTAGAATCAACTCGAATTTTTTTTTTCGAATTTCGAGTTCGAATCGAGTTGAGTTTTCAAATTCGAATAACTCGAATAATTCGAATAATTCGAATATCAAACTATAATATTTTACATTTTTACCCTAAACTCCCAAACCTTTTTATTTTTCCCTCAAAACTTTTACTTCTTCCCACTTCCCTCCAAAACTTTTACTCCCCTCCCCTCCCCACCCAACCCTCCAATCTACCCAAAATCCATTTCCCACCAAAATTTTACTCTCCCATTTACTTTTTCTCAAAATTTTACTCCCAAAAACCCTCAAAACCTTTTATTTTCTCCCAAAATTTTTACTCCCTCCCACTTTTCCCCTAAAACTTTTATTCTCTTCCCATCCCACCTCCCATCTACCCCAAACCCTCCCCTCCAATTTTTTTTAATATTTTCCTCCAAAATTTTACTCCCCCTATTTACTTTCCCTCAAACTTTTATTCCCCAAAACTTTTATTTTCCCCTAAACTTTTACATCTCACCCTTTACTCTCAAAGAAAAATCAAAATTATCCAAAAAAAAAATCACTAAGCATAAATAGTAATAATTTTATTTATATCTACTATTTATATTATTATATTAAATTTCACATTTTATATTATTTATATTATTGAATTGTTTAGTCATATTGAATATTTATATTAAAATTGAATTATTAATTATGCCATAAAATATTCATGTTAAAATTTTATATTGGTATCAATTTCACATTTTATTTTTAAAATAACTTTTATTAAAAAATCATATTTTTACATTTAATATATTTTTAATTCCAAAATACATAGTGACAAGAATCTGAAAATAATTGAAACAACTAAGCAAGCAAAGAAGCTAACCAATATATAAAAAATTAATAAATAAATTATAAGGTGATGAAAGTTAATAAAAAATTTGATTAAGGTGGTCAAATTTTATTACGATGGGTGACAATGGTTACAAGGACCCAAAATTATTTTTTAAAATTTAACTCGAACAAATATATTAGATTCGATTCGATTCGAATTCCATCTCACTCGACTCGATTCGAGAAAACTTCAAATAAAGTTAGGATGATAAAACGAGATTCGAAAGCTCGATTAACTCGAAAATTTTCGATTCGATTCGATTCGATCGAATGCTCACCCCTACTTTCTACAGGGAACGTTTTTGTCACCAATACCAAAATCAACCTATTTCCTTAAATTTCAAATGAAACAACCAATGTACCTAAATATTTTTTAAAAGTGACATATGTGCCAAAATTTGCCCACAATGTGAGTGAAAAAATTGTAATATACTTATTAAGATTATATGAAAACCAAAATGATTTTCTCTCCCGTCATTTTCTTTACCAATATTCATCATCATCAGGATCGATGAGTTATAACGAACACACTCAATTGTATAGATCAACAATAGTACCCATTGTCAAATGCCTTATTTGCAGTTATTTGCAATCTTGTCAGCATCATTGTTTTTTCAAAATAGTTTTTAGTACAAGGGTTAATACATATAAAAATATCTGAATTTGGCAACTTATACATGCTAGATACCTAAACTTTTATTTTTATCTAATTGATACCTAAGCTTGGAAACCATAAGCCCACTTGTATTTTTTTTAAGTACCTAACTAACATTATTGACGTGACACTGACGACTAATAACATGAATACACAGTAATCTCACATTTTGACATGAAAAAATATTAAAATTTATAATGTATTTAAAGTACCTAAAAAAATACCAAGTTAAGTTATGATTTTCATATTTAGATACCAATTAGGTTTATTAAATAAGTAAAAATTACCAAGTTTAAGTACCTATATATATTAACCCTAATCACAAGTCCCTTCAATCTACCTTGATGTCTTAGAAACCAATAGCATCGTTTGAAGAAATTAACTGGCGCAAGAAGAATAAAAAATCACCGCCGTTGTCTCAATGCCAAGGGAAAGGGAATGACGGTTATGAGATTTGAAAGAAGAAAGGCTCAACCTCTATCATGTTCCGCTTGGGAAGGGAATTTGTAGGAGATACTATGGCCAACTGCAACCCGCGCTTTTTCTTGTATCAGCTAAATACAGGCCAAACTTTTAACTTCGATGTGCCTCAAATTTAAGCTTTTCGCTAAATTCATTTTATTTTCAAAAAATAAATACATAAATATACACTAGTCACCGGGAACACAAAGATCGATAGTAATTTTTATGTTCGATGTCAACCACAATAAATGAATTTAGCGAAACAAAATCTGAACCCATTTTACTAGCTTGATTATGTAAATAACCACAAGTTTTGGCTAATATTTTCTATAGAATTTCTGTTCTCATTTAACAGCATAAATCCTAAAGGAAAAAAAAAAAAAAACCTTAAAAGAATCATAAATCACACTTGTATTGATATGCATATCATTCTCATACATTTGTAAACATGGCTAGAGGCTAGAACATTCTACATATTATAAACG
This sequence comes from Gossypium raimondii, assembly GCF_025698545.1. Classification (NCBI taxonomy): domain Eukaryota; kingdom Viridiplantae; phylum Streptophyta; class Magnoliopsida; order Malvales; family Malvaceae; genus Gossypium; species Gossypium raimondii. The sequence goes on from NC_068570.1 coordinate 42,133,813, forward strand.
TATATGAATGAGATTGCACCCAATGAAATCTCATTGGAGATGTACCTTTACACGTTTTCCAACTTCAACCAAAATAGTTAATAAGAAAATGAAAGGAAAAGAAAGGACCTGGATTATTGATGCCATCGACTTTATTACAATTAACTCCTCTTTTTAAAATCAAACCAAGCAATGATCATTGGATTGGCCTAGCCAATGCAAAGCAGGAATCTGGGTTAACTGACATCAACAGCTCAAGTACAACAATCTCATTAGGAAGTCGGATTTTGAGACGAGGTTCAATTAAACCTGCTTGCAACATTCATAACATGAAAATATTAGCACAAGCCAACAAGCAACAGGGTTAAATTGGGAGTAGTAATACATGACAAATGTAAGTTCTTACCAGGGGAGAGTTTTTTCCCACCATATAGCTCTTTTGTTAAGGGATTCACAGCCCAGTGATTGACACCCACCCGACTTGTAGGTTGGAACCCAACTATTTTTCCTTCAGTTGATAAAACCACCTAGATGATACCAACCAAAGGGAGACGCAATCAAACTAGAAATATAGGCTGCACTGCCAAGGCAAGCTTGATTCTTTTAAATTTCTGATCATATTTATATTCTAACAAGTACCAAACCATGTGAAAACACTTTAATTGAGATTCAAATCCAGGATTGCAACCAATTTTGCTGTTATAGTTGCCAGCTAAATCAATTTAAATAGACACCAGATTAAGCGTGTCAAGAACCAAAATCAACTTAAGTTTGCTCCCACTTCACTTTTCTCCTTCTTTTCTTTCTGACACCTAGTATATAGCTAGAAAGAAGGCTTAGCTAAAATAATATAGCTAAAAAGCAGACAGAACATAAAAGCAAAATCTAAACCAAGGAGTTTACCTGATAACTAGCAATATCCTGGACAGATGATTTTATATCAGCATCAATTTTTTTCACATCAGCAAAACTAGTTGAATTGTCCTCACTATTAGAATTAGCTTGATGAGGTGCTTTTAGACAGCTTGGTATTTCACCAATCCAGGCACCAATATTGGTTTCTGTTGCTATTTCACCAGGCCAGCCAAAAGCATCCTTAATCTTTTGGATTACCAGTACACAAAATGTCTCCAACTACCAATACTCAATCAAGATCAGTTGATACATTAAAAGCAACTTTTTAAATTAATAAAAAATAATAATAAACCAGAAAAGATAAAAGAGAACAGAACTTCAAAAAGAAACTACGATTGAAGGTTTCAAACATTAGCCTCTATATTGCTAGGGATGTTGACTTGAATGCATTGCGACCATATTATGCACAATCAAGCCACCAGCAAGTTTTAAACTTACTCTTAATCCAAACTTAGTCCATTCTCTTAACTTATTAAACAGGGATGTACAACACAAGTTCAAAGCATATTAATGTACAGGCACTGTCCTAGAATGGTTCAGCTGTTCAGGTGCTCCTTGAACAGTATATGGGTCTCTGAAGAAGCTAGCAAGTTCCGTCTTTGCTAGAAGAATCAACAGTAAGAAACGGAAGTATAACATTTTTGAGAGAGTTGGAAATAGTTTTCAAGAACATTGTGTTCGTCAAAGTGCTCTAGGTCATGGATGGGATGTGGATTAAATCTTGAGAAATAAAATTTTTCAGGAAATAAGCATTGCTCCTGGCCATCTGAGCTTGGTTAGGTATTGTTGTCGCAAAAGTGCAAACTAATCAGCAAGCAGAACAAGAAACAGGATGTGCCCTGATGGCTGTCTTAAAACTTTCTCTTTATGGCAGTTACTCTTCCTCCAAGTTTCTCCTCTGATGGTTAAGTTTGTTTAGCTACGAATACTTTTTCTTCTTGTTGCTAATATTTCTTCAACAAGATTCCTCTTCAGTCTACAAATTAAATGGGGCTCTAGAGTTATATATCACATTCCTAAATCACATGAATCTTTTGGCAGCAAAGAAAATACATGCAACGCCACAAGGACTAATAGCATAGAAAATTTCTAGGGAAAACTAGTTTGCCTATTCTAATACTAGCATTAACAGAGCATGGATACAATAATAAATACACAGATATTACTGAAACTGAATTAGTACAAAGCTACAAAGAGACCAGTGTATTCCCACCTTTTCAGCGTCTACAGATTGAATTGTTGTAGACTCAATAATAGATGATGGAGACCGAGATTTTCCAAGGTACTTCCCTCCTCTGCCTAGATAAGGAAAACTAAATAGACTGATAGTACTGATGGTAATAAGAAGAATTCCACTTGCAATGATGGAAGATATTACTTTCAAGAAAGAAGAGTTCCTCTGTAAGAAATTGAAACAATTAGACAAAGACTAAGAACTTGATTCAATTCAAATACCAATATTTTTATCAGCAAGATCCTTCAAGTTCATAAAAGGCTAAACAACTTGAAAAGAAAAAGACCACAAAATAAGAGAAGAAAACAAAAAATTTCAAATTAGTCAAATATAGCATAGAGTTCATGAAATTCTAACAATTACTATTGAATATTCTCCAAGAGATAGTTTCAAACATCCTTGATATGTCTATCCAGTACTGGGTTTAACACTTCTCCAAGCATTATCAATAATCTTACACATACTTCCACAATAAAAAGCATTAAAACTTGTTTAATATTTGCTTAACTGATTTATTAAATTACAAATTATTTACAGTCACCTCCTATCTTAAAATTTCTAAACATCTAATATGCGAAGGTCAGCCAATGGGCAAACAAAAGTATGATAAAACCAAACAACAATAGAGCTTCAAATTTTAACAATCAATATGCATTTTGATACCTTTGCTTTGGTCAAGCTGTTGTAATTGGCAACCATGCCACTGTGTAGTTGTTTCTTGGGCAGTGTGTAAACATCTTCATAGTACATATCTAATATATCAGCCAATCCAACCTACAAATTTTTATAAGCTAGCATCAAAAGAGAAGGATAGTATCTGCGAAATAATGCACACTAATAAGCTAAATACAATATATAAAGAAAAAGATGAAACACCAAAGGGAAAGAATAAAGTACCATTTGGGAGTGTGTCAGAAGAACTTGCCACCTACTCTCGTTAGATTCTCTCCATCCTTCAAACTTTACATTCTTAAGTGTATTTGCATCTATTTCCAGCCGATAGGCAGGTATATACTCACTTGTCCAAGCACTAAACTCATGACCACCATTCTTTTCCAGCTTAGACTGCAAAGGATGAGTCCACCAATAGTTTTTCTGCCTCAGATCCGTAGCATTGAAACTCTCTTTACTGGAATTAAAACTTTCAAGAAGATTCCTGGCATTTTCAACAATCTCATCTTCAAACACTTTATGTAAAACAACAGATGAATCTTTTGATACAATCCCTTTTGATTTCCGAAACCACCGAAAGAAGTTTGAGGGAGTTTTTCCCAATAAATTTTCCAGGAAATGTTTTTCAGTGCTTTGTAAAGCTGAGATGCAAACTACTTCACCGAGCACAGAGATAACCCTTTCTTCTGATGACCGGAGAGTGAACGAGGCTGGAACCTGCTGATAGTAAATGCATAACAAGAGAACCGAACCTATCAGTATCAAGTGGAACCTGCAGAAAAAACATTAATTATGGCATTACACGGAAAAATCCGACATACAGAAAACAAACTTGAACAGAATCCACAAAAATGAAATACCAGCGGTTATCTAACCTCTCTTGGATTTTCAAGATCTTCCATATCTCTTTCAGTTCCAGGTCGAAACAAAATCAGTTCGAAACTCCAAATCTTTTGCATAACCACTTGCCTAAAAGTCATAGCCAGTATGTTTTTTGATGATGTTCCGGAAAAAATATCTTCAGAAAATGACTTTTTCAGCTTTTGAGCTTTTTCTTTAACTTTCCTAGCCGGCAAAAACTGTTCCCAAAAAAATTAGATAAATATTTAACGGCTAATTTCCTATTTTGATAAAGAACGGGAATGAACGAACCAATCGTGTAGAAACGGTGGCGCTTTTAGCGGTTGGACCTGGGAAAACAGTTTCAATAACCATAGCGGGGATACCGGAGTCGACGTGCTCGGTGGCGGCTCGGCCTCCATCAGCAGCAGCAGCCGTCAAAGCCTGATCGAAGCTAACGGCCCCAACGAGTGTGAGGCGAGCGAGGTCGTTTTCGTAGGTTCGAACACAAGGGAGCGTGGTTCCATCGGAGTCCGCTATGAATTTTAGGGCTTCCTGTTCGGTGGATGGAGCCGGCTTAGGAGAAGAACGGGAGAGGATAAGGAAGGGAATCTTGGGGTTGCGGAAGGGTAGCTTGGGGAAAGAAGTGAACTTTTGGGGGGAATGAGAGGGGAATTGGATGGAAAATGGAAGGGAAAGTGAATGAGTGAAAGCCATTGGTGATGAAAGCAGAGGGTTTTAGGGATTTTAGAAGGGTTTTTACCTTTCTTTTTCCTTTAATTTTTAGTTTTGAACGTTGAGGGCAGGTGCTAGATGGACACGTGGGTCTGGGCAACTGTTTTCAAGAAAACGGTGTCGTTTCAACTGCCTTGCATTTAACTCTATAAATTAGAAAATCTAAATCCCTCTCTTCATTCTTCTACTATCTCTGCTTCGAAACGCATCGAAAAGTTAGGGTTTTCGCTCCTTACGATTATCGAGATCGTCCTCTTGTAAGTTCAATTATTCTACTTGATTCTTTATCGATGAGTTTCGAGTTATATTCGTTATCATTTGTTTTCTAAATAAAAATTTATTCTTTTTCTTTTTGCTTAGATTAATCTGGTGGATGTTTTGTCGGCCGGATTGATTAGCCTTTGAAATTTGCCTAATTCTTTTTTTTCCAATGTTGCGTAGCCTTAAGAAGAACAGTAAATCGAAGAACGAATTTAAATGCTTTTTGAGAAATTTGAGGGGAAAAAATATTTTGTTTTAATATTTTGTTTTACCGCTTAAACTAATTATTTTTTCCCGAAGGAAGAATGTCTAAAATAATTAGTTAGGGTTTGAATTGAAGAATCTGGTATTCTTTGAGAACTTTTTTAAAAAAACTTTGTAATTTCAGAATTTTTATGCTTATTTTACTTGTAATTTGACATGTTGAAAGAATTGAAGTATGGGAAAGAGGAAATCAAGAGCAAAGCCTGCTCCTAAGAAGCGAATGGATAAGCTTGACACTGTGTTCAGCTGCCCCTTTTGTAACCATGGAACCAGTGTTGAGTGCCGCCTGTAAGTACAAACTTCTTATGCTTGTTTTATGAGAAATTGTGCCCATATTGTGACCTAATAACTGAGATAATTTTGGGAAGATGCTTCTATTTCAACTTTCAATGGGTAAACATTGTTATCCATTTTTGTCTTTGATGAAAGATAAAAGGAAAAAGTTGTATTATGTGAAAATGGCGTTTGTATCATAAGAATTTATGTGAAAATATATTTTGCTTTTCTGTTCCAGTGATATGAAGAACTTGATTGGCGAAGCCTCTTGCAGAATATGCCAGGAAAGCTTTAGCACTGTTATAACAGGTACTTATGATACCAATACCTTGTGGCTGGTAAAGAACTTCAAATATTTTGCAAGTTGTGATGAAAGCTAAGTTGGCTGGCTTTTTATTGACTCATCCATGTTTCTTTGTTTACGTATTTGCAGCTTTGACTGAACCAATAGACATGTAAGTGCATATCAATGTGATTTTTAGTGTTTACTCCGTCGCCTATCAGTGTGGAGTTTAGTCTTTACCTCACTCTCTTGCATATATCCGTGACTTCTCAGATACAGTGAATGGATTGATGAATGTGAACGTGTTAACAACCTTGAAGAAGAGGATGATGGGGATCAGGATGAAGGTTATGTACCTAGAAAACGGGTTTCAACATCTGAATGGGACTAGCAGTAGCGATGGATGTTATAGTACTTACCAAGGCTGTAATTATGTTAGTTTTCTGTGGGGAGTAGTTGGTGTGCATGTATGCATATCTTCCAGCATCTTATGGTATGAATAGCCTAAATGATCCATTGTATGCTAAGCAAGAACTTCGTCAAAGGGCTATCAGATACTCGTTTCGTGTTGTTATGTTGATTTAATGCAACTACGTGATCCTATTATGAATGATGCTGCACATGGTTTTACGCAAAGCTATCCGGTGTTATCATCCAAGAGCTGAAAGATTAACAGCACGTTTGGTTGACTGTAATAGCTGACCGGTTCCATGTCCTACAGGACGACGTTAGTTTGGTTTACTGAATGTTATTCAGCAGAATAACTCATTACGGGACTACTATTCCTCAAAGTTCCCGAGTAGTCATTTTTTACTTCGAATAGCTATTCTAAGCAACTTAAAATAGATATTATTATTTTATTTCCATTTTAACCCAATCAAAAATCAAAAGGGAAAAGAAAAAAATGGTAAGAGCAAAAATTATTCAACACATTCCCAAGAGAGAAACTTGCAGTAAATTGAAGAGAAATTTTGATTGAGTTAGTTCACAGTTATTGTGGATGGGTATTCGATTGGTGGTGATGGGCATGATGGTTGACGGCAAAAATAGTAATGAAAGTTAAAAATAATTTATGTAGATCTGAATTTTTGTGATGAATTTTAGGAAAACAAAACTAAGATGGAAAAGAAAAAGAGGAGAATCAGATAATTATTTTGGATTGGTCACAACTAAAGTGGCGGTGGAGACAGCAATGATCGTTGTTGGAATCTGAAATTTAATAAAAGGTTTTCTCCAAATAATAAACATTTGAGGGGAAAGAAAAAGTAAAAAAAAACTTATATATTAATTAAAATTTACTATATTTATTAAATATTTTACTATATTATTGAAGTAATATGAATATACATATTACATATTGAATAATATGAATATATATTACACATTGAATAATAATTATATTAAAATATGATTAAATTATTTATTTTTATTTTTATTAAATTATATTTAATAATAATTTTATTAAAATTTAATAACAATAATCATTTATTTAAAATAGTTTTTGTTAAGGGTATTCTGGTAATTTTGACTTTTTATACTATTATAAATTTATTTCATTCAATCAAATATAAGAATACAATTATAGTTTTATTCTATTTCATTCAACTAAATAATTGAATTAGTAATTATAGCTCTATTCCATCAAAATTCTATTTCATTATAACTTTATTCCATTCAAGTAAATCAAAAGTAGTGTAAAAGGATTTTCACAATAATAAGTAACGTTGACATTAATATTATTTTCATGAATACCGTGTCGTTCTTGCCAAATTTGAAATAATTTATAAGTTTCCAAACATAGATGAAGTGATAATGACTTTAGATAGTGCAGATTTAGATATTTATTAAAGTAAATTGAATTTTTAGATTTGGATATTTTAATTATTATCTGTAGTTGATTTAGATATTGATATTAACTAGATAATGAATATTAATTAGGGTACTTAGTATCTTAATTCATTTTATTTTTCTCGAATGAATTTAGATGATGAATATTCAATATGAATTCAGATTATGGATAGTTAATTTCATTTTATATGTTAAATAATTTAACTAATTTTGATTTCTACAACTATTTTTAAATTTAATTTAAATAGTAAAGGAATTTAAATTTAAAACAAATATTTGGATTTGAATTTAAAATTTATTTAATTGGTTGAAATGTGGATGTGGTTTTCAAATTGATTTAAAAGTTTATTTAAATTATTATTATTTATTTGTATCTAGGTATTAATTTATTCATAATAAAGAAAATGTCTATTTCACGATTTGGCTCTTAAATTATACCTTTTTCTTATTTTGGTACTCAATTTTTTTGCCAAAAGTGGTACTTAAAGTACACTCACTTCTCAAATTAGTACCTAAAGTGTACCTCTGTTATACTTTTAGTCCAATTTTGATAGAGTTAAAATAATAATCTTATTTGTGTTTAGGGTATTAACTTATTCATAATAATAAAAAAGGCTTTATTCACAATTTGGTCTCTAAAATATACCCTTTTCTTTTTTTGGTATCTAAACTTTTTTGTCTAAATTGGTACCTAAGCACACACATACCTTATTTTTTAGTCCATTTTTATAGACGTTAAAAACAAATTTTATAGCCTATCACAAAGTACCACGTGGTGTTTTTATGGTAAAAGCCAAATATTTTCTTTAATTAAATGTGTTTACACATTAAAACGTATAAAATAGAAATAAATATATAAAAGTTCACAAATATATATAATATCTAGAAAACATATAAATTATAAAAAATTTATAAAAATAAAATTTACAAAAGAATAAAAATAATGGAAAAGAAAATAATATTATTATTACAAAACCGTAAAAATTATAAAAATAATTAAAAATAATTAAAATATTTTTATAAAATTCTAAAATATATAATCCTAAAGGTATTTAAATTTCAAGATTACTTGAAATTTAATTACTTTATTTCAAAATTTTATAAAATTTTCAATTTTTATATATTATTTTGAATTTTTAAAATTTAAAATTATATATTTAAGAATTTTATAAAAAATTCAACTTTTTTAAATTTATATATATATATTATATATGATTTGTTTAAAATTTTAATCAATATAATATTAAAAAAGGACACATAACGTGTTCTAATAACGTCGCATGGTCAGTCAATGCCCGATTAACGATCAGTCAACTCCGGTTAAAGGTTGGTCAACGTCAAGTGTTTTTTAATATTTAAATATTTAATATTATAATTTTTTATTTTTTAAATCTAAATTTAATGTTTTTATTTTAAATAAGCCTAGTTGCCATGTGGCATTTTTTTCATTAGACAAAATATGCCATGTGGTGCTTTTCAGCCACCTAACAGATTTTATTTAACGTTCGTTACAAAATGAACCAAAAATAGAGGAAATTAATATTTTAGGTACCAAATTGGGACAAAAAAAGTACCAAAATGAAAAAAAAATGAGTGTCCTTCAGAGGCTAAATCGTGAGTTAAGCCTAAAAAAACACATTTGTTGGATGTTCTCTTATTTAAAGTAAGTAAATGTTTATATTTTTTGTTAAAATATTTTAAAATTGTTATGAATATTTTAGTAAGTGGATGTCCATTAAGATCCAGATAAGTTTTGATGGAGTTTAAATTATTATAGTCATTAGGAGTAGATCTCTACTTCATTTATACTTCTTATGCCTATAAATAGAGACTTCAGAGAAGCTCTGTAAATATTTTGATTGATCAATAAAATACGCTCTCTCTTTGCTTTCTCATTCTCTTTGTCCTTTACTTTCTGTCCTTTTATTTTATAACACGTTATCAACACCGTTTTCTTTTAATTGTTTTTCTCTGTAAGTCATAAAAATATCTCAAAATTTGCTATTGTCGATTATCTCCTAGAGCTGCTGCTATATCAATTGAGGTCTGCACACTATGAATAATTATTAGAGCCTTTAACCACTTAGGTACGCATAAATCTCTATACTTTTTTATGTCCTTTCATGGAAATATATATATATATATATAATCCTTACGTAGTATGTTTTTCTCCTTTGTTGATTGATTTTTGGTAAAATTATTTTATGAAAAATATTATTACTTTAAGGTTTCTTTTAAATTAAAATTTTTTATTAAATTATAATATGCATAATATTTAGATGTTTAAAGATTTGATTATTAAATTCTTGTCATTAAATATTCTTATAATTTGATTAAAATTATGGTGGAAAGTGTTATTAACTTACCATAGTTGATTAAAGGGAATTTTGATAGGATCTACTAAGTCTTATTAACTTGCTAATGTTTAATGATTGTATTATATCTTTTAAATTGAATGTATAAATATTTGATTAGAAGCTTCATAAGATTTTATAACATATATGTGATATTAAAATTTGATACATTGTGTATCAAATAACTTTCAATCATCGTATACGAAAATTTTGGTTTTGTTTATTAAATGATTTATTTTACTCTTAGATTATAAATGTTATTACGAAGACAAATTTGTTTTACTACTTGTAATAGTACTCGTGATAATAGCTGTGGTGATAATAATGATGTTAAAGAATCTCGGTGTATTTTACTATGATTTATTTATTATATCATGTTTATTATAATTGGCGACTAATCATGACAACATGAATAAATATATTTTAATTTGAAATCCACGCATGTTTTGTGATGGTGATTATGAAATAAAGAATCAATGGAGGTGTTTAGAAGTCTGTCCTACTAGATTTGTTACATTCCCTAAAGTGAATGCAAATATAAAGAAAATAAAAGATATAATCATAGACCACTAAAAGTGGGAACATAGTGATAAATAAGAGAACAATGAGAGTTCTCAAGATAACTCTTCAAAGGGCAAAGATAACTTATGTTATCAATGTAATATGAAAGATTATTGGCCACATATGTGGCGCATGCCCAAATATTTTATTTTTGTTAATATTATTTGAAGAAATATATGAGAATGTAGTAATGAATTTTATCATTACAGATAGAAAATATTTATCTTATTCAGTACTGAAACAAACAAATATTATTCCAATATTTGATAGTACAAAATTAGTTGAAAGCTCCAAAAGAGCTAATATATTAATATCTTGTGATGGTTAATTCATTGGTTTTAAAAGATATTTGTACAAGCCCAAATTTTGCCCGGGCCCATTACCAAAATTTTAACCCAATACCCAAAGCACCTAAACCTAAAACCCAACTACAAAGCCCAAAATTAAAAGCCCAACCACCCAAATCAGAAAACAACAACCCTAACCCTAGGTGTGCCACACCTAGGGTATCCACTTGCTCTGCTGGCCGCCGCCTACGTCCCACCGCCTCAGCCACTTGCCCCATTCGTCCCATCAATTACCTGCAACAAGGAAGCAAACACAGAAGCAGCAAAGGCAGAAGCAAAATCGGCTATAATGAGGCCGAATATCATCTTGGAGAAGGGGGGTTTTTTTTTTTTGGTTTTATTTTCTTTTCCTTTCCTCTTTAAGGTTGTTCAGAAATAAGAAACACAAAAATCAAAGGTTTCTGGCTCTATTTGTTTTCGTTTTTACATATTCTAACCCTTTTTTATTTTTTTTGTTCATTTATTTATATACGTATAATATATATAACAAACAAAAAAAAAAAAAGAAAAAATTACCTTTTTGAAGTTTCCAAGAATCACACGGTGGTGGCAAGGACGACAATGCACATGACGGGGTTGAGGGAACCCATGGCCGGATTTGAGAAAGGGGGGAGAGAACTTTCTCAATTTTTTTTTTCAAAGGGAAAAGAAAGAATGAAGATTTTTTTAAAAAAATTTGGGTTTAAATAACCCCATAAAACGGCGCCGTTTTACCCTTAGGGGCCAGGTGCCAAAACGACGCCGTTTTGGCCTTGACCCGCGCGGTGACCCGACCCAGAGGGGAGGATCTGCGTGTTTTCTTAAAGGGAGTATTTACGCGCGCAGTCCCTCCTATTTTTCAGCGCATTACAATTTAGCCCCTTTTCGTTATTTTCTTTTATTTTTGATTTAACCCCATAATTTTGTTTTTGCTTCAATTTGATCCTTTTTAACGCTGCGTTTTGGGGATTTGGGGTATTTTTCATTTTGGTCCCCTCTCTTTAGGTGCGCATCACGATTTAGTCCTTTTTTTGTTTTTTTATTTCGATTTCACCCCGTATTTTAGACTTCGATTTAGACCCTTTCTAGCATTTTTCATTATCTTCTTCATTATTTTAATGTATTATCATTTATTATTATTATTATTATTATTTCTATTATTATTATTATGTATATTACTATTACTTATCATTATTATTATGTGATAGCTTAAATATATATATGTATTTTTCTAACCTATTTAATATATATAAATATTTATATATATAAATATCTATGTTCTTTGTTTTACGAGTATATGTATATATATAAATAGTTTCTTTTATATTTATATATATTATTTTATTTCATTTTATTTTTATATCTCACATGTACATATATATATATTTTTATATATGTAATATTTATATGTATTTGCACATTTTATTTATATGTTACGGTTTATTATTCCGCATGTTATCGATTTGTTCTTTTTATTTATTTTATTTTAGTATTATTGTCCGTATTATTTTTATACTTTTGTATTCATCATGGTTTTGCCATGCATAACAATGTAATTTGCTTTCACATTTTTACTACGACTTCATGTTTTTTATTTCACTCGATATAACAAAATTTATTTTAAAAAATGGCACTTCGTGTTTAGATTCAAGAAGATCGTACCCTAACTTACTGGGTTTCGATTTTCACAATAAATCTAAATACACGAATCTTTTCAAATTCAAGTTTTTAAACGATCTTGGAAATCAGGAAAATATCGTGTCCTAACTTACTGGTCATGATCTCATTTTTAAACCCGAGATAATAAAATATATTTTAAATAAGCATTTTTCATTCGCCTATCGGGAATTCGAGACATTGTGTCCTAACTTACTGGATATGATTCTCTTTCTCGAATAACGTGAAATATCCCATTTTCTCCTAAAAATTTTCAATGTTTTAATACAAGGATCGTATTTTTAAAATTCTTCAAGGTTTTCAATTTTCGACATTAAGACATTAAGTAATCAACTAGGTACCAATTTTGGGCGTATCGAGGGTGCCAATCCTTCCTCATGCGTAACCGACTCCCGAACCCGTTTTTCTGAATTTCGTGGACCAAACTTGTTGTTTTAATAAAATCAAACCGTTTATTAAAAGCAACCCCTTTTCGAGGTGATCCAATCACACCTAAAAAAAATGGATTGGTGGCGACTCCCGTTTCTTTTTTCAAAACCCAAGTCGACCCCGTTTTCATCCAAAAAATGGTGTCAACAGCTTGGCGACTCCACTGGGGACTTTTTCAAAATAAGTGAGTCGAGCCACGAGTTGATTATTTTTTGTCTTTTTTGTCAAAAATTAAAAATTTGGTTTAAATTTACGATCCTTTAATTGCATATCATTCTTCATTATAATTTTCATCATTTTGATTTATAATTGCTCTATTTGTTTAAATTTTGGCATCTTTTGCATTACATTGCATGACCTTTGGTCACACATTTTTAAGTGGGAGTGAGAAGCTACTTCTTCGTGAGGTTTTCACCTCTGTGCAGGATAGTGGATCGCTTTCGGGATACATCCGTACCTATGTCTTCGTGAGATTTTCATCTCCGTGCAGCCATAGGGAAATGTATTCCCCTGAACCGAACTCGGTCTATATGAGCCTATAATGGGTGAAGATCGAGGAATCTGCTGGTTCGGGTACATTATCTTTAGAGCCAAACATCATATAGTGGACTTAGGAACTTAGCCTAGATAGAGCCACTCCAAACCCCTAGTAGTCACCCGATTAGGTACTTTCTGTTTTCCTTGTTTATTTTTGTACTAACCCATCTTTTTTGTGCTTTGATCATGATTGCATCGCATCTGCATCTTAGGAAAGAGATATTGATTCAAGTCCGATTACTAAATTAGAAAGCTTGTCATGGAATACGGATTCCTTGATAAAGTGGAAAACAATACGACTTCCCGAATATATTCTGAGAAACACAAGAATGGCGATGGAAGAGTTCGTGACCCTACTTCGTAGCCTGAGGATTCAAGGCAATTGTCTAAGAGCCTTCAACATTTCACCCCCTTAAAGAGGCGGACAAGCTTTATGAAGATGGGCAGATGATGGATCGCGACCAAGATCAAGAAAATGAGCTAGCAATGGCATCTAGCAATGGCATCTATTAGAGAGATTACCTCAAACATGCGGATGAAGAAAAATCGATATTGTTTCTTGGAATATGAGGGTGAGGTCGTACATGTATCCGTTTTATGTAAGGGAATTTGCTTCCTAGAAAAGTTTCCTAAATGTAATTGAATCAGAATCAACGTCTCTTTAGGCATTCATTTCATGCATTTGCATTACATTGTATCATATGCATTAGATTTTCACGAAGTGACCCTAATTAGGTAAAATTATTTCAGAAAGTCTGGAAAACCAACATTTTTGCGGTACCCGAATAGAAACTAAGGAATGGACCAAAGGTTTGAGAGATTAGAGCGAATGCAGATTCAGATGCGGGAGCAATTGACTGAATTTCAACAGAGATGAGAGATCGATGCTAGAATTACAAAGAACCTTGATGAGTCGGTTCAACCGATCGCCAGCTGGAGAGTTAGAAAAAAGGAAGGACCTAGTGGTCCACTTTGGGGTTGATAATAAGGATCCTGCCCATTCCCTAGATTATACTCCGACAAGTGTCCAAGTCCAGCCGGATGGGCGTCCACAAGGGGCACTCTTTACCATAAGATCTCAACAATATCAGACTGGTACAACAGCACCGGTGAGTGGCTTGACGGACCTAAGGTCCAAAGTGAGGAACAATTTTCCTGTTGCTCTCGACAACCTGGCTGAAACAAAGCAGGCGAGGGTGGAATACCTAAGTACCACAAAGGCCCCAAAGAAGGAGGGGAATAAATGGGATAATGCGGGCAGGTATAACAAGGGCCACTCAAAACCAATCACTACGGGCCGACCAAAGACAGAAACCACCAGCCATCAGAGGTCTTCAAAGCAAGAATCTGGAGTGAAGCCAGGTACTGAGAAGCTCCAGTTCATACCAATTCCGATGTCATATAGTGAGTTATACCAAAGCTTATTTGATGCACGTGTGGTGTCCCCCTTCTACTTAAAACCCATACAGCCACCGTATCCCAAATGGTATGACACGAACGTACAATGCGACTACCATGCGGGAATTACGGGGCATTCAATAGAGAACTGCATTGCCTTCAAGAAACTGGTTGAAAAACTCATTAATATGGGGGTTGTCAGATTTGATGACTCGTCTAGTGCAGAAAATCTACTACCTAGCCATATTGATAATGGGGTAGACATGAAGGTAGGAAGGGGATCAATTATTTCTGATTCAGGAGGAAATAAGGGAAAGACACGGAACCATTGCGATTTCCATCATGAGAGAGGGTTCGAGACCCAAGAGAGTGTGGAATTCAAGGCCTTGGTTCAGGACATGATGGAGGATAAGGGGATGAAACTTCGTGAGGAAATTAAAGAGGAGGAAAACATACGCTCAATGTTGGCAAGCGTTCACACCAATGACATATTTGAAGACACGAATGAAAAGGAACCTTGTTAGATATCCGCCTTATAAACTGGAGTGTTCTAAGCAATTGGGTCATGGAAGAAATCCCTTTAGTTTTTAGGGCTTATCTAGAGTAATGTTCAGAACATTTTGTTGTTTTTAGCCTAGA
This sequence comes from Gossypium raimondii, assembly GCF_025698545.1. Taxonomy (NCBI): domain Eukaryota; kingdom Viridiplantae; phylum Streptophyta; class Magnoliopsida; order Malvales; family Malvaceae; genus Gossypium; species Gossypium raimondii. The sequence continues at coordinate 42,149,041 of NC_068570.1, forward strand.
AGCGATAGAAATTCCTTTGTGAAATAGGCTAATGTCTGAACGTTATTATTCTAATAAAACACATCTTTGCATTCACTTTTGAGCCAATATTCTTTCATTCTTTTTGAATAATTATGTCTGATTATTTTTGGATTTTCTTCCACATCATTCATTCATTCATAATCATATTGTATAAATAATTATTCTTAAATTCATACATTCTTTGTATATTCTTTTGTACCTACAGTAGGTCCCTGAATATCAACGACATGAATGACACTGCTACAGACTTAGAATCTCCTTTTGAGTGAGACATGTGTTTAGAGGGAACTCACGCCTTTAAGATGACATAGATCGTAGCCTATCTCTGGACTTGTTGAGGATGGTAGAATAAGAGGATAAACAGATCCTACCTCTCAATGAATCATTAGAAATTGTGAGTTTGGTGAAGACTAGAATTGACCTGACCACAGAGACGAAGTAAGACCTTGTTGAGTTACCTCTAGAGTTCAAAGATGTCTTTGTATGATCATACCAGGGTATGCCTCGATTCTTATAATAAAACCTGTATAACAGCACGATATCAGAAATTTACAGTGCGAACGATGTAATTCTTTGCCGGGGCAATGTCTCTCTCGTTGAGTCTGCATAGCTTTGCCCATTTGAAGTCGAGTCTCCATCCCTTCAAGATGTTGTTGGATTTTATCCTGATTAAAGAGGAAGATCCAAATTTTTTTGTCGTAGTTGTGTCCCAAAAGGGCTCTATGAAAAAATCTGGTACCAAAGAAGGTTTTTCACATACAAGATGAAAGTGGAAGATCTTATGTGGAAGACTTTAGAATAACATTGATTCTGGTCGAAAAGCATGACCAAGACTTGCCTAATCTCATGAGTTCAGACTCAAAAAAAAAATCAAAAAATCAAAAAATCAAAAAATCAAAAAATCAAAAAATCAAAAAATCAAAAAAATCAAAAAAAATAAAAAAATAAAAAAAATCAAAGTCAAAATAAGAAAAAAGAAAAAGAAAAAGGAAAAGGAGAGGTCAAGGCGAAAACCCGCAAAGGGTGCTTTGACCAAAGGTGGATTTGAGTTGAAAACCCGAAAAGGGCGACTCAAATTTCGAGCACAATGAGGCATGGACCTCACCATTATTGAAGACTTCTAATGGGCATTGCTTCATTTTGAGAGGCTACTTCATGAGCTAAAGTCATCGTATACCGATACAGAATTTCAGAGAAGAGGGTATTGGAGAATGCATTGAGCTTAAACAATAGCACGATCGCTGAAGTCTCAAATTAACTCAGAAGTAGACACCACGATTCGTCACTGAATTTCCTAGAGTTGAACATCGAAAATTAAAGGAAAATGACTGAGACTTACAAGGATTGACGTGAGAAATTACCATTTGCCCTCATTGTTTGTCGAACATCAGTACTGGGGCAACGCCTCTCTTTTTGGTTTACAGGATTGTGGTAGTTCTACTTATTGAAATCCCCTCATTGCTTGTTGAAGGGATCCAGTCGCGATGTGATCAGTTGGCCCTAGGAAAAGGGTTAAAAGCTATTCATCAGGGTCAGATGTACCATAAATAAATAATATGAGCCCATAATAAACAGGCTCGTCTCAGAGAATTCCACAAGAGGGCTGGATGTTGAAAAAGATTCTTCCTTAACGAAAGGATTCTAAAGGGAAATGAATGCCAAACTAGGAAAGTCCCTATGTTGTAAAGAAGACCATTTTTATAGGAGCACTGATCTTGAGTAAGATTGCTAATCCTATAAACTCGGATCCAGTCAAGAAACACTTCGTTTAAAGAAGAAGGAAGGACCAAGGTGAAAACCTGCAAAAGGGCACTTTGAGTAAAAAAAAAGATGAAAAAAATGAAAAAGTAAAAATGGAGAGGCTAAGGGAAAAACCCGCAAAGGGCACCTTAGGCCAAAGGGGATTTGAGTTGAAAACCCGAAAAGGGCGGCTCAAATATTGATCAGATTGGGGCATGTGGTGATCTTGCTATACCTGAAAGGGTAAGGTGACATCTTGGGGCATCGACAAAATCCTGTAGATCTCCTAAACACATGTCAAACTGAGGAAAGTCTTCAGAAAGTTTGTACAGAGAAGTTCAAGCTGCGATATCTGGGGCACCTGACATTCATACTATTTATATATTGATTTTGTCATTCTTGGAATACTTTTTTCTTTTTCAAGATACATGTTCTAATCAATTCCTCTATTTATTTTTGCTATCCTTGATAATTTATTCATTTCGAGCTATGCTCTCAAATCAATTCTATTTTACCTATCATTATGATTTTTTTTGCAAGCATGTTGCATTAGAATAATGATTAATGGACTAATAATACTTTCACAATGGAAGTTTTGCATATTACTCTAGAAGTTTCTAAATAATATAGGGACCTGAAACAGGACTATTGTTTAGAAAACACCAAGTTTAAAGGGTGAAATATCTAAGAAGGAAGAGTCTAAGTTAAAGACTATCCTTTCAGATTTTGTTGTCTAAACATTGATTGAACAAAATGACAAGATGTCGTGTTGGTGGCAAAGCTTCAATGAACCGACAAGTGATGTTTACCAGGCAAAAAGAAAAGGTCTTCTGGGAGAAGAAAATTTTTGTAATTGGGCATGAGCATTTGGTATGACACCTTGGGGATGAGGTAAAGGACCAAAGAGTTTCACATTCAATATCATTGAATTGCAATAGGAGAAGATCGAGAAAAGTCATACCTTTCTACCCTTGGGTTACAGTGGGAGATTGATGGTACAAATTTTATATCCCAGTGGATTGAACTTTGACGTGCACAGTGGGGGGCAATCAGATTAAGTGTTTCTTTGGATATGCTAGCCGAGCAAGAAGACGGTGTAGCACGTCAGTGATAAAGCCTTAATAAGCTTTTGTGTGATGATAACCTAAGCATTAAGGAATCATTTTCATGACATTTTGCATGTCATTCATACACATCTAGTTAGGAGCATTTGATTCGTTCTGATCATCTCATCCTAATCACTAGGCACAATTAGGTTCATAAAATAGAACATACAGGTCATGTTCCCTAGAGAACAGATCAGTGAAGACAACAGATCTTGCCTTCCTGCATTGACAGCGAAGCAGGTCGAAGACACAAACCTTGTCTCTCTCGGTTGTGATGGAGCTGGTTGAAGACAAAAGATCTTGCCTTCCTGCATTGACAGTGAAGTAGGTCGAAGACACAAACCTTACCTCTCTCGGTTGTGATGGAGCTGGTTGAAGACAAAAGATCTTGCCTTCCTGCATTGACAGTGAATCAGGTCGAAGACACAAACCTTGCCTCTCGCGGTTGTGATGGAGCTGGTTGAAGACAAAGGATCTTGCCTTCCTGCATTGACAGCGAAGCAGGTCGAAGACACAAACCTTGCCTCTCTCGGTTGTGATGGAGCTGGTTGAAGACAAAAGATCTTGCCTTCCTGCATTGACAGTGAAGCAGGTCGAAGACACAAACCTTGCCTCTCTCGGTTGTGATGGAGCTGGTTGAAGACAAAAGATCTTACCTTCCTGCATTGACAGCGAAGCAGGTCGAAGACACAAACCTTGCCTCTCTCGGTTGTGATGGAGCTGGTTGAAGACAAAAGATCTTGCCTTCCTGCATTGATAGCGAAGCAGGTCGAAGACACAAACCTTGCCTCTCTCAGTTGTGATGGAGCTGGTTGAAGATAAAGGATCTTGCCTTCCTGCATTGACAGTGAAGCAGATTGAAGCTAGTAATCTTATCTCCCTGAGATTACAGTGGAGTGGATTAAAATGAAGGATCTTATCTCTCTGAAGTTACAGTAGAGTAGATCGTGTCAGATCTTATCTCCCTGAGATTACAGCGGAGCAGATTGAAGTTAGTAATCCTATCTCCCTGAGATTATAGTGGAGTGGATTAAAACCAAGGATCTTATCTCTCTGAAGTTATAGTAGAGTAGATCGCACCAGGTCTTATTTCTCTGAGATTACAGTGGAACAGACTGAAGAATTTCAGATATTATCTCCCTGAGATTACAGCGGAGCAGATTGAAGCTAGTAATCCTATCTCCCTGAGATTACAGTAGAGTGGATTGAAATGAAGGATCTTATCTCTCTGAAGTTACAGTAGAGTAGATCGCGTTAGGTCTTATCTCCCTGAGATTACAGCGGAGCAGATTGAAGTTAGTAATCCTATCTCCCTGAGATTACAGTGGAGTGGATTGAAATGAAGGATCTTATCTCTCTGAAGTTACAGTAGAGTAGATCGCGTCAGGTCTTATCTCCCTGAGATTACAGCGGAGCAAATTGAAGTTAGTAATCCTATCTTCCTGAGATTACAGTAGAGTGGATTAAAATGAAGGATCTTATCTCTCTGAAGTTACAGCAGAGTAGATCGAGTCAGGTCTTATTTCCCTGAGATTACAGTGGAACAGACCGAAGAATTTCAGATCCTATCTCCCTGAGATTACAGTGGAGCGGATTAAAACCAATGATCTTATCTCTCCGGGTTACAGCAGAGTAGATCACGCCAGTCTTATTTCCCGAGATTACAAAGTGGAATGCATCAAGAATTTCAGATCCTATCTCCCGAGATTACAAGTGGAGCGGATTAAAACCAATGATCTTATCTCTCCGGGTTACAGAGAGTAGATCACGCCAGTCTTATTTCCCGAGATTACAAAGTGGAACAGATCAAGAATGTCGATCTTATCTCCCGAGATTACAATGAGCAGATCGGGCTAGTAATCCTATCTCCCCGAGATTACAAAGTGGAGTGGATTAAAATAAAGGATCTTATCTCTCCGGGTTACGAGAGAAGATCGATAGGTCTTATCTCCCGAGATTACAATGAGCAGATTGAAGCTATTAATCCTATCTCCCGAGATTACAGTGGAGCGGATTAAAACAAAGGATCTTATCTCTCCGGGTTATAGTAGAGTAGATCGCATCGTTTTACCTCCCCGTGGTTACAAGTGGAGTACATTAAAGCGATAATTCTATCTCCCGACGCTATGGAGTGGGTCAAGCGCCAATGTCTATACCTCGAAGTTGCGATTGAAGTTACAAGTCTTATCTCCCTGACGTTGCAGTAGGACAAACTAAAACCACGAATCTCGTCCCCCTGAAGTTGCTGCGAAGTGGATTGAAGCTACAAGTTAAATCTTTCTGAATTTACAGTGGAATGGATCGAAGCGACAAGACACAGTGGATTGGAATAAAGTTACTTGAAAAGAATCGTCAAGAGAAGTCAAGAATTGGTGAGACCGGGCAAAAATTGGTCTTTCTTAGTCTTTGCTCTGTTATCGTTACACGACAACGAACAAAGAGGGGCAACTGTACAAGCCCAATTTTTGCCTGGGCCCATTACCAAAATTTTAACCCAATACCCAAAGCACCTAAACCTAAAACCCAACTACAAAGCCCAAAATTAAAAGCCCAACCACCCAAATCAGAAAACAACAACCCTAACCCTAGGTGTGCCGCACCTAGGGTATCCACTTGCTCTGCTGGCCGCCGCCTACGTCCCATCGCCTCAGCCAGTTGCCCCATTCGTCCCATCAATTACCTGCAATAAGGAAGCAAACACAGAAGCAGCAAAGGCAGAAGCAAAATCGGCTATAAGGAGGCCGAATATCATCTTGGAGAAGGGGGGTTTTTTTTTTTGGTTTTATTTTCTTTTCCTTTCCTCTTTAAGGTTGTTCAGAAATAAGAAACACAAAAATCAAAGGTTTCTGGCTCTATTTGTTTTCGTTTTTACATATTCTAACCCTTTTTTATTTTTTTTGTTCATTTATTTATATACGTATAATATATATAACAAACAAAAAAAGAGAAAAAAGAGAAAAAAATTACCTTTTTCGAAGTTTCCAAGAATCACAAGACGGTGGTTTAATGACGACAACAAAGAACTGGGGTTGAGGGAACCCATGGCCAGATTTGAGAAAGGGGGGAGAGAACTTTCTCAATTTTTTTTTTCAAAGGGAAAAGAAAGAATGAAGATTTTTTTAAAAAAAATTGGGTTTAAATAACCCCATAAAACGGCGCCGTTTTACCCTTAGGGTCAGTGCCAAACGACGCCTGTTTGGTTCTCGACCCGCTTCTAATGACCCGACCCAGAGGGGAGGATCCGCGTGTTTTCTTAAAGGGGGTATTTACGCGCGCAGTCCCTTCTATTTTTCATCGCATTACAATGTAGCCCCTTTTCGTTATTTTCTTTTATTTTTGATTTAACCCCATAATTTTGTTTTTGCTTCAATTTGATCCTTTTTAACGCTGCATTTTGGGGATTTAGGGTATTTTTCATTTTGGTCCCCTCTCTTTAGGTGCGCATCACGATTTAGTCCTTTTTTTGTTTTTTTATTTCGATTTCACCCCGTATTTTAGACTTTACTTCGATTTAGTCCCTTTCTAGCATTTTTCATTATCTTCTTCATTATTTTAATGTATTATCATTTATTATTATTATTATTTCTATTATTATTATTATGTATATTACTGTTACTTATCATTATTATTATGTGATAGCTTAAATATATATATGTATTTTTTAACCTATTTAATATATATAAATATTTATATATATAAATATCTATGTGCTTTGTTTTACGAGTATATGTATATATATATATAGTTTCTTTTATATTTATATATATTATTTTATTTCATTTTATTTTTATATCTCACATGTACATATATATATTTTTTTATATATGTAATATTTATATGTATTTGCACATTTTATTTATATGTTACGGTTTATTATTCCGCATGTTATCGATTTGTTCTTTTTATTTATTTTATTTTAGTATTATTGTCCGTATTATTTTTATACTTTTGTATTCATCATGGTTTTGCCATGCATAACAATGTAATTTGCTTTCACATTTTTACTACGACTTCATGTTTTTTATTTCACTCGATATAACAAATTTTTTTAAAAATGGCACTTCGTGTTTAGATTCAAGAAGATCGTACCTAACTTCATCGGGTTTCGATTTTCACAATAAATCTAAATACACTAATCTTTTCAAATTCAAGTTTTAAACGATCTTGGAAATCGTGAAAATATCGTGTCCTAACTTACTGGTCATGATCTCATTTTTAAACCCGAGATAATAAAATATATTTTAAATAAGCATTTTCATTCGCCTATCGGAATTCGAGACATTGTGTCCTAACTTCATCGGATATGATTCTCTTCTCTAATAACGTGAAATATCCCATTTTCTCCTAAAATTTTCAATGTTTTAATACAAGGATCGTATTTTAAAATTCTTCAAGGTTTTCAATTTTCGACATTAAGACATTAAGTAATCAACTAGGTACCAATTTTGGGCGTATCGAGGGTGCCAATCCTTCCTCATGCGTAACCGACTCCCGAACCCGTTTTTCTGAATTTCGTGGACCAAACTTGTTGTTTTAATAAAATCAAACCGTTTATTAAAAGCAACCCCTTTTCGAGGTGATCCAATCACACCTAAAAAAATGGATTGGTGGCGACTCCCGTTTCTTTTTTCAAAACCTAAGTCGACTCCGTTTTCATCCAAAAAATGGTGTCAACAATATTTGTTATGGATCTCATGTTGAGATTGTAAATGAGAAAAAAAATTATATTTCATATGAATAAAAAGAGGATTGGATTATTTATTTATATTTATTACTCTTGTTATAAATTTAATTGATCGTGACTATCTTTGTAATATTCTTTTGTCATCATCCCTGTTAAGGAGTTGAAAATGAAATATTTGGCTATGAAAGATCTACTTATGGGCAATTGTTAAACTAAGCCTTATTGGATAATATGTTTTGATATAACAAATTAATGTTTTTGAATAAAAGTAAAGTTGAGTAATTTGATAAAATCAAGTTGAAATGATTTCAATTGAGTCAAACATTTTCAAATATGTTTTAACCATATTCAAACAAGTTAGAATTGCTCTAGGACAAAAAGTATCGATACTTTTTTATCTAAGTATCGATATTTTACAAGATATCGGTACCCCTCTGATAATCGATACCAAATTAACATTCTGTTTCTTTCAAACCCTAGTAAGTATCGATCCGGTATTGATACTTTTCTTAAGGTATCGATATATTTCCTAAGGTATCGATATTCCTGCTACAACGGTTATTGAAATATGCATTAATTACAAAAAAATATCGATACCCTTTTAGTAGGTATCAGTACTCGTTGCTGTAGGTGCA